>NC_134720.1:52026544-52682059 GCF_049634645.1 Pelodiscus sinensis
GCTCCCGGTGGCAGGCGCTGCAAAGGAGACATTTCAGTGTGGCTGTGGAAGCTGCAGGAAGAGACACAAGGGGCTGGCTTTGGTGCTAGTCCAGGATGGCTCTGCGAAGGGGTTTCATGAGTTGTTGGAGTTCTTGTAGCCTGGAGCCCGGTTGCAAAGGTGGGCAGGGGCTTAGACCCAAAGAACTGGGTCAGAAGAAGGCCAGAGAGTAGGGCAGTGATGGACAGTCGAGGCTAGTGAGGGGGTCGCAAGAGGGGCCTCCTTCACCTGAGTGGGCCACAAGGTCGTGGTAACCAAGACGGTCTCTCGGGTTAGGGTAGCTTTGCGCCCTGCGTCGGCGTACTTAGAACTGGCGGGGGTACCGACAGAACCGTAGCGGCGCTGTGATCGTCTGCAGAGGGAGCACCCGGCTCTCTCAACGTTGTGTGCCATCAACACACCCCTCCCTTCCCATGCCCTGGCTTTGCGTGGGTGTCACTTGAGTAATCCTGGGAGGAAAACACCTTCGCGGACAGTAAGCGGTGGGCTCTTGTAATCCTGCACGTGGGCAACGGTAAATAAAATGTCTCATAGGCCACACACAGAACCCCAATGGGCCACGGGGTGCCCACCACCGAGTAGGGAGTTGCTGGATGCATATCACTAAACCCTGGAGCATCGTCTTTTATGATAAGGAATCAGCTGATTATCAGCTGTCTTGTGAGCACTCTTGCCCTCCTTAGCTTGCTGGCTAAATATCTCCTGCTGCCAAGGGACGCTAAACCTGTGTGTGTGTGTGTGGGGAGGGGGAGAGGAGGGACCGCTTCATCATTTGGCATCTGTCGGCACCAAAGCAGCCAGCTAGTTAGTTCCATCAGCTCAGTGCTGACGGGGGGATTAGATATCCATCTTCCAATGTGCAGTTGGCTCCAGGCACATGGTTTTATTGCATGAGTTTGGCTCTGGTATTCACCCTGGGGCTAGGGTCGTACACAGAGCCTTGTTCTCGCCTTCTCATTCCGTCGCAGACCCAAAAACCCAGTGTCAGGTTTCAGAGATTAAGATTTGCGGGCCAGATTCTCAGATGGTGGAAATCCATGTTCCCGCCAGTCTTTTCCAGCCATCTGTGGATTTTTTTCAAACGTGCAGAATAAATTTTGTTATGTGCACGGAGGCATGTGCAAGTGTGCACCACCAGGGAGAAACACAAACCCAGCGGGGGGTGTTCTGCTAATCAGCTGGGCGGCATTAGAATCTCTCTTGAGCAGCCGCACAAATGCACAGCTTATAGGGAACATGTGGATTTTGGTGGTGCTACCCTGACTTACACTGACTGAGAATCTGGTCTTGTTCATTCGCTATCCCCAAATCTTAATGGAAACGGAGTGGAAATGGGGCTGGAGGCAGAGGTTAAAAAATAACCCAGTTCAGTCTTTTCTGGCCACAGCTGTAGCCGTGGGTACGTGTCCTGCCCACAGGCTGGTGCATGGCTCAAGGTTTGAGGTTGTGGGTTAGCAATATTGGTATAGTCCGTCCACCTCCTCTTTGCAGATAAACTTAAGAAATAGTCTTGCAGCCAGGAGATAAGAGAGAAGGAGAAATAGTCTTGCGGGTATCCCGCTCCAGCTTAGCATGCTGCAGAGAGAAAGCAAACACGACGTGGGCCTAAGAATGGCAGAACATGCAGGGCTGGCTCGGAAGGCTGATGTTGTTTATCACTTCCCCAGCCCTGTAAACTTCACAACAGAGGAGGACCAGGTCCTGGTCTGAAGAGGTTGCAGTCCAAGCTAGAGGCAGCCCTGGTGAGGGAGGGCGTGGGCAGACTGCTGGAGAGGAAAGTGTGAGAGGGCACCTTGCTGAAAGGGACTTTCCAGGAGAGAGATTGGTAGGAGGCCAGAGGGCACTGCCAGGAGAAATGCCTGGGCGGAGGTTAGAAGCTGGGAGTGGGGAGCCAGGGAGGGCGCTGGGAAAAGGCGATTGAGAGGGAGGGCGGGATGAGGAGGAGGAGGAAAGGGAGAAAAGGAAAGTAGGTCCTGTGAGATAGGGACGGGCTGTTATCCGCTTTGATCGGTGGGGAACTGAGGCGTGGCGAGAGCAAGTGACTTGCCCAAGGTGACACAGAAAGACTGTTTCAGAGCCAGGAAGTGTGGCCCTCAAAGAGGAGGGACGTTCAGAGGCCGTTGGGTGGAGGGCTGGAGGTGCTTGGCAGCCGCGTGTCCTGGGCCGTGCTGTAATTCAGCTGCAGCGTAAAAGGTGCCAGGTTCCTTTGAGAACGGACGGGACTCGGGCCTGGCTGAATTCCAATGCAGAATTGTCGGGGCCCCTGGGCACAGCGCGGCCCAGCCTCCCTCAGCCAGTCGTTGAGTGCCGTCTGGCCTGCGCCGCGCAGGCCTCTGGCCCAGGGCTCCGGCCGCCACAGCCACCGCGAGCTCCGGGCCCTTTTAAATCACCGGGCCCCAGGGGAAGCTGCCCCTTTCGCACGTCTGTCCTCCCCATCGATGATCCTCCAGTGCACTGCCTTGGCCTTTCTGGAGGGAGACTGAATTCTTTGTCCCCCATTGCTCCACACACACCGGTGGCTGGGTTGGGTGCGTGTGGCTGGCCCAGGAAAACGGCTCCCTGCCTTCAGGTGTCAGCCTTGTATCCTGGGCTGCCTGAGAGGCAGGGCGCCTGGGAGGAGTCCGTAAAGAGGCCCTAGTGTGACTGTCCAGCGGCTGTGCCTAGCTCAGTGCCTACCGCGGCCTGGTGTGGTTGGAGGAGCCCTTTCCAACTAGTGCATGGAGGCCCGAGACAACGCATGGGTGGAGACGGTTGAAAGCGGGTCCTGGGGCACTCCCCAACCACCTCGCAGTGACAGCGCCACTTTTTAGGCCTTTTCAGCTACTTGGTGGCGCTTTCTCGTGGTCCAGCCTCCACGTCGGTCTTCCGAGGAGCCTGTGTGGAGAATGAACGTTGAATGAATGTTCGGTGACCGCTGGCGTCTGTGTGCTTCTCAGAGCACTCCTGTGAGACAGGGACGTGCTGCTATCCCATTTGGGAGGTGGGGAACCGAGGCGTGGGGAGAACAAGTGACTTGCCCGAGGTCATGCAGAAAGACTGTTTCAGAGCTAGGAACTGAATCCAGCTCTCCAGTATTGTCTTACCAAACTTAAGCAAGGTCAGGGGTTGGTTGTGCCAGGAGAATGGGACATGCCCAGAATTCGATTGTTTCTCATAAAATGAAAAGGGAAGGGTCTGGTAGGAGGGATCGTTGTACTGCAGAATGACCATGGTGGGCAGCAAGGGGCCGGAGATGGGGACTAGGACAGCTATAGCCCCATTGGGCCAGCAGGGGGTAGGAGTGGAGAAAGGGACAGCTTGTCTCTTATAGTTCAGAGAGTTTATCAGTTTGTGTGTCTGCTTGTATGCGTGTCTGTGTGTCCCCCGGCCAGGGGACACGCATCTCTCCCCCAGTTGTGCCACGGACAAGTGTTTCTCACCTGGCACCAAGTTGCCGTGGTGGGAGAGGGCTGGGTTTGTCCTCTCCCCCCAGGGCAGCCTGCATCCAGACCCTCCTCCCCAGCCCCACCCCAGAGCCATGATTTAAATGAAGAAAACCAAAATTGATTTGAGTTAAGGGCCTGAGTGACTCCGGGGGACTCTTCTGTTTAGTAGGACACAAGGTTAGCGGATCTCCATTTGGACCATGGAGCTGTGGGAGGAGACTAATACGCGATACGACCACCATTCTGAACTGGCACGACAAGTCCGACTTCCTGCCACAGCCCTGACGGACTGTTAGGCCTGCGGTTTCATTAGGAGTGCACCTTTCACAAGGCCTTTGGCAAAGATACGATCCTGAAGCCAGGCTGAGGAGGAGAGAAATCGGATGACCGCTAGCTTTGCGAGGCAGGATTAATGACCTCCAAGGTTAATGTTCATGAGCATGCACTGCTGCTAACGGTATTTTTAATGCAAACATCAATCCCTCCCGTTGTTTCGTTTGAAGCTAATGGCCATTTTCCAGGAGCAGACGGCGTATCTAGGGCTTTGCAATATACTATACCTTTGTCAGAGAGAGGAATTGGGGAGAGTTATCACGGTTGCCAAACATGGTGCCTTCCAAGCTGATGAAGCAGAAACTGGCCTTTATTGGATCCAGACCACACAAGGGCTGTTCACCAGTCAGATAAAGGTGGGAGGGAAAAAGACAGAGGCCCCAAAAGTGGCTTTGGATTGTTTTAAGTGGTAAAAAATAGAAGCGCCGCGTGACGATAATGATCTTCGCTAGTTGAACAGAGCTGTATGTCATAGAATCATTGAATCCTAGGGCTGGAAGAGACCTCAGGAGTCATCGAGTCCAGCCCCCTGCCCAAAGCAGGACCAACCCAACTCAATCAACCCAACCAGGGCTTGGTCAAGGATTCCACCCCCTCCCTAGGAAACCCATCCCAGCGCTTCCCCACCCTTCTAGGGAAAGAGTTTTTCCTAATATCCAACCTAGATTTCTCCCACTGCAGCGTGAGCCCATTGCTCCTTGTTCTGCCATCTGCCCCCACTGAGAACAGCCTCTCTCCTTCCTCTTTGGAACCCCCCTTCAGGGAGTTGCAGGCTGCTCTCAAACCCCCCCTCACTCTTCTCTTCTGCAGACTGAACAAACCCAAATCCCTCAGCCTCTCCTCGCAGGTCATGTGCTCCAGCCCCTGAATCATTTTGGTTGCCCTCCACTGGACCTTCTCCTGTGTGCCCACATCCTTTCTGTAATGGGGGGCCCAGAACTGGACACAATACTCCAGATGTGGCCTCACTAGTGCCGGATAAAGGGGAATCATCACTTCTCTAGATGTGCTGGGAATGCTCCTCCTAATGCCCCACAACATGCCGTTAGCCTTCTTGGGTACCGGGTCACCGTGTTGACACGTATCCAGCTTCTCATCCACTGTAACCCCCAGATCTTTTACACCCCAGGTTATTTAACACCTAGATAATCAGATCTGTGGCAAAATTGTCAGTGACTCTGTTCTTTGCCTCTTTAATGACCTCTTTTGGTTACGTGCCTGTGATGAGAGACTCCCCCCCTCCGTGCTGAGGGGGGCGTTTTCAGAGTAAGGCACAGGCCCTTGCATTTTTGTGCGCCCGTGGGCATTGGCTTGCTGGGTCCCATCTCCCCATTGGAGGCAGGGGATGTAACCACACACGTAGGTGGACAATTTCACCTCTTGTGCAGCAAGGCCAAAGTCAGACCCGGTGTGACCCTGGACTGTTCTTGGGCCATCAGAGATGGGGGGATGTGAATACCTGCATTTGTTTCTGAGGGGGAGAAGGGGTGGGTGGGAAATGTGGCCTTCAGAGCCTCCAGTAGAAGAGGGCCATGATGCAGAATAGGAATAAAAAACGTTCAGAGCTACTCTGTGACCAAATTTCCTCTCATTTTTCCCTCCCTTATGCGGAATGAATGTTGCGATATGGTGGTGAGGTGGGCCGAGGGGTTCTGAGTATGGGACGGGGCTCAGGCAGGGCTCTGTCTTGGGGTGCAGCCTCTGGCATGGGGCTGAGGGCCGAGACAGAGAATTGGCATGTAAGGGTTCTGGCTGGGGATGGGGCAGAGGGTCCCATGGAGGTGTGAGGGGAGGCTCGGGACCAGGCCACAGGGAGTTTCAGTGCCACGCTGCTTCGGCCACAGTGGGAGGGGTCCAGGAATGGGCCACAGCGGGGAAGGGAATCCAGGCCTAGGCCACTCTGGCTGCTGCGGTTGGGGGCTGGAACTGGGGCTGGGTAGTCGCTGGGCTCAGTCAGGGAGGGTGAGACGTGCCTGGTTCCGGTCAGCCCTCTTCCGCCCGGCAGGCTGGAGGTTACGCCGGGGGTGGGGCAACCTTCCTCCTGTCCTCGTGCGGAAGCCTCTGCCCATGGTAGGCAGCCTCATGGCTTGCAGGGAACGTCGCCCGGGCCGTGTTTCTGAAAGGGGATCGGTGGCTTCACACGGGAGGCGATGTGCTGGGGGCAAACGCTGTACCGGGACGAGCAGAGCTTTGTGGCGCGGGAATAATACGGCCAGGCCCCTGCCGTCGCCCTGGAAGGCACGTCCTGCGTGTGTGTGATAAGTTAATGCAGGATATGAATGGTTATTAGTGCAGATGATCAGGTATGTGGTCACCCATCCTTCAGGTGACCCTAAATCCCTGACTGCCAGGAGCTGGGAGGGGAAGAGAAGTGTGGATGACACCCCAGGTCCTTCTAAATTCATGGTCCATTTTGGTCAATTTCACGGTCCTAACATTTAAAAAACAATAGATTTCATGATTTCCGCTATTTCCATCGGAAATTTCCCAGTGTTGTAATTGTAGGCGGGTTTTGATACTGTCCCCCCCTTACTTCTGCCCTGCTGCTGCTGGTGAGGCTGCTTTCAGAGCGAGGCGCTGGAGCGAGGTGGCTGCTGGCCGGGAGCCCAGCTCTGAAGTCAGCGCCACCAGCAGCAGAAGTAAAGGTGATCTGGTATGGTTCTGGCACCCTTACTTCTGTCCTGTGGCTGCGAAGCTGGGCCCTCAGTCAGCAGCCGCTGCTCTCCGACTGCCCAGCTCGGAAGGGTGTGCAGAAGTAAGGGTGCCAATACCGTAATACCCCTAAAATAACCTTGTGACTCCCCATTGCAACTCCTTTGTGGGTCCGGGCCTCCCATTTGTGAAACATGTGTCTCCCCCTTGAAATCTGCATACTGCAGGGCAATGTTCCCTTTAATGCTTTCCACCCACGTGGGGAATAAATTTTGTTTTGTGCACTGAGGCATATGCAAATGTGCACCACCAGTAGAAACACATGCTGCTGGCTGTGAGTGCACTGCAGTGGGGCGGCATTTGAATCTCTCCCTGGTAGCCACTCGAGTGCTCCGCTTACAGGGAACACTGTAGGGTAAAAGCACACAACAGACCAGATTTCATGGCCTGTGACACGTTTTTCATGGCTGAGAGTTTGGGAAGGCCCTAATCATGCCAATTATCCCATTTTGTATACTCTCCTAAAGCTGTGGTACTGACATTGTCAGAAGAATTAACTCTGGGCTAGAAGGCCGCTTGGTCTGAGCTGGTGTGGATGTTCTTACATTCTTTACATACAAATTGATGTTAAAATGCCCATTAGAATTGTCCTGGAGCGTTCTGTACCTTTCAGTACATATGCTGTATCGACACAGGGCCAGATCCGTAGCAGGTGTATGTTGGTTTGGTTCCATACCTCAGAGGATTCTTTTGGCAAGGCCGTTGTTCGTATGTTTTAAAGTAACCGTTTTGAACTCACTGTTGTTCTAAAACCACAGAGGCGTTTCTTCCTGAAATGCATTTCCTCCATCTCCGAGAGAGTCTCTCTACGCTCGCGAGGGCTGGAATGTGTGGCCACAAAAGCTGACGTCAAGTGAGGTGGCGTCTTCCTTCCCCCCAGTCAAAAACCCGGAGCTGGTTGGATTCCCTCCCTCAGCCCTGAGAAAAAGGGTGTGTTAATTTGCCCTCTGAAAACACATAAGTCAGTGCTTATTTGTCTCTGGATCGTTGTCCTTGAAGCCTTGAATAATGGTTGCATCAGCTCTGCAGAGCTGAGACAAGCAATTGTTTCCCACACAACTGACAGCAAAAGGGTCACGTTCTTGCCCGGCCCTGGATGATAGAAACAACATGAAAAGAAAAAGAAGAGAAAAGTCACACGTACCTTTTTTTTCCTCCCCCCCACCCCAAATAAAGTCTGTTTCCTCAAAACCCTGTTTTCACAGAAGGCTCTGTGTTTCCTAGAGTCAACGTTTCCATGTCTGAGAGAAGAGAGAGAAAAAAAAAAAAGCAGAAAGGCAGCATGTGGTCTGGCAGGCTGCCAGGAGGAGCGCGCTCTTTGGGGTTATTATTAGGTAGATAACTGTATCAAGCGCTGACGCGTCATCGTGTCTCTGAAGGCTGCAGCGCTCCGTGTTTGAAATGCTGATACGTGTGAGGCTCGTGAGGAAATCGGGTGTACTTATTTCTAATAACTTTTTGTAGCAATAACTCAGTGTCAGAGGAGTTCCTGAGGGAGACGAGAGCGGCTCTGTCGGGATCCCCGGCTAAATTGAGGTTGGAGAAGAGCTTCCATGATTGCCCGATGCTTTTACCTGCGGTTAACTTTAATAAAAGCCAGCCCAGTGTGGCTGGCCTCTGACATACTTGGGGCTAGATGTACTCTTGGGTGAATCAAGTTCTTGCAGTAGTGGGTGGATTCAAGAGGGGCTTGTCAGGAGTAGAGGTTAGGGGTAGGGATGTAAGTCACTAGTCGACTAGTCCCTCGACTAGTTCGCGCCCCCACCTGGCTGCCTCAAGCTATGTCTAGACAGCCGGCTTCTTTTGGAAGAAGCTTTTCCAGGAGAGATCTTCCAAAAAAACTTCTTCTGAAAGAGAGCGTCCACACTGCCAAAGCACATCGGAAAAGCGGTCTGCTTTTTCGACAGATAGCATCCACGCTAAATGGACACTCTCTCGCATGTAAGCTGTGATTCCTATGGATGGAGTGGTCACCAGGTCACCTGTGCTTTTTCCTCTTTCCTCTTCTTCTGAAAGAACTCCCTCCCCCCGTCCACACGCCTTTTTCCGAAAGAGCTCTTTCAGAAGAGGGCTTCTTCCTCATAGAAAGAGGTTTACCAATGTGGGAAAAAACCCTCTGTTCTTTTGATTTTTTTCCCCCCCCCCGAAAGAGCACGAATGCAGTGTGGACGTAATTGACGTTTTTTTCAGAATAACGGCGGTTTTTCCGAAAAAACTCTGCAGGGTAGATGTATCCCCTTATCAGAGGCAGCAAGGGCGGGGGAGCAGGAACCGGTGCTAGGGCAAACCTGCTTAAAAGCCGGTTCCCCCAGCACTGTCTCTGGAGGGGGGCAGAGGGGTAGCAGGGATAGGTGTAAGCCGGGAATCAGCTGATTCCCGGCTCACACCCAGTCCTAGACGCTGCGCCTCTGCTTTTTGAATGTATGAAGAGCCTGCAGCTATTTATACATTTAAACATCAGAAGCGCAAGAGAGGGGAGGGGGGCGCTGGGTCCCCCCTCCTGCGCTTCCATGGCCAGGAGCTAACCCTGCTGCGGCTCCCCTGCTTATCAACTAGGGAGTTGATTAAACTAAATTTAACATGCCTAGTTAGTGGCCTTCAAGATATAGGCAAGGAATTGTGTTGTGGGTATAAGCGGTATCCGAAGGACTGCAATGGGAGACACAGATAAGTACAACACCGAATCCGGCCTGAGCAGTGTAGCGGGGGGGAGGGGGATGAGGACGAAACGATGAACAAACCAGCAAGAAGGGGCAGAGTTGAAAGTCACGACATGGAACGTGTCGTGGCAGGCGAGCGGGGAGCCGGTGGCCGGATTCACGGAGCAGGGCACTGTGGGGAGCAGGCCAGGCCAGCAAAGTTCGGATAAAGTGCTCTGAGATCTTCAGAACCTTGTCTCTGGGACATGGCTGGGCTCGGTCTGTCTGTACCGTCTGTATCTGTGTAGGCCTATATATAACATACCAGTGGGAGGTATTTTGGCTGCTGCACTCACAGTTTTGAGCCACAACGAGAGATTTAAAAATATCTCCCTGTTCTAGGAACATACACTGTGACAGCTGTCACCCAGAGGGGGAGTGGCTTCCGAAAAGGGAACACAACATGAGTACTACGAGCGTCACTATGCGAGTCGATCACTTATTACCTCGCTAGCACCACGCGACGTGTGAGTTGCATGATTTTTTGCCTGTCAGAATTTTTTTGCACATCCAGTCAGGCAGCATCTGTTTCTCCTCCCTCTAACTTGCTATTTTGTGCCTGACAAATTTCCTAGGGTTTTGAACGAGCGGCAAGGCAAATCAGAGCTCAACAAAACACCGGCAGGGCGTGGGCAAGAAGTTAATTATATCTCAGCAGGTCCCAGAAACTTCCTCAGGAGTGGGACCCTGTTTAGATAGCCTTCCGACCAACGTTCCCTCTAGGCTTTTTTATGTTGGTGCGGGATAAATTTTGTTATATGCACCAATGCCTGTGTGAATGTGCACCACCAGGAGAAACACAATCCCAGCTGCGGGCACTCTGCTCATCAGCTGGGCAGCATTGGCTTCTCTTCTGAGTGGCTGCCCATGTGCACAATTTACAGGGAATGCTGCCTCCAATCAAGGCTGTTTTATGGCATCATATCATCGGTGGCCCTGTTCGGTTGTGGCCTCGTTGTGTAGAAACACATAGTGGCAGACGGTCCCAGCTTTACTAGGAGCGCAAGGAGGATCCCTTCCCTTTTTGTCCGTCCTCTATGCAGAGGTAAAGGAGAGTGGGTCTACTACACAACGTTGTACAGCAGGCATGCACACCTGGCACCTTCCAAAAGCGAAGGGGTATGTGTGCGTGTGTGCAGGTGGCAACAGACAATGTTCTGGTCTGGAGATGTTCTCATACTGTGCTCGTCGCTGACACATCTCAGCACCTTCTAGTGCATTTAAACAGCGTGACTACATGGCATGATTTGTTCTGTCACCCTCTGCCCCGGGAGAAAGCGAGTGCAGGGGAATGATTTGGTTTGGCAGGGTTTCTTTGATTTTAAAATGTATTTTATTTTCAATGCAGATGTGGCGGTGTATTTATGCCAGTGAAAGCTGGGCCAAAAGTTGATAGCTTGGCCAAAGCAGGATGGGAAAGCCACGGGGTGGGAAGATGTTCCTGGGGTGAGGTGTCTCTCTTCTAATCTCTGATGTTACCCTTTGTATTTCTATGAAGCCAGCATCTCAATGTAAAAGGTGTTGTAAAAGACAGAAGATAGAGCTTACAATCTATATAAGAACGCAAGAATGGCCAGGCTGGGTCAGACCAAAGGTCCATCTAGCCCAGTATCTTGTCTGCTGACAGTGGCCCATGCCAGATGCCCCAGAGGGAGTGAACAGAACAGGGAATCATCAAGTGATCCCTCTCCTGTCATCCATTCCCAGCTTCTGACAAACAGAGGCTAGGCACACCATTCCTACCCACCCTGGCTAATAAGTATTGATGGACCTAACCTCCATGAATGTATCTAGTTCTTTTTTGAACCCTGTTAAAGTCTTGGCCTTCACAGCATCCTCTGGCAAGGAGTTCCACAGGTTGACTACATGCTGCGTGAAGAAAAACTTCCTTTTGTTTGTTTTAAACCTGGAAGATCTATCCTAATTTGACCAGTTTATAAGCTCTTGCCTTGATCTTCTCTAGCATAAATACACAGTAACATCTGCATTGAAAATAAACTACATTTATAAAAAGAAACCCTACCAAACCAAATCACTCCCCAGCACTCACTTCCCCCCGGGCAGAGGATGACAGAACAAAACATGCTGCAGGGGTTTAAAATCTAGAGTCGCGTCATCTAAATCTCCTCAGACATACTGGGGTGGCGGTGGGGGGCGGATGTGCGTTCAAACCCCTGGCTCGAGTGAACATATTAGCTGTGTCCTTCCATTCCTATGCTCAGGGTGGGAATGGAAATGGAATTAACAAATCGGCACAGGGGTATTAAGAAGAGGGCAGGACACCTGGGGTACGTCTAGACTACATGGCTCCGTTGACGGAGCCATGTAGATTTGTTTGTTCGGCAAAGGGAAATGAAGTCGTGATTTAAATAATCGCGGCTTCATTTAAATTTAAATGGCTGCCCTGCTCTGCCGATCAGCTGTTTGTCGGCAGATCGGGGCAGTCTGGATGCTCCCCTGTCGACATGAAAGCCCTTTATCAACCTCCCTGGTAAACCTCATCCTACGAGGCATAACGGGGAGGTCGATAAAGGGCTTTCAGGTCGGCGCGGGAGCGTCCAGACTAGCGCGCTGAGACGACAAACAGCTGATCAGCTGCTTGTCGGCTCAGCGCGGCAGCCATGTAAATTTAAATGAAGCTGCGATTATTTAAATCGCGGCTTCATTTCCCTTTGCTGATCAGCCTAATCTACATGGCTCCATCGATGGAGCCATGTAGTTTAGACACACCCCTGCACTTGACTCCAAGATGCAAAGAGAAACCAGGTTGGAAAAGTCTCAAAGGGGCTTCTGAATTTCCCCGTGTTGGTCTCTGAGCTACCCAGCCTTCTGGTTCCAGCTGTACCCTCTCCTTTCTCCTTCCGGGCTTTCCGCAGGCTGGCCGGCGCACTGGGGCAGCGGGGCCATACCACTCAGCTATGCAGCCCCCCTCCCCCCCCCGCTGTAGCCAGTATTGCTTCATGAGGAGAATTGGTTATTTAAAAGCTTGGGAACCAGCCTGTTCCTCCAAAGCGCTGGCGTTGGAAGCAACCATTTCCACCGCACTGGGGTAAGAGGAGCATCCCCGTTCTGTTGGCTTCAGTAGCTTCTGCAGATCTCACCAGGGCACTGCAAGTAAAATGGGGAGAGGTCCCAGAATCGGGGGTGGAGGTATCCCGTTCGCCCAGCTCCCTGCTGTACAGGCCACTTTCAGACAAGATGCTGGCTAGAGTTTGTTTAGTTTAACTCGCCTTGTCAGTAGCAAAAGCCCTGTCAGATGCCGGCTGG
This sequence comes from Pelodiscus sinensis, assembly GCF_049634645.1. NCBI lineage: Eukaryota > Metazoa > Chordata > Testudines > Trionychidae > Pelodiscus > Pelodiscus sinensis. The sequence goes on from NC_134720.1 coordinate 52,039,020, forward strand.
TTTGTGGGCCGGGAAGTTTGACCTCCCTTGAGTGATCTTTCATGGCCGGTTTTGCCTTTCTGATGCTTCCCATATCATTTTATACCACGAATGGGGTCATTAGAAGTCCAGGGGGAAGAGAGGTGGGGAGAGCACGTGAGTTACTGTCATATCAGCTGTCAACAGCCTGTCTACTCGGCTGTTCCAGAGAGCTGTCCTGGTTTGACTTCAGGGCTGGGGAACCTTTTTTCGGGTCAGGGGCCGCTGACCCACAGAAAAATCAGTTGGGGGCTGCACACAACTCCCCCCCCCCCCCCAAATCCTCACTGATGTGACCCCTAGCTGAGAAGGAGAAAGATGCTCCTCACATTCTTCACACACCAGAGCCTAGCGGGGCCCAGGCTGGTAGATTTTGTGTGCTCCAGCCCTGTGGGAGCCCTGAGCCTTGGGGGCCAGATCTAGGCAAGCCAGGGGTGCATCTAGCCCCTGGACCGTAGGTCCCCCACCCCTGTGTTACTCGGAGCCGTGCATGTTTCTTGGCTGCCGTTCTTTCTGCTGTGGCACTGAATTTTTAGCAAAAAACACGATGCAGGGGGGAAGCGTTCAGAGATCACCCGGATGGGGCATGGTCTAACGTCAGATGAGGCCCCTGCCTTGCAAAATGGCCTTTTCTCTTTCTGATCGTAGCTAACGCTGCCCATGTCTCCTGACCTGGTGAGAGCTGAAACCGCAGTGCCGTGACCCAGAGTGACAGCAGCAACGGATTAAACACAAATACATAGAAAGCTTCGGGCGCGGGGGCGGCTTTGGAAGAGCAGAAGGGTGGAAAATATTTCTGGCGTGGTGTCCTAGGCTGTCAGGAAGCAGCTAACGCATGACCGTGAAAGACGAGTAAAAGGAAGGTGGCGGAGGACATGTACATAACAGGAGGCTGGTGGTGGGGTACCTCCCCTCCCCCCGTCTTCTGCCTGGGTGGGGAGCGCAGTAGCAGCTGCTGGAACGGCGGTACATTCTGTTCGCTTCCCCTGCGCGGGGAACACATGATGTAACCCGTCGTTTTGTGCAGAGTAGGAGGGGATGTCACACTGGGAAATAAATGTGGCCCTGGCAGTTTTACGTTTCACTTTCAGCCATGTAACATAACAGCTATGGAGTGACTGCAACCCCTGTGAAGTCGCTTGATTTTTCCATTCTTCTTTTAGCCGAGGCCCGGCAGGCGAGCGCTGGTGTGTCTGTTCCAGCAGTCTGCAGGCTGTGCCTCTGTTTCCTCTTTGCCCAGGAACCTAGAACACTGCATGTGAAGACAGTACCCCAGTTTTCCTCTTGTCTGCGGGCGTATTGTCTCCGTGAGCGCTAGCTCTGTATCTAGATACAGGACGTTGTGAGTGCATATGCGTGTGTGTACGTACTAGGGGAGTTAGCGTGTAACCGACTCACCGTTTAACCGATAAGCAGATGCACGCAGCCAGCTCCTGGGGAGGCGGCTTCTCTGCGGCAGAGCTGAATGGGCAGCCCCTGGAGCCGAGCAGGCAGCCCCTACCGGTCCAGCTCCCAGGTAAAGGCTTCTCTGCCGCAGCCGCAGGGAAGTTGTATCCCTGGGAGCCAGGCTGTTGCCTCTGCAGTATAAAGCTTGTTCACGCTTTATACTTCAGAGCCCCCCAGTGTGTAACCATGTAACTGCTGAGTTTTTTCACGGTTACCTATTTAACCGACTTTTACCATCCCTAGTGTGTACGCAGCGTGACTTGCCCTGCATGAACAAATCCATGCACTTGAGTGGGAAAAATTAGTTGTCGCTGGGCTAACTTGAAAGGAACTTCACCTTATATTGAGCCCCTAATTCGCATCAGGTGCGAGGGAGAGTCGCTGTAGACAATGGGAGAAGAACAGAAACATTTCTCCAATTTATTTTTGAAATCTCCCGGTGAAAACCTCCCACGGCAGCGTTCAAGATCCAGGGATTGTGGCTTTAAGCATCGGGAAGCAGAACTGACCGCTCTGAGCTGTTTTCCAAGGGGATTGGAAGAATCATAGGGTACGTCTAAACTACATGCCTCCGTCGACGGAGCCATGTAGATTAGCCAGACTGGCAGAGGGAAATGAAGCCGCGATTAAAATAATCGCGGCTTCATTTAAATTTAAATGGCTGCCCCGCTCTGCCGATCAGCTGTTTGTCGGCAGATCGGGGCAGTCTGGACGCGCCGTGTCGACAAAGAAGCCTTTCTTGATCGGCACAGGTATGCCTCATGAAACCAGGTTTACCTGTGCCGATCAAGAAAGGCTTCTTTGTCGGCGCGTTGCGTCCAGACTGCCCCAATCTGCCGACAAACAGCTGATCGGCAGAGCGGGGCAGCCATTTAAATTTAAATGAAGCCGCGATTATTTTAATCGCGGCTTCATTTCCCTCTGCCGATCTGGCTAATCTACATGGCTCCGTCGACGGAGGCATGTAGTCTAGACACACCCATAGAGCGCTAGGACTGGAAGGGACCTCGCGAGGTCATCAAGGCCAGTCCCCTGCTCTCCCGGCAGGACCCAGCACCGTCTAGATCAGGGGTCTCCAGCCTTTTAAAGGATGAGATCACTTTTTGAATTTAAGTGCAATCCAGGATCTACCTCAGAGCCAGGTGCCTTTGGCCTCCTTCTTCGTGCCCCTTCTCTAAGGCCCTGCCCCGGCTCACTCCATCCTCCCTCCCTTTCACCAGGCAGGGCAGAGGGTGGGGGCGCAGGATTTGGAGTGGTAGCGGGGCTCTGAGCTGAACCTGGGGCAGGGAATTGGGGTACTGGAGGGGGTGCAGGGTCCAGGCTCTAAGAGGGAGTTAGGGTTCAGGGGGCTAGGGCAGGGGTTTGAAGTGCAGGAGGGGGTTCGTGACTGGGGCAGGGGTTTGGGATGCTGGCTCCAGCTGGACGCTGCTTACCCCAGGTGGCTTCTGGGTGGGGGTGCAGTGGGGCTAAGGCACGTTCCCCTCTTCCCTGGCCCTGCACCCTCTCAAAAGCAGCCAGCAAACTTCATCCCAAGCCCTGTTGTGCCCCCTCCCATCCATTCTGTGGAGACAGATTGCAGGGTGGGAGAGGGGCCCCCTGACATCAGCGGCCCTCTTCTTCCGTCCCTACTCTGCACCGCAAGCAGGAGGCTCCGGGGGTGGAGTGGGGTGGGGGACCCAAGGGAAAGGGCAGGAGATGCACAGCGGTAGGGGGAGGGGCAGCTGAAGTGGTGACCCTTGATAGCCTCTTGGCCAAACCCAGTCAGGATCACCTGTCAGGGGCTCCAAGATCTACCAGTAGATCCTGACCACTGGTCTAGACCATCCCTGACAGGTGTCTGTCTAACCTGCTCTTCAATATCTCCAGTGATGGGGATTCCACAACCCCCCTAGGCAATTTATTCCAGTGTTTCACCACCCTGACAGGCAGGAAGTTTTTCCTACTGTCCAACCTAAACCTCCCTTGCTGCAATTGAAGCCCATTGCTTCTTGTCCTAACCTCAGAGGCCAAGGAGAACAATTTTTCTCCCTCCTCCTTGTATCTCCCTTTCAAGTACTTGAAAACTGCTCTCATGTCCCCTCTCAGCCTTCTCTTCTCTAAACTAAACAAGCCCGGTTCTTTCATTCTTCCCTTCTAGCTCATGTTCTCTAGACCTGCCATCATTTTTGTTGCTCTTCTCTCTACCTTGATAGCAAAGGAAGCCTTAAAAGCTAATGAAGACCCTGATTCAGGAAGACATTCATAGTCAGGAAGGTCTCTCAGGGCGTGTCTAGACTACATCCCTCTGGCGCCAGAGGGATGTAAATTAGACATACTGAAATTGCGAATGAAGCGGGGATTTAAATATCTCATGCTTCATTAGAATAAAAATGGCCGCTGCTTTTTGCCGACACAGCAATTTGCCAGCAAAAAGCGGCAGTCTAGATGGGGATCGGTCGGCAAGGAAAGCCTTTTCCGACAGATCCCTTATGCCTCATGCAACGAGATTTACAGGATTGGTTGGAAAAGTCTTTCCTTGTTGACCGATTCCTGTCTAGATTGCCGCTTTTTGCTGGCAAATTGCCGCGGTGGAAAAAGCGGCAGCCATTTTTATTCTAATGAAGCGTGGGATATTTAAATACCCACTTCATTAGCAATTTTGGTATGTCTAATTTACATCCCTCTGGCGACAGAGGGATGTAGTCTAGACACACCCTTAAAGTCCTGTTGAAGATTTAGGAGCAAGTTTTTAATTGTGTTCCTGACTTGGGGCCTTACGCTACGTCTACACTGCCATGCTATTTTGGGATATCAGAGTTTCCCGAAATAGCTATCCTGCGTCTTAACAGCAAGCCCGTTGTTTTGGGCTCACTATTCCGACATCCTTGTAAACCCCATTTCATGAGAAGTAAGGGACGTTTCAGAATAGCGGGTTATTTTGCTGTGTAGACAGTGCCAAATTACAAAATAAGCTATTTTGAAATAAGATTGAAATAAGATATACAATTTGCATAGCTCAAATTATGGATCTTATTTTGACCTACGGTGCAGGGTAGACATAGCCTTAGAATGTGTATATCACCAAGCAAACTGGATTTTTAAGTTTTTCACTGCTAGTACTCAGAAGACATTTGGTGTTGCAGGCTCTCCCCATTTTCTTGCTAGTTACACCGTATATGGCCGTTTTTCTTAAAGGCTCCAGCTCCTGTTTATTTAAAACTCTCATTCCAATAAAGTAAGTTTTTAGCCCTCGTGGTTGTGCATAAGTACGAAAACATGACTCATAAAAGGCTCCAAACCGGAGTGCGAAAGTAAGAACCTGATCTGGATTCATTTAAAAATGGCTTTATTATTAAGCTGATCTGAGTCATTTGGGGGCCGGGCTCCTGGTTTTTGACCCTGTGAGTTTGGTGGCGCGTCATAGTACAAGAGGCAAATACATTTATTCGGAACGTGTGATGGGAGGAGTTGACTGGGCTCATGGTTTGGTGGAAGGGTCAGGGCATAAGCCACTGTTTCTGTCTACTCAAGAGAATACCAGTGGGAGCTGTGCATTTGATGTCTAAGAGAAAGTTTTGAACAGTTAAATGTTCAGGTCTTTTTTCTTTATGCCAACAAAGGCTTCTTGAGAAGTGACGCATCGCTATAAAAAGCTGCATGAGGTTGGTTCTAATAAGCCAGGTTAGTCCAGCCATTTAGGGCAGTCGCTTTTGATGTTCGCCTGCCTGCCAGCCATGACCCATTTTGGCTTGAAGCCCTTCAAAATAGACTGGGTGAGTGACAGGGGAATGCACAGTCTGTTGCATAACCCCCTCCGCCCCCAAAATGTGTTGGATGACCAGACTGATGCCTCACCTGCTTTGCGGATGCCATTTAAATGAAGACATTCCCTGATCCGGAAAACATTTATCCCCCCGACCTTTGTGGGCATGTGGTGCTGGCTGATACTCAAGACTTTCTGCTGGGCAAACGAGAGTGGATTTCATTGAGCTCGGAGGAAAAAAATCGCCTTGCGGGCCACGGTTCTGCAGGCATAGTGAGTGGGCGGCGGCCGCTCCGTGGCAAGGGTGTAGGCCTGTGTGGCTGGCGTTGGCTGGGACGAAGGCTGTCCGAGAAGCATTGCCGGTGTGCCGCCAAGCTGCGCGTGTCCTCTGGGTTGGTAAAATGCCTTACCAAGCTCTCCCCTCCGGCCGGGTGAGGCAGACACGGCTGCAGAGAGGGATGCCATTTGCTTTGCAAATTTTCCCGCTTCCTATCCCCCATGTAGCTTCCCTCCCGTCTCTACTCCTCAGGAAGCAGGGCAGCACTGCGGTCTCCCGGGATGAAGGGGATGCGAATGGCATTAGATCACTGTCTAGGGCGATTCCCACTCTTGTGTCCATGATCAAAGATTTGGCTGGGAAGGAAGACGGTCTTCTCTCACTCCCACCTTAGCCCATCCCCAGGGGTCTCATGGGCAGGCCTTGTCCTCCTCTGAGGTACTGAACTGTGGTTTCTCATTAGACGGGGTGGAGAACCTAGGGCCCGGGGGCTGGATTCGACCACCCCCAGCTTGCCTGGATCCGGTCCCCAAGGCTCACTGTGTCCCCCCAGCATTGGGGAGCACATGCTGGTGTTCCAGCTGGGCGTTGGCCCACCTCAGGGCTGGAGCGCACAAAATCTACCAGCATGGGCCCCACTAGGCTCTGGGTGTGAGGGGAATGTGGGGAGCGTCTTTCTCCTCAGTCAGGGGCCATGTCAGTGAGGTGTGTGGCCCCTGGATGATTTTTCTGTGGGTCTTTGCCCCCCCATCTCTGCGTTAGTCGTCGTCCAGTCAAACTCTTGGTAAATCTTCGATTCCACGTGATTGAATAATCTTAAGTTAAAACTGTAGACATGTACAAGCCGTGTATGGTGGACAGAGTATAGAAAAAACGTTCTTTAACCCCTCTCTCCCCCCAAAACACAGCAGTGTATCAGGCTTAATTCTTGTGAGTACAACTGTTTGTTTCACTGCAAGGTAACCTAGCAACCTACACACAGTGCACCATTTACAACTGTAAAAACCATCCAGCACTATTTCAGTCGGACATGGATCAGTTTAGTTTTCGAAAATGAGGAGGAGGCATTAGTAGAGAAAACGATGAAAGTCCCAGACCATCTACAGATAATGAGCCAGCTAAGAAAATAAAGTGATTAAAAAAACCATGACAACACATACTTGAAGTTTGGTTTCTTCTTTACTGGATTAGATGAGTACCCGTTCCCTCTGTGTGTTATAATATAGCTGTTATTGCATACTTTTATTTGATTCTTTTCTTAATAATAGACTAGGGTCGGATCTTTACTAACACAGCACAAATTCAAATTGTACACTTAAAAAAAATGAAAACACAATATAGTGTTAAAACACAATGTGTTTTAATCATTCTGTGAATATTTTTGTGTTGCTTATTGTTCAGTTCTACACATTGTACACTCAAACATTGCATCTTCCTTGGTTGAAAACCATGTTTGCTCTCATCATTTTTTCTTTGAAGCTCAGCTTTACTAAAACTTGTTTTAAAGATCTTGAAGCATTTCTTTGAGTGCATATTGCTGGGAATTTATATCATGACAATGGTTCATATTAAAATGGAAAGGAAAGGGATAATGTTTACGGTGTTATAATTAGCATAGAATCTAAGAATACTGGAAGGGACCTTGAGAGGTCATCAAGTTCAGTCTGTTGCCCTCTCAGCAGGACAAAGCACCGTCTAGATCATCTCTGACAACTGTTTGTCTAACCTGCTCTTAACTATCTCCAGTGATGGATATTCCACAACCCCCTAGGCAATTTATTCCAGTGTTCAACCACCCTGACAGGTAGGAAGTTTTTCCTAATGTCCAACCTAAATCTTCCTTGCTGTAATTTAAGCCCCTTGCATCTTGTCCTATCATCAGAGGCCAAGGAGGACAATTTTTCTCCCTCCTCCCTATGACTCCCTTTTTGATACCTGAAAACTGCTCTCATGTCCCCTCTGTCTTCTCTTTTCCAAACTAAACAAGCACAGTTCTTCCAGTCTTCTTTCATAGGTCATGTTTTCAAGACCTTTCATTATTTTTGTTGTTCTTCTCTGGACTTTCTCCAATTTCTCTACGTCTTTCTTGAAATGTGGGGCCCAGAACTGGACACAATAGTCCAACTGAGGCCTAACCAGCGCAGAGTAGAGCGGAAGAATGACTTCTGTCTTTTTCACCACACTCCTGTTAATGCAGTCCAGAATCATGTTGGCTTTTTTTGCAACAGTATCACACTGACGACTCCTATTTAGCTTGTGGTCCACTAAGACCCCTAGATTACAATTAATAATGTTCCTCAAAAAAGTGTTTATAGGGAGCTGCAGTGACTATGACTAGAGTCCTGCAAATCCACAGGGATCCACTTTATGTCTGCAGGTATCCGCATCCATGGATTTGTATGTGGCTCTCCAGGCGGCTCATTTTGCAGATACGGATGCAGATGCAGATATGGATTTTATATCTGTGCAGAGCTCTAGCTACGACAACTGCACAGCTGGGTCTTGAGGGGGGAAAAAACTGTGGAACATTTGCCCCAAATTTGGATGTTTTACTCCTGCAGGCAGCTAGAAGATAAAGCTTGTTAAAGCAAACTTCCAGGCGCATTAGGTTTCACTACTAGGCTGCAGGTTCAAATCCGATGCAGGTCAGTGGTGACTTTTGGTCTCTGTCTTATGGAGCCCAAAGGCCGGAGAACTTTCCCGAATAATTCCTTTGGACCTAGCGCATATCTTAATAAAATTCCAGGCTTGAATAATGCGAGATTGGAAACAGAGGCACAAAAAAGTGAAGTGCCCTGCGGAGGCATCGCAAAGTTTGTTGGCAAAGCTGGGACTAGCTTGCAGATCTCCTGACTCCCAGCCCAGTGCTGTTCTCAGTAGCCGAAAGGAGGTTGTCTGTGTTTGGTGAGCTGGTGTGAAAAGACCTTGGTTCTCAGTGGACAGGTGTTCCCATCAAAGCAAGCCCTATCTCAAGCTCCTTGTCTGTCATTTTCAGCCAAAAGACAAAGGGATGAGTGTTACGGGGAGCCCAAACTATCATCTGCTTCCTTCTAGAGGAAGTCCCCCCAACTTCTAGACGGTGCTTGGTCCTGCCATGAGGGAGGGGACTGGCTTTGATGTCCTCTCGAGGGCCCTTCCAGTTCTAGGATTCCATGCTTCTGTTCTGAGGCATGTTGGGTTGAGCCTGACCGGTGTGTATTCTGCCAGTAACAGGACTTCAGCCGTCAGGTGTGTCCTTGTGTCCCCTTCCCTGACCTCCCAACCAGCTGCCCAGATGGGCGAGTGCGTTGTACGGACGACATCACTTGAAAGACCCGTCTGCTCCAGGTGCCCGCAGAGATGAAAGGGGCCCGAATCTGTAGCTACCAGTCAGGCGCTCTTATGGGACGTAACCCCCAGTCTCCATGGATAAGCCAGGTGGTGCCTGTGGTCTGGTGGGGGGGTGGGGGAAGCACTCAGTGATTCGCTGGTAATTGTAACGGGGGCGTCTCCTGGTTAGTGTTCTGTAAGTGCAGCTAATGTCAGGGCAGAGCATACGACCGCCTTGGTTTGGGGTTTTCAGGGTTACAAAGCCTGAGAAGAACAGGAAAGTTGGTGGGTTTCTGAGTCGAGGACAACCTTCCCCGATGGCGACCTGGTCCAGGTGTGCTAGCTGCTGCACGGAACGAGCATGAGGATTAAAACAAGCCCCTCTCTCTGCCCAAGCACCCTCCTAGGATTAAAAAGCAGTCAGCCTCTGCCCCGCAGCGCCTCCAAATGATGTCAGGGGGCGGGGTGGGAAGTGACCAATGGCAGGGAGGGGCGGGGGCAGGAAAGGGGAGGGCCATGCCAGGGCAGGTGCCTGCCTAGGAGCAAAGCGAAACTGACGAGCACGGGTTTTGCGCTGTCCCACCTGATGGAGGAACAAAGAAGCAAACGAATTGCACGAAGGGGGGAGGAGCTTGGGAAGTGCTGCTTTGGCTTGGCTAGCCTGCGGTGGTGCAGGACGGATTGTTAAGAAATCTTTTCACAATCTGAGCTTGATGCTGATAGGGTCCCTGCAAAATAGATTCTTTGTTTGGCCCCATCCTGCAGGGAGAGCCATGTAGTTTGTGTCCTGCATGAGTATGGGGCCCTGCAGGGGCTGTGCTTGGGCACAGGGGACCGAAGTGTGTTCTTGTCCCTGTCCTCAGTGCTGGGAACCTGGGTACTTGTTTGGGTGTCTGGAATGATGATGTGACTGCAGCCAGGTCCCCACTTTCATAGCACACTAGTCTGGAAGCCAGGAGTCATGGGTCCTTCTCCTAGCTCTGTCACCGGAAGTCCATGTTCCTGTCTGCTACATCTACACTGCAGGCTTTTTGAGCAAGAAGCTATTTGTGAAAGAGATCTTCCGCAAAAACATCTTGCGCAAAAGTGCGTCCGCACTACAAAAGTGCATCACAAAAGAGATGTGCTTTTGCGTAAGAGAGAGTCCACACTGCATGGACGCTCTTGCGCAAGAAAACTCTGATTGCCCATTAACAGAATGGCCGTCAGAGCACCTGTGCTTTTTCTGATAGGCTCTTTTTGCGCAAGAAACCCCTGTTGAGCATCCACACGCACCATTTTGCGCAAGAACTCTTGCGCAAAAAGGAGTTATTTCTCATAGAAAGTGGATTACCTACACCGCAAAAAGCCCTCTGTTCTGCCGTTCTACTGTACATTTTATTGCACAAAAACGCACTTCACGTGTGGACGCTCCACAGGTTTTTGCGCAAAAATAGCTGTTTCTGCGCAAAACCTCTGTAGTGTAGATGTAGCCTGACAGGACTTTTAAAGTGGATGTTCAGATCATCTGCGAATAAATCCTTGATCAAGCGTATCGCTGAAAAAGTGACTCTGGTGAAGAGTTTGGGAGGAGACAGATTCAGAGTTAGTATAAAACAGTCCAAATGTTCCCCACGGGTATTAATGAACACTGGCAATGTAGAGTGTTTCCCATGAAAAGTTCAGAAAGAAACAGAAGAATTTTCATGTCTTTTTACTTTTTTTTTTAACTGACACCTGTGGTTTTTGAAACCCACAATAAAAATCTTTGGGGATTTTTTTTTCTTTTGTCAAAACAACCAGGAAGTTTCGACCACCAAGGAAATTTCCCAGGAAAGTCAGTTTTTCATTGGAAAGGAGATTTGAAGCAAAGCTTTCAGTAAAACACAGCTAATCCCAACCCTCAAAGCCGCTTGCCATATATGGATGTGCTGGGAAGAGGTGGATTGGATTTGTGGGGAGGAGGTGGGAGTTCTTTTAAAGGCTGGCAGAGGTAGACTAATAGGAGGTGATTGCTGTGATCTCATTTTGAATGTAATGCCTTTCGTCAGTTGTGCCTGTTGTCTGTGCCGTGTGTATTTTGAGAGTCTAACAGCTTCCCTGCCTCCACCAGATCTTGTTCTACCCTCTGCTTCAGAACCATCGCATTGTATTGAGTTGATGTGCCGTGGCCTCATAATGTCTAACGCTTTCCATCACTGCTTGTTACCTGCCAGTGCAAGGCTCCTCTGCTCCATCCCTCGTGTTCCCTCAAGGGCTGGGATGGCATATGTGTTTCTGAGCCGGGGTGGGGGGGTTAGATGATCCTGAGACGGCATATGCAAAATAAAAAGCATGAATTCGGCATGAACGCTCCCCTGATGGGGGCTGGGACCTTTGGCTTTTTTTTTAGCAGCTCCTCTGTCTTTCTGAAGATGCACCTCCTTATTGCTCGGCCTTTTAGTTTCTTTGTTTTTTTAAAAAAGGCCTGTTCTTTGGGATGGTCGCTAGTGACCACGTTGCCTACGAGAAGGGGAATTTTGGAAGAGTTCACCTCCAGATCTCCTCTCTGTCTTGCTGGGTACGTTTCAGGAGCTCATCGGAGGAGATGGCTTCTGGTTGGAAGCATGTGTGCTCTTCTGGATCCATCTCCCATAAGGATCTTCCACACAGAGCAGATTCCGCCGAGGGGCAGGTGGTTTTCTCAGGGATGGGTCTGCAGCTATGGGAGTGTGTCCCCCCCCGGAAGTGAGGACCAGTCTTCCGTGTAAGCCAGTGGTGGGAAACCTATGGGCATGCAGCCCATGAAGGTTCTTTGTGTGGCCCATGAGACATTTTGTTTGCCGCTGCTGGTTTTCGTCTCTGTAGCTTTTTTCCTTTCTAGTCCAAAAGTGAAGGGCGGGCTGATTGCACACAGTGTTGAGAGCCATTCGCTCCCTCTACATCCAATCCCAGCGCTGCTACACGTCTGTCGGAGCATCCCGCCAGTTCTAGGCACGCCAGCACAGTGAGCCAAACTGCCCTATCCCGGAAGATTGCCATGGTTACCACAATCTTGCGGCCCAGTGAGATGGAGGGCCACTTGTGTAGCCCGGTCACTAGCCTAGGTTGCCCCTCGTTGATGTAAGCTTGGCGCTTGTGTGGCCACTCAGGAGAAGTTCAGGTGCCTCCCCGCTGCTGAGCAGAGTGCCCACAGCAATGTTTTGTGTTTCTATTGGTGGTGCACATTTATGCCTGCCTTGGTGCTCATAAAATGTATTCCCCACACATGTGGAAAAAAAATTCTGCACATAGTTGGAAGAGACTAGAGGGAACTTTGCTGAGGACCATCTCAAATCTTCCACTCCTAATGCGGGATACATTTCTCCCACCCGCTTCCTGTCTTCCAGAGCAGCCTGTGCAATTGTAAGCCCTCCCACCCCCACCTGTGTACCAAAGCACACCACTGCTCCGCTCACACTGTTCTCCCTCTGGAGAGAGGATGAGAGGTGGAGCCGATGGGAAGCTGGGCCCATTTTATCAAAATGCGTTTTAGTGCCGCGAAACACACAGTGATGTGTCGAGGAAGGAGGACCGCAGGCCAGACCTATAGAATGGCGGACTGTGTCCTGCAGAGCAGGAATTCTGAAAGGATCTAGGGGTCAGACAAACAACTCGACTTGAGCTCCCAGTACCATGCTAGGACCAAAAGGGCTAATGCAAGCCTTGGATCTATAAACGGGAGGAAGGATGGGATTTCACCTCTCTGTGTGGCATTGGTGAGACCGGTACTGGACCAGTGCGTGCAACTCTGGCATCCCAGTTTTAAACAGGATGTTGGAAAATTGTTGAGGGTCCAGAAAAGAGCCAGAAGAATGATTCATGTTTGGACAAAACGCGTAACAGTGAGAGAATGAAGTGCTAAATCAGTTAACTTCCAGACACACAATTGAGAGGGGCGCTGCTTACCGAGTGTATGTACTTCCCAAGGGCTCTTAAATCTAACCGAAAAAGGCAGGACAAGAATCAATGGCTGGGAGCCAAAGCCACCAGACATATTAGAAATCAGACATCATTAAAGCCCTGCAAATCCACAGATAGCCGCTTGATAGCCATGGATCATGTCGCGGATCGTGGGTTGGATGCAGAGCCAGCCTTTGTATCTGTGCGTGGCTCTCGACATAATGGGAGGAGGCTGGATTCATGATTGATGCAAGCTACCCAGGGAAGCGGCGGGCTTCTCTGTTTCCCCATGTCTTCAGTTCAGGACTGACGGCCCTCTTGGAAGAGATGCTGTAGCCAGACACAAGTTGTTGACTCAGTCCGTGGTAGCTGGGTGAGAGTTAATGGGCTGTGAAATGCCGGAGGTCAGACAGATCTGCTAGCTTTAAATTCTACTGTTCACATGTGACAAATGTTAGTCGCGTCGCTTAATGCAATGTCCGGGGATGCCTGGTGTGACGGGGTCCCGGGGTCCGGCCAGAGGGCTACAGGAGAGAGGTAGAAGGCAAGTGTATCAGCTCCAGATGAAACGGGTCTTTTTTCCCGGGTAAGCAAAAAAGGACTAATCCAGACCTGCCAGAATCATTGAGGACAGGCAAGCCAATTCAGGCACTGGAAGTCACTAGGAACTAGGCAGGCTGATCAGGCCCCCTGAAGCCAATGACGAACGAGCTGGCCCTGGTTCAAAAGACTCCCCTTCTGTTGGCTCACTGCATGGCAGGAACTGGGGGAGGAAGGTTCTGTGGACGGCGTGGGGGTATGAATGCAATCAGGAGCCAGGAGGAAAGGCCTGTGTAGCGCCCCCTCGCCACCTGGTTACCTTCTTTCAAGCCAATCTGCTGGCAGGTTCCGATGGACAGGTCTGGGTTCTTCTGGATCCCGCCACCCACTCAACGTTATTTTTTCTGATGGATTTATTTGGCGGTGCCTCCACCCCCCTCACTCCTTCCTCACCAGGGCAGCTTGGGAGGAAAATTCTAACCCAGGATAATCCTCATGTATTTGCCAGATAGTTGGAGACTCCCAGAAAATAGCACAAACACATACACTATAATAAACACAAGTATATTAAAGAGGAGACAAATAGAACAGAACAGGGTAAAACACTGTTTTTAGGGTCACCGGTGCCCAGCAACTGTAAGATCAGTGTCCTGTTGGTCCGCGTACTTTGTTGGGGCCCTTGATGACTTTTGACCACAAAATTCTTCTCTGCAGTGGTTTAGCCGTGGGGCTGACTAGGTCCAGTACAGCCCAAAGGACTCACACATGGGCGAAGGCAGTACATCCCTCCACAGGTTTAACATGCAGCAGGTAATAAAATCCCCAAACAAATTCCCTGACCGACTAACTAAAAGATGGTGCACTCACACACTCCAGGAATGAGCCTTAGGTTCAGAGATGACTCCGTCTCTGCAAAGGGGCTGCTCTCTTCTGGCAGGGATCCTCTTCAGGCAGGAATCAGGCTGCTTCAGTCCCAGAATTTCCCCTCACCACAAAGGGGTGCAGGGCTCAAGCTGCAGGCCACACAACTGCACCAAAATTCAAACTGTAGTCTCCTAGCCCAGCATTCAGACCCACACAGCAGGCAGCAGCCCCGAACCAGCAGACAGAGCCGAGCTGACCGTGCGGTGACTGGGCTCACCCAGGGAGCTGGAGAGCCGACTCAGCCTGGCTGGGAAAGCCTCCCAGCAAACTCCACAAACTGGGAATCAACAGTGGAGACATAAACCCAGCTGAGGGATCCTGCCTTCAGGTCCCTAGAGGCTAGTTCTCAGGGGGACCCTGCATGCAGGCCTGGGGCTTACTAGCTCCCACACAGCCAGCCCCCCCCTTGCCCCGGCTGGCTCCAGACTCCCCCAACAATGGCCCCTCCTGAACTCCCTGGGAGGGGCATCTCACTCCCCATGGGTTGCCGAGTAGACTGGCCCTGGTAGGGAGGGGGAGCCAAGGCAAACTCAGAGCCTCTCCCTGAGCTGCCAGCAGACAGAGCCACGGGAATCTAAGTAATCTCCTTGGGGGTTACGCCTGTGCTAAGGAAGGGGCTGGGCTGGGCTGGGGGGAAGAGGCTCAGGGACTCGTCGTTGCCACCCAGATGTCCCTGGGGGCTTTACAGACAGCTGCTGTCACAGGGTCCCTGGGCTGGAACCTGGAGTAGAGGGTGGGCTCAGATTCCCCCCATCCCCAAACTCCCTACTCGCCCGAGCAGCGTGTCACATCGCAGGGGAAGGGCTAATTTGGGGAAGAGTGATTTGTCTCCGAACCCCTCAGAGGGCAGCAGAGATTATGGAGTCTGGTCTCCGCTCTGTCGGCTTGCCAAGAGTGAGGGGGCTAAATAAACTGCAAGTCTGTGCTCCAGGAAAGGGGTCTGAATCGAAGGCTGCCGGGAGCGCTGAGGTGCGCAGCCTGCCCGAAGGCGAGGGACCCACCAAGGCAGAGAAGGTGTTTTGTCCCACTAGATCCACTGGTGATAACAGTGGTGAAACAACCTCTGGAGACTAGACTCTAGTGCAGGGCTACTCAACACACGGCCCGCGCTTGGGAGCCAAAATAAAACATTAGTCACTATAATGGTCTTCTGTTGAGATGCGTTTTAGTAGTTCAATTCCTGGACTGTCAGTGCTCGTTGAAAGTTCTGTTATAGGGGTGGAAATCGAGTAACTATTGCATTTGATTAATATCAGCAGAACTGACTTAAATAGGGCCTGTGTGTTGTGCAGTCTTGCCTTAATCTTTGTATTCATGCCCATCAGTGTGAAAGAAGCTATTTGCATAGATATTTGCATGTACATGCAACCACAGTTAAATTGTGGCCCTCGGCATGTGCTGTGAGTATCATTGTGGCTCCCGGGGCTTCCAAAGTTGAGTAGCCCTGTTCTAGTGTCTCATTTCAGAAGGGGGGGGAGAGGGAGCCCTTGAGCCGAAACTATTGGTAAGTTTTTCAGAACTGCTTAGGAACTTTCAGAAAGAGCCCCACGCAGGCCTTTAAGATGTTTCAAGTCGGCATCCGAGGACTTAGGCACTGAAGGTCGAAAGGTCCTTTTGAAGATGGTGGCCCTTATATTTAAAAAAAAAGTACAGGCAGTCCCCGGGTTACATGGATCCGACTTACATCGGATCCCTACTTACAAACGGGGTGAGGCAACCCCGCACTAGCTGCTTCTCCCCAGCAGACCAGGGAGACGCGAAGCTAGTGCCCCCCCCAGCAGACCAGGGAGACGCGAAGCTAGCGCCCCCCCAGTAGACCAGGGAGACACGGAGCGGCTTTTCTCAGCAGACACCTCAGCTTGAGAATAAAGGACTGAGGGAAGTGAGGTGTGGGAGAATAAAACTGAGCTCTGGAGAAATGTTTGGCTAGAGTTTCCCCTACAATATGTACCAGTTCCGACTTACATACAAATTCAACTTAAGAACAAACCTACAGTCCCTATCTTGTATGTAACCCGGGGACTGCCTGTACTGACCCAAAGGTTTCTGAAATACATCCGCACCTTATCTGTGTTGCTAACTGAGCTGTGATTTGTTTAATGCAAAAGAACTTGAAAACTTGTCTGTTCAGGTTTAGTTTCAGATTTTACGCTCAGGTTGGCCACGTAAGCAAGTGTCACTCTGGTTCTCTGTCACTTGGTGGCTCTCCTCTTGTGCCCAAAGCTGGGAAGGTGTTGTGCTTTGTTAGATTTGGCCACGCTTTACCTGTGTGATGTCATAGTTTGTGCTTCAGGTAGTGCCATGGAGTCCAATAGGACTTCGTTCAAAGTAAGGTACGGCTGAAGCTGGCCTGTGAACAATTTTTTTTTTGTTTAGAAGACTTGGGCTTTGTGAATTCCTGGGGACCAACTTCCCAACCAGTTGAGCACATACACTGTTCTTTCTTTCTAGAGACCTCGGCTATTAGTATTTATTTTACAGGGCAGGCAACCAGATACTACGGTGATGGGTGGCCGTATACAACTCATAATATAGACAGAGTGACTTAAGAAGCGTACATATTTAATGGCGCCCAAATCCAAAATATGGCTTGAAAATGGCATGGCTGAATACATTACAGGCGTGCCTTTGTTTCAGGGAAAACCTAGCTATTTCAAAGACTGGCAGATTGACCATGACGTGTGTGATGCAGGGCTTCTCTGGTCTTTAATTATTTTTAATTACAAACAATCAATAATTGTGTTGTAAAAGATGCATGCACAATTAAATCTTACCTGTCCGTGAGTTGTGATTCTTTGAGTCGGTGAACGAATTACCCCTTCCTCGTGCTAAGAAAGACCTTGCACAGGTCACTGCAGACTATGGGGCTATGAGGAGAAGGATAAAGGACTTAGAGGTGAAAGTTGTGTTCTCGTCCATTCTCCCTGTTGAGGAAATAGCCCGGGTAGGAGATGATAACATTTTGGAGGTAAATGCGTAATTCCACAGGTGGTGGTGATGTTTTCTGCCTCTTCAGTGTTTCTTCCCTTTCTCTTTAGGCTTGGCAGAATTTCCACCAATAATATTAATGCTTATTTTGAATTGTTTTTTTTTTAAAAAAACCTTTATGTAAATTTTCACAGTGGCAAGAAGTGATGGAAGGGTCAAACAACAATAGTTTAATGACAATGGACATGGAGAGTCAAAAAGTGAAAGCTTTATAACCATAAAGCGCACATTTTCAACGTCACAGGTCAAAACTTACGAAGTAAATAGCTGCAAATCAAACTCGAGCAGGTTCACAAGCAGCGTTTTTTGCCTATCTGTAAATTTCGATAATCATCAAAGGACATTTTCTTGTGGATTTGTGTATCTCAGGAAATTGACATTTACTAGCATTTGCCGATAAAAATCTAATCCTTCTAGGCCTGTTTTTTACTATTGCATCTCCACTCACCTCTGTTCAATCTTTCCATCATTTCTTTCTTTGGACGTAGCAAAGTTTTAGTTTATTTCAGAAGTTCCTACTATGGAGAGCTCATACTGGTTTTCAGTACTGGGAGAAACTCAGGGCAGAGTGGGAATGAAAGAAGCAAAGCTAACAGAGAGTAGATGTAGGTGTGCACCATTATGGACTGTAATGGTCTTTCAAAGCATGGACGTTAGCCGAGTGTGACACTTCACAAATTTCCTTCATCGCTGAGGTTTTTCTTTACTCATTTTTGCTCCAAATTTTTTGACTAGTTCCTGGTTTTGATACAGTAGTATCTGTTTAATTATGGACAATGTATTGAGTAGCTATCCTTATTGTCAAGTGGAAGCCAGAGATGGCCTCGTGGTTGAGATGCTGCATGTGAAATCAGGAGATCTAGGTTCTGTTGTCAACACGGCTATGAAGTCCCAGGGTTTCATAAGGTAAGTCACGTATAGTCATGTTTTCAGAAATGGCCACGGATTTGGGGTTTTTTTGGTGTATTAATCTAGTTTATCACACCTTGAGCCTGGTTTGCAAAAGAAATGAGCTCCAACACAGAGTTCAGCCAGAGTTGCGCATGATCAGTATTTCCAAAAACCTGGCCCAAGCTGAGTGCCTACAATCAGTGGCCACTTCTGAAAATGTTGGTTCTAAAAATAGACTCTCCGTGACTCAGTTTCCTCTTCTGTGAAATGGAGATAATACACTGAGTGTTGTGGGGGTAAATCAGTCATCTTTGCCAGAGGTTCAGATACTAAAAGGGTCATAGAAAGGCCTGTAAATGAGATGCAAAAACCAGCTTATGTAAATAAATACCTACTCATAAATGTCATGGAAAATACCAAAGTAATCGGAGAACATAAGAATAAAAATGATATCTCTGAATTTTGTTTTCAGTGGGTCTTTTGTAGTTTTTTCATATTGCTCTTGATTGCTTGAGCTCTTCATTCCAGCCCAGCCTCACCCCGGATGAAAGATCACGAGCAGTTACTGCATGTGCTCCTAGCCTGCCGGGTTTTTTATAACACAGTCTCAATTCTGCAGCAGCTTTCACCAGGTTTAATCAGTTCCCAGGGTAATGTCCCCAGAGCAAGGTCGCACCGATTAAATGTGTCCCCGCTAACTGGGGCATGCTGTAATGTAAAACTGGAATGGTTCCTAGAAAGCATTAAAATATAAAGAACATTAACCAGATCAAATCTAGAGCTAGAAACTGTGAAGATTGAAATTTTTCCAGAGAAAGAACAGGATACTGAGAATCAAAACTTCCATTCCTGATTCTACCATGATAATCAAGACATGAGAAGTCATTCTTCTGCTCTACTCTGTGCTTGTTAGGCCTCAGCTGGAATATTGTGTCCAGTTCTGGGTACCGCACCAAAGGAAGGATGTGGAGAAATTGGAGAGGATCCAGAGAAGAGCAACAAAAATGATGAAAGGTCTAGAAAACATGAGCTATGAAGGAAGACTGAAAGAACTGGGCTTGTTTAGTTTAGAAAAGAGAAGACTGAGAGGGGACATAAGTGCAGCTTTCAAGTATCTAAAAGGGTGTCACAAGGAGGAGGGAGGAAAATTGTTCTCCTTGGCCTCTGAGGATAGGACAAGAAGCAATGGGCTTAAATTGTAGCAAGGGAGGTTGAGGTTGGACATTAGGAAAAAGTTCCTTACTGTTGAGGTGGTTAAACACTGGAATTAATTGCTTAGGGGAGTTGTGGAATCTCTGGAGATATTCAAGAGCAGGTTGCTTAGACACCTGTCAGGGACGGTCTAGATGGTGCT
This sequence comes from Pelodiscus sinensis, assembly GCF_049634645.1. Classification (NCBI taxonomy): domain Eukaryota; kingdom Metazoa; phylum Chordata; order Testudines; family Trionychidae; genus Pelodiscus; species Pelodiscus sinensis. Next base: position 52,058,409 of record NC_134720.1, read on the forward strand.
TGGCCCTGCCGTGAGGATAGGGATGTGGACGTGGTGATCTTCCAGTTCACTTATTCTATGATTCAGAGAAGGCAGGATTCAGTAGGGATTAGACATAGAGTAAAACGCGACTTACCGGAGAGTGAACCTTAACAAACGAATATTTGTAAAACATTCTGGGATCCGTAGAGACGTGCTATACGAATGCAAAGTGGTGCTAATAAATGAAGCCAGTGTACTGTTTGTTTTGCTGATTTATCTGGAGATTTCTTCTCCTCCCCGTCCCTAAGACAAGGAGATGAAAAGGAGCCATCCTCGCTGCAAAATGTGCTTATTAGCTCACATGAAGACTCATAAGACTAAGAGCCTGTCAGCTCTTTAATCCTTGCTGCCACGGAATAAAATTACCTACTGGCCTAAATAACGGCCCGGATCTTACCTTGTGCTCATCTGTGGGGGAGCTCAAAAACACACCCATCAGCTCTGCGTCAGGGACTTGATTAGTAAATCCTGCAACACTGAAAATCTTGGGGGACTGGAAGTTCTCCTGTCGGTAACGACAGGCCCTAATTTAAATCGGTTTACGAAATCTTCAGGAAACCCTGCCAGCCTTCAAAGAATCAGCAAATGCAGCGTACTCTTTGTACCTACTGTAATCACCTGGATGAAGCATGGTTTTCAGAGTTGCTTGGTGTGAAACAGCGTTGGGCGTAGTTATTTGCACTGTCAGAGTAGTCCGTTTCTCCTGTTGTTTCCATGGGTCGTTTTACAGCAACAGCGTGAGGAAAAGCACCAAACCCACATTTTCCTGTATTTTATTTGAAACCAGAAAAACTGGCAGGGGCCTTGGGAAGAAATCTAGATCCTCAAACTACTTAAAGGTTTGTCGTTGCTCTTTATTAATGATACTTCACACGTGGCAGTGCCAGTTATTTTCATGGGGAAGTCTTGGAGCAGAGGGCCCCAGCCCTGGGAAACGCAGCAGAGTTGAGGCGGTGGAGAGTAGGAGGCAGTGAGGATGCACACTGCTAGAGGTAGACCAGGTATCATTGTCAGTTCATCCGCTCTGGCGTCTGTTTCCTCAAATAGCTCAGTTGTTAAACTGAATCTGCTCAGTGACCTCGGCTGAATAGCTACCTCTCTCGGGGACGCCTTTCCCCGTCCCGGCCTTTGGGAGATGTCTACAGTGCGTGGCACGAGGGGGCCCTACGCTCAGTTGAGGTCTCTGGGCATCACCAAAACATAGGCCTGCCGACCAGGGTGAGGGGGGCAGAGGGTGAAAGAGGGCAGTTGCCTCGGGGTCTGGCGGTTCCAAGGAGCCCAGACTTTTGGCCACCTCCGCTGCTGCTGTGGTAGCGGCTGGAACCCTGGGTCCTTCTCGGGGCTGGCTCTGTGGGCTGGCGGAGGGGGGCGCTGCTCTCTGGGGGGCGCGGAGCGCTGGCTGTCCTGGCTCCACCCCTCCTGCCCGAGTCTCCGCCCCTTCCAAGAGTGCAGAGCCCGCCCCAGCACACCGTGCCCAGAGGCCCACGGAGTCTGTCGACGCCCCTGTCATAGTATAAATGAAAGGAAGTCTCTTTGCTTCTCCTCAGTCTTTCAATGTCCTCAGTGGCGTTGCTGTGCACAGGTCGGGGCGAAACACATCGGAGTGCAGACTAGGGACGTAAACTCCCGTTCATCTGGCTAATCAGTTATGCCTATGGTTTAACCAGTTAGCTGATTAAAACGGGGAGTGAGTGTGGGGCGCTGCTCCAGTCCGGCTGGAACAGCTCCCTGCCCATGGCCGGTGGGGAGCTGTTTCAGCCCTCGCTGGTTAACTTTAACCAATACGCTTCACCCATTAAGAGCAAGGCCTAGTGGTTAAAGCGTCACGTCCCTAGTATAGACAGAGTCATGCTTTACTTTGGGGGCCAGGGTTTCCATCCTTGTTATGTGGCTCAGAGGCAGTGGGGCTGCTACATTTTGTTTTTTTCACTAGATTAAAAAAAAAAAAAAAAGCCAAGTGGCTGATCAGTGTTGAAATGCACCTTGTTAATAGGCTACGGGTTACATGCTGCTGGGTTCCTGGATCAGGGAATGGCTGTGTGTGTGTGTGTGTGTGTGTGTGTGTGTGTGTGTGTGTGTGTGTGTGTGTGTGTGTGTGTGTGTGAGAGAGAGAGAGAGAGAGAGAGAGAGAGAGAGAGAGAGAGAAGAGAGAGAGAGAGAGAGAGAGAGAGAGAGAGAGAGAGAGAGAGAGAGAGAGAGAGAGAGAGAGAGAGAGAGAGAGAGAGAGAGAGAGAGAGAGAGAGAGAGAGAGAGAGAGAGAGAGATGAGAGAGAGAGAGAGAGAGAGAGAGAGAGAGAGAGAGAGAGAGAGAGAGAGAGAGAGAGAGAGAGAGAGAGAGAGAGAGAGAGAGAGAGAGAGAGAGAGAGAGAGAAGCCCCATCCCCAGCTCAGAGCTGGTTCTAGATCTCATGGGAGACTAGGAGGAGTCTGCCTTTGCTGACCCCAGATCTTGCTTTGCTGTGACCCCTCCAGAGTTTGGATCCCAAACCCAGGGGGGTTTTGGTGTTGACTGAATGGGAGCAGGACTGGATGTAGGCCTCTCTAACGTTTCCTCCTCCCTGTAGGGTGTCCCTGTTGCTTTCTGCCCCTGCGTGGAGAACCAAGGCCCCAGGCCACAGACATAGGAAGTGTGTATAGGAAGTTCCATTGCAGCTGCTCCCAAGATTCCAAGGAGTGTGTGAGATCTAAATATGCCCCTGCCACGTGCTGCTGATCCCCGAGAGGGCGACAGCTTGACCCAGGGACACTGTCCCGGAAAGGCTTAAGAAAAGTCCTTTGTACCCCCCTTTGTTTGCTGCAGGGAGCGGTTTGATAGGAGCCTACATAGATTTCCTATGGTGATAATTTCTGGTCTGTGTCCAACGTTGGGGGGAGAAATAATTGCACAAGGTCGGGCAAGTAACAATGAGCCATCAAGTGGCATTAACCCATTAAATGGCACAGCTAGAACGGTGGTTGCAAAGCTGATTTAAAAAAAAGGGGGGGATTCCCCAAATACAGAACTTAGGGGCGGGGGGTTCATTTTAGCTCATAGGATTTCATTTGCAAGGGCAATGGTTTATTCGAGAGCCCCTTGGTACATAGCCTTGAGCTGTCATTCTGCTTCATTGCCTACTGCCCCATTTCTCTGCTGCTGGTGCTTGGGGAGAGGAAATGAATGCCAGGAGAGATTGTGCTTTGGAAAGGGGCAGACAGCGTGCAGTTCCTTGTATAAGGCAGGAGCAGGGGACTGTCAAACCTAGCTGGAGGGCAACATGCATGCACGCTCATCCGAAGAAGTGGGTTGTGCCCATGAGAGCTCATGATATTATATATCTATATTTTGATTAATCTGTCTAGACTGGAGACGTCTTTCGGAAGAAGCTTTTCCGGAAGAGATCTCCCAGTAAAACTTCTTTTGAAAGAGAGCAACTACACAGCAAAAGCGCATCGAAAAAGCCATCTGCTTTTTTGAAAGATAGCATCTGCACTGAATGGACGCTCTCTCGCATTTCAGCTGTGATTCCTATGGATGGAGTGGCCACCAGGGCACCTGTGCTTTTTCTTCTTTCCTCTTCTTGTGAAAGAACTCCCTCTCCCTGTCCACACGCGCCTTTTTCCGAAAGAGCTTTTTTGGAAAAGGGCTTCCTACTCGTTGAAAGAGGTTTACCAATGTCGGGAAAACCCCTCTATTCTTTCGATTTGTTTTTGAAAGAAGGTGATTGCAGTGTGGATGTAAGGGAAGTTTCTTTGGAAAATGGTTGATTTTCTGAAAAACACTGCTATGTAGACATACTTTAAGGTGTCAGAGGACTACTTGTTTTTAAAGTGACAGACTCACACAGCGAGCCCTCTGAGACCTTCCTGGAACAGGAAAGGCTGACACATAGGGTATGTCCTCTTTTTTTGAGGAGTAACGTTAGTTTGAACCAAGGGGTTTAGTTCGAACTAACACGTCCCGGTGCGCACTTCCTGGTTTGAATCAGCTGCGATTCGAACTAGTGCGCCGGCGAGATCATGCTAATGAAGCGCGGGATATTTAAATTCCCGCTTCATTGACTATTTAGAATGCCTGCATTTGCATCCCTAGTTTGACCTAGGGTGCAAGTGTAGACGTACCCTCTGTGACCTAGAGCATTTGTGCTCTGCCCTGGGCTAGCAAAATAAGCCCTAGAAGCAACATCTGGCCCATGTGTTTTCGCATTAGAAAGCCAGTTCTTTGCAGGGTTTTAATATCTTGGCTGCTTCAGTTCATACTGAGAACCAACGTGTCCCCATGCCGACTGGCAGGTCGGATAGGCTTGAATGGTTTGCGGAGCTGAAATATAACGCTAGTAGTTCATCGCGTTGGGATGCAAATCTGCAGACTGGACCAACAAGCAAGTGCGGGCGTCCTGCTGTAGGATCCTTCCCTTCCGTGTCGTCCAGGGAGGCTGTGTAATAAACGGGTGTGCAACCACGTTTGAAATACTTGGTTGGGGTTGGTTCAATGCCCAGCAGAGTTGAGACAACCTTCCTGTTGCCCAGTGAGTTCCCCCTGAGGTCTCGGGAGGCTGTATCTGGGAGGGTACTTGGAGTTAGGTTTTCATGTTGCTGTTATGGGCCAAAATTTCTCCTCCCCCTGCATCAGAGGGGGCTACGTTGGGGTTTTCAAACTTCCTTTCTCGTGACCCAGGTCAAGAAAATTGTTGATGCCACCGACCCAACAGAATTTGACTAGAGTGAGGTTGAGAGCTTTAGTGTGTAGGAGGGGGGTCAGGGTCAGGGCGGGAGTGGCTTTACCTCCAGTGGCTCCCGGGCAGCAGTGCAGTGGGGGGTTAAGGCAGCTTCCTGCCTCTCCTGGCACCGCAGACCATGCTCCCCCAGAAGCCGCCGGCAGCAGGTTCCCAGCCTATGGGAATGCAAAGTTCGGCTGCTTCTGGGGCGCAGCGCAGTCTGAGGTGCCAGGCCAGGCAGGAAGCTGCCTTTGCCCCCCCGCCTGCTCACCGGATCCCCCTGCAGCCACGAGACTCAGTGTCCGGCATCCCACCCCCCAGTGCTGGGGTGCGACCCGTCGTCGGAAAACCCCTGCCATAGATACATTATATCAATCACTTTGTTATACCATTATATCTATCACGTGAGGGTGGATCTTTGTGTGCCTCTTTGTGTCAGTTTTCAAGCACTCATCCCTTTTGCAAGCTGGCCTCAGATTCAGGAAGGCATCTCTGTTCAGAAAACTGTTTCAATCCCATTGAAGTCCAAGAGATTTACACAGGCAGGTAACTGTTTTCCCGAGTGGGGATGGATTTTACAACACATGTAAAAGCTTTCATGAATGGGGCTCCAGCTCACCTTTAACCAGGGGCCTCGTTAGAGATACATTTTCTGTAGGAATTGACTTAAATGTTATGGGGAAACTAACTAGTCAGGGGACAACGTTCAGAACGCCAACAGGAAGGAAAACATTGCAACTTTTCCCCGTGATCCTCTGCCACTTATTGGGGGGGAAAATGGAAGGAAAAGTTAACATGCTTGGAGGAAAAAGATCCCAGTGAAACGACAAAGGGGATTTGCACCGTTTTTTTTCTCAATCCGAGCTCCATGTAACAAGAAGACCGAGGTACATTTCACAGGTTACGCTGGAGTTAAAATGTCGTTCAGCTGGGCCGATCATGAGTGACAAATTGGAAATCTGAGTCAAGCAGTGCGCTGCTTTGGATTCCTTTCGATACATGTCATTTTTTCCTTCAGAAAGCTCTTTTGTGATGAATAGGATCCTTGCAGCATGAATTTGAATGGGACATTATGTAGTAAGAATAATAAGCAGGTGCATTGTGTAACATTTAAGCGGCGAGCGACTGGAAGTGGAAAAAAGTCCTGTGGTTATTTGGTGCATCTCCAGTGCTGTGAGCGTAGATTCCTGAGAAGTTTTCAGTTTCCCCGTGTGAGGTTTATTTAAGTCAATTCCCACTGAAACGAGTGGGATTCTTGGCTGCTTAATTGGTTTCAGTGAAACTTTGCACATTTATAACAATAGGCAGCGCTAATGTGTAGGTACTTCATAACAAGAGTCCCACTTTGACTGGAAAGAACAGGCTCCGTCGCTGAATGCTTGCATATCACTAATGAAAAGAGGTGGGAGAGGTAATTACACATAATAAAAAGCTGAAATGCCATTTTTCTCACTAAATGGGAGCGCCGTTAGCGTGTATAGAAAGGAGAAACCGAGCCTCGGCGAAAGCCGGGGTTAGCGTGGCTGGGGGCTGGGCTGCTTGCTCATAGGCCGCTCCGCTGATACGCCTCTATCTCGAGCCCTCGCGGATGCTGCCCACCCAGCTTCGCCAGGACGCTGTTAGCCTCTGCAGCATCCTCTGCTGTTCTGGGCGAGGACCCCGGCATCCATTTGTCTGCAGTGTGTCTCGAGCCCTGGCTTGAAACATCCGTCGTTCGGCTCCTCCGCCCAGCTCTGCCAGTGCAGCTTTGTCTTGACCTACTACGCCATCGGGGTGGGGAAGCTAAGGCTCGGGGGTTCGATGTGGCCCTCGACTTGCCTGGATCCAGCCCCCAAACCTCATGGCTCTGCTCCCCTGCCTTGGAGAGCCCGCGCTGGCACGCCAGTCCCTCCACCACTCCTCCGCGAGGCTGGGGCGACCACAGTCGACGAGCCTGGACCCCCCCGAGACACTGGTGCACAAGGGGAACATCGGGAGGGTTTTTCTGCTTCTCAGTCGGGGGCCACCTCAGTGAGGGTTTGGTTTGTGGGTCGCCCCCAAGTGATTTTTCTGTGGGTCAGCAGCCCCCGGCCCAAAAGCGCTTCCCCGCCCCCGTCCGCCATCCTCGTCCGGAAGAGCGATGCCGAGCGTCTTCCAGCGGCGAACGCAGCCGGTCGGGAGCAGAAAGCAGCTCCCTTCGGGTTTTCCTTTGAGAGTGGCAGTCACCGGACTGTGCGGGTGCTGGTTCTAGGCTCAGCGGTGTGGCCCGTTTTGGTGTGTGGCTGCCACCGTGCCCAGCCTCCTCACCGGGGGCTCCCCGTTGAGCAGAGAGGGCGGAGAGGGCTGTTTTGGGCCCGGCAGCAAATGCCCAATTGGAAACTGCAGCCAATGGCAGGTGACTTGTGCTATCTTGACCTCTCCTGATGGTGCCGATCTGCATGTCATTGGCTGGGGTGGGCGCTCGCTAAGCAGCTAGACTTCCTAGGGGAAAGCAAGGACTTGCCGCGTCTGCCACAAAGCACAGCGTTGATTAAATCGGATCCACGTGCAGTGAGCTTGGTCCTTCGTGGTGCTTTGTCAGCTGACCATGCTGCATAAGTCACCCATAAGAACGGCCACACTGGGTCAGACCAAAGGTCCGTCTAGCCCAGGGTCCTGTCTGCGCACAGTGGCCAATGCCAGATGCCCCAGAGGGAGGGATCACAACAGGGAATCCTCACGCCATCCCTCTCCTGTCTCCAGGAGACCAGAGAGAATAAATGACTTGCTCAAGGCCACATGTGAAGTCCAAGGCACAGATGGAAAGTAGAACCCAGAGGTTGCTGGACTCTTAGCCGCTCGTGTGGTTCTTCCTAGTCCTTTCTCTTCCCTTTAAACCCCTGCCACTCCCCAAAACCACTGATGGCTCCAGAGACGGTCCGGGTGGATTAGCTGCCTATTGTGAGAAGTTGGCGCATTGTTTTGACCGGGACAATGGAGAAGGTTTTCCAGGCGGATGCTCATTGTCTGCTCTTGCAAAGAAAGAGCTGTGTGTGCGCGCGCGTGTGTGTGTGTGCGCATGCGTTTCTTTGCAGGACACCGAATTGCTTTTCTTGGCAGAGTGACAACATGTTTTGCTACCAGGGTGGTGGCGGAGCCATGACATCTTGCACCTTATGGCAAACAGCTTTCACACTAATCCTTCCCACCAGAGGCAGTTTTGGCTGAGCTGGTGGTTTTTTTTCTTTTAAAGTTGTCATAGCTGTTTTTAATCCGCGTCCGTAATAAAGTCACGTGGCGTTGATACGCACAGCAGGGTATCTGCAGCTCCGGCTGGGTTGCAGGGCTCTGCGGAACGATGACAGAACTCTTCTCCTCCTTCTGAAAATCCCAGTGACACTTATTTAGATACTTGGCCGAATCCAGCGGTGCAAGTTTTAAGCAATTAAGTCTCTTCAACTCTTGGGAGGGAAGTCTTGATGTAAAGCAAAGGTGTTAGCCTTCACTCAAGTGCGCCTACCTCTTGGGTACAATTCGGTGAGGGTTTAGCAGCCCACAGGAACAGTCCGAGATGGTTTCAGGGAACGAATAAAGAAGACTGTTGTAGCCCTTTAAGCTACAGAGTGGGGTATTGACTAGGGATGTAAGTGATTAGTCAACTAGTCCTTCGTCTAGTCGCTTCCCCCCTTGCTGCCTCAGAGTCAGCAATGTGGCGGGAGCAGGAGCTGGTGCTGGGGGAGCTGGCTTAAAAGCTGGTTCCTCTCAGCACCAGCTCTGCAGGGAGCAGGGGAGGCAAGGAGTTAGCGGGGATGCCACAGGCGCTGCACCTCTGCTTTTTAAAGGTATTAAGAGCCTGCCAGCCCTTAACACAATTAAAAAGCAGAAGCGCAGCGGAAGGGACCTGGCGCGAGCTGGGACAGCTGATTCTTGTCTCACGTTGGTTTTCCCCCCCCATGCAGCAGCCTTTTAAATGTTTTAAGAACCTGCCGGCTCCTAATACATTTAAAAGGCAGAGCCACAGTGGGGTTAGCTCCTGGGGCCGGGAGCTAACCCCGCTGCGGCTCCCCCGCTTATCGACTCATCGACTAGTTGATGGAAATTCCACCGACTAGTCGATTAGTTGTTGAAACTAAATTTAACATCCCTAGGATTTACGTTGGTGGAATGTAAATTACCGGAGGTGGAATGTGACAGATTATTACCTTTCATCTTCCCAAACTGGTGTCGTGCTGCTCTATTGCAAAGTATGGGGCGGTGAAAGTATAACCATGGACACTGTTAACCGATGAGCTTGGTTAACCTTCACGGTTCCACACGAACTCCCAGTACGTATGGGGAGCCAGGGCACACTGGCTCCCGGGGAGCCAGGGCACACTGGCTCCCAGGGAGCCGCCTGTTCCCCCCGCCGCCACATGCTGCTGCCTCTGATACAGACTGTCGACTGCCGCCCCGCATGTAACCACTGAAGTTACACGGTTACTTACATAAGCGCATTTTAACTTCCCTAATCTCTAATGACCACCCAAACGATAGCCCAGAGCCCTCTGTCTCCATGATGGCGCCTTGGTCAGTGTTGATCCCGAATGGAGAGTGCCCCGGCTGGTTCATTAATACTGTTTCTTTCAACACCTACGTTTTCATAGGAAGCGAGGCTGGAGAAATTGAGATTGTTTCCCTTGGCAAGAAGATGAAGAAAAAGACACATGGTAAAAGCGTAGGAAATAGGTCTACAGAAGTGATGGGCAGGTTGCCCGAGGGCCACAGGCAGCCCATCCAGGTCCTATGTGTGGCCTGAAAGCTTTTCTTCACCGTTGCTCACATGCAGAGTTGCCAGATTCCACTGTTTTCCATTCACGTCGGTTTTTTTTCCTACCGGTGATACTAAATTAGCAAGCATGTAAAGCCAAGGCATGTGAAGTGAGGTGTGTGCTGATTGGCTGCAGAAGGAGCACATGGCTCCCACAGTCAAAGTTGTGTCCAATCACAGCGCTGCTACAGTTCAGCCGCAAATTCGAGGTATGCAGGTGCCGTTAGCAAAACTACCCCATCCTGGGAGGCCGTCTAAGTTAGGACTGTCTTGCGGCCCTCTCACTAGCCTCGGTTGCCGATTGGTGGCCTACAGAAGGAAAATCATAGGGTCATTTAGGGTCATTCCTGTCTCATGTTACAAGAGCAAGGCAATGCAGAATGAAATAAAAGGTAGGGAAATTCAACACTGAGACAAGGCCATCCTTTGTCACCCAGGGAGGGTGGTGGTGGCGGCGGGGGGAGATTCAGCTGTTACTATCAGCTTCGGAAATGGCTAGATAGACTTCAAAATAGAGGTTGTCAATTGCACCTCTCAGTTGATAGGAACTTCCTTGTTCCAGAGATCTGAATCTCTTAACGCATGTTCCGCATTCCTAGTTCTCATAGGGTACGTCTAGACAGCAGTGCTATTTTGGGATACGTCCGGTATCCCGAAATAGCATTTTCTGCATCTTAACAGCATGCCTGTTATTTCGAAATGCAATCAAAATAATGGCTTTGCGATTCCGACGCCACGGTAAACCTTGTTCCCCGAGGATTAAGAGAGTTGTCGGAATAGCGGTCTTTTTAGAAATTTGGCACGGTGTAGCTGCTCAAATTGTGTAGCTTATTTCGAGCTAGTGCTGCTTTGTAGATGCACCCATAGAGTCCTGGGTGTATTAGCTAGCCAGACTTCTGGGTAGGTTTTTTTGCTCAGAGTTAACGGTCATGTAATCGTCTCCATCCAAAGCAGCAGTTTATTTCATGTGCACTTTGATTGGCTCCTGCCAGCTTGAGCAATGTCCCTTTAAAGCGACATCCATGGAGGTTAAGTTTGCAAGCCCCTTTGATGAAGAAAATAGCATGCGTGTGCTTGTTTCATGAGGCCTCCCTGGCTTAGTGCACGCTCTGCCGTCTCTGTGTGCTAATGCTGGATCAGCCGCTCGCTCCAGCCTTTTCCTAGGTGGATTCGTTGGCTTTCCAACAAAGACAAACAAAATCGGAAATGCAGGGGCGTTCAGCATAGCTCGGCGACCCGGCCTGCTGTGCTCCGCTCCATATACGGCCACGCAAAGGAACAGGGAAAAGGAGCACAGCTTGAATTCCAGACATTCGATACGTTCCTCAGGGCCGCACACTTGGAACTTGCTTTCCCCAGAAAAGGGCTCTGGGTGGCCGTTAATTCAGGACGTGAACTGTGGCATGCTGAGAGGGAAGCCAATGTTCTGATCCCTGGCTCAAGGGAACACAGCATCATCTGTGAGTTAATTTATTTTCTGGGAGCTTTTGGGGGCAGATTGTCGTGCTGTTTGCAGGGACTCTTGGCTGACGGCAGAGTAGCCCTGCTTGCAGTTACAGTAATTCTCTTGTCTTGTCTTCCTTCAAAATCAATCTGATTCGTCATCCCCCTTTTTTCAATTATATTTTCCCAGAACTGCCTCTTCCTTTTGGCCGTTGGTAGAGGGTGGGGAAGGGACACTGTCCAGAGATGACATCAGTCATGATCTAACTGGACTCTTCCCTCACTTAGGTCTCACGTGACTAGTCCTGCTAAACTCTGCAAACGGATTGGACGGGCGTGTAAGCATTTGCAACACCTCGGCCTCACCTGGCAGGCCCCAAATACTGCATGCACCATGCAGAATCAGAATCTTTGGGGGTGCATGTTGGAACCAAAGGATGCATCCAGATCCAAACTTTCCCAGCCCTCTGGAGCACTGTGTTCCTGTGCTTTTGTCCGGGACCCTGTTGTGCGAATCTGTTTGACAGAACAGGCCAGCCATTCATTGGAACTTGAATAAATTGCCCAGGGAGGTTGTGGACTCTCCATCCTTGAAGATTTCTAAGAATAAGTTAGATAAACACCTGTCAGGGATGGTCTAGACCATGGGTTCCCAAATTGGGGGGGCATACCACCCTGGGGGTCATGAAGAAATTCCAGGGGGGGCATGAGGTGACCCAGACCCCCCTGCGTTATTCCTCCCCCCCCCCCCAGTTTTGCTGCTATTTTTGTTTTTCAGCCCCAGTCAGTTCCCCCGCGCCCTTTTTTTTTTGCGCTCAACAAGTTTTGCTGCTGTGGGGGTGGGGGGCGCAGCATGAGGATTTCTCAAAAATCAAAAAGGGGGCGTGATGCTGAAAAGTTTAGACGGTCTAGACGGTGCTTGGTCCTGCCGTGAGGGCTGGGAACTGGACTTGATGACCTCGCGAGGTCCCTTCCAGTCGTAGTGTTCTAGAATTCTACGATTCATTTCCTCCCTTCTATCATTGGCTCGTCACACAGCCATGCAGCCCCTTAAATGCGGTTATGGAATCCAGCTGTTGGTTTAAGACCTTCCAAGCCTATTCGGAAGCTGTATTGTGGGTCTGAGGCTGTGCCCGTCTGTAATTGGGCTGCATCGCTTCACTGCCCTGCCTGCTACCCAGCGTAGTTTGGGGCCACTTGGAAGAAACATGTTTGGAACCTACTCTATTTCTGCACACGAGGCTTATAAGCCTTAAAAGAGGAGCTCATCTGGCAGCGTTGGTTGTGTTTATACAACTGGCAGCACCTTCTCCTGGCTTGTCTCCTAAATCCCATTTGTGTTGCAAGAGAGCAGACAGGTCAGTGGTGGCTGAGTGGAGGGGATGAGTCAATCCAGGCCTTCTGCATTTTAATTGTCGCCTTGATTTTCCCCTGACGTGGGCGGGTAGGTAGATGCAGTTGATTCTTGAAAAAACAAGACAGTGATTCACACCACTTGCCCAAGCTCCTCTGGTGCCTATGGGCATTGCCGATGGGCAAAGCTGAAATCCAGCGTGGATTGAAGAGCAGCCCTTTGCCCAACAGCATAACCTTGTGAAGCGAACGCGAAACGTTCTCGTGGAGGGAGTGGGCCCAACCACACTAGCATCTCCCCGGTGGCAATGCGGAAGGCTGAAGCATGTTTCGGTGGAGCCATTGCAGCTTCCTGGCTGATGATTCACCAGCTCGAGAAAGTGGCGGTAGATGGACATAGGTCACGAACCGGGAGATCAGGCAATCCATCATTTGTGTAACTTTAATCCAGGACGGTCCTGAAGAGGTTTACAGATCCAGGGCCAAATTCTGACCTCACTTACCCCAGTGGAAATTGGGTGTGAGTGGAGTTACCCGTCTATCAAACTGGTCTATGAGACGCACTCCATGCATAACGGATGGAGGCAGTGACTCAGTTGCTACTGAAAATAGTCGCTTAGCATGTGCCTCCCTCCTTGGAGACAGCGATGGGACCACTGCTGGCACTAGGCCAGGGGCTGGACCACTATCTTATGATGATGATATTGCAGTACAGTTTGAACCTCTCTAGTCCGGCATTATCTGGCCCGGCAACCTCCGTGGTCTGGCATAATTTCAGTTGCCAGATGTCCACGTTTCATGGATGTGGCCAAGTTTCCCGCGGTCCCATAAAGTTTGTTTACAGCCCCCAGTCCTGGCTCTCAGTGTTCTGTGCTGTTATTTAGCTCTAATTTACCCCTAAATGTCTTCTAAGAGCCCAGCAAGCAGTGGAAGTGTTGGCAGTGCTTCTAGACGATATTGACTTCCCATGATTCGGAAAATTCTCTGGTTCAGAACCGGTCAGGTCCTGACGGTGCCGAACTAGAGAGGTTCAACCTGTAGTACGCAGTTAACCTTTGGTTGATAAAGGCCTCATTGTGTTGGGTGCTATAGAGACCTAGAGACGGGACCTTCCCATTTGAAAGGCCTCTTCACTAGAAAAGATTCTGAGATTGGACCTATCCGGATGGAGCAGAGATAAGAGGCGGAGCGGACCTCAGAATCTGATCCTTCTTGGTGCAGTGACAGCTCCTGCAGGCGTTGCCAAAGTACCACTGAGTCTTCTGCACGGGGATTTGCGCCCACGTCTCCTCTGTCTGCTAGAGTAGTTGTCCTGCGCAAGCTCCATAAAGTTCTTCAGAGGCCTCTCAGAATATACCTAGGTGTCCTCACCACGAGACCCGGCTCAGTGGTGTTATTTTTTTAAAATTGGGGAAATGTCAAATTCCCCACCCCCCCCATTTTCCAAGCTTCCCGTTTTCAATTTTTTTAAAAATATTTTACGGGGTCTTTTTTTTTACTACTGTGGTTCTTTGGTTTGTGATATGAAAAATGTAAATATTTTTGATATTTTCAGCGAAAATGTTTGAAAATGACCCCTCTTGAAAACCTCTTTTTTTAGGGGAAAAAAAAACCCCTTTCCACCCTCCTCCAACAACTTTTTTGTTTTATCTAAAAGTTTGAATCAGCTCCGGTTGCCGTGGGACAGGAGATGTCTTGTTAATGAGACAATTCGGTTGCTGTTCCTTTCTGCTCACCTTTCCGCCGTCCTTTCCTATTTCTTGAATGGGCCAAGGAAGTACTCGAGGGATTAGAACGGTGCAGCTGCGCTGAGAGCCCATCTGTTTCTGTGCTTGACTTTCCCCTGGTTGCGCATCGCTTTGTTCTCCACGCTTGTTTTTCGTATAAAGCCAAGCAGGTTGTTGGGCCTCTGAAATAGTAGCGCCTCTGGGCCATGTTATAATAGGAAGATGTTTCATTATGACAGCTCCCAACATCACGGGAAGGCAAAGGCCTTTTACACACATAGCAAAAAAAAGCGACAAACATGCGCCGCTCAGATCTTTGACCCTCTGTCTGTACTGGTCTCTGTGTTCTATGAGCTGTAGTTCACAGCAACTGCTGAAAATTATCCAGAGATGCTAATCGAGGACTTTGAGACAGTAGAAGAAAGAGGAATGAAGGTCAGATTTACATGAATGCAAAGCTTCCATCGTGTGCGCTTAACATCTCCCCTTCCCCGTTTCCCCAATGAGGGCTGTTTAGAGGCAGGAGAAGTCAAGCAAATTTTACCTTCCAGAGGTGCAGGCCTCAGAGTTACCCTCCCCTTGAATGTGTGGCAGTGTCTTCAGTTGTCTGGAGTCAGGTGTGGATGTGTGACAAAGTCAGGCCGGACTGCTTCAGGAGGGTTGTGGAAGGCCAATACGTCAGCCCAAGAATGCCAGTATGTCAGCCCTTTTTCCTACAAGCTGTGAAGGGGGTTATCTCAGCTCAGTTAGGAGTAACGGTAGTTCGAACTAGGAAGCCTAATTCGAACTACCTAGTTCGTGCCCCATGTAGCCGCGCTGCACGGGGTTCGAACGAGCGGGGATTTAAAAATGGCGGCACCCCGCTTATGCAAATGAAGCCCGGGAAATTCTAATCCCGGGTTTCATTTGCAAGTGCGGTATGCCTACATTACCCTCCCAGTTCGAACTAGGAGGGTAGTGTAGACATACCCTTAGGGACACCGGCATCCGATTAAGGACTGCTTGAGGTGAGGCCTTTAAAAGCCCCTCCTTTAGGGCGAGCGAGAGGGTTAGAGGCTCCTTCCCATTGGGGAGACACCCTAGGGTAACCCAACTGGGCGACACCTTGCCCCCGTGAGGAGGCAGCATTTTCATCACTCCTTTGTGTGCATACAGGGTGCGAGTGCTCGGCACCAGTACAGCACAAAAAGTAGACGACAGACCGAAGTTGGTCCCCAGCTAGGCCCGCACACAAGGGCTGTGGGGAGGCACAGTCTGTGTCGGAGTCCTCCGTGCACTTTGGTTCTGGGAAGGAGCTTGTGGAGTCTGGCTGCTACTCACCAGTCAGGGAGGGGTTAGAGGAGGGCGTGGGTCTCCCCTCCATAACTGACACATTTGAGGCCGCAAAGAGCTTCAATCTCCTCTGTGCAGAGATATTGCTCTGGTGCAGGCCGGACCAACAGCACAGCCCTCGGCGCCAGTGTCCGCACCAGCTGAGGTACCAATGCCAGCGGTGCCCAAGATGGCGCCTCCAATCCAGCACCAAGGGAAGCCATTGTCAAGGCAATGACAGTAATCGCCATGGCACCGATAACTGGCACCACCAAGGTCTGCACCGCTGTGGTCTGCGTCCGATGACTCCTCAGACGTTGGGGAGCTGTCTCCATCGGGCCGGAGCAGCTAAAGAGCCCCTTTCTGGCACGTTGTGAATCAGGAGACCCATCAGTTTGGCCACCACAATGGCAAGGGGCTATATAGTGGCCCTTTTGGACTGCTTGGGCCTGGCACCTGGCTCTAGGGCTGTTTCCATGGCACCGATGCCTTGAAGTTTTCGTGCTGATTCGGCATCACCTACAGCCACGGTCGCCCCATCCAACAAGACGCTGCCGTCCGGCTCGGTCGCTCTTCCGGTGACCTCAGGAGCCACTTTTGTGCCCCACGCTGAGTGCATTCAGACTGTGGACCCTCATCTGGAGCCCGGAAGACCCTGCACCCAGGGCCTCATCATCGTCTTCCCCCTGGCGAGGCTGTGGCAGGGGCTTCCTCGACCTCCAGGCTGGCTATGGCCTTGAAGGGGCATCAACATCTGCTCCAAAATCGGAACGTTGAGGCCTAGGAGATTGTTACGGAAGCAGACTCTATGGTCAACATCCTGGCATCAGAAGGGCTCTCCAAGGGGTGGCTGCCACTCATTAACGTTTGTAACGTGGTTTGCGAGCCCCAGGTGGAAGGCAAGGTACATACGCTTCCTATTTCATACCCTAAGCAGACTTCTCAGGGCACGACTGGCTTCACACCACCTTCTATCCAGAATGAGTTAGAACTTGGTGTGACGCCATCCTCTGCCAGCTATCCTTAGCCCCTGCCAACCAACCAGTATTCATAGGCCAGATTAGCAGAAATGGTCTTTAAACTCAGCGCTGAACATGGTGTAGGTAGACGGGCCCAGAGACAAACAGCTCAGATTCCTTTTACCAAATGCCACTCCATCGTTAGCATCTTATTGCCTCTATGGCTACGCGAGAGGTGGTGAAACTGCAATTGTAATTTATGTCGCTGATCTACGTCAGCAGTCCGGATGATTGGAAGAAGGCAAATGTAATGCCCATCTTCCAAAAAGAGAAGAAGGATGATCCAGGAAACTATAGGCCGGTCAGTCTTACCTTGGTCCTTGGAAAAATCATGGAAGGGATCCTTAAGGTATCCATTTTGAGGCACTTGGAAGAGGGGAAAGTGATCAAGAATAGTGAGCATGGATTCATGAAGGGCAAGTCATGCCTGACCAATCTGATTATCTTCTATGATGAGGTAACTGGCTCGGTGGACATGGGAAAGTCAGTGGATGTGATATACCTTGACTTTAGCAAGGCTTTTGATACTGTCTCCCACAATATTCTTGCCAGCAAGTTAAGGGATTGTGGATTGGATAAATGGACGGTAAGATGGATAGAAAGCTGGCTAGAAGGTCAGGCCCATCAACGGCTCGATATCAGGATGGCGGTCGGTTTCTAGTGGAGTGCTCCAAGGTTCGGTTCTAGGACCAATTTTGTTCAATATCTTTATTAATGACCTGGATAAGGGGATGGATTGCACCCTCAGCAAGTTTGCAGATGGCACTAGGCTAGGGGGAGAGGTAGATACACTCGAGGGCAGAGATAGGGTCCAGAGTGGCTTAGACAAATTGGAGGATTGGGCCACGACAAATCTGATGAGGTTCAACCAGGACAAGTATAGAGTCCTGCACTTGGGACGGAAGAATCCCAAGCATTGTTACAGGCTGGGGACCAACCAGGTAAGTAGTAGTTCTGCAGAAAAAGACCTGGGGATTCCAGTAGATGAGAAGCTGCATATGAGTCAACAGTGTGCCCTTGTAGCCAAGAAAGCCAATGGCGTATTAGACTGCATTAGGAGGAGCATTGCCAGCAGATCCAGAGATGTCATTATTCCCCTTTATTCAGCTCTGGTGAGACCATATCTGGAGTATTGTGTCCAGTTCTGAGCCCCCCACTACAAAAAGGATGTGGACGCATTGGAGAGGGTTCAGCGGAGGGCAACCAAAATGATTAGGGGGCTGGAGCGTATGACCTACAAGGAGATGCTGCGGGATTTGGGTCTGTTTAGTCTGCAGAAGTGAAGACTGAGGGGGGATTTGATAGCAGCCTTCAGCTGCCTGAAGGGAGGTTCCAAAGAGGCTGGAGAAAGGCTGTTCACAGTAGTGGCAGATGGCAGAACAAGGAGCAATGGGCTCAAGTTGTGGTGGGAGAGGTCCAGGTTGGATATTAGGAAAAACTGTTTCACTAGGCCAGTGGTGAAGCACTGGAATGAGTTACCTAGGGAAGTAGTGGAGTCTCCATCCTTAGAGATTTTAAAGTCTTGGCTGGATAAAGTCCTGGCTGGGTTGATTTAATTGGGATTGGTCCTGCCTAGAGCAGGGGGCTGGACTTGATGGCCTTCTGAGGTCTCTTCCAGCTCTATGGTTCTATGATTCCTGTATTTTACTTGAGCTGTAAAAAGTAACAAAGAGGTTTGAGCATCTCCTTAGTGGAACACAAAGCTAAGGACGTGACAGAAATTCTTCTGATTAATTATTTTAGTAAACGTCAGAGAATATTTGGTTTCAGATTTTTAGAAATGAGTCATATTGAGTCTTACAGGAAACAGTCTTGTTGTAACCTGAAATTGAAATCCCCCTCTTCCCCCCCTTGTCCCCCCCGCCTACCAAGAGCTCTTCCTTTTTTATTTATCTTTTTAATTTAACATGCCAGACTGAATATCCCTGCATAGAGAAACATTCTTAATAGTTAAGACAGGCAAAAGGTTCCTGTTCAGATAGATCTTCAGAGCGGACTTGTTCAGTTCTCAGCCTTAGTTCTTTCCATGTTGTTTCCTTGTGCAAAGTTTCAGTCATTATAGAAATGACAGATGTAAGCAGCAGATTTTCGAGTAACCTGTCTGTAAGGCTTGGGGGAACTCTTATGTCTCACTGATATAGATTTATGGACTCAGAGACCTAAAGGGATCATTACGATCATCCAGTTGGACCTCTTGGAGAACACAGGCCAGAAACCTGCCTGCAAGAACAATTCCTAGAACAAACATTTTATGGAAAACATCTGCTGTTGATTTAAAAATGTTGAGTGTGGAGAATCCGCCATGACCCTTGGTAAATTGTTCCAAGGGGTAGTTGCTCTGATCATTAAAAATTTGCCCCTCGTGTTCCATCGGAATTTATCTGCTTTCCACTCCCAGGCTTTGGATCGCGTTATACTTGTCTCTGCTTCATTGAAGAGCCTGCAATTAAATATTTGTGCCCCACATTGCTGCTTCCAGACTTAACTTTTTCTTTGTGAAGCTAAATAGATTGTGCCCCCGGACTCTCTATGGGCATGGTTTCTAACGTTCGCTCGTTCTCGTCGCCCTTCTATGACCCCTCGCCAATTTCACTGTGCCGGCATTTTTGCCCCTACCCACCCACTTTGCTGACACGCTGCTCCTGTCCCTCTGTCTTGAAGCTGCTTCCCCCTCCCTCACTGGGAGCCTCCTGCCTGCTGTGCAGAGTGTGGCAGTTAAAAGAGGGGGGGACTGATGTAGGGATGTAAGCAACTAATTGATTTCTCGGCTATTGATAAGCAAAAGCTTATCGGATAGTCGACACACTATCGCAAAGAGGCAGCAAGGGGGGAAGTGGAGGGAGTGTTGGCAGAAGCCGGATTAAAAGCTGGTTCCCCCCAGCTCCAGCTCCGTGGAAGGGGGGTAGGAGCACAGCGGCGGCGTTCCAACTTTGAAATGTACAAGAGTCCCCGCTGGGCACATACGGAAGGCGCTAGTCCATATCGACTAATTGAATAGTGGATGGAAAACCCATCGACTATTCGATTAGTTAATTCATCGAAATTTAACATCCCTAGACTGATATCAAGGTGTCCCCCCACGCGCTGCTCCTGTACCCCATCTCCACAGAGTGAACAGGGCAGGGCTTCACAGAAGGGGGGTGGGCAGGTCCAAGGGATTTGGGTTTGAGGTAGATCCTGGAGTGACTGAAATGAAAAAACTGATCTTGTGCTGAAAACGGTTGGAGACCCCTGCGCTAGAGTCATTCTTGCGCTCTCTGACGATGCGGGTATTCTATTCCACGTGGAACTGCATCGACGGAAGAGACTGAGGGAAACTCACCTTAGCAGTGAGGAGGCTTGCCTGGGAGCTGGAGGCGGGCTCACGTTCATGTTTGGTTTTGGTTTGGAATGAGTCAAATTCAGAACAGGCAGCGGCCCAGAAAAATCAGTTATTTGCAGAGCTCTTACGATATCTCTGAAAATTGGCAAGTAGGGATGTACAGTCCCGTTGGATGAGCTACCCAGTTCAACATTGTGCTTAACTAGTTAAACGGGGCTGGGAGAGGAAACGGTCTTGGGATTTAGCCATACGTTCCTCACCAACGTGCGTGGCGTTCTGCTGAGAAATCCCTCTGCAATGTGCGAAAGCTGTGTCCTCTTATTTTGCCTGCTTGAATGTGCAAAAAGCTTTTGTCTGTTCATTGGCCACACCGTATTCAAGGCAGACTTGTCGATTAGGGACGTGAAAGGTTAACCGGTAAGCATCAGACAGTGAATCAGTTGGGGCTACAGCTGCCCTTTTCCACCTACCGTGGCCGGGCATGTGCGTAGAGGCAGGGGCGGCCCTAGACTAGCTGCCAGCAACTGGCGCCCTAGGCGAACCATGCAATCGGCGCCCCCACCTCCAAACCCCTCAGTGATATTGTGCCACCATTTGTCACCCCATTTAGCTTGTGTGACGTAGTGGGGGTACTTGCTGGGCTGTGGTGACCCCTGCTGTCTGGAGCAAGACCCAGCAGGGAAAACCTCGCTAGGCAGAGGTAAGGCCAAACTGGTTGAACCAGTGGCCAGACACCCCCCATGGAGAGGAACAAAGGAAGGTGGAATGCTGCCCTGACTGGGGGGGCAGGGCTGCAAGGGAATTTAGTTAGTTACTGTGGGAGAGCATGGAGGAGAGCCTAGGAGAAGGGGCTGGAGTTTAGGGGCCCAGTCTCCCCCATCTCAAGGGGGCCTGAGGCATCCTAGCCCAGCTCTGGGACCAGACTACATCTGCGCTGTGCTGTATCCTGGAGAGGCAATAAACCTCCTCTATTCCACCGGCTGGTGAAGTCTGTTTGTGCCATTTCGGGGTGCAGGAGACGGGGGACCCCCAACGCGCCGTCACAGCTTGGTGCTCTAGGCATCTGCCTAGTTCACCTATATGGACGGGGCACCCCTGCGTGGAGGGTGATGCTAACCATGCACATCTCTAATTACGAGCTATTTTAGTATGAGACGTGGACTCACCTCTGTGCCAAGAATGAATGGTGCTCCTGGAATGGGTAGTTTTTACATTTCTTTTTATCCTCGTTGTTCAGTGTGTGACTTTAGCTGACCCCTGCGCTGAATACAAAATTAACTTACTGCCCATGGTGCTGCCATCAGAGTATCTGAATGCGTCTCAGGCATTAATGAATGTACCTTCACGACGGTTGGGCTTTGGCATTATCTCTCTCTTTCATTATCTCAAATCTCTTTGAGGGATTTCTCAGCAGAACGCCACGCACGTTGGTGAGGAACGTATGGCTAAATCCCAAGGCTGTTTCCTCTCCCAGCCCCGTTTAACTAGTTAAGCACAATGTTGAACTGGGTAGCTCATCCAACGGGACTGTACATCCCTACTTGCCAATTTTCAGAGATATCGTAAGAGCTCTGCAAATAACTGATTTTTCTGGGCCGCTGCCTGTTCTGAATTTGACTCATTCCAAACCAAAACCAAACATGAACGTGAGCCTGCCTCCGGCTCCCAGGCAAGCCTCCCCACTAAGGTGAGTTTCCCTCAGTCTCTTCTGCCGACGCAGTTCCACGTGGAATAGAATACCCGCATCGTCAGAGAGCGCAAGAATGACTCTAGCGCAGGGGTCTCCAACCATTTTCAGCACAAGATCAGTTTTTTCATTTCCCCTCACCTTCATCTGAGAAACTGGCAAAAGTGTCCCCTAGTTTAGGTGCTCCAGCTAAGACTTCTAGGGCCCGATTTTTTTCACAGAACGTATCATTTAGCCAGAACTTTATGTTCAAAGCTTCAGTCAACTTCAGTTGCACTTAAAAGTGCTCAGCACTTCTGGAAGTTTGTTCCAGGTGTCCAGAAAATGAGTACGCAGTGGCCATCTATGAAAAACGTTTGTTAAAAGTCATTGGCCCAGTGTCTTAGCTAGGAGCTCCGAGCACCTGCCGGGATAGAATTCACCAGGGTGGCATTCTGTTGTGTGAACCAGAAGAGCATCCTTTCTTTTCCTAAAATGTCCTGCCTTTTTCACTATGCCAGTGATTTTCAAACCAAGAGATGCGACCCAGTACTCAGTTGTGGAATGTTGGTTGCCTTGCTGTAGGGTTACCAGGTGACCAGCAGAAGCGGCCATCTGCTGGCCCAGGTCCTAGGTGGGGATGGACAGGGCTTTCTACGTAGCCGTCTCCCTGGATGTTGGCTCTGGGGGCTGGTGCCTGTGGGCAAAAGCAGTGCACGGAGCCACATGTGCATCTCTGCAGATGTGCATGCTTCTGGGGTGCAGTGCCAGGACAGGTGGGAAGCTTGCCCCTCTTTCCCCCCTTCTAACCTCATCCTGGCTACCTGATAGCCCTCTCTCTAGTCAAAAGATATAATTATGCTGGGCGTCAACAGTTTTCTTCAATTGGGTCACGAGGAAAAAAATCTGGAAGCCCCTGCGCTACTCGCCTTCCAACTTCTGCAACCAGCAAGGCCGGGAGGGTGAACGGATGACAGCTTCTTTCCCTACGCAACCCGCAACAGTGACCAGATCCCTCCCCACGTACTAGCCCGAAATACATCATACAATAATTGGACACACAACGCCGTGGCTCGGTGGTTTTGTTTCCCCTGTCTTGCAAGAGGCGTGTGATAAATGGACCGACAGCTGGTTGTACAGGGCACGTCTGGGCTCCTCTGTTGCTGTTTTGTAACTTTTGGTGGCGTGACATTTATAAGCTAAACCGCTGCTTCCCAGAAGTATCAAAGGAAATCAGGGCCACTTTTCACCCCAGACATAAAAGGCTTTTAATGTACAAGTGCGGCAGGAACCACTGCAGAGATGCACTGAAGAACAAAACTGACAGCTAATCACGTCTTCTGCCTTTTAAGTTTATGCCTCATTTTTCACTTCTAGGCTGTCTCCCAGAGCTTGAAAGCTTCAGTGATCGCATCACCAAGAACTGACAGAGGAAGAACCCGCTCTCACTTGTAAATGCCGCTTTTAATTTTTCTGGCCCCACCAAGTGTCTGAGCCAAATTCCAGCGTTGGGAATTGCAGTCAACTGATCTTCATTCCTTTGCAGTTTCTCTTGTATTCACTATTCTTGGTGTCCCGTGCTACCCTATTACTCAGCCCTGCTTTCTTGTATTAAACAGCTGCCGTGTTCCACCCCAGAAGTGGGGTAGGTTGAAGTGGTTCCTGCATGCATATATGTGTTGCCATGCACCGAAAGATTTGAAGAGAAGGATATTGGCATTCGAGAGGAGTTGTTAGAGAAAGAGCCCGAGAATAGGATGGATGCAGAAGGTCACCGGTGAGGAATTATATAGGAAGATACAGCTGAAAGAGAATCTACTGCAGAAGGTTATACAACGCAAGTTACAGCTATTTGGGTATAGCTGCAGAATGAACGATGAAAGAAAAGTGAAGACCCTGGTATTCGGCATAATGGATGGTCCAAATAGGGGGGGCAGACCCCATAGAGAATGGGGAGATGATATAGTAGATTAGTGCGGCGCTAGTCTACAGAAACTAAACCACCCCGCACTGGACAGGGAAAGATGGAAGGAAACAGTGAGGGAGGTATCAGACATCAATGGGCGTTGAGTCCATGGTTGATGATGATGATGATGATGATGATGCACCCTCAACATCCATTGATGGTGGTAGACACTGAGTCCTTGTGGAGCGGGTCCCATCACCACGGCTGCGTGCATGTTTGAAGTTAGGCCTATATTTCGCTGCATCAGGTTGGGGAGCCTTTTAGGATCTTTGAGGATGAAACCCACCACGTCAATGGAAGTTGTTAGTGTGCACCCTCTAGAGCAGGGTCCCCAACCTTTTTCAGTCCCCGTACCCCCTTGGCTTTTAGTAAACCTTCCCGTGCCCCCTATTCAATAGGAAAGGAAATACATTCTAGACTCTAGAATCCACAACTTCTTTCACTAACACGACTACTTTTGGAATATTTCAATTAGGATAATCTAGTTATTTACCAAATATTTCCCATTCCCCCTTGACAAGTTTCTCGTACGCCCTGGGGGTACGCGTACCCCAGGTTGGGAACACCTGCTCTAGAGCCACTGTGGATAGGCACACGGGTCTCAGGAGACCTGGATACTATTTCCAGCTCTGACACTGTCCTGTTGAGTAACTTTGGGCAAGAAATGTCCCCTCTGTGTCCCTCAGTTTCCTCATCTGCAAAATGGGGATAATGAAACTGACATCCTGCATGTAAAGAGCTTTCAGATGTAGGGGTGCAAGAGTTATGCATTGCCATTTCTCCAGGGACAGGATTGTGGCAGCTGCTACTCTGCAGCTGTGACACGGCTGCAACCCTCTTCTCTCTCCCCCCCAAAAAACCCCCACATGATTCTGGGAGGCATTAACAGGGGTGTTGTGTGCAAGACCCAAGAGGTCATTCTTCCTCTCTATTCTGTGCTGATTAGGCCTCAGTTGGCGTGTTGCGTCCAGTTCTGGGCACCACATTTCAGGAAAGATGTGGAGAAATTGGAGAGGTTCCAGAGAAGAGCACAAAAATGATGAAAGGTCTAGAACAAATGAGCTATGATGGAAGACTGAAAGTGTTGGGTTTGTTTAGTATGGAAGAAAGAAGACTGAGAGGGGACATGATAGCAGTTTTCAAGTACCTAAAAGGGTGTCACAAGGAGGAGGGGAAAAAAATTGTTCTCCTTGGCATCTGAGGATAGGACAAGGAGCAATGGGCTTAAACTGCAGCAAGGGAGGTTGAAGTTGAACAAGAGGAAAAACTTTGTACCTGTCCGGGTGGTTAAACACTGGAATAAATTGCCCAGGGAGGTTGTGGGATCTCCATGATTGGAGATATTTAAGAGCAGGTCAAGTCATGGATGATTTAGCAGGTGCTTGGTCCTGCCGGGAGGGCAGGGGACTGGACTCGATGACCTTGCGAGGTCCCTTCCAGTTCTAGTGTTCTAGGATTCTACCATTAGCCCTGGAAAAAACATTTCTATTTCCATAGCTGTGCCAAATGGTGCCACGTACCTTCCTGTGCTGACAGCTGTTGATCCCACTTACTTAAGTGTCGACATCAGCCAGAGAAATACGATCCAGGAAAGCACAAAAACCCAAATGAGGGAGGAGAAATTGAAAAAACCCAGCTTCAATGAAAACTTGGTGAGAGATGAGGCAGAAGAGGGAAGGGGGCAGGCAGAGGGAAGAGATGCCTGATTGGATTTGTGCACTGGCCTTCTAACCTTCGGAGACGTGGCTTCGTATCTTTAATTCACGATGAGTTGGGTGTATCTGAGAGACCTGTCCGCCTGGGGCCAGGCCTATGTTGGAAAGCCGCTGTCCAGTTTGTATTATTGGCAGCCTCCGGTTCTTAGAGGCTTAAGTTTTAGAGTTGGTGGTTGTGAAGGGGCATTATTTAACAAGAGATGCTTTCTTGGTAGAGTTGACTGCCTCTGGCCACTGCTGTTTGTCTGGCAGCTTTCAGGAGAGCTCAGACAAACCCACTATCGCACTTCCCTGACAGACAGACTTTGGGATGTTGGTGCCATGCAGCCTTACCTCTGGCTCACCTCTGTCCTCAGACATCCAGAGGGAGTGTACAGAAAAGGTCGGCATCAAGTGATCCCTCTCTTTCAGTTACCTGGTCTGTTCTTTCCCTCCGGGGCATCTGGCGTTGGCCACTGTCGGCAGACAGGACACTGGGCTGGATGGACCTTTGGTCTGACCCAGTGTGGCCCTTACGTTCTTACGTGGTTTTTTTAAACTGTGCTGAAAGAAAGCCCGCTCTTTGGAGGAGAGGTTCCATTTTGTTAGATCAGCTTGCGGAGCTGGAGGTAGCTACCAATTCTTGGGCACAGAACGTAAGAGCGGCCATATTGGGTCAGACCAAAAGTCTATTCAGTCTAGTGTCCTGTCTGCCCACAGTGGCCAATGCCAGATGCCCCAGAGGGAGGGAACAGAACAGGGAATTATCCAGTGATCCCTCCCCGGT
The DNA here is from genome assembly GCF_049634645.1 of Pelodiscus sinensis. Taxonomy (NCBI): domain Eukaryota; kingdom Metazoa; phylum Chordata; order Testudines; family Trionychidae; genus Pelodiscus; species Pelodiscus sinensis. The sequence continues at coordinate 52,084,176 of NC_134720.1, forward strand.
CACCCATTTCCAGACAAACAGAGGCTAGGGATGCCATTCCCACCCATCCTGGCTAATAGCCATTGATGGACCTAACACAGAAATAACTCCAGGCTCCATCCGTGAGATTTAGTGGGTGTGTCCCCCAAATCGGCTCGGGTCGCATTTCCAAGCCCAATCCAATATCTTCCGGATCAGCGCAGCTGCTGCTGTCGGGCTGAGATGGGAGGCGTGTGGTCACAATGCATCAGGACAAGGGAAGCCCTTGGTCATGAAGGGTAGAGCTTCAGCGCTGGGACCTGTGATGGTGCGGATGTGAATTTGGCGTGGCCCGTGAGCAGACTAAAGCTTTTGGCACATGCAGGTCGGCAGAACGCGAGGGCATCGCAGTGGGGCCGGGCTGAGGGATTTTTCAGCGTCACGCCATGACTGTGGGGGAGGATTGCATGTTGAAATCCCAAGCTTGCCCTTCTCTGCCACTCTTTCAGCAGTCTATCAGAATGTGATTTCTATTATGGGTGGAAGAGGGCGCAAACAGTGTGGGATGGATGCCGTTTTCCTGCGCGATCTTGGGATGTAATAGTGGAGTTGATTAACTGATTAACCAATACGCAAAAGCATATTGGTTAATGCTACAGACTACATGCATTCCCCCCTCTTCCCCTGCCAGTAAATTTTTTAGCAGGCTGGTCCAGTAGCCTGACTCAGTCTTGGCTTGCGCCAGGTCCAGGACCTATCCCCGCTGCGGCTCCTAATACATTGCAATATAAGCCCAGGGTTAGTTCAGTTAGCAGACCCTGGGATTGTTAGGAGTATTAGGAGCCATGTGGGCAGGCAGCCCAGCTCAGTTCTGGCTTGCACCGGGTCGGGGAGCTCAGAGCCTCCCGGCCCCAGACAAGGGCTGCTGCCACCCCACGTGACAGGCAGCCGGTCCGCGACGGAGCTGGTTTTTAAACTGGCTCTTCTTGTGGACCAGCTCCTGCCTGGTACCCTGCACTGCTGCCTTTGATACAGAGCCTGGAGCACACTGGCTCTTGGCCCCACCCCCAGGGACTATAGACTAGTCAAGTAACCAGTAAGAATTCATGATGTTAATCGACCATTCAGTTGACCAATATTGAGCATCCCTAGCGTGATCCCCCGGTTAAAGGGACAACTTTCTTGTTCCTTTCTTGCTGCAGACGTTCAGAGCTGCATGCACGTCCGACCCTTTGGATGTGAGCTGCTCTTCTAAAGCAAGTATCAGAGGGGTAGCCGTGTTAGTCTGAATCTGCAAAAGCGACGAGGAGTCCTGTGGCACCTTATAGACTAACTGAAGTGTAGGAGCATAAGCTTTCGTGGGCAAAGACCCACTTCGTCAGATGCATCTGACGAAGTGGGTCTTTGCCCACGAAAGCTTATGCTCCTACACTTCAGTTAGTCTATAAGGTGCCACAGGACTCCTCGTCGCTTCTTCTAAAGCAGACGTTCCTTAGTCTAATCTCTTGCTTTCCCGGGGTAAATAAAAACTAAAACATTAGCAGCAGGATGGCAAAGCGGGGGCAAGTGGGTTTTGTGCTCGGGTTGGCACATGCATCGTTTTGCAAGCTTGTCCTGCAGGATTAGGAATTGCAGGGTGCGGCGCATGTAATTAGAAAGACTTTACACAATTAGTACCGAGATTGACAGGTCTGCCCTGTCTGAGGATTGGCTTCGACCGAATGATAGCGCTGCTGCCCTTCGTGTTCCTGTTACTTGGAGATACCCCTCCTGCTAGAGTGGACTATAAGCCCATGGAAAAGGAGCACAAGTCTCAATCGTTCATGTACAATATGAAGGTAGGTGTTAATAGGTACAAGAAGACACTGTCTTGCCAGAGCACAGATGTTGCTTTGCTGGAGAGCCCCTTGTCCAGGAGCAGAGCTGGTCCATCATGGCTGGCAGCCTCGTGGCCTAGAAGCAGAGCTGGACCGGCAGCCTGGAGAGACGGAGCAGAGCCTGATGGCTAAGAGGGGAGCCCATCCAGGCGACTGGTGACCCCCCAGGAGAGCCCGGAGGCTGGCAGCAGAGGGGCCAGAGTGGGCCTCCTCTGACCTCCCCGGGTCCAGCAAACTCCTTATTTGGAACCAGTCAGGACTTACAAAACTAAAACAGACCAGACCCCAGAAAATGTGCTTTAGGGCTCAACCGTGTCTTGGCCAGGAGATGGGTCGCATGCGGGGATCCCAGCATAATGTTGCACTTCAAGAGGGTAGGAGCTTGGAAGAGCCACTCTGAGACATATGGGAGTTGTCTAGAGCAAAATAAGGGGGCTCCTTGCCAGAGCCACCTTGGCACATGTTTATTCTTTCACATGATCTCAGATCCTCCTACAGGTCTCTGCTCTTAGATCTCCAAAGCAAAATATGTCGACGAAAGGAAACAACAGCGGGACCCATTTCCTCTAATTTTTTTCCATCCAGCGGGGGAATAAATGTTGTTATGCACCCCGAGGTATGTGCAGATGTGCACCACTAGTAGAAACGCCTGCTGCCAGCTGTGAGCGCTCTGCTACTCAGCTGGCTGGTATTTGGCTCTCTCCTGGATGGCCACCCAAGCGCTCAGTTTACAGGAATGCTGAATGCTTTGTTTTGATCTAGAACAGTTACATCTAAGATGGTGTCGTTCCAGTGCTTGCAAAGACTGTTGATCAGGGAGGTGCCACGCCAAGGATGCTGCTGGTTTTCCAATCTTTTTTGTTTAAACAACTCTGCCCTTTCGGGGCGGGTCAGGATCAGATTATTTACAAAGGCTGCTCCATAAACGTGTCTGTCTGGACTCATGTTAGCGTTGGAATGTTATTGCGTCGGTGAAAGAAACCCCAGTTGAGTGGTCGTCCAGCTCTCCTATGAAGCATTTAAAGTGCTGGTAATGAGAGATGCAAAATCCCGTTTAATTGTCTCACCTGGTAAACATATCGTTTAACTGGTTAATCGATTAAAGGGGGAGAAATGGGAGCAGGGGGTACTTAAGCCCGGCTGGAGCAACCCTCCGCCTGCCACGGGGCTGGAATGTCCCCCTTCTCCTGTTGCAACCAGGGGCTGCTCTGGTGTCCCGATCCGTAGTGGGCCCTCTGTGGGGCTGGACCAGCAGCCCCACTGGTTAACTCGTTAAGGGGTGAGGCTTACCAGTTAACCACTTAAATCTTCACATCCTTAATGGTAACGCTCATTCCGCCTCACGATGATGGTGATTCATTGCATGGATATTGTGATTGCTATCTGAGGATCTTGGGAATGCTTAATATTCTAAGAGGCAGTCTACTCCTGTGACTGGACCACAGACTTTGACTACGGAGAGACAGTCCAGCAGTCACAGAGCTGTGAATAACCCAGGAAGCTCTTAGCCCCAACTTTAATACACCCTAGTGGGTATCAGTTCTGTAGTCCCGTGTGAATGATTTTGCAACTGAAAATATATATATCTATTTTTTCCATTCTATTTCTGCTACGCCCACAAAGGAAGGTATCGCAGGATTCTTCTGATCTCTTTCCCCTGCAGAGCAAGCCTGTTTCCTTTCACACGCTTCAGAACAGAAATCTCATTCTGAGTGCCCGCGAGCACAATTTGTGTTGGTTGCCTCAGAAAGCCCCACCAGCCCCTGGTGTGTTTTGACTAGAACTGTGTGCGGAGCTTGCTATGAATGTGCTGCGAACGCTTTGGGAATCCCGAGCACGGATGGGCATTGGCCGGGTTTTCCCCATTCATCATGTTCATAGAAACAATTCCTAGATGGCTCCACCCTGCCCATTTCCAGGAAGGGAGTGTGCAGAGGTCAAGGCCCGTGTTTGGTTGCCGGCGAGAGACGTTAGTGGCATGCGAGGCCTGTTTCTCTGGCTCTGTGAGGACAAGCAGAGCCTTCAAACGTACAGATGTCGCAAGCCGTGCGGTGGGGGTTCAGGAATATCAGGGGTATAGATCCAAAATGGACACAGTTGGGTGTGTTAAAACACCACACCCTAGAATAGGTTTTGTGAAAGAATTATTTCTAATATTCAGTGAAAACCGTTCTTTGTGTGTGTGTGTGGGGATTGAACCCATACAATGGCCGCGTTTGTGACCTCGTATGCTGCTTATTGGACAGTAGCTTGCTCATCCTTGTGAGGCGGCTCAGTAATGTATTTCTCCTCACAACACCCCTGAGAGATAGGGAGGGGCAGTTATCCCCTTGCAACTAGGGAAACTGAGGCATGGAACAGATCAGTGGACAAGCTGGGAGTATATTGCTGTTATTTATTTGTGTTATCACAGTGCCCAGAGACCCTGACCTTGGTCCATGCTAGGCACAGTACAGCTGCGGTGGCCCTCTATGTATCCATGGTCGATAGGCACCTACCTCATGGATCCCATTGGCCAGGAATGTCAAACCAGGGCCACTGGGGATTGCAGGGCGGGGCCCAAAGATGATCAACATCCACAAAAACATCTCGCAGTCTGCAGCCAGATTACCCCGAGGGGTGGTGTATTGCCCACCACTCTGCTGTACAGACTCTTACCACAGAGACAATTTGTTTCCTGTGGAGCAGACAGTCCAACTAGGCAAGACAGATGAAGGGTGGGAGGTGAGCCAGCAGTTCAAAGAAGTGAAGAGATTTTTCCATGGTGACAGAGCAGGTCCGGTGCAGGAGATGTGATCGTCACACGGAGAAAGCGATCGACTTCGACAGTCTTGCTGCTTCCGTTGGGTAGAGGAAAAGGCGCTGAATGCATGGCTATGATGCGTGTCCAAAGTGGCCAGCAAGTTTTGCGTTCCTATAACGAGCTAATTAAGATCAGCCGCGGGGGGTGAGAATCACTTTGAATGAAAGAAGGGGGGCGTGGGGAAATGGCAGCATTAAAAGACGGCATTTATTGACATAGCGATCGCTAGAAGAGGTGCCTGGCTCCGTAACACAATTAATTTTTGTTTTTTTGGTAAATACAATGAAAATGGACATGTTTCACTTGCCCTGGGCTGGGGAGGAGGGGTTCAGTGTGCAGGCTGCCCCGAGGAGAGGGGACCACCTCAGCCCCCTCTCACCTCAGCAGCATGGAGCCAGGTGAGAAGCGCCTCTCCATGGTTGCTGCTGCGCCAGCGGGCACAGGCGGGGGAGGGGTGCATGTCCCCTGGCTGGGGCAGGTCCATGTTCATCTGCCCGCAGTGGTTCCCAGCCAGAGGGAGGAATGCAGCAAACTGCGCACTTTCCCCTCGCACCCTGACAAGCAGCCAGCAATGTTCCCAGATGATTTTGGGCCGGGGGAGGGGGGGGGATGGACAGAGCTTCAGTGCCCTCCCGCCTTCCCTAAATGAGATGGGAGGCTCAAGGCTGGGAGGGGCGCTCCCGCCAACCCGTTTCACCTGCCTCATGATTCTCTTTTTTTTCCCATGTGGTTTATGAGAACCAATCCCATTCTGGGCACATCCCATTGTCCTGGCACAACCAAACCCCAACCTTGCTTTAGGTTATGATAAAAGGAAGCTGCCTGCCGAATTGGGTGGTCCTAGCTTTTACCATTTAGGGGGAGTTTTTGAACAAATAGACAGATGGACAAACAGACAGACAGATTGGGATATATACTGGATTCATCTTAAGAAACATGTTTCAGATGCCATATCCATACATACCCATAAGGCGGTTTGATTCCAATTTTCAGGTACAATGAACATTTTATTGAGTCTTCTGCCTGTCACATTCGATAACTTTAGTGTACCATCCTCTCTGGTTTATTAGCATAATTGCACTGCTTAAGTAACAATAAAAAATTCAACTATAAAATAGCAGCTCGCACAGACAATTTGTTATCCGAAGCTTTTACTTAAGGACACATTCAGAGCATATTTATTAGTCAATGTTAGAAATTATTTTTATTTAGAAAAACAAAGAGGGAAAATGTTTTAGGAGGTTTTTTTAAAGGTAAATTGGAAAGTCGCCTTTTTCTGTTTTTTTTTTAAAGCTCCATCAATTTACACATGGAGAGGAAAAGAGATTATAAAACTGACTTGGGTTTTGTGTCTGTTCTGAGCAAAATGACGGCAAAATCCTCTCGTCTGCTAGGATGGCTTAGTTAAATCTCCTGGCAGATTCTTCCTTCTTCCAACCTCTTTTCCAGCGTCAGTGGAATTCTTTCTCTTGCTCTTATGGAGAACCAGGAGAGTCCCTGAAAAAACGTAGGTGTGCAAGTCAGTTACGCTGGTGTTATCAGTCTAGATGCTGTGGGTGGAGACCGGACCAAACCTGGGTTGCTTCAGGAAGTGGTTGGCTCACCTCCTAGCTGACTTGCCAGCCTGTTCCTGTCTCGACAGTGCCTGAGAGGCTTTTAAAACATGAATCTTTCACTTCTCTTTAGGACGTGGGTGACACGCTCTTTAAAGTGGTTGTGATGTTTGTTGGGAAGGGAGCTGTGCATTACGAGCAGGTTCGCAGTTCAGGTCCCAGAGGTCTGCTTCATATAACCCCTGGTGTATTTTGCACCAAATATTGTCGTCTAAGAGAAGGAGAATCCTAGAACACTAGAACTGGATGGGATCTTGAGAGGTCCCCTACCCTCATGGCAGAACCAAGCACCGTCTAGATCTTCCCTGAGATATGTCTATTTAACCTGCTCCTATACATCTGCAGTGTTGGAGACTCCACAACCCCTCTAGGCAATTTATTCCAGTGTTTCACAACCCTGGCAGGTAGGAAGTTTTTTCCTACTGTCCAACCTAAACCTCCCTTGCTGCAATTTAAACCCGTTGCTTCTTGTCCTATCGTCAGAGGCCAAGGAGAACAATTTCTCTCCCTCCTCCTAAAGCGACAAGGAGTCCTGTAGCACCTTATAAACTAACACATGTATTAGGGCATAAGCTTTTGTGGGCAAAGACCCACTTCGTCAGATGCATGGAGTGGAAATTTCCAGAGGCAGGTATAAATATGCAGGCAAGAATCAGGCTAGAGATAACGAGGTAAATTCAATCAGGGAGGATGAGGCTCACTTCTAGCAACTGATGTAGAGGTGCGAAGAGCAAGAGAGGAGAAGCTGCTTTTGTAATTGGCTAGCCATTCACAGTCTTTGTTTAATCCTGTGCTGATGGTGTCAAATTTGCAGATGAACTGCAGCTCAGCAGTTTCTCTCTGAAGTCTGGCCCTGAAGTTTTTTTGCTGCAGGATGGCTACCTTTCAGAAAAAACTTCAGGACCAGACTTCAGAGAGAAACTGCTGAGCTGCAGTTCATCTGCAAATTTGACACCATCAGCACCGGATTAAACAAAGACTGAATGGCTAGCAAGTTACAAAAGCAGTTTCTCCTCTCTTGCTGTTCACACCTCCAGATCAGCTGCTAGAAGTGGGCCTCATCCTCCCTGATTGAATTTACCTCGTTATCTCTAGCCTGATTCTTGCCTGCATATTTATATGTGCCTCTGGAAATTTCCACTACATGCATCTGACAAAGTGGGTCTTTGCCCATGAAAGCTTATGCTCCAATACATCAGTTAGTCTATAAGGTGCCAAAGGACTCCTTGTGGCTTTTGCCGATCCAGAGTAACACGGCCACCCCTCTGATACTCTCTCTCCTCCTTGTAACGCTCTTTTAGGTATTTGATGGTGATAAGACAAAAGGGAGGCAGATTTCCGCTGTTGGTCCTACGTGTTCCTAGGGTAAATCTGACAGGTGTCGGCAGAGGGTAGCGTGTGATTACAGCATTACTAACCTCTTGCTTTCTTCTCGCAGTCTATGACAGAACTGGAAACAGTCCCTTTCCAGGACATATTTAACTGAAGTGTGCACATGCAGATATTCCTATACAAAGAAGGTTTCATCTTACATTTTCCGCAGCTGTTTTTATTGTACATGTGCACACAGAGGGATATAATAACGTTCTAGTGAGAAACCCCTCCTCCCCCCATGGGGTTAACAAAGGAGTTTTGCCTCATTTACGTGAGCAAAGCCGGCTGCTGTTCGCATTGCTCATGGAATCATAGACGTGTAGGATTGGAAGGAGCCTCAACAGGACAAAGGACCAAGTGTTGTGTAGACCAGTGATTCCCAACCAGGCATCTGAGATCCCCAAGGGCCCACAAGCATCAGACTTGCTAGGTCCCAGGGCAAAAAGCCAAACCTCACTGCAGGGCTGAAACCGGAGCTACTTAGCTTCGTGGGGGCCCCTGTGGGGTGGCGCCCCGGGCATCTACTCTCTTTGCTGACTCCTGATGGTGCTCCTGGCTTTTCGCTGCAGATAAACAGTTATGGGACAGCTGAGCTGTGGAACTTTTACAGAACATGGGGGAGGTGGGGGCGGCTTGGAAAGAAAAAGGTTGAGAGCCCTGCTCTTGATCACCACCCCAACAGGTGTTTGTCTAACCTGTCCTTAAAAACGACAAGCACTTAACGAAGAAGATGGGGGATGAAACTGTGAAGACGGGTGCAGTGCCTTGTGAGTGGCGTCTCATGATCTGGGCACCAAGAGAGTAACTCCACTTACTTCCCCAATCCAACCCTTCGTTTCAACTCACCCTCCTGAGGGAGAAGCGAAGGTAAATCGGCTCCAGGGCAGAAGCTGCTGTTCATAGTGAAACAGGATGTGCAAGCAGGTTGTGGGAATTGGAAGAGGCACTCATGGAAGCAGGTGAAACTCGCTGGGTACATATTAGAGAAGTGATGAGTTTGTGAAGCCCTGTTTGCAAACACGCCTTTCTGTGAATGTGTGACATTTGAAAGGCGCTGATCATTTCGGTTCCCCATTTCGGATGCGAAAACAATTAGTGTTTAGTTATGAACTTTATCATTCAGACCCTATATGGATATGAATGTTTTGTTGCTTTATAGCTCACTCTTGTGAAACCACCTGGCACTGTTCAATATTTAGACTTTCGTATCTACTCAGACAGAGGTTCCTGGGAAAATGCTCACGTACATGGAACACAACTGCCAGGAACTTTGCTCTCAAAGGAGGCTTGGCTGTGTTCAGAATTGTGATTGGCACATTTCTGTGCCTAGAACCGTAGAATCACAGAACAGTAGAACTGGAAGGGCCCTCGAGAGGTCATCAAGTCCAGTCCCCTGCCCTCACAGCAGGACCAAGCACCGTCTAGATCATCTGTGACAGGTGTCTGTCCAACCTGCTCTTAAATATCTCCAGGGATGGAGATTCCACAACCTCCCCAGGCAATTTATTCCAGTGTTTACCCACCTGCATTGTCAGGAAGTTTTTCCTAATGTCCAACCTCAACCTCCCTTGCTGCAATTTCAGCCCATTGCTTGCTGTGGCTATACATGAGCCATCACAGTAGCTGTTTTGATTATGAACAGGTTATGTTGGGTAAACCTGGAGCCTTCAAATGCTATTTGCTCTGTCCGTGCTCATGTCTCTCTTCCTATGGTGCTCAGACATGGAGCAGGGGTAAATTCAGCGAAGTCCTGCATTATGCAAGAAGTGAGACAAGAGTAGCTTCCGGTTTTGAAATCCACGACTCTCCTTGGTTACCTAGGGATGTGAATGGTTATCCAGTTAACCGGTAAGCCTTAACGGCCACTTAATAGCCGTGGGTAGTGGGGCTATTCCAGCTCCGCATGCCCCTGTTTAATCCATTAACTGGCTGAACGTACAGTTTAACCGGTTAACTAATTAAATGGGATTTTACATCTCCAAGTTCCAAAGCATGCAGATTACTTGGGTTATGGTAGTGCTGTAAGGCCCCAACTGAGACCGGGGCTCTGTGACACTAGGCTCTGTACACACACAAATAAGAGCCAGTCCCTGCCCCAATCAGCTTGCAGGCTAAATAGGGAAAAGGGCTGAGGGGTGCCAAGAAAGAGAGAGAGAGAGATCCAAGTGAGCACGTCCAGGTCTCCTGGCTTGCAGGCCTTGGCCGATGTTGCCTCAGACAGATTTTTTCCTTTCCCGTTTTCCACTCAGCCTGGGCTGACTGTCTGGTGGGATTATTAAGGGCCCGTTGCTTGAAATAGGTTTTGCCTGTTGCTCTGAAGATGTTGAGGTTCATACTCATCCCAGTCTTGTCTAGGAGCGAGTTCAGGCTTATGGACTGGTGACCGAGAGAACTCTGTATCCCGCTCAAGCCCAACCCGGTAGGTTGGCTGTTCCGTGGGTCCAGTGGCGGTCAGAGATGATGATTCCTCAGGGCGAGGAAAGTGCCTCAGAGCACTTGGACCAGTCTCATGGGTAAGAGAGGGAGCTTTGAAACCGAGGGTTGAAAGCTGCTGGAGTGAGAAGCCACATCAGAGCTTGGGCAGTGGGCCTGTCCGTAACCTGTGTTTCTGAATCGATGGGCTTCTCTAGGAACCCATGGGAGCGTTTGTTTATTTTCCTGGAGCATGACGGTTTCATTCTTCGGGACAGACCAATGCAGTCATGGGTGGGGGGGACCTGGGCCTGTGGATCCCCGTGCTGACGTCCAGCCCCGATATGATGGGACACATTCGACTTGACCTGTCCGCAGTGGAGAAGGCTGTTTCTGGTGGTGTTGGCTCTTTGGGTATCCAAACCCCAGGAGAGTTCTAGGGGGACACCAATGCTTCAGAGTGTCTTACCGATCTGAGGGCAGTCCCCCTCAAGAGGGAGGTGATGTGAAAATGGTGTGAGGTCTTCGAGGTGCTGCTGAGGGGATATCCCGAGCGGTCATGAAGACTAGGAAGTACCCGTTGTAATGACTATGGAGTCAACTTCTGCAGTCAAATACATACTTGACTTTGTGTTCATCCCCAGTAGACTTTAGTGAGGGAAGGGCATGCATACTTCTCTGCAGGAAGAATTGGACTCAAAAGAATTTAGCTGTGTTAAATGCCATCAGAATTCTTCCTTTGGAATTTGTAAAGCTTGAAACATCTGTTGCCTAAAACACTTTGATCGTGTTGTGGGGTTTTAAAAAAATAATACTTCAGGGTCCCACTCATTTCGTAAAGGCTATGGGATTCTTTTCAGGGCCCTTTTCATGTAGCAAAATGGCACATTTCACAGTGTACATTACTTAACTTAAAAGACATAGCTGAATGGTTAGTATCAACCAAACAATCTTTATAAGGTGCTAGAAATGTTCCAGTTACATACCCGAGCAAACAAAGAATCTCCACTTACTTTTTAGCTGGACTTGAAAAATCTCAAGAATCCGAGAATATCTTGCAAAGAACTTGATTCAAAACCAAACCAAGTTCCTGTAAAATCAACTCATAAGCATCCGAATATGTTGATGGCTCAAAAGGAGGTTTTTTTCCCCCCTGCAAAGTGGGAATACGGAGTTGGGTTCTCCTAGTGTATGAAACTGCGCTTTTACAAATGGACATGCTTTTAGCAAATGTAAGTCCTAAAGCTATTTTGCTTGGTGCCTTTTCCTTTGTAATCAGTAACTTTCTTAGTCACGTTAATATGGAGAACCAGACTTCCTCCTTTTCTCAGCCTGTGAGGCGACTTTAAATGCCAGTCTACATGTAGCTTTGGAGATATGGCCAACTGAAATGTTGCATGTCTGTTTGTCAGTCGGTATCTAGAGCACACTTAGTGCCATGGTGTCTCAGAGCCACGTTCTGCTGCTGCCTCTCCGAGAACTGGTATGTAGTAGGAATATTTCCTGATTGACAATCTTTTTTCAGTTGGATCTGAATGTTATGCTGTAAAAATGTTCCAGGCCTGTCTACGTGTGGGCTTCTTTGGCCCGGCTCTGTGGTGATACAAAACTAAACCGCTCTGACGTGGGGTGGAGAAGCCAATGCTCAAACAGTGAGCTGGAACAAGGCCATCTCCACCTCCACACATTGAACATACATCTCCTGCTCTAGTGACTTAGACCAGGGGTGGGGAACCTCAGGCCCCCAAGGCTCAGGGCTCCTCTCCAGTATTGGGGAGCCTGTGCTGTCATTCCAGAACCCTTGTGGGGCTGGAGCACCCAAAATCTACTAGCCTCCCTTCCCCCTCCCCCCCCAGGCTCTGCTGTAGGAGGATAATGTGGGGAATGTCTTTCTCCTCAGCTGGGACCACATCAGTGAGGTTTTTTTTCCTCACTTGCATGTGCCCTGACTGATTTTTCTGTGGGGCAGCATCCCCTGACCCAAAAAAGGTTCCCCACTCCTGACTTAGACAATGGAGAGCAGCAGGAGAGGAGGGAAGAGGCGGGCATGGGTTCTCCAAGAGAAGAGCTTCTTTTGGGGAAGTTGGGTCTTCTTTCTCCTACGTGGCTGGAGACCACGGAGACCTAAGGTTTTCTCTGCACCCTCTGTGAAAGGTGTGACGAGCAGGACGTCAATATGGTCATAGATACCAGGTCGGAAATATCAGGGACACGTTCTATTCAAGTTCCATTCATAAGGGATTAATACATGATTGATAGAGGTGGTAGCCCGTTGCCATAGCAACACGCACACTTTTGACCGGCTGGGTGCTACGACTTATGACCCTTCTGATGCTCTTCCACCGATGTGCATGTGAATGTCTGTAACACATGTGACTCATGTCTGTAACGTGCTGGAATGAGGTGGCAATCACCTAATGCGAGCGCCTCTGACAGGGGCCCATCCCGGTGTCTCGAGGTCTGTCAGTTTGCTTCCCCACTCAGGAGCCAGTGGGGCCTCTCCTCCTGGACACCGTTTCTTGCCTCTCGCTCAGGGCTTGACCTCAGTTCACCATAGTCTCACACTAGCTCCCCACACCTTGCTCTGCTGTGGTGGTGCTGCTGCTCCCATGCCCAGCCAGCCACTCCGTCTTCACCTTTCTAGGGCTCTAGAGAGACTCAACTGAGTCTGGTCCTGCAGCTCCTTTTATAGGGCCTTTCTGGACCCTGATTGGCCGGTTCCTCCCCAGCCACTCTGGCCTCCTGGAGGACTTGTCTATGGCCTTTTTCTGGGGCAGGACCACAGGGCCTCCCACAGGCAGCCTTAGGACCTGGTTCACCCTCTCATACGTGCATATACCATCTATTAGCTACTTACAAATGGCTTATAAAAGGGACTAATAAAGGAGTCCCCAAAGTCCTCATGTGCTGGGAGCATTCATGTGTAATGAGACCTATGGTGTTTGTGTTGCCATGGAAATCAATCAGAAATCATGGGCCCACCCTGGTACAGGCACATAGCAGAAAAGCCCATGCCCCGAAGAGCCTATAACCCCCTAAGGGCTCTGTATAGTGCCTGACTCACCAGTACTAGCCAGACACACGGTTACGTTGACGGAGGGTTGAGCTCCTTCTCTCACTCCTCCCAATTTAAAATCCTTTTGAATCCATTTCTGCCATGCGCGTTTACCCATCTGTCACCCCCATGCTTCCCCGCTCTGCTCAGCCCAGGCCAGTGGCAAATCATTTATACGTTTTGTGTGGCGTTCCAGGTATTGAAAGAGAGCGAGAAAGAGTGATGTAGCACCGTGGGGGGGGGGGGGGGGGGGCTTTTTTGGGTCAGGGGCCGCTAATCCCCAGCAAAATCAGTTGGGGGGCCCCACACAAGAGAGAAGCAAAAAACTGACAACAACAAAATCCCACAACCCCTGAGAAGGAGAAAGATGCTTCCTGTATATCCCTCACACACTAGAGCCTAGAGGGGCCCAGGCTAATTGATTTTGTGTGCTTCGGCCCCACGGGGGGATACCCAAGGGGGTGGAATACCAGCACCGGCTCCCCAATGCGGGGGAAGCCCCTAGCCTCGGGGGCCAGATCCAGGCAAGCCAGGGGCCGCACCTGGCTCCCGGGCCTTAGGTTCCCCACCCCGATGTAGCAGATAGAGGTTTGACTCAGCTGGTACCATATGTTCCTGTCCTAGTCCTGGCATGTGACCCGTGTTTTCTGTTGTTCGGATATTTCCCCCTATTGCAGCCCAGGTTACCATCCTGGATCCTTGTCCAGGAGGGCTGCCTCTGAAGAAGTGTAACGCAGACTGTTCTGTATGATTTTAATGGCTGCGGTTTCCTTTCGGACTCTCGCAGCGGCTCTTGTGGTCCCATGCGATAGAGCTGCCCTGTGCTCTCGGCCCCACTTCCCTTCTCAGAGGAGGAGGGAGGAGGACAGAAGGCCAGGACTGCATAAAACGTTGCGATCGGGGCCAGAGGCACTGGTGCAAACGGACGTAGCTTCGTTCAAGTCAGCGGAGCAACGTCAGTTTCCATCCACCGCGGATCTGTTCCTCAAATGGCAGCGTGGAGAAGTTTTAATAGAGGAGGCAGCGGCGACTGGTGACGGGGGATAGAAGGGGGGTGCACCAGCCACGTGCTCCCTCCTCTGTCCTCGAAAGGGCAGGGACAACCCCCATCCATCCCAGGCCCCGTGCAAGCTGGAGCTGATTGGCCTGCGACTTCCCTGCTGCCGCTGGCGGGCGTGGGGGAGGCACGGCGCAGACACCTGTCGCTGGCCCTCCGGCCGCTAGCCCCCCTGCAGGCAGCTTGCTGGCCCCTCCTGCTTGGGGGAGGGGGGCATGTGCATCTCCACATGTCACCGATGAGTGGAGGGGTAGTACGGGTAATTTTAGCACCCCGGGCAAGCAGGAATGCAAATAGCTTGAAATGGTCTGAAATCTCCAGTGGATCTGTGCATGGAAAGGAAAGCACAGTGGAGACTGGGTGAGGGGTTGGGGAAGAAGCAAGAACCAGGGCTTCTGAGTAGTTTATTCCTACGTTCAGTGCCGTTGGTGCTGTTTTGCTTTGCCTAGAGACGTGGCTAATAAAGCAGTCGGCCAAAGCCAGCTGTGTGGAGCACGCAGCTATGAAGTGATCCTCGAGGTCCCGGCTCGCCATGATCTAGCAAATGTGGGGGCGGCTGTGGGATTTCACATTCAGTTTTTGTCCGGACGTTAAGGAGAAACGCAGGGTTAGGGAACCAGGGCCTGTTTTCCTCCGAGGTGCTGATGCCTGCACGTTGCAGCTGTTCTCCGTGCTCCTTTACTGCAGTCCGATAATGCTGACGGATCTAAAGGAATCGACAATGGGTACTTAAAAAAAAAAAAGCTGCCTAGCTTTGTATGTGAACTCCAATCCCTTTTCTCCTCTTTAAGTATCCAGTAAAACCTAGTCCCGTGCCCAGCAATGAAACTTTAATGAAGCAAGAGGGTGAATTCATGTCATCTGAGTAATGTGCGAGAAAGGGATTCCAGTAACGAGAGTTCTGTGAGCACTTCATTCCACGCGAAGGGGTTGTGTTACTAGAAAGCTTCCAGCCACACTGGAGGGGGAGTTGTCCTAGAGTGAACTGTTCTGGCAAACCGAAGAGCTTATTGTTATTACTCAGGGGTGGGAGAGGAGAAGGAATTTGTAAAGGGACTATGGGATTGTGAAAGACAGTGAATTCTTTCTCCAATGCACAGTTGTCCTGTGGAACTCATTGCCAGGGGATGTTGGGAAGGCTAAAAGTGTAATGGGGTTGAAAAAAGAATTAGATAAGCTCGTGGAGGATAGGTCCTTCGGTGGCTCTTAACTCAAGATGGTCCGGGGCACAACTCCATGCTCTGGCTGTTCCTTAACCGCGGACTGCCAGAAGTCGGGGTCTGGCTGATAGGATGGCTCACTAGTCCCATGTGTGCTTGTACAGCTGTGCAGGAGAGATTCAGATGCTGCCCAGCTGATTACAGCTAGAGTTTTGTTTCTCTTGGTGGTGCACATTCGCACATGCCTTGGTGCACATAACATTATTCCACACATAGACGGAAAAGATTATATGGAACATTGATCACAGGGCCCGTTCATTCCCTCTGAAACATCTGCCACTGGCCAGGTTGGAAGACAGGACTACACTGACCATTGGTCTGACCCAGTCTGACTGTTCTTACGTTGAGCTACAACAGGTAAAGCCCACCTCCTGTCTTGCCTGTTTTAAACCCTGTTTTATCTGCCATGGTCCTTCTCGGTCATCTGCTAAAGAGGCTAATGACCACGCCTGGCCAGTTCAGGTGCTAACCTCTCTTTTTAGGTTGGTAAGAACAGTCCTTATTCCTCTGCTTCAGGAGCTCGTAGCACATAAGAGGCAGCTGTTGACTGAGCCTTACAACACCTCGCAAGGCAGGCGAAGCTCTATTGCCCCCATTTTTCAACTGGGGAAACTGAGGCACGGTGAAACGAAATGGCATGCCCTGGTGTTGAATGGTGTCAAGTGGCAGAACTTTCCATGCCAACATCTGTGCTTTTAATGACAAGCGCACCCCCTGGTTGTGGTGAGGTTTGTGATGTAGACACAGCTACTTATCCAGGTCTCTTCACCCTCTGAATTCAGTTCATGAAAGGAATTGATATTGAATGCGCACCCCGGGAGTTACTGCTCCTGCTACCAGCCTGACTGGTCGTAGGGTGGGGGAATTGTATGTCGATTGCATGTCAATGGGTCTTTCACTGGGTTTCCTCCTTGGCCATATTTGGGAGTCATGTGAACCTGAATGGGCGAGTACCAACGGATCCCATTCGCCCCTTGGAAGGAAGGGACCCCTGCTTGGACAAGGCAGTGATCTTCCAGTAAATGGTGCTGAGGATTTGATCTCTGTGTAGCACAGGGGTGGGCAATAATTTTTGACCGGGGTGGGGAGGGCACTCCAAGAATTCGGTAAGTGGTCGAGGGCCGCATTCTTCCATGATATGAATCTGGGAAGGAGGGTCTGGGATGGAAGTTGGCTGCAGAAGGGAGCTTGGGTTAAAGGATGGGGTGCAGGAGGGGTGTGGGATTGGGGAGGGAGTTTGGGTGAAGAAGGAGTTTGTGACTTGGGGCAGGAGACTGGGGTACGGAAGGAAGTACAGGGTTTGGGAGAGGGGGTGTGGTAGCAGGAGAGTATTTTGATGGGGAGGGGTGCAGAAGGGAGAGCCAGGTCTGGGAGTAGGGATGTTACTCGATTAGTCGATAAGGTGAGTGCTCGCTATCCCCTTGCTCCTCTGCCTTTGAAATGTACAAGGGCTGCAGGCGTCTCTTGTTCATTTCAAAGGCAGAGGGGCAGTGGCAAGGGAGGAGTGAAGCAGTCCCTGCTCTGAGGGGCCCTGGCTGCTGCGCCTCTCCCTTTGAAATGTACGAGAGATGCGGGCTGCTTCCATCCCTGCTCACACTGCTTCCTCGCTGCCCCTCTGCCTCCCCTGCCCCTCAGGGGAACAGGCTTTTAAGCTGGCTCCCTCCAGCACCAGCTCCTGCTCCCCGCCTGGCTGCCTCTCTCTGATAGAGGCAGCAGGGGGAGGGAGGTGGAGGAGCAACTAGCCGAGTCACTATTTGACTCCCCAATAAGTATTTGCTTATCGGATAGTCAATTAGTCGCTTACATCCCTATCCGGGAAGAGGTTATGACCTGGAGCAGGGGTGGGGTGCATGGATCTGGGTTGTGACCGGGGATAGGAAATCAGGTGCGCAAGGTGTGCGAGGGGGTTGTGATCTGGAGGAGGGAGTGCAGGGGATTGGGCGATAGAGGTTTGGGAGGGGGTATAGGTGCAGAGGGTTTGGGTAGCATGGGGTAGAGGTGCAGGAGGGGGGTAGGGATTTGGACGTGGGGAGGGATGGACGGGGGTGTTGGATTACCTGGGTGGCTCTCGCTAGCAGCCCAGCAGTTTCCTTAGTGGGGTCCCTGCCTGCCCCACCCCTACACCGGCTGCGGGGGCCTTGTGCAGCTCTGAATGCTGTGAGCCCAGAAGAAGAGGGGCACTTCACATGCTGCCTGTCCTGCAAACAGGCAGCTCCCATTGGCCAGAAATTGGCCAGTGGGAGCTGCGAGATTGTGTTGGGGGTGGGGTCAATATGCAAAGCCTCTCTCCCTCCTTCCCCCGGGCTTGCAGCGATCAGAGAGCTGCTCAGAGCAGTGTGTGGGGGCGGGGTAGGCAGGGATCCTGGCTGAGGCTCTTGCGGGCCAGATCCAGCGGCGTGGTGGGCCAGATCCTGTCCATGGGCCGTATTTTGCCCACCCCTGTAGCAACTGCCTCCGTCTTGCAGGCTCTGGCACCCTCTAGGGAACTAGGCTGGGGCAGAAGAGAAAGCGCCCGGTGGTGCCTTTCTGAGAGGAGACCCGTCGCAGCTGTCGGTCCAGCTGGAAGAATCTCTTCCATTTGTATTGTGTCTTTCATCCCAGCTATATATAGGGACGGTGTCACCCGCCTCAGGGCTGGACCGTGTGACCCAGCAATGTGCACTGACGTTTTTGGACAGGAAGTAGAGGCTAGTACTGTATCCAGTTGAAACTGCTGCTTAGGTAGGTGGCATGCAATTAACGGGCTGGAATAGGGCCACGGCACATGGCCAACAGCCCTACGCTTGCAGAGAATACGGAGATATTTCATCACCGCATGCAGTCAGGACTTGGGCTGCTCTGTTCTGGATGAGAACAGCACCACATCGGACCTGGGAATTGGGTCAGCATTGACTCTGAGGGAGGGCGCTATTTATTTCATCCTCGGCAACACTCCCTGGAGCAACCCGGGAGTTTTCCCTGAACAGGGGAAGGGTGTATCTCCCATTCACATATCAACCACTTCAGACGTCTCGGGGTCTGAGATCGCTTAGCCTAGGTGAAGCAGTGGACACAGCTTCCTAGGAGACCCAGACTGGGAGTGAAACCCTGGGATGTGCGAAGATGGATTGGAAGTACCGGGCACGAGATGCCTCTTGCGTCCTGTGCCTTGCGACTTTTGGAAGAAGGAGCTGGAAGGACAAGGTTTGTCAGTTGCTCTGTAGAAAAATCCAACAAGCACACACGTTGACGCTGATTACAGCGGGGCTGTTTTTTAAGATCACCTGATTTGTAAGAAGACATGCCGTCCTTGCTGCTGCAGCTGAGGGTTACTTATGTAACATACACGGCTCACACTCCATTCTTCTGCACTGGTGAGGCCGCATCTGGAGTATTGCGTCCAATTCTGGGCCCCCGTTACAGACAGAATGTGGATGCATTGGAGAGAGTCCTGCCGAGGGCAAAGCAAATGATGAGGGGGCTGGAGCACATGACCTACGAGGAGAGGCTGAGGGATTTGGGCTTGTTTAGTCTGCAGAAGAGAAGAGCGAGGGGAGATTTGAGAGCAGCCTGCAACTCCCTGAAGGGGGGTTCCAAAGAGGATGGAGAGAGGCTGTTCTCAGTGGGGGCAGATGGCAGAACGAGGAGCAATGGGCTCAAGTTGCAGTGGGGGAGGTCTAGATTGGAGATGAGGAAAAACAATTTCCCGAGACGGGTGGGAAGCGCTGGGTTCCCTAGGGAGGGGGTGGAATCTCCATTCCCTAGAGGTGTTTTTAAGTCCTGACTTGACCAAACCCTGGTCAAGAAAACTTCGACAAACAATAGAAATTCAGAAATGCCTACTAAAGTCTTCCCAGAAATCACCCACCAGTTGTATGTAGCCTCACTAGGGATGTTAAAATGCGTTTATTGTGTTAAACGTGTTCTCACTGAAATTTTCATGGAGTACATTTTTACAAAGGGGGAGGCACGGGAAACTGCCTGCAAACACCTTCTCCCTCCCCCATCACCTGTGCTGCTGCCTCTGAGGGATCCTGGAGTAAGCTTTGGCCCTGGGTAATTCTGGCAGATGAAGTTGGCAGTGGAATGCAGCACAAACAAGTAAATAGCCTTCTAAAGAAAGGAGACGCTTCTCTTGTGGTGTCTTTCCTCTAGAAGGAGCAATTGCCAAACCAAGCAAAACATACAGAAGAGTACATTTGCCATAACAGCTCAGACAAATAGTGCCTGTGGTCCAGTAGTGACCTGTGCTGGCTGCATCATAATCAAGCAAGGCCTGTGCTAATGACACATCTGGGTTTGTTGAGTGCTCGCAGAAATCACTGTCCTTCACAGACATGTCATATACAAGAAGACGTTTGGAGCTTTCAAATACTAGATTCTGCAGAGAGCCAAATAAAATGGCAGCATTGAAGTTGCGGCACTTGTGGTGGCAGAAGTGGGATTCCTTGGGCTTACTTTCTAGGGAACTAAAATTAAAAGTATGTTTTATGGTTCCCATGAGACAATTGTCAGTTTCGAGGGAGAGTTAAATGTACACTGCCCTAGAACTATATCCTTAAATCACTTTCTGTGTGTTTCCCAGTAAGCAGAAATAAGATTTTCTATCTCAAATGTGGAAAATTAATTATTCAACTTGGCCACAAAGTTTCACTTGCTCCTTCCCAAAAGGAAGTCAGTGATTTGTTGTTGGAAAGGAACAACTTTCCTGCAATCGATATTGTAAAAAACAGTAAGTTGCCATTTAATAATAGCACTCATCATCTTGACCCCCTGATGTGGGAGCAAATCGATACTGGGCATTGGCTTCAGCGATTCTTCCCTGTCACCCATGCTAGCTCACTGTGGGTCCTTGCTGCCCGCCTGTAGCAACTGGGTCGGCACAAGAGGCTTAAGAGACTAATACTGCCCCCAGAAGAAGATAGCTCCTTTAGCTTTTTAGCACTGTGTGGCCCAGACGCAAACTCCATTGTTGGCTCCAAAGGGTACTTGCATAGATTCAGATACAAAGATGGCCCATGTCTCTTACAGGGATATAAGTGTTGACTGGTTTCCTGGTAAGCTCCTTTTGCTGTTGCTCCCTGTACAAAGCAAGACAGACAGTTCCAGTTAGCCTTTGAACTGGAGCCTGATCGCATGATGCTCATGACCCAGTTGGTGCTGTGACCCGACATCATGTGACTAGACTGCGGGCTCTGAGGTGGGGCTGAGGATGGGAGTTTGGGGGGGCTCCGGCTTTGGGTGTCAGTACTGGGGCAGGAGTGGCTTTACCTTGATTTGCTCCCAGTCAGCTGTGCAGCAGCGGGGCTAAGGCAGCTTCCTGCCTCTCCTGGCACCGCAGACCACGCTGTGCCCAGAAGCAGCTGGCAGCAGGTTGCCAGCCAATGGGAGTGAGGAGCTAGTGTCAGGGCAGGGGCAGTGTGTGGAGCCCTGTGCTCCCTCCCTCCCCCCACCTAGGAGTTGCGCCTGCTGCGACCGCGTCTGGGGCGCAGCGCAGTCTGCAGTTCTAGGACAGCAGGGAGCTGCCTTAGCCCCCCCACTGGTCACTGGAGACGGTGCCGGGAGGGGAACCGGCCCCTGCTCACCTCCTTGCTGCCTCTGATAGCGACTAGTCGAGGGACTGCTTGACAATCCTTTTGCTTATCGGATAGTCGACTAGTCGTTACATCCCTACTCAGCAATTATTTCAGATCCTCGGGCTATTCAACACACGGCCCGCAGTCTGTTCGTTTGCGGCCCGCGGTGTGGCTTGGCTTTACGCAGGGCTCAGCACGAGGCCCGTGGGTGGAGGAGGAGTCAATACAATGGTTTTCTGTTGAGATGCATTTTAGCAGTGAAATTCCTGGACTGTCATTGCTCATTAAAAGTGCTGTCATATGGGTGGAAGTCGGGTGAATATTGCTTTTTATTCATATCAGCAGAACTGCCTAAATGGGGCCTGGGTGTGGTGCAGTCTTGCCTTAATCTTTGTATTCATGCCCGTCGGTGTGAACGAAGCTATTTGCATAGATTTGCATATGTATTTGCAACCACACTTAAGTTGTGGCCCTCGGCATTTGTGGCCCCCCTGGGGCTTCCAAAGTTGAGTAGCTCTGCCCTTTGGGAACTTTTTCGGCTTCCACTAGCCTTTATTTTAACATTTTTTGCATCGCTTCTTCAGAATTCTTTCCGTCTCGACGGACGGGGGGCAGGGACTCTCTTACAACACTGAGCACAAGCCGGCTTGATCTGGGTTGGGGCTTCGAGGCACTGCCCTAGCCAATACGTTATTTATTCGTCGGGTGGGGGGTTGGTCGTCCATTGAGTCCTGGTCACGGACGAGGATCCTGTCACGCCAGGTGCTATACGGGCACACAGCAGAGAGGGAGCCCCCCAAAGAGCTTCCACTCCAAGCAGACCACAGAGGGATGCCAGCAGGCCAGGGGAGCACAAGGAAGCAAACGAGACAGACTTGGTCTGCACGATGGGCAGTGTTCAACACCGTAGCGCAGTTTCCGCTAACAGCCCGCTCTATTGCTCAGATTCCCCGGCGTAGCCTACGTGTGTCAATCTGCTCCGTGAAGATCGACCCTCAAGGGTTTCCTAATTAGAGCCATTAATTACAGTGGCCCGTTTGGCTGTAGTCGTTTCCGACAGCACCGGTGATTTGCTGGGTCAAGATTTGCAGCCTTTATTTCCCTTGTAAGGGCGCGGGCTCCCCCGCCATCCCCTTCTCCTCCTGCCATCTGCTGTCTCTGTGGTGGAAATCCTTCCACCCCCTGTGAGCTACCTAGGGCAGTAGGTCCCGTTTCACCCACCCCTTAGTCCTGGAGTGCCGTTTCCCCTTGGGCACCTCTCTTTCCTATTGGGGTTCTGAGTGCTGCGTTCTGTAATGCACAGGGTCGTGCTAACGGGATGGGGGGCAGCTAACACAGCCTCTGGATTAACAGATCCTCCCTGTTGTGTCCCTCCCCCCCCCCCCCCCCCCCAGTTGTCCCTGCCCAACTGCAGTGCGATGTTGGAGGTCGTTTCTAAATCCAACATGCTCCGGGCTCCAGAAGCGTTTCGCCCTCCAGCTCAGCTTCTGAGCCTGCCCTGTTCATTAGCAAGCGCGTGCAATCGGCTAATTTCAGGTGGGGGAGTGTATACACCGGGCCTGCAATCCACCCTTTGAAGGTCATTTTGATTTGTGGCTGGGCACAGTTCGAAGCGCCGTGGCGTTCTCCAGGGATTAAATGCAACATTAAACATTGGAGCGGGCTTGTCAGGAGAGGGCGGCTGGGATTATCACAATACAATTTATAACCTCGTTTACTGCAGGATACGATAATTAATATGGGGCACGGTGGGCCCCATCATTAATGTGCTTTGTTGTCTTCCTTGCATTATTGCTGCTGGCAAGGCCAACTTCTGAGGCTGATGAAGGACACCGGAGAAAGAAATTGTGAGCTGGTGGCTGTATTTCTCCAATCACATACTATACCGTGCGCTGCATCTGATCGCAAATCTGAGCCCGGCAGAGCTGTCTCATACAAGTTGATGTTTTGAAATTCTTGCTAGAAGAGGCCTGAATTGTTGTGTGCACCAAGGTCACTGGGAGCCGCTGCCAAGCCTGCGTCATGTTTTCATAGATTGAAAAGCCAGCAGGGGAGATTATGATGTTGTAGCCCAACAGTAGGCAACTATCGGCCCATGGGCTAGATCCGGTTGGCCAGAGTTAGCCCCTGCTGGGCTACTGCCTCTATATTTACCTGCACCTCTGCAGATATAAGCGATTGCAGTTCCCGTTGGATGTGGATCGCCATTCCCGGCCAATGGGAGCTGCTGGAACATAAGAACGGCCAGGCTGGGTCAGACCAAAAGTCCATCTAGCCCAGTGTCCTGTCTGCCAACAGTGGCCAGCACCAGGTCCTGTGGAGGGAATGAACAGAACATGTAACCGCCAAGTGAGCCACATCCTGTCACACATTCCCAGCTTTTGACAAACGAAGACTAGGGACACCATCCCTACCCATTGATGGACCTAACCTCCATGAATTTATCTAGCTCTTTTTTTGAACCCTGGTATAGTCTTGGACTTCACAACATCCTCAGGCAAGGAGTTCCACAGATTGACTGAGTGTTGTGTGAAGACATACTTACTTTTGTTTGTTTTAAAACCTGCGACCTATTCATTCCCATTTGTATCCTGGTCTGTGCCACTTCCTGCAGCTCCCATTGGCCGGAAACGGTGATCTGTAGCCAATGGGAGCTGCAAGCACCCATACTTACGGAGGCACAGGTAAATATGCTGGTGGCGGTTTGCCAGGGGCTAACACTGGCAAACTGCCACCATGTTATTGCCCAGCCCTGATGTAATCTGCTCTACTGTATAACACAGGCCACAGAGCTCCCCTGGAATCTCTCCTTGAGTGGATCTTTTTTTTTTTTTTTTTTTTTTTTTAAGTATCCAACCTTGGTCAAAAGATGATCAGCTGTGGTGAAACCACCAAGACTTGTGGTCAGTTCTAGTCTGTACTTACACTCACCGTTAAAATGCGTGATTTCCAGTTGGAATTTGTCTAGCTTCAGCTTCCAGCCGTTGGATGGTGTTAGACCCTTGTGCGCTAGGTGGAACAGACCAGAATTAAACGTCTGTCCCCTGGGTACTTGACGATTGTAATCAAGTCTCCCGAACCGTCTCTTTGTTACATTAAGTAGATCGAGCTCCTTGAGCCTTTCTGTAGGACGTGTTTTCTCATCCTGGAATCATTCGCATGGTGCGTCTGTGAATCCTCTCCAGTTTATCAACCCCCTTCTTGAATTGGGGACTCCAGAACAGGACACGGTAGTCCAGCAGTGGCTGCAACAGTGCCAAATACAGAGGTAAAAGCAACTCTCTATTTTGAGTGATGTTCCCTTGGTTTATGTACCAGGGATCGTATTAGTCCTTTTGGTTAATTGATTATCCTTCACAACCTCCATATCTTTCAGCGTCTCTGCTTCCCAGAATAGAGTTGCCCTTCCTGTAAGGAAGCCTTATGCTCTTTGTGGCGAGGGGCGTACATTTTTGTTATATTGTTGACTTGCTCCCAGCTAACCTAGCAGTCCAGTCTGTGGTGCATTCGTGACTTATCCTGGTCATTATTTTTTTGTGCCATTTTACCAGTGATGGTTTTACGTTTCCTGCCAGGACGTTAATACAAATGTGTAATAGCGAGGGCCAAGAACTGATCCTTTTGGGCACCTACTAGAAATGCACCCTTTGCATGGCAGTTCCCTCTTTACAATTCCGGTGTGAGGCCCTGTCAGTGTAGCTGCATCCGTGTTGACCCCAGGGAATTGGCAATAACGTGGGTCAGGTAATAGCTTTGATTGGCCCAACCTCGGCTGATGAGGCAGAGAAGTTTCCAAGCCACTCAGAGCTCTTCTGCCCAAGAGGAGGCTGGGATTTCTATAGCAGAGCCGAGACAGATGAACAAAGGGAGCAGGACAATTTTATGACCATGAAGAACATTTGTCTGCAGAGTAAAAGCCCAACTTGCTGAGCATCAAAGTAATTGTGGATTGCAGGTTCTCCGCACGGCTCAGGATCAGGCCTGAAGGGTGTAAGTGAATTGCAGGCAGGCAATGGGAAGGAATATTTCATACGTGCTCACTCGCCGTGTAAATCATTGCCTGGTGGGCTAAATGCTCTAAGTTTCTTCCTTCCACTCCAGGAAGCATTAATGACGGCTGAGATTGGCAAGTGCTCTGAGCTGATATGGGGACTCCTGCTCTTTAATGGTGTCTGAAAATCCACATATATACAGGAGAAGAAACACCGGAACATCGCCTTGGGTCACCAAGTCTTCCTGAATTGTCAAAATGGGTCCCCATCTGGAAAAGATTGGGAACTGCTGGTCTAGACGGTGCTTGGTCCTGCCAGGAGGGCGGGGGACTGGACTTGATGACCTCTTGAGATCCCTTAAAGTTCTACTGCGCCATGATTCTCTGATTAAGCTGTTAATTCAGTCTAGAGAACCTGGCTGAATGTCCTACTTTAACAAAAAAAATCCAGTGCAGACCCTCCTTTTTTTTTTAATACCCTATTGGCAGGGCTCGACAAACTGCGGTGAGAGCTACTCGCCAGCCCTGCACTGCGCATGCACCAGCCCGACACTGCAGTGCCAGTGAATGGGGCACACAGAGTGACCGGCTGAACTCTACGTGCCACGGGCGAGTAGAAACAACGGTTTGTTGAGCCCTGCCTATTGGAATGAAATGTGTGTTGTGGTAGAAGAATGCATCTTAGTTTCTCATCCTCGAGAAGAGTTTCCCAAACTTTTTCAGCTACCAAGCCCCTCCATGGTCCTGAAAAATTGGCAGAGCCCTTAACATCTTATGATTTTTATGGACTAATTTTTGGAATTCTATTTTTATTTCTTGTATATTTCTTATCAATTACTATTTATTTTTTGGTCAAGAAGATGGTCCGAAAATGAGTAACACAATAATGGGTTCATACAACTATTATGAATCTTTTCTCACGGTGTCCCTGACCTGTCGTGGAGCACATATTGGGAACCCCTGTCCTAGGGGATTTCTGAAAGTTCTGCTCTAGGAATTATGTAGGGAAGGTTTGGAGGCTCCGTGATGCTAGAGGCCAGGCTGGATGATCTCAGTAGTCCCTTCTGGCCTTGGAATTTATGAAAGTTCCTATGAATTCGGCACCGTGCAGGACTTTGTGAGCCAGAAAATCTCTCTCTCTCTTCCAAAACTTGCGGTATTTTTAAAAATATCTTTTGCTTCACCTAGTCACATAGGCTAGATCACTAGGGGCGTGTAGGCAGTATTGGTGTTATGTAGACTCTAGGAGCTCCAATCACAGACCAGGATTCAGGGACCATTGTGCCAGGCGCTGTACATGCAGAACAAGAAGGCAGTCTGTGCCCCAAGGCATAAGTCTCAGGAAATACGTGCTGCCATTGGTTTTTACGTATGTGTGTATACATGCTCACTGGCGGAATCTCTAATTACAATCTGATCTTTTGGGAACGTGTGTCCCATTAGTGAATTACCCATCGGCCTGGCTTCAAGGGACCAGCTTGCCCTTTGGAGCTCATTCAAGGTCTGGGGAGAGGTATAGACTCTAGTTATGAAAATCGGTCTAATTTTGAGATTGGGGCAGAGTAAAAAAAGAAGGCACTTTACTGTAAATTGTAGGCAGCTAACAACAGAAACTCAAATATTAGAAGAAACGGCGTATCGCGCAAACCACACACTTTCACATCACTAAAACAAGAGCCGTGATCGCCTAGAAACGTGAACCTCTCTGCAAACCACAGAAAGTAAAAGGGAGCGCTTCTCTTTCATTACTGATAGCATTGCTTTTTTCTTGATATGAAAATAGGCACCAAATGTTCTTGAACAAGAACATACACACGCGCGACTTTGATAACTTTAGGGCCCAAAATATACCCACGGAATGAGAGACTATCAGAAGCGAAGAGGTAGCCTCAGACGTCTCATTGTGCCTCTGATCTGGAGCATCTTGCAGTTCCAATGAGCATTTTCCAGTGGCATGGGTGGTATCTTACATCAGCTGTTTCAGAATGTTTCCAACGCTTGAGGGTAAGGCCCGTGTTTGCAAGTGGTTAGTGATTTCTGATGCGTCTGTTTTAGGCCCACTTGGAGACACTTTGTAAGAAAATACTAAGCAATTGGTCTCTGAAAATCAGGCTTTTTAAGGCATGACAGGTAGGGCATCCAAGCACTGTGGCTGTGTCTACACTGGCATGAATTTCCGGAACTGCTTAAAACGGAATACTATTTCAGGTTTTCAGGAAAAGGAGCGTCTACATTGGCAGGCTGCTTTTCCGGAAAAGCCCTTTTTCCGGAAAAGCGTCTGTGGCCAATGTAGACGCGCTTTTCCGGAAAAGAGCCCCGATCGCCATTTTCGGGATCGGGGCTTTTTTCTGGAAAAGACTACTGGACTGTCTACACTGGCCCTTTTCCGGAACACTGTTCCGGAATAAGGACTTATGCCCGAGCGGGAGCAGAATAGTTTTTCCGGAATAGCGGCTGATTTTGTACAGTAGAGCATTGTTGCTTTTCCGGAAATTCAAGGGCCAGTGTAGACAGCTCGCAGCTTATTCCGGAAAAGTGGCTGATTTTCCGGAATAAGTGGCCCAGTGTAGACACAGCCCCCGATATTTTCAGAATTGCCAGTCATTTTTGAACAGCCTTGGTCTGTGTTTTGAGTGTGACCATTGGGTAGATGTGTAGTCATTTAGACCTTTGGCGGACAAATCTTCCAAGAAGCCTCTTCGTTTGGGCCTAGTTTTGTGGACATACCGGCCAGCATTTGTAAGCACAGAGTTCCTGGTTCTACCACCAGATCCACATGAGTAGCCACCTGCTAGGTTCAGAGAACCGGAATGTATTAGTGAGACGTGATTTCCTTTGCGGAAGCCATGCCACTTAGTCCCTCTCCTTCCACGGCCACCTCAGCGTTCTGTAGTTGAGCATCAGTTGCTATTTCAGCCAATGTATTTGCTGTGGCTGCCGCTCTTTGGGCTCTTGTCCCGTTCTCCCAGTCGTGCTGGGGAGGCCCTGGGGTCAGGCAGGATCGCTGCTACTTCCTGCGCATCTCCAGCTGCCACAAACTGATTTCCAGGGAGAATTCTGGGGGATTTCTGCTTCACCCCCCATGTCACATCACTGATCTGGGGTCATACCCAGCACCTACTTTTAAAAATAGGTATTTGCTCCCCTTCCTCCCCAGCCCACGGCTGTGACTTTAATACAAGATTGTGTTTTGTTCGCAGCTAAGTTACTGAATTCTTAAGCTCCTTCAAAACTGGGGTGTACAGCAGCTGGGTCTGGTGATTTAACCCTCCTCAATATACCTGTTGGTTGTAGGACCATTTCTGTGGGCATCTTTTGAACACATAGCAGGGAGAGGGATAGCTCAGTGCTTTGAGCATTGGACCCCTAAACCCAGGGTTGTGAGCTCAATCCTTGAGAGGGCCATTTAGGAATCTGGGGCAAATCTGTCAGGGATGGTACTTGGCCCTGTTGTGAGGGCAGGGGACTGGACTCAAGGTCCCTTCCAGTTTTGTGAGATGTTTTATCTCCGTATTATTATATACATGCCTTAGTCCTTCACTTGGGAGCTCCAAGGGGCGATTACTTTACCTTCTTGTGTCTTTGAAAAGCACCTACCACTACCATAAATAACTGAAAAGGTGAGATCCAAAGTTTAGAACAGGAGAGTAGACAGAATTCCTAAATTCAGTTCCTGGTTCTGTGTCACTGGACTTTGTGGCACTGGACAAATTGTTTAACTTCTGTGTCCCTCAGTTTTGCCTTCAAGTAAGTGGGTATAATATTACTAGATGTTGAACCTCTCTAATCCAGCACTGTCTGATCCAGCAACCTCCGTGGTCCGGCATGATTTCATTGAGCCAGATGTCCACCTAGCATGGCTGTGGCCAAGTTTCCTGTGGTCCTATAAAGTTTCTTTACAGCCCCCAGTCCTGGCTCTCAGTGTTCTGTGCTGTTATTTAGCTCCAATTTACCCCCTAAGTGTCCCTTCAGAGCCCAGTACGCAGTGGCAGTGTTGGTCATGCTGCTAGACAATATTGACCTCCCGTGGTTTGGAAAATTCTTTGGTTTGGCACTGGTCAGGTTCCAAAAATGCCGGACAAGAGAGGGTCAACCTGTAGTGCCCTGAGGTTCAAGGGGGCATGAAGCCAAAATGTTTGCAAAGGCCTTTGGGATTCTCTGCTGGAAGTGCAAAGTGTTGTTTTTTCTTTTGAGTGGGCTTCTTGTCCTAAAGACCCAAGAGAAGGAAAGAGGGAGACAGCCTTTGAGAACGTGGTTTCGAAGCAGTTCCCTCATGTTAAGGACTATTTTTGCTACTTGCTGGCTCCTGCACGACAGAATGGTCTAGAGAGTTGCAGAAAAGGTCACTTCCAAGAGTAACTAATAATTATAGGAGGGAAATGTCTCTGGATAAAGCTGCAGCTTTTGCGTATGACACCTCAGTGATTTCTTTGATGGGAGGAATCTTTGGCTGAATTCCCCCAGCAATTCACTTTCCCTTTAAACCATGTTCAGCTAATTGTAACTTTCCTGTTTATTGATTTGTTGAAGCCACTTTAAAAGATTTAATTCATTTTATCGGAGACCGCATGCAGGGAGAGGAGCAGGTTTATATGGTGGAAGGGAGGCCAATTCTGCAGGGAACAGGGTTGATAGTGTTTGTCCAAATCAATAGATTACAACGCATGTTGCTTTTAAGGAAATTTCCCCTCGAATTGTCATGCAATCCCAAAGCACCCAAGGCCTGGAATGAGTCCAGATAAAACCCAGCCTCTTAGAAAGGCTGGAGGTGTGTTGGCTTCCTGTCTCCATTGCTGGGCCACTGCGAAAGGCTTTCTTTTAAGGAGATCAGGCCCACATCTTCCACGGTGTGTTTGGAATGGCTGCACGACAGGGTCCGATGCTGCGAAAGAGTAAAATAAGTTTTTCAGGGAGGTTTATCGGGGGGAGAAGAGAGGAAGGGGAAAGAAGAGAGGTGATTTTCTTTCATTGTCTACCCTGGGGCTGTCTCTACATTGGCACGATTTTGCGCAAAAGCACCCACTTTTGTGCAAAAACTTGCTGCCTGTCTACACTGCCGGGGAGTTCTTGCGCAAGAACACTGATGTTCTAATGTGTGAAATCAGGGCTTCTTGCGCAAGAACTATGATGCTCCCGCTCAGGAATAAGCCCTCTTGCACAACTGTTCTTGCGCAAGAGGCCAGTGTAGACAGGCAACATGAATTTCTTGCGCAAGAAAGCCCGATGGCTAAAATGGCCATCAGAGCTTTCTTGCGCAAGACAGCGTCTACACGGGCATGGATGCTCTTGCGCAAAAGCACATCTTTTGCGAAAAGGCACATTCCAGTGTAGACGCTGTCTTGTGCACATACTCTAACGCAAAAACTCTTGCATTTAAGAGTATTTGCGCAAAATCTTGCCAATGTAGACGTAGCCTGAGTGTATCCCCACAGCTCATAAATTCATCTCTTACCAGGCAACACCTTGATAACACGCATTTACCATTTCTAATCAGCCAGGCACACATTCCCAACAACCGGAAAGTCTCTGAATTATTTTGGCGGAAGAAGCCAAGATTTAACGTAGGAAATCTGCTGATAACTTGATCAGGGCTTCTTCCTTAGAAACGTTACCACGTGGTGGTGTTGGTATTGCAGGAACAACTGGAGTTGGACAATCGTATATTTAAGAAAAACTTAAGAAACAACAAATAGTCTGGTATCACTTCAGAGACTAACAAAACATGGAGATGGGATCATGAGCTTTCGTGGGCACAGCCCACTTCTTCAGATGATTGGCTACCCGTCTGAAACATTTGTATATTTAAGAGACAAGCCACTGTCCCTACAGAGCTTGCAATTTAGACTATTGGAAGAGGAGAGGGAGGGAACAGGAATAAACAAAACCATGGACATGTTTCCCTATAGATTAGCTGTACATGGTGAACAGTTTGCTGAGTGACTGGACATTATCTATCAGCAGCATGGTAGAGTACGTTAAAAAGGTAGCAGCCAGTTTTGTAGCCAGTTTTGTGTCCAGCATGTTAATTTCAGTTCTACTCTGGTTTGATCGAAACTTTTCCCACCATGGATTTCACTGAGAGGGGGGTAGGCAGTGCCTTTCTTTTAAAGGGTAAAGTTCCAATAGTGTGAAATGGTAATACCTTGCATTTGTACTCTATATAGTGGTTAAACATTACTTCAGGTTGAACCTCTCTAGTCCGGCACTCCCTGGTCCGGCAACCTCCGTAGTTCGGCATGATTTCAGTGAGCCAGATGTCCACTTTTCATGGGTGTGGCCAAGTTTTCCGTGGTCCCATAAAGTTTGTTACAGCCACCAGAGCTGACGCTCATTGTTCTGTGCTGTGATTTAGCTCTGATTTACCCCT
The DNA here is from genome assembly GCF_049634645.1 of Pelodiscus sinensis. Lineage (NCBI taxonomy): Eukaryota > Metazoa > Chordata > Testudines > Trionychidae > Pelodiscus > Pelodiscus sinensis. The sequence continues at coordinate 52,115,458 of NC_134720.1, forward strand.
CAATGTCTTCTAAGAGGCCAGTAAGCAGTGGCAGTGTTGGTCATGCTGCTAGACAATATTGACCTCTGGTGGTTTGGCAAATTCTGTGGTTCTGGACCGGTCAGTTCTGATGTTGCTGGACTAGAGAGGTCCAACCTGTATTCACTTTTTATGAACAGGTGGGCCGAACTACATAGAGGATAAGTGATTTTCCCAACATTACATGGTAAAACAACGGCTGAATTAGGAACAGGTTCCCAGTTCTCTGTTCTGATGCTCTCTCCCATCCCAGAAATATTCGGTTTGTTCAATCCATCGCTTTAGTATCTTTTTCTCCAACCTTCAGAGTCGGCGTGAGGTGACTAACAAAATACAGAGATGCAATTTTCGCTCCTCTGTTGAGGGTTGACTCAGAGCCTAACTCCGTGTATTTATTTTTGGTTGCTTGTATGCCCGCCCTGTGAAATGACATTCTGAATCGTATTACTCAAAGTAGTGCAGTTTCCATTTTAAAATCTGAAGCGCTAGCCAAATCCCAGATTAATAATGTGCCTTCCTAAATTCCCCTGCAGTTTCAATGTAATGTCATGCTTCCCCACTTCCTGTCCCAAACGGTTGTGCAGTTAAACAGCTGCTGTGCAGCAGCCCAGAGAGGGTTACTGCCTCGGAGTTTGTAAAGCACTTTGGGATCCATCGGGATGCAAAGCTTTGTTTATCTGAGCTGATGTTTTCACGGCACTTCATTTCCACTGCTTCTCTTGGCCATGTCTGTTTGCATTGTAGCTCATAAAGAGGGCGTGTGTACACTGATTTGTTTGCTCTGCTGAAGAGCGGTTTGTATTCAAATTAATAGGTTTACCTGTGCCCGAACCACCCCCTCGCTAAGAACCGATGCGGAAAGGGAGAGTCAGACGCGGGCTGAGCAAGGTTATTTTTTCCCCTTTTGACTTTATAAGTTTTCAGGTTGTTTTTTGGGAAAGGTGGGAGATTTTAACCACTTACTGTTGTAGGAGATGAGTCGTTGTAGGAACATGGGTACTGCCAGAGTGGGTCAGATAACAAGTCCATCTAGTCTGTTATTCTGTCTTTGATACAGGTTGAACCTCTCTAATTCAGAACTCTCTCGTCCAGAAACCTCCGTTGTTCAGAATGATTTAAGTTAGCCGGATGGCCACTTTTCATGGGTGTGGCCAAGTTTCCCGCAATCCCATCAAGTTTGTTTACAGCCCCCAGTCCTGGCCTTCAGGGTTCGGTGCTCTTGTTTAGCTCTAATTTACCCCTCAGTGTCATCTAACAGCCTAGCAAGCAGTGGAAGTGTTGGTAATGCTACCAGACAACATTGACCCCCTGTAGGCCAGAAAATTCTCTTGCTCAGAACCGGTCAGGTTCTGAAGGTGCCAGACTAGAGAGGTTCAACCAGTAGTGGTCAGCGCCAGGCACTTCAGAGAAAAGTACAAGATTTTTTAGCTCTGAAACATGAGGCTTTGTAATCCTCCCAAAGCTTTAAAAAATCTGTAGTAATATACATGGGAGGTGGGTTCTCACATGGCCTAGTGGATAGGGCATCCATCTGGGGAGGACAGGGTCACAGGTTCAAGTCCTAGGTCCCCCAGGGTCAGGCCAGGCCAGGCAGCACTAGAGCAGGCAGGATAAAGTAGAGGGCTAAGGTAGAGGGGCAGGTTCCCACGTGGCCTAGTGAATAGATCCTTCCTGGGGAGGAGAGGGTCGCATATTTTCACATTATCCTAACTCTTTTGTGAATCCTGGTATGATCTTGGCCTCAGATGTATCAAGTGTCAATGAATTCCATAGGCTAATTATGCATTGTGTGAAAAAAGTATCTTTGCTTTAGATCCATCCATCGGATACCAATTTCTAACAAGAGTGCTTCATTTCCCTCAGAATCATTAACATTGCATGTTTGTTTCCATTGCCATAAGAAGTGATAGCGGCTGATCCTGCGCAAACGTGTTCGATCACAAAGAGATGTGGATGTTAAAATTCCAGCGATGGGGTTATTTTAACAAAAAACAGCCTGCTCATCTTGAAGTTGCTGCCTGTCCTTAAGAAAATAAGTGTGGAGATCTACCAGAGAAATGTTAAACTTAAGGCACAAAAGCTTTGGATGCATCTTGCTATGTGACCAGCATAGCAGGATGTGTACACTCCAAAGTACAGAGTCGTAGATCACTAGAACTGGGAGAGACTGCAAGAGATCATCAAATCCAGTCCCCTGCCCTCATGGCAGGACCATCTAGAGCAGTGTTTCTCATCCTTTTTTTTCGAAAGTACCCCTTAAAAAAATTATAAGTACCGCCAGTATCTACAGTTTTCAGACACACCATTTTTTTTCTACCATTGCAACTCATTTGTTTAAACAACTTAATCATACCCGGGTGGGCGATGAAATTTGTGGGTGTAAAAATTAGAAAAATAATAAAGTACTGTAAAACTTAAAACAAAAATTCCGTTTTCTACAAATTTCAGTTGTGTAGACCCCCCGGACATCTCTTGATGTCTCTTACCACTGGTTGAGAAACACTGATCTAGATCATCCCTGATAGATGTCTGTCTAACTTGCTCTTAAATATCTCCAGTGATGGAGATTCCAGAACCTCCGTAGGCTTCATCACCCTGGAATTAGTAACAATGGTGTTGCACGTACAGATTACAAAACTGGATTGAACTTTGCTTTTGAAAGTGGTACCTGGTCTGTTGCTCCAGTTAAATGGCAGGAACAAGAGTCAGGTACCCCTGGTTTGGAGTGGCCTGGACAGCTAGTGCTGTATGCATGGAATCCTTGACAGATTTGAAGCCCCCTTCCCCCCAGGTCTTCCAAGTTGAATTTAATCATGTGAGAAGATCGTGGGAAATGAGGGGAAAACGCCTTTGCCTTTCTCCCTTCTTCCCAGGAGTTTTGTGAAACTGGTTGGATGTTTGTAAAACATGCTGTGCTCTTCAGATGGGAGGATATACATGTACATAAGCACAGAGGTTGAGGATTTCAAAGCCGGCCGGGGGAGCTAGCCACAAAACATCCATTCGTTTAATGGAAGCTGCGTGGCAGATTCCCCTGCTTTGCTCTGAGCATTTCAACCGTGCTATTACTAATATAAATCGCTCTGTCTCTGCGGGGACTGAAGAATTCTGCTTTTCTGATGCTGTAATTAGAATCGGATATAAATATCTTCAAGTAGAAGAGTGAAGTTGCTGTAAGAAGCGTTAAGAACTGGTGGTAGATTTGTTCACCTACCAATGTACAGTGGAGGGTGTGTGAACCTTGTATGTGGGTACCGAGTAGGGAGGTAAATGGTTAACTGGTAGGGGATGTGGGAGACCAGGGTTCAAATTCCCATCTCCACCACAGGCTCCCCAAGAAATCTATTTCGAAAGAATGGGCAGCTTCAGTACATAAGAACATAAGAACGGCCGTACTGGGTCAGACCAAAGGTCCATCTAGCCCAGTATCCTGTCTGCCGACAGTGGCCAGCACCAGGTGCCCCAGAGAGGGTGGACCGAAGACAATGATCAAGCGATTTGTCTCCTGCCATCCCTCTCCAGCCTCTGACAAACAGAGGCCAAGGACACCATTTTATCCCCTGGCTAATAGCCTTTTATGGACCTAACCTCCAAGAAATTATCTAGCTTCTCTTTAAACTCTGTTATAGTCCTAGCCTGCACAGCCTCCTCTGGCAAGGAGTTCCACAGGTTGACTACACACTGTGTGAAGAAGAACTTTCTTTTATTAGTTTTAAACCTGCTACCCATTAATTTCATTTGGTGTCCTCTAGTTCTTCTATTATGGGAACTAATAAATAACTGTTCTTTATTGGCCCGCTCCACACCACTCATGATTTTATAGACCTCTATCATCTACCCCCTCAGTCTCCTCTTTTCTAAACTGAAAAGTCCCAGTTGACTTAATCTCTCCTCATATGGGACCCATTCCAAACCCCTCATCATTTTAGTTGCCCTTTTCTGAACCCTTTCCAAGGCCAAAATATCTTTTTTGAGGTGAGACGTAGACGTGGAATAGCTATTTTAGGATACTTCCGGTATCCCGAAATAGCTCCGCAATGTAGATATATCCTCTGTGCCTTTGTCCCCATCTGTAAAATGGGTATAATGGCAGTTCCCTACCTCACAAGGGGCATTGGGAGGAGAAATACATTGAAGACCATGAAGTGATCAGCTACAACGGGGATAGAGGTCAGATACGTACCAGGGGTTGGATTCTGCAATACCTGATGTGGAAATGAATGTAGCGAAAAACCTGAACTTGAACTACAGTGCCTGTAGGGGTGGTCCCCTACTTTCTGTAGCAACCCCCACATACCACAGGGTGTTGCTGATGTCTCAGCAGGACTCTGATGCTAAAAGGGGTGAGGTTTTGTAATCCCGCTTCCACACATGTCCCAACAAGCCCCATGAGAAAGTGATGGCAACTCGGTACTAGGGATATAAGTATCCATTTTAAAATGTGACTGTGTGACCGCTAAAAACACAGAAGTTACACGTGCTGTGGGCATTGCAGAGTAAAGCTTAAATAAATAGGTTTATTTATGTTAATAAAAAGCTTAAGTGAGCTTTATACTGTCGAGTGTCATTGTACCCATTTTACAGATGGGAGAACAGAGGGTCAGAGAGTACCTGGCCATGTGGGGAGCCTGTGGTGGAAAGAGGAATTTAAACCCTAGTCTCCCACATTCCCTGTAGCACTCTAACCATTGGTCTCTCCTTACGTTACAGAATAGTTTCTGGTGCATTTCTTTATCTAGCTCATTCATGGACAATGGTATGAAGAACTGCTGTAATAACGTAGTCAGCTTCATGCTTGTCTTTGTTGCTCATTCCATGCTGCCCCTGACGCTTGGTACAGTTTCTCCTCCTCTTGGGCCAGGTCTACGTGGCGGGGGAAGGTCAGCTTAAATTAGACAGCTGAAGTCAGTGTACCTGAAGCTAAACTTGGTGCCTTCTTTACAGCGAGAGTTCAGCTGGAGAAATGCTCCCATTGACTTCCATTGGCACAGACAGGGCACCCTCAGTGTTCGATTTAGTGGGTCTTTACTAGACCCGCTAAATCAAACCCTGGAAGATCCATCGCCAGAGCACTGATCCTCCAATAAGTGGAGATGTAGTCTTGGTAGCCTGTATACTACTCCTTCCTCGTTCACCTCCCTCTGTCCATACCATTTCTTTCGTGAAACCTTTTTGTCGTAATCTACTGACCAGAACAATTCAGACAGGACCTCTTTGGTCTCTCTCTCGACTGTCTGTGTCTCACGTAGGGCTGTAGCCCAGGCAGAAGTTCTGCTCATTTCAATAGCTGTAACGCCTTGGCTGTGTAAAATACTGGTCTCTTCAGTGACTACTTTGTTCTCTAAATGTTTTGTGGCACCTTGTGGTTGGATGGTCTTTGTCCACTCGAAGAGCCGTGGCTGAACCACGGTGAAGCTCCTGTAGTACCAGAATCCGTGAATGCCACAGGGTTAGTTGCACACTGGCCATGTTTCGCTGCTGTATGTCCAATCAAAGCACCGACAAAGAACCCAGAACGGCAGAACCCCAAGCATATTACAGGCTGGGGACCGACTGGCTAAGCAGCAGTTTGGCAGAAAAGGACTTGGGGATTACAGGGGGTGAGAAGCTGGATATCAGTCAACAGGGTGCCCTGGTAGCCAAGAAGGCTAATGGCATTAGGGTGCATTAATCTGAGCATTGCCAGCAGATCTAGAGAAGTGATTATTCCCCTTTATTCAGTACTGATGAGGCCCCATCTGAAGTATTTCATCCAATTCTGGGCCCCACATTACAGGAAAAGGATGTGGATGCATTGGAGAGAGTCCAGCGGAGGGGAACGAAAATGATGAAGGGATGGGAGCACATGACTTATGAGGAGAGGCTGAGGGATTTGGGCTTGTTTAGTCTGCAGAAGAGAAGAGTGAGGGCGGATTTGAGAGCAGCCTTCAACTTCCTGAAGGTAGGTTCCAAAGAGGATGGAGAGAGGCTGTTCTCAGTGGGGGCAGATGGCAGAGCAAGGAGCAATGGTCTCAAGTTACAGTGGGGGAGGTCTAGGTTGGAGATGAGGAAAAACTATCCCAAGGTGGGTGGGGAAGCGCTGGGATGGGTTCCCTAGGGAGGGGGTGGAAGCTCCATCCGTAGAGGTGTTTAAGTCCCGGCTTGACCAAGCCCTGGCTGGGATGATTGAGTTGGGTTGGTCCTGCTTTGGGCAGGGGGCTGGACTGGATGACTCCTGAGGTCTCCTCCAGCCCTAGGAGTCTATGATCCTCAGAACAAAGAGAAGCTGCTGGTGCCCATACCCAGGAAATTAGATTGTTCACTCCCTGCCTGCCGTACGTAGCATGGGACTTTGTGAGTGAGTGGTGTGCGCGGTGTGTGAATGAGCGTGGTTCTCATACAGGGATGTAAAGGAGCCTCCGGGGGCAGAAAAATACATGCTTGGTTCTTGGTCCAAGAACGAGGAACCAAAGCACTGGAGAGGTGTTGCAACTTGTATGGCCTTGCAGATATTTTTCCTTTGCTCGGTGCCTTTGTCACACACATTCTGATACCAGTGGGAAGGGTGAAAAGCTGTGTGCGGAAGAGCCGTGTGCTCCGGGCCAATCACAATCGCATCACACTCCTCTTTGTCCTTGCAATATTTATTTATCTGCAGGTTCTTGGGTTTGGACCCCACGATAGGGGATGCTATCGGATGGGGTCTGAAAGGAGCACTTTAAATAGCGTGCTCCACGTCTGAGTAATGGATTGGATGTACCTTGATAAGGAACAGTCTGACTGCAGCCTGGCTTTTATCGCAGTGGATCTGCTATGATTCATCAGGAAACTGAAAGCCCAAAGGAAAAGTCCATCCCTGGTCAGTCCGTTAGATGAGACAGACATTAGTCTTAAATGGAAAGAAATCCGATTGCCCTGTGATAGTCCTTAAAAGTCCCCCCCATGAGCAAACGTCTCGGTGTTTATGTCCCCACGCTTTCTGCGTAGTCCAGCGAACCTGACTCCTGTCAGATGAAATGAACGAGGCTTCCACCAACTTGCGTTTAGGTGAGACAGGAGAAAGGGGAGTCAGTAGACTGCGTGCTGGGAAGGGGCATTTTGGCTGCAGGCTGCAAAGGCTGTTTCGGCTTAGTCCGTCTTGGTCTGTTTCATGCCGATATATGTCGCTCCTCCAGCATATGCTGCTTTTGGTCCTCAGCGTGCTTCACCCAGATGAAGTAAGCCACGCTCGCGATGCTGCTTTGAGGTAAATGTGTAATCGCTGAAAAACTCAGGAGTTACATGGTTACCTGTATCTGCAACATGGGGCGGCAGCCAGCTCCCCGGAAGCCGGTGCCCACCGGGAGCTGGCTTTTAAGCTGGCTCCCAGCGCGTACTGGCTCCCGCTTGCAGCCCTGCTCCTGAGGAGCTGGCTCCCACTCCCACGCTGCTGCCTCTGATATAGAAGCAGGCGGGGGGAGAGAGCCTGCGTGTAACCGTGAATGTTAACCGATAAGCCCGGGTCTATCAGTTAACTGTTTACATCCGTTGAACTTTCACATCCCTAGTAGGAACGGAAGCATTAGCGATCCCTGTTTTATAAACTGGGCACCTAGCACAAAGGGACCCTACTGGAAATGAGGGATGTTAACGAACGTGTATTTGTGTAAACGTGTAACCGCTGGATTTTTTTAAAGCGGTTACACATTTTCACACAGGGGTGGGGCAGGCAAGAGCCAGTGCTCACAGGAAGCTGGCTTTTAAATCGGTTCCCACCTGTACACCCTCCTCTCCATGCCCGCTGCCTCTGATACAGATGTCAGACAGGAGGGGGTTACGGGTAGTCGTTAGGAATAGCCCAGGCTTATCGGTTAATCATGTAAACGCCTGCAGCCTCCCATCTCTACTGGAAATCGGTGTCATTGCTTGAGGCTTTTCATTCTAACCAGGGGGCAGCGGCCCGGCTTTGGCAGGGAGGTGACGCCAATGTGCCGTGGGCCTTCTCCGTCACAGACCTCTTTGATTGGAACTCGGGAGACCTCTCCCCAGTCCTGTGTTCGTCCCCGCCCTGCCCGGCACTTGGCTTCCGCGCAGGACAGGTCCTGTAGGAGAGGAGCAAAGAGGCTTTTGCTGGGATAACATCAGGCAGGTGGGATAAACTGGGTTGTGAGGAGGGATTTTGCAGACATCGGTCGAGTTTTCTTCTCTGGGTTTTTTACGGGTTATGGACCAGAGATCCTTAACCCCTTGGGCTACCAGGATGTTAGACTCTGCTCTGTGCATAGCCCCGGAGGAATTTGGCCAGAGCCAGCCTATCTATGCCCGTCACGATCTGGGACCCATGGCATTTCCAGAAGGCATTTCTTAGAGTTATCATCCTTGTGTTACTTTTATGAACAGAATCTTTGCGAGTCTCCTCTTAGCTTATAGTGCCGACCTTTTATGTTGGGTTAGAATCATAGTAGACTGATTCCCCATCTCCAGGGTGTAGCCCATTGCTGGGGTTAGGGGTGTGAAGCTTTATCTGGTTAACCTGTAAGCCTCATCCTTAATGAGTGAGGTTTACCGGTTAAGGCATGGGTTCCCAAACTGGGAGGCATGAAGAAATTGCGGGGGGACGCGAGGCAACCCAGTCCCTCCCCCCATCAAGTTTTGCTGTCCTGGTCAGTTCTTGAGGGGAAAAAAAAAAGTTTTGCTATTTGGGAGGGGGGCAAGGGAGGGAGGGGTTAGAGTTTTTTCAAAAGTCAAAAAGTGGGCGTGATGCCAAAAAGTTTGGGAACCACTGGGTTCAGGTTAATTGGGGGGGGGGGGCTGGAGCAGCTCCTGCTTGAGGTGGGGGCAGGTTTTTTCCAGCTTGCCCCCCCTTTAATCAGATAATGTTAGAGATGTAAGTGACTAGTCGCTTCCCCTTCCTCTCCCCCCCCCCCGCCTTGGTGCCTCTATCAGAGAGAGGCAGCAAGGAGGCGGGGGGAGCAGGAGCCGGTGCTGTGGGGAGCCAGCTTAAAAGCCGGTTCCCACCCAGCACTGTCTCCGCAGGGGGCAGGAGAGGTCGAATCGCAGTAGAAACGGCACGAGTAGGGACTGAAGCCGTCTCCTCTCGTGCCGCTTCTACTGCGATTCTGCTTTTGAAATGTACAAGATCCCAACAGGGCTCTTGCTACAGATCAAAAGCGGAGGCTCCCTTATCGACTAATCCAATCGTCGGTGAAAATCCCATCGACTATTCGATTAGTTAATCTAATTTAACATCCTTCGTTAACGTTAGCCAATTAGACAGGATTTCACCTCCCTAGCTGGTATCTTATGCTTTTGGGACTGTTCTCCTTGGTTCTTGCTTCCCAGCTTCAAGATGAACCCTTCTGCTAGTTACCTGTGGGTACCTCTTTCTGTGCAAGTTCCATGCACTGTAATGAGCACTGGAACGTGGCTGGATATGACCCCTCGGTCTCAGACATTCCGATGTTCCACTGGGTCTTAGCTCACAGGCAGGGGAGGGATGGCGAACACACTGGCTAAGGCAAACGTGGCTGTAGTCCGGTAAATCAGCCGAGTTGGAACCACCAGCAGCGTGTTTCAGAACAGCCGTGAGAAGAATGTTGGCACATCTGCGGAGGATACGTTCCGATGCTGCGTGAGCTCAGGAATGCCTTCCTGGACACGTCGCTGCCCTAAGCGCCTCTTTGATTTATGGAGCGGAGATAACCATTATCTGTCTGTTTTTGGGACCGTGCCTTGCATGCCAGTGTTGAGAAGAGGGGCGGGGAAGAACAGTTACCAAATCGCTATTTCAAAACAAAGCCCTAACTAATGTACCGTGACGGTTTCAGGGGAGTCTCTGGGGAAGTGGCAGCCGTGCCGCGCACTCAGCAAAATGAACCGTTCTCACTCCAGAAATATCGAAAACACCTGTGCAAAACCATCCTTTGATCTCAGTTGTTTGTGCTGAGGCAAAGGCGCCGTGCTGGCACATTAGCTCAAGGGAACATGTACTTTGGCGGAGGAGAGTCTGTCGCTGTCCCAAAGTCATAGCTAGGAGAGCTTATTGGTGTCGGCTGAAATCTTCAAAACTGGCCAACTAACGTGAGGCTCTGTGTTTTGGCACCAGTGTGAGTTTCGAAAATGCTGAATATGCATCTCCACCGGCTGAAGTCAAGGACAGTCAACAGAGTCCGTAAATGTGAAGTTTTGGATTCCACCTGCTCTGTGGAATGGCACTGAGATCCACGGCAGTGCACAGTGGGTGCGAGCAACGCCCACCCCTAGTAACGCAGACACAAAACTCTGCTGGGTCTCTTGTTCATCTGCTTGATTCCTTTACTGTCTGCCATTTACAAATCGAATCAGAGGACGATACACCAGAGTAGACCCTACAGTGCTGCTCTCCCAGCATCCCCAGAACGTCCTTAGGTGACCATACTTGGGCTCATGGGAAAGTGCCATAATATGTGTTGTAGACCTAAACCCCTAGAGGATCTACATGACCAAAAGGGAGAAAGCAAAGAGGAGAGTGTGGGAGTGTACAGTATCGTTCCAGTGGGGTGCGGCTCTTCCATATGTGACCTTTTCCAATTGTGCTTCTCTCTGTCAAAAATATTTGGAACGGCCCCGTTGCCCTGTCAGTGCCTCGCTGTCATTTTCCTTGCACCACTCGTGTGAGGTAAGGCAATGCTATAATCTTGAGGATAGAGACAAGGGTATGTCCATCCTGCCAAAAAACCAACCAGCCAACCAACTATTGTTATGCTGTAAGCAAGACATGAGAAGTCATTCTTCTGCTCTGCTTTGAGCTGATTAGGCCTCAGTTGGAGTATTGTGTTCAGTTCTGGGCACCATATTTCAGGAAAGATGTAGAGAAATTGGAGAGGGTCCAGAGAAGAGCAACAAAAATGATGAAAGGTCTAGAAGACTTGAGCTATGAGGGAAGACTGAAAGAACTGGGTTTGTTTATTCTGGAAGAGAGAAGACTGAGGGGGGACATGATGGCAGCTTTCAAGTACCTAAAAGGGTGTTGCAAGGAAAAGGGAGAAAACACTGTTCTTGATGTCTGAGGCTAGGACAAGAACCAATGGGTTTGAATTGCAGCAAGGGAGGTTTAGGTTGGACATTAGGAAAAACTTCCTAATTGTCAGCGTGGTTAAACACGAATACATTGCCTAGGGAGGTTGTGGAATCTCCATCTTTGAAGATATTTAAAAACAGGTTGGATAGACGTCTTTCAGGGATGGTCTAGATGGTGCTTGGTCCTGCTGTGAGGGCAGGGGGCTGGACTCGACCTCGCGAGGGCCCTTGCAATTCTTATCTTCTCTTATTCTATGACTGACCATCCAACAAAAACTGTCCATGAATCTCAGACCGTGCTCAGACTGTGGGGCTAACAGTAGCAGTGTAGATATTCCCACTTGTTCTGGCTCTGAAACCTGGCAAGAAGGATGGATATCTTTGCAGTGTAGACGTACCCAGAGTGAGTTGTCCAACATACAGGGAATCTGGGTGAAGCTGGGAATTGAATTCTGTGTTCCTGTGCCCTGGGCTGGAGAACAGGAACTGAGAGAAGATTAAAAAAAAACAAAACAAAAAGGGGATTTGTTCAGTCTGGAGAAGAGAAAACTTGAGAAGAGAGGGGACGAGAGCAGCTTTCAAGTACCTAAAAGGGTGTCATGAGGAGGAGGGAGAAAAATTGTTCTCCTTGGCCTCTGAGGATAGGACAAGAAGCAATGGGCTTAAACTGCAGCAAGGGAGGTTAAAGTTGGACATCAGGAAAAAACTTCCTACCTGTCAGGGTGGTTAAACACTGGAATAAATTGCCTAGGGAAGTTGTGGAATCTCTACCATTGGAGAGCTTTAAGAGCAGGTTAGACAGACACCTGTCGGGTCAGCTCTAGTGTGCAGGGGACTGGACTCTCAACCTTTCCAGACTCCTGTACCCCTTTCAGGAATCCGTTGTGTCTTGCATAAACGACTTGCTTTACAAAATCAGGCCCAAAAGAGTCCCAGCACACTGTTACTGGGAAGCTGCTGACGTTCTCATTTTTTCCATACAATTATAAATGACTTGGGATATAAATATTGTATATACATTTCGAGGTACAGTATGCAGTGTAAGCATGTCATTGGATGAAGTTTTACTTTGTACTGACTTCTCAAGTGCTTTTTATGAAGCCTGTGGTCAAACTAGGCAAATAGCTAGATGAATTGATGTACCGCCTGGAAGACCTCTGTGGTCCCTCAGAGATACATGTATCTTTGTTGAGAACCAATGGCCTAGTTGGTTTTCAAGGTCCCTTCCAGTCCCGTGATTCTGATTCTTTGATCATTTTATCTGCCACTTCTATGGACACCCCCAGGATGGACAAAGCCTCTGGTTTTTACCATTGTAGAATGAAGCTTTTGGCCACCAGACTAGGCGCACACACTGTGGGAGGATAGAGTCAAAGCCAGTTTCCCTGGCATCCAACGGCAGAGAAGATTTAGCCCACGATGTCTGTTGTGTCTGGGATCTAAAAAAAAAGTCTCTCGCGTTTTTCTTCCAGTTGAGTTTTCCAGCAGGGGTTGTCACAGTAACAAGATCGTCTCCCATCTGCTCCTCATGTGGCAACACGTGCGTCGCGAAAGTATTTTTTTTTTATTATTATGGGTTTAGCCAGTGGTAACCATGGCAAGCAGACTTATCACGCAGCAGTTTTCTTCCAAGTCAGTTTTGAAATGCTGACAATTAAATAGATAAAGTTCGCGTTCGAGATCCATCAGTCTCTTTGTTGTCTTGACAACCGGGAGTATATTTAGAAATGTAACGAGTACATGGAGTTCAGTTGCACTTTGGCTAGGACGTTGTTTTGTAGATTGAGAATTGAATGCGAGGCTCGTTGGTCCCCGTGCTCCGGGCACTCCGCTTTGTGCGCTTGCTGAGCTCCTTGGCCGAAGCCAACGGTCTTTCTCCATGGCTGAAACGGACTTTTCTGCTGCCTCCCCAGGAGCCAGCCTGGCAGGGGCTGCTGATCTGATTCTGGGTCACAACCTACCTCCCCCACCGATCCCACTCCTGTGGAGCCGGCCGCTGGGCAGAGATTAAGTGATAACACTGCTTCTCGGTTAACCGGTTAATCGGTTAAACGCTTAACATCCCTAGTGGAGAGGCAGAATGCTGCAGTGCTACGGACAGATGGCTCCCCTCTCCTTCTGCCTCAGCTTCCTGTGTCTTATCTATGCATTTAGCAAGAGATCTGTGCTGCAGAGAGCTTAGTGCAGCTATACAGACCAATCTCACACAGGGCCTGTAGGCACTGCTGTGGTGCAAACTGGTAGCATGTGTGGGCTCGGTCACTGTAATATCAGTGGTGGGGGCTGGGGTAGGACTAGACATGGGCCCGTATCTGTTGCAGTACGTCTCTGTAGGCCTTTTTGTCCCCGCCCCATCCGCTACACAAAGCAGAGTTGCAGCAAAGGCGGTTGTAGCCTTTGGTGCGCAGAAATGGCGGCCGAGTGTTTCACTGCTCTGTGTTAAGCCCAGCCATTGCTGCTTCGTTCAGGCCAAGACCTCTGCCTCGGGCCATGTTGCTGTACCCCTATTTCTAGACACATTGCTCCGAGGGTGACCAAAGCACAGGGGTGGCATGATAATAGTCAAAGGCCTCCTTACCCAAACTCTGTAAAGTTTGTGAAGATCCCATTGGATGACAATGATGATATAAAATGTACGGAAAATGTTGATACTGATCCACGTTTGGCTTCCTTTAGAATATGTTTTTTCTGCCGTTCCTTGGGCTTTAAACCGATCTTTTTGCTATTGTATCTAAGTGCCTTTCTCCTCTCCTGGTCCCTGTTTCTACAGCCTTTGTCCATTCTCAACCCAAAACTATCCTTGGTGAATAATATCTGGAGCCTCAGAGAAAAACTGTTATCTTCTTGACCCCGCAGACATTCACAATTCTTTCCCTCCGTGAATAAATTTTGTTACGTGCATCAAGGCACATTCAGATGTGCACCACTCATTTTGTTATGCGTCACTACATGCTGCTGGCTACTGGAGGCTGTGGGTGCTTGGCTAATCCGCCAGGTGGAATTTGAATTTCTCCTGGGCAGCCGCCCAACCGCTCAAATAACAGGGAACACTGCTCACAACTTGCTTTTATTTCTTGTGTTCTCATTGCTACCCCGCACTATGTTGCCCGTCCATAGGTGTAGCCCTGAAAGCAGAGCAGCACATCCGTGCAAATCTGGCAAAATGTTTACACGCATGGTTTGAAGTGTTCAAAACTATATATATATTTTTTTTATAAATACAACCACAACCCAAACATGTCGGGGAATCTTCAAGCCTGGGCTAAATAAATTATCCAAAAATATGGCGAATATCGTGGTCTTTGGTAGAAGATACTTAACGGAGGGACAGGGGAGATGCCATGCGGGCTGAGCTGTACAGCTGATAGGCCAGATCCTGAATGAGTCAACATCTACCCAACTCCATCAATGTCAGTGCAGCCATATCGGTTGACTCCAGCTAGGGTCAGGCCAGAGCATGCAGAGTCAGACCTGAACATGTGCTGAGTTCAGGGTGGTTTTAATTTGGTCCATGCTGAGATCATGTTGGCAGTGAAGTTCACCACTAGATCCAAGCTCTGTGATGTTTTAGAATCTGGGCTTTTGATTTCAGTCACTCTCTTTTTTTTTTTTTTTTTCCAAACTCCTTAGTTAGGCATAATAATGAAAAAGCGAAAACAAAAAACCCCAACATCTTAAAAAAACAACCAATAGTCTAGCAGCACCTTAAAGACTAACAAAATATGTCGATAGTATCTTGAGCTATTGTGGGCACAGCCTACTTCTTCAGATGAATGGAGTATTAAAAGTCCAGATCCAAGAATAAATAGGGGAAGGAGAGTGGGGAAAGGAAGGGGGAAAAATAGTGAATTAGAGTGTTCAAGTTACAAGAAGCTGATAAGAACATTTTTCACCTTCTCTAAGCACCCATTGTTTAGTTGGTTACGTCATTAGGATGTGGAAGGTAGTGTGCTAGCCGGCCAGTGTCTTTATTCATACCTCTGTGATAGGAAACACACTTGTAAACAAAGTTAAGTTCTAACGCTTCCCTGTGTGTTTGGCTTGTGGAATTGGCCCGAAACAACACCATGACTTGGCAATCCATTAATGAGTGCCCTGGCAGGTTAAAGTGTTCTCCAACAGGTTTTTGTGTGTTGTGTTTTTGGATATCTGATTTGTGTCCATTCATTCTTTCCCATAATGAAAAAGCAGTTTATCCCCTCAAACTTGCCAGAGACAGGCTGGGAAAATGGATCTGTGCATATGTAAAATTTGCCTTCAGTCCCAGTAGATTTTAGCCTAACTTCGTTGGCTGTTCATGGTTAAATTGAAGATCTTAGGCAATCGTTTTACTTTCACTTTCCGGCCGAGAAGATGCGAAGCTACTGATGCAGAGCAATAAGCTAGTAACCCTGTGAGGACTTTCTCCAAAACCAGATGCGTACGGTACAGCACACACGAGACGTCGCCTGGTGCTCGCTAGCTCTGCTGTGTGCGGTATAAATGATTCATCAGGCATTCACTTTTGGTCACGTTAGAGGCCTTAGTTTAGAGCAGCCTCGATATATTAGCAAGCCCGAGCCTTTGAAGTCTCCAGGCTGCATGCTACATCGTGAGGTGAGCAAAAAACAGATCAGAAACAGGAAAGTCCTCTGGATCCATTTCCCCAATAAAAACAAAAACCAGCCAACCCGCGAGCACATGTTTTCCCCCTCCGGAGTTGTTAGGTCTGTCTACTTCTCTGCTGTCTCTTGAGCTGGTTTTATATTGTCTAAAAATTGTTACTGTATACATTTTTGCTCATGCGACATGTCCTGAGCAAGCTCCCTCTATGCATTGTGGTGGTCAGTCTTCAAGTGTTGCTTTAGTTGTCTCCCTCATTGTGCTAATTGTTAGCCTTATTCTTGGGGCTACCTTTGGCTATTCCACTCCAGGGTTTCTTCTGAGCAAAGACATGTATACCAGTTGTCTATTGGTTCCATGTAATGTGAGCAAATGCTGGCTTAAGAACTTTGTTGGCATCTAATTGGCTTCCTTTCTGGCTCAAGGATTATGAGGGGAGACTCCAGCCAAGGTATCACTACTTTGTAGGGAATTTGAACCCAGATCTTGAGATGTGACAAGCCGTGGAGGCCTGCGTCAATCCAGGCTGAAATGGGGTACAGTTCTACTGATGCTGTGTTAGATCCCAGTCATGCTTGACAGCATGATGCTGGTCTTCAGATGTCCACTTATCCTGGCACGTCCGCTGATGTCATGTTGCGGGAAGGTTGGGAGAAATTAAATGTGGTTGCATTTATGCAAAACTTTTCACCAGGATTAAGTTGTTCTGGAGAAAAAGGTAACACATAACCTTCACAGCAGGGCAACCGGAAAATTCCAGAAAGCACCAGAGCTCGCTTGGTATGGAGGGTTGTTAGCAGGCTCCCAGCATCTAAGAGCACGGTTTGAAAAATAGCTCACGTGTGTGGTAACTGAGTCTGTCACGTTTAGTGGCTGTTCAGCGGCCTGTGGGAAATGAATTTGGTCTCAGTTTTAGTCTTTGTTGGTGTCCCTGTGACAAACTTACCACCGGGCATGGTATTAGATGATCATTCTAGAAGGGAAAGTAAGGGCTAGATGGAGAAGCAGCAGCTTCTTCCCTTCCTTACCTCCATGCTTGAAGAGCGTCCCTCCCCCCCCCCCAGTGCAGAAGAGGGGGCATGGTAAAGGTTGTGAGCAAAAGGCTGTCTGGGGCTGTCTCTACCCTGGGAAGATTTGGTGATGAAAGTGCTGTCGACGTGCAAATGTCAGCAACAGTGAAAACTAGTGAAACCATTTTTTTCTGCCTCCCATTGTCAACACACACAGAGCAAAGCATTGTGGGTAAGCATCATACAGTGCAGTGTGGTGGGAAGGCAGAGCTATCCCCGTGCTTCTTGGGATTCCCTCCGAGTTCTCCCAAAGCCTCAGCTCCTGGAAGCAGCATCATGGTTAGTTCTGGGAGCTCTCCGTGCTGAGGAACGTCAAAGCAGCACAGCCATCTCTCCAGCCCTCCCCCGGCAGCAGCAGCCTCCCTGCCGCTGTGTTCCTAGCCGGGCAGAACAGGAGCTTTCCAATGATTTGCTCTTTGTTTGTTCCCCAAAGGGAGCAGCTCACTCAGCTGTCAGATACTTCCCAGAGCTTTGAAAAGGGATGGACACAGGCCTGCAGGGCAGCAGAGATCACAGAACACTGAGCACAGCCAGCAGGGATGGCACTGTGGGATACTGGCAGAAGCCAGTTCTCTTGACAAAGCAAACAGAAGAGTCCCCACTGGCTCTTGGTCGACAATAAAGGGAGGGGGAAAGACAGAAGTCTCTTGCAGGGGTGGAAGATTTTTGTTACCAAAATTGGGTGTTTTTCCCGACAAAAGTTGCATTGCCTCGTGTGTTCTCACTGTGTTGTCAACAAAAGGCAGTTTTTGGTGTCAAGACTTGCCAGTGTAGACAAGGCCTTGGAGTTAGAGAGGAATTTGTCATCCAATTCCCTGTCTTTCACCATCTCTAAATTGATTTAAAACAAATAGTCTCTCCCTCAAATAAACCTCAGCTTATTCTAGCACAAGGTCAGATTTAATCTCTCCAAACATAGGGTGAAAGGCCCTTATGAGGAGGAAAAAAGGGACAGATGGACATAGG
The DNA here is from genome assembly GCF_049634645.1 of Pelodiscus sinensis. Lineage (NCBI taxonomy): Eukaryota > Metazoa > Chordata > Testudines > Trionychidae > Pelodiscus > Pelodiscus sinensis. The sequence continues at coordinate 52,133,130 of NC_134720.1, forward strand.
ACTTGTAGTAAGGGAAAAGGCTTCCTTTGCGGTCATTAGAGAGGGTCTGAGGGCTTATGAGCCCCTTTGTTTTCTGCAGAAATTATGTATTCAGCGTGATGTGCCTATGACCACTATTAGGTTGAAGGGTTTGATTCTAATCTGGAAACATTGTTATCTGCTTCCCTGACAGAGACCCTTCAGCATTCCTATAAGTACATCTCGTCCTGGGGGTGGAGCTGCCTCCTGATTTGAGGAGAGAGGGGAATGGGTTCTGGGTCAAAAAGGCGAACCTCCAACCTAGCAAACAGCTTGGTAAATTTCTTGGTTTAGGATTTACGTGGGGCTCTGGAGACTTGATTTGCAGACTGCTTTGTTCTCCCCCCCAACCCCTTCCAGGTTGTATCTAGATGGGCTTAAATCTGACCCAAGTTCAGTGTGCAGCAGTAAAGAACAAGGTGGATTGATTTCAGCCACAATTTAAAACACCCAAAAAATCATTGACTTCAATCAAGTTTCCCTCTGATATTTCTTCGCAAATTTCTTCCAATGGTGGTGCAGATCTGATCACTAAAACATGTCAGTTTATAGCCAAGGACAACATTTTACAACAGCGAAGGAGGGTATCCTTTGTGCAATTTTTGTCTTGTTTTGTTTAGCTAACTTGATTTTGATTAATTTGGGAAATAGCACATAATACTATTACCTGTGTTGAGCTGCAGATGCAGCATCAGTACATGAGGACTGGTAAGAACGAAATCACACGCACAAACACAATAGCACTTCTGTGTTATTAAATTAAATCTTCAGTGTTACGTGCATGTTTCACCTTTGTAACTGTGGCAGTCTCCTGACTTGCCGGCTGATGGCTTTGCTTAAACTTTTTTTATTTTATTTTCAAGTTTTACTTAACTCTAACAGACAAGTCCTCAGATCACTGACTGTACGGTGCCCTTAAAACTTCTACAAGTAACTCTCCTTTTCCCCATGCCAACTGTCATTTTGATGCAGATCTAACTCCAAGTTACCCAAAAAAGCTAAGACTGACTGTGCTTAGAAGACACTTAATTTTGGAGCAAGCCCCATTGAAAACAAGGGTTGGAGTTCCTTTGGGAAAGCTGAGTTATGCTGAAATAAAACAGGGAACAAACTAGGGATGTTAAATATCGGTTAATTGAATAGTTGAGTAGCCTCATGAATACTTACTGGTTACTCAACTATTCTATAGTCCCCGGGTGCGGAACTGGCAGCCAGTTTTCTCTGGCCCCACTCCTGAGGAGCTCCCTGCCACTTTGCGCTGCTGCCTCTGTATCCGAGGCAGCAACGTGGGGTGCTAGGTGTGAGCTGGTCTGGAAGGGAAGCCAATTTAAAAACAAATACAGAGGCAGCAGAATGGGGTGGCAGCAGCCCCTGTCCGGGGCAGGGGTCTGAGCTCTCGGATGCGGCATGAGCTGGAACTGAGCTGGGCTGCTGGCCAGCTTGCTAAAAAGTTTACTGGCTGGGTTGGGTGTAGTCTATAGCATTAACCTATAAGCTTTTGCCAGAGCCAGCCTATCTATGCCCGTCACGATCTGGGACCCATGGCATTTACAGAAGGCATTTCTTAGAGGTACTGTCCTTGTGTTCCGTTCGTGAACAGAATCTTTGCGGGTCTCCTCTTAGTTTATAGTGGAAGAATGGTGCATTGCAAAGTTGATCCACATCTTCATTCACATAATCTCCTCCCAATAATCAGTTTTCCTTATCATGTTTTATTCTTGCAACTGGGTCCTCCGTTTTTTCTTGCCCAGCTTACACTTGAGAGGTTTTCCTTGTTTTACCCAGGGAATGAAATTTCTTCAGAATATTCCCTGACAGGGTCTCTTTTACCCCCAGAAGCCAGGACAGGTTTTCTGTGGTAAAAGTAAGGGGGAATATAGGAAGCTGAGTGTATGCTGAATAAAGTCTTCCTGTTTTTTCTTTCTCACTTCATGGTTCCTTTAAATGCGGCCTCTGTCCCTTCCTATATATTGCCTCTTTGGGTATGTCTAGACTACAGGGTTTTGTCGACAGAAGTTTTGTCGACACATACTGTCGACAAAGCTTCTGTTGACAAAGAGCGTCTAGACTACATCCAATTCTGTCGACAAAGCAAGCCGCTTTGTCGACATAACAGTGTGGACGCAAAGGACAGTATAGATGCAATAATGCCTTCTATCGACAGAACTCTGTCGATAAAAGGCGTTATTCCTCGTAGAATGAGGTTTACATACGTCGACAAAACTGCTGAGTTTTGTCGACGTTATGTCAACATAACTCAAAGGCAATGTGGACGCAGGTATAGATTTGTCGACAAAAGTCCACTTTTGTCGACAAAACCCTGTAGTCTAGACACACCCTTTGTGTTTACACAGTATCTTAACTAACTCTGCCGGGCTTGTCCTAGTTCAACCACCACATAAGCACAGAACAAAAACAATCCTGTCCCGTCTTTGCACGTGTTAGTCTGTTGAGGAACAGAGATTAGAAGCCCAGAGCTTTCCAGAAGCAGAAGCTGGTTGTTAGGCCGGGCAGCCTAGAGACATTAATTCATTCAACTGGAAGAGACCTCAGGAGTCATCGAGTCCAGCCCCCTGCTCTAGACAGGACCAACCCAACTAAACCAACCCAGCCAGGGCTTTGTCAAGCTGAGACTTAAAAACCTCTAGAGATGGAGATTCCACCCCCTCCCTAGGTAACCCATTCCAGTGCTTCCCCACCCTCCCAGGGAAATAGTTTTTCCTAATATCCAACCTCGACCTCTCCCACTGTAACTTGAGACCATTGCTCCTTGTTCTGCCATCTGTCACTACTGAGAACAGCCTCTCGCCAGCCTCTTTGGAACCTTCCTTCAGGAAGTTGAAGGTTGCTCTCAAATCCCCTCTCACTCTTCTCTTTTGCAGACTAAACAGACCCAAATCCCCCAGTCTCTCCTCATAGGTCATGCGCTCCAGCCTCCTTATCATTTTGGTTGCCCTCTGCTGGACCCTCTCCAATGCGTCCACATCCTTTCTATAGTGGGGGGCCCAGAACTGGACACACTACTCCAGATGTGGCCTCACCAGAGCCGAATAAAGGGGAATAATCACTTCTCTAGATGTGCTGGCAATACGACTGTAAATGTAGGCATAGCATGTTTGTGATGAGATTTAATTGGAACTGTTATTTTTAAATGAGAAAGTTAGTATTTTATCGATGATTTTTTTGATGTCATTGATTTTTATCCACCTTGGTAAAGAGGAGAAAGTGTCACAGTCATTAGAAGGACCTAAATAGAAATGTGTTGCATGGCTGAGCTAGTTTGTTCATTCTTTAGGATCGCAGGTTCTTTTAAAGGGACTGCCGGTATTGAGTTGAAACCCAAAGCTCAGCCTGAGATACAATTCTGAACCTTCCACGACGGCCCCTCTCTGAGTTGTACGAAGAACTCTGTAGTTTGCTCCTCACATCTAGACATGCTCATTAAATCTTGGTGAAAGGGGCTCCTTCAGGTAAGAATGTTAGAAAGGGAACATTGTCAAGAGAAGTCCGTGCTCACTCCTTAAGCAACTGTGACAGCATCCTGGGGGGCAAAATAGATGTCGACATCCTCTGGAGATGTGGAAGTTGGCGTGGGTTAGCCATGGAAACGTTGGGCACGGAGGAATATAGATTTGTAGCCAATAGCTTTGCAATAGCGATTCCTATCCTGCCACGAGCAAGAGGTGTTTGCCTCTGATAGGTGATGAAAAGAGAGGTAAACTGTGGCCATGACAGTTTGGTGTCCCATAAGTTTCCCCCCAAGGAAAAAAAAAGTGTAATGGTGGCATATGAGAATGTGGGGATTTTTTCTTTGGCGATCGTTAAGTACATTCCGCATCAGTACATGGTTTGTGTGTAGCAGAGGGGCAGAGGAAGAACACGTGTGGCTTTGGATGCCTAGAGCAATTGATGTACATGTCATAGGGCGTACGTCAAGGGCCTGTATCGGGGAAGAAGGAATTCCCGTCCTCGTTCTCCCATGCCCACATGCCGCAAGAGCATGGTCTGAGCCAATAGAGCTACTTCCATAGTGCTTTGTTATTCAGTGGCAGAGAGCCGTGGTCCTGCTGTGTCAGTGGACAGGACACTGGGCTGCATGGGCCTTTGGTCTGACCCAGTCTGGCCGTTCTGATGTGTGGCTGCTCACCCCAAGTTCTGGCGCTCTTTCAGGAGGTGCGGGATAGGGGCTGGAACTCTTCCGAAGCTGTATAGCCAACCTGGAGAGTGTCCAAGAACATTCATTCATCTCCCCAGCTGTTGCCGCAGGCCGTGTCGTGGGATGGCAAGAGGTTGCACTGCAGAGGGCGTAAGAAAACGTGCCGGGAACATACCATCAGGGTTTCAGAGTAGCAGCCAGCGTGGGAGGTTTCCTTTCCTCTGTCCTGTGGTAAATGAGCCAGCTGTCGTCCTGCCTTTCACTCGGGCCATGTTCGTCTCTCCTCCTTCCCCGGCCTTCCTCCCCGCTTCTTTTCTTTTCTTTTGGCCTGCAGACTGTGGCGAGTTGGAGAGGAGTTTTCAGTCTCCTATTTACTGCGACCATTTGAGGATGTTAACAAATGGTGAGAGAGAAAGGGCAGGGATTAATACACAGAGGATGGGAAGCTTATTAATAAGTCTCAGGGGAATTTGGTTCAAGGGCTGCTCTCGCCCGCTTCTGGCGAGTAAAGATTAATGGCAGTTCTCTTGTTAGCATCCCCGTCTGTCTGCCATGCCTTCCTGGCGGCATCCAATCAACTCTTCAAATTAAACAGCTGCCAACACCGACCTCTCTCTTTCATTTGATGCCTCTCTTTTTATAAAGGTGGGGGTGACCTCCAGCTCTCGCCGACATCCGTCCATCTATCCCGGCAGTGTTCACCTGCCCCCTCCTTGGCGCTGTTCCCGATGGGAGTTGGGAAGATGAGGGCTTTGCTTTGTAGAAAAGAGATAATTATCATCCATATCATAGTAGGGCCTCGGGCTGACACGTACGTGTATGCAGGTCTCATGGCTGTGCATTTGATCGTGCCACCGTGCGCCAATGAATGGCCCATTACTGCGTGCCCCGTAGCAAGCATCTCTTCTCTCTCATCCACAAATTAGTCCTTCCTATGGCAAATTGGGCTCTTACCTCTTGCGTCCAGCCTGTAATTGGGCCTTGCGTCAGATTAGATCATTGTCAGAAAGCTATCCCGGCAGAGAGCAAATTCAGTCAGGCCTAGCATGGGCAGGCGTTATTGGGTAGAGATGCTGTCTGCCTTCCTGTTCTCCGGAGGAGCCCCCTGATTTAACAAAAAAGACCAACCAAGACTATGAGCAAAACATCTGTCCTGGAGTCCCAGCTGTGCCTTTGTCGCGTCTGAGTCCATGGCTTGCTGCCCTCCTGGATCTTCATCCGGGATTCTTTTGGATCAAGTCCCTAGGATCACGTCTCTTGCCAGAATCCAGAGGTGGGGCCGTGAAGAGTTCTTCCCACAGCAGTGTGGGGTTGCTGGCAGGTCAGGGTTTCCTGGTACTGTCTGGGAAGCTCTTTGTCTGAGACCGAGCCCTCCTGGATGCCTGCCCACTGCAGCTGTGTCTCCACCAATCTGCTATCTCCCGGAGTGACCTCCTGGACCCCAGGGAACTTCCCAGAAAACTCAGTGTCCCCAGCATCTCGGCTCCCTGCTCTAAGAGTCAGGCCTTGTCGGAGTGCCTCTCCTCAGGACCTACCTATGTCCAGGGGAGTCTCCTCACAGAACCGAGCAGCCTTTAAGGGAGCCCTTTGGCACAGGAAAGCCGTGTGTTTTGGGGCATGGAACAACAGTAGTGATTCGTAGTTAGATATTTGTCACCTACTGTTGTGGCTGGCTCAAAAGGACATGGTGGATAGGGCCCTAGAGGTCTGTGCTTCACCACAGGCACAACACGGCTTCACGATGTGACCAGCAGTGGACCGAAGCTGTGGTTCTCTAGGCAAGATGCTTTCCCTCCAGTATCATTGGCCCCACCTGACACTGCATTTCCCAGAGCCAAGCTCCCACAGAACTGTATAGCAGTCCTGGAAATGTAATGTTACGATCCTACTAGTTACTGTCACCCTTCCTTGCCATTAACTGCTCCAGATACCTCATTAATGGTTAATTAATGAACGAGCAGTTGGACCCAATAAAGGCAAGCCTGACTTCTCGTAAAGGGATTAATTGCCCAGTGACTCTCACAAAGTGTGTGTGTAGCTTTAGTAGAAACAAAAAAACATTAAGGTTGCAAAGTCAATTACGTTCCCAAATTTAGGCAGCCTGTGCAGCCTTCATTCTGTGTCGTTATCCACCGCCAGTCTTGAATGACAGGGTCCTCTGCTGGTTTTCCCCGGGACCCTTGTGTCATACGTGTTTGGGTAAATGCGTGGGTGCGTTTGGGTGTGTTTTATGAGTGTGTCAGTAGTGAGTCCGTAGTGGAGATGTGATGAGATTTGCACTTGCAGCGGCTTTCATGTCCTTGTTTCACACTTTAACATGTGATTTTATTCAGATTCTTACACCATTTCTATCACTGTAGTGAGCCACGTCAGTTATTCTTCAGAAGATAACGGAGTTTTCCATTTTGTTTTTTTGGAGCACCGTTTACTACATTTTGCATGAGCAACGTTTAAAATGCTCCTATTTGAAATCTTGTCCTGTATTCCTCACATTTCTTGTCCTGTATTCCAAACACCCCCAGGCTCCAAACTGGGCATGTCCGTGTGCAGACACACGTTGGACACAGGCTAGTCTCAATGGGATTTTTCTCAGCTGCATGTGTCTGTGAAGTTGCAAAGAACTGTTGCTTGCTCTCGAAATATAAAAATCAACCGTGGTTATTCCCTTAAGTCCAAGATCTCTGCCTAGCACCACAATTGCTGCTAGCCATTCTCAAAGTTGTAAGAAGAAGCTGAAGCCAGGGTCTGGCCAAGGAGGGAGCATATGCTCCATCTCCTGCCAGAGCGTAGTAACAGCAGCTTTGCATCCCCCACATATCTTAGTGGTCAGTTCAAGCTCTGTGCATGGGAGACAGAAATCACCATCTCTAAGGCCACATCTTAACTTGCCATGCCAGAGATTGATGTTCTGGTGTTTGATTTAGTGGGTCTATGTGAGGGGGTTCGCACTCACCACCGTAGCCCCCTGCCAGCTGTCCTCCACAATTGGCTCCCTTGGCAGGTGGGGTGCCTTCTGTGGGGTGGTGTCTCCCCTCTTTACTCCCGGCTGCGGCGTCCTCTTCGCCACACTGCCCTCCGGCAGTGCCCAAGTCTGTCTCTGAGCCCCCCTTCCGGGGGTTGATGTTCCTCCAGCGGGCCTTCTTTCAAGCCCTGCAGTCTGGGGATTTGCTGGCCAGAGCTCCCCTAGCCCTGCCTGGCCTCCCCAGCCCTGCCCTAGCTCCAGGGAACCTCCTCCTCCCTCCGCAGCTAGGTTCTCACTGCTTCCCCTCACAGCAGCAGCCCATTCTCTATTATAGCGCCCAGCTGGGCCCTAATGGGCTAGTACAGCCCCAGCTGGGCTCAATTCCCCGGCCCTGGTTCAGGCCGGGGTCTGCCCTTAAAGGGCCAGTGCAGGGCAAGCGCCCTGTCACACACCCTCCCCCTTAAGTATCTCTCCCGGGGGGGGGGAGGGGGAGGGAAGTACCCTAACGCCCCAATGTACGCCTTAGCTGGGCCCGTAGGGTGTCTCTCTCTTCCCGCAGGCTCTCCACTCTCAGGAGCAGCCTACGCCCCTCTTCCCGGGTCTGGACTCCCACTGTGGTCCTCTCGACCACAGCTGGAGTCTGGGTTCCCACCGAGGCCCTGCCTATCCCGAGGCGGGTTCCCCATTTTGCGTTAGGCCTTCGGGCCTCAGCCTTCCCCTTCCTAAAGGCTCTTAACTCCCTCTCTCCCTCCTGGGGAGTCGCCTTACGCTGGCTCTCTTTCTGGGCCATCCGCCCCCCTCCCTGGGGGCAGTGCCTTTTTATGTGGCCTGCAGCGTGGCAGTAGAAGCACTGTTTGTGCCTCCCCTGGGTCCTGGCCCCCTGCCAGGCCCTTTGTGGCTTAGCCCCTCCTCTCGGGCTAGCCGGTGCCCTGTAGGGCTCCCTGGCGCACTCCCTCTTTAGGTGCCCAGGTTCCCCACAGGCCCAACACCTTCGTAACCCCCCTGTTGTCTTCACAGGGGGGACTCTCTCACCATCCTTCCTATCTGGGTGGGACCTCCTTTCCCTGACCCAGTAACAGCACTCCCTCCTCCTGTGGCCCCGCTGTCCACAGGAGAAACAAGTTACAAGTCCAGGCCCGGGCTCCCAGCCCTTGGCGCCTGTGTGTCCCTGGAGTCTGGGTGCCCACCCTTGCAGCGGCCTGACCAGCCTCTTCTGCTGCTCGGCAGGCTGGGCCACCCACGGCCTCCAATAAATGTCCATCTTGTTCGGTAATGTCCCGGGTCCAAACCAGCCCCCTTGGTCGCAGGGCAGCAGGCCCAATGGCCCGAGTTCACCTAAGTAGCCCCCTTGTATCAGGGGGGGACCGCACGAACCCACATTCTCCACCATCTGTGAGGGGGTTCGCACTCACCACCGTAGCCCCCTGCCAGCTGTCCTCCACAATTGGCTCCCTTGGCAGGTGGGGTGCCTTCTCTGGGGTGGTGTCTCCCCTCTTTACTCCCGGCTGCGGCGTCCTCTTCGCCACACTGCCCTCCGGCAGTGCCCAAGTCTGTCTCTGAGCCCCCCTTCCGGGGGTTGATGTTCCTCCAGCGGGCCTTCTTTCAAGCCCTGCAGTCTGGGGATTTGCTGGCCAGAGCTCCCCTAGCCCTGCCTGGCCTCCCCAGCCCTGCCCTAGCTCCAGGGAACCTCCTCCTCCCTCCGCAGCTAGGTTCTCACTGCTTCCCCTCACAGCAGCAGCCCATTCTCTATTATAGCGCCCAGCTGGGCCCTAATGGGCTAGTACAGCCCCAGCTGGGCTCAATTCCCCGGCCCTGGTTCAGGCCGGGGTCTGCCCTTAAAGGGCCAGTGCAGGGCAAGCGCCCTGTCACAGTCTAGTTAAGACCCACTAAATCGAATGCTGAGGGTGGCTCCGGTCGGTGTCGGTACTCCTGTCAGTCATGTGGAGTAAGGGAAGCCAATGGGATCTTCCCTCTCTGAACACAGCACCAAGCATGGCTTAAGGTAAGCAGACTACAGCTATGTATTTTATGAAGCTGGAGCTGCGTACCTGAACCTGACCTTCCAGGTCTAGTTGAACCTGGCCTAAGTGTCTAATCCCAATTATAACCTGAGATTGTCCTGACCTTGAAATCACTGACTTCTAGCACAGTAACAAATTCATGGCCATGAAAAACATGTCCCGTTCCATCAAGACCCCCATGCTTACAATGCCCTGACATTTCTGACAAACATCTACAAAAACTGAAATGACTGATTTTAAAATCCCATGGTTGTCCACTTGGCCAGAATGGACGGTGAATTTGGTAGGTCGATTATTCCGCCTGTATTTCCTAGGCATCTGATAGTGTGGGACATGCCCACTAAATACCCTGCAATGTGCTAATGTTTCTCTGTGCATTTTTAGTTACCATGATTTCACCAGAGAGTGGGAGGAGAAAGTCGTGGGGAAAATAAAAAGCAAAAACCCTGCAGCTGAATGCCTTTCTGTGTTGTTTTAAACCCGGCTCTTGTGGAATACAGAATGATCAATCACTCTCAAGTAACAAAATGTTTTTGTTTTCCTTTACAAAAGCATATGGGAGCTGCAGGCAAAGCATATGGGCGTTTTAAGAAAAACATATTGGTGAGTGGACAAAATTTAGTGGTGCCAATATGCTTTAGATGTCTGGCTAGACCAGTATTCTGCTTGTTGGCATGCTAATCCTTCGACGAGATTTCCAGAGGGAGCATACGATGAGTGGTGTGTAACTGCTCATGCGGCAGTGCAGCCGGTTGCATTGAACCCACGTTTAAATAACAAACCACATTGTGATCTGGAGTCCACATAGTACAGCCACGTCCCTTCTGGCTGCAACGTGCCGTCCGAATGTAAGGGTGCTTGTCCATGGCTTCATTGGATTGCCCCGAGAACTCAGGTTGCAGCTAGAGGGATAGGCAGTATCTAGCATTGGCCTGCTAAACCCAGGGTTGTGAGTTCAATCCTTATGGAGGCCATTTAGGGATTTGGGGCAAAAATTTGTCAGGGATGGTACTTGGTCCTGCTGTGAAGGCAGGGGACTGGACTCAGTGACCTCTCAAGGTCCCTGCCAGTTCTAGGAGATAGGCAATCTCCAAAATCAGGGTCTGTGGGCGGGGTAGCACGGGAAGCCTCCTGCCCCACCCCTGCTGCCCAAGGCCCCGCCCCCGGCAGGGTGGCTTGCAACCACTTCAGAAGTGCCCCCCCATAACCATTATTGCCCACCCCTGTGCTAGGTGCTGTCCCCGCAGTAAGAGACGGCTGCTGTCCTGAAGGGCTTACAACGTAACTAGACAGGGCAAAGAGAGGCATGGAGAAAGGAAGCTCAATTCTCTTAATTTTGCAGATGGGGAGCAGAGGCTCAGTGAGAATAAGTCTATGGCAGAGTTGGGAATTGTATCTTCTCACCAGTCCCTTGCCTTGGCCTCATCCTTTTCTCCCCTCCCCTCCCAAATATTCCTGGGCGATCAATTATAAATGTATATTGTTCCTTATTTACTTTATCCCCTGCGTGTCCTTGAGACAGCTTCCTGGTGTAGGGAATGCCAGCAGGATTGTTCACATCTTTCTGCGCCGCAGTTCTCAGCGTCACTGGGAACCCAGGCCCTAAAAAGTAGGCTGTTCACGGAAACCTCCTCTGAGCTCTGCGTTAGCAGCTTCAAATATAACGTCGGGGTGGGGGTGGGGGTGGGGAAGCAATTCCTAAATGTTAGAGCTCAAAAAATGCGCTCTGCTCCTTGTCACAATATTTAATCCAAAGTGCTATTTACGGTAATGAATCGAAATGTCAGCTTTAAAAATACAAAGTGCCAGAGTGTTCCTACTTTGCAGCAAAGTTTGATGTGACAGTTTGTTAATCATATGACTGTTGCATCAAACGTGGCTCCCAGCACTTTTGCTCGACGAGGGCCCCCCCGCCCGCCTCTTTCACTGCTAATTTCTGGTACAGTTATCTGACTGAATACACTCTGATTAGCTGCTGGAAACATCCGAGGGCGAAGTTCATTTGTTATTGCAAGCCATTCGCAGACTGGATGTCGTTAAGCAGCTAATTAACGGTTGGGCATGTGCTGAGCACATTCAGATGAGTTTATTTTAAAACATCCGATACACTAAGGGCTTGGTTTTCCCTTGCCCTGCTGCGTTTTGCCGTTTACACGAGTTCAAGGATGCTAACGCCCAATGGTTATCATAGACACCTGCTTTGCACTGGTGTCCAAGGGAGGGATGATGATATATTTCTAGCTGATAGATGAAGTGAAGAAAATGAGCAAAGGCTGTTCTAGAGGTAGAAATCGGAGAGAAGAGAGCGCTATCATAGAACACCAGAACTGGGAGGGACCTCGAGAGGTCATTGTGTCCAGTCCCCTGTCCTCATGGCAGGACCCAGTACCACCTAGACCATCCCTGACAGGTGTCTCTCCAAGCTGCTCTCAAATATCTCCAGTGATGGAGATTCCACAACCTCCCTGGGCAATTTATTCCAGTGTTTAACCACCCGGACAGGTAGGAAGTTTTTCCTAATGTCCAACCTCAACCTCTCTTGCTGCAGTTTAAGCCCATTGCTTCTTGTTCTATCCTCAGAGGTCAAGGAGAACAATTTTTCTCCCTCCTCCTTGTGACACCCTTTTAGATACTGTAATTTAGCAAATATAACCTGCAGGTTTTACAAACCCTGCAACCTCCCCAGCCCCACCGCGGGCTATAGTCGTGCGCGGGTTATATAGGTTTTTTTTTACTGAAATAGCAGAGGATCCCCTCCCCCCCGCTCCTTTCACTAACTTTGCTGAGCTGGGGTTAGACTCCCAGCCCGAGACCGAACAATGTGGGGAAACTTACAAGGGGCGCAGCAGCCGGGAACGCTCCGGAGCTGGGACAAAGGCATCCCCAGCAGAGGTGCAAGGTGGGAGGCTCCCAGTCCGGGCTGACAAAGGGAAGGAGCCTGGAGCAAGTGGCAAGTTGCAGGCGTGGTGCTCGGGGGCCAGCATCAGTGGCGGGAGTCTGCAAGCGGCCACGGCTCACAGGAACGGGGCCGGGGCGTGGTGCTTGTTGCTCCTGTGCGATCCAGACGGGTGCCCTCCCCTGCGTGCAGCTGCCGCATGCCGGACCCGCTGCACGCTCGCTTGTTGCTCCTGGGCCGTGGCATGGTTCGGGGCGGCGGGGCCGCCTACTCCGGGGCCGCCTGCTCCGGGCTCCTTCCCTTTGTCAGCCCGGACTGGGAGCCTCCCGCCTTGCACCTCCGCTGGGGGTGCCTCTGCCCCGACTCCGGAGCGTTCCCGGCTGCTTGTAAGTTTCCCTGCGTTGTTCGGTCGTGAACTGGGAGCCAAACCCCCCGCACCATAAATATACCCCCGGCACAGTCTTGTATACCCTGCAGGTTATACTCGTGCACGGGGCATACAAGATTTTTATTGACTGAAATAGAAAAACTGCGGGGTATATTTGGGTGCCGGATATATTCACTAAATTACGGTACCTGAAAACCGCTATCATGTCCCCTCTCAGTCTTCTCCTTTCCAAAATGAACTTCACTACGTCAGTGATGGGCAACCTAGGCTAGTGAGTGGGCTACACCAGTAAACCTCCATCATCTCAGCGGGCCGTCAGATAGTTGCAATCAAGACGGTCTCCCAGGATAGGTTAGCTTTGCTCACTGCGCCGGCGTACCTAGAATTTGTGGAATGTGCCGATGGAACCGGTGCCAGGATTGGCTGCAGAGGGAGCGTGTGACTCTCCTAGTCAAAGTGGTGTGCAGTCATCACGCCCCTCACTTCACGTACCCTTGGCTTACATGTGTGTAGTTTTGGTAATAGTGGTAGCAGAAAAACAACACAAATGGAAAGCAGTGGTATCTGGCAACCCTGCGTGTGGGCGATGGTAAACAAAATGTCACATGGGCCACACATAGAACCCAGATGGGCCGCACATTCTCCATTACTGGTCTACTTCTTCAATGGTGGGATTGTGTGAAGGGCTAGAGAGGAGATCAGTGCTGGATGAGTGGCAACCAGAGAAAGATGACACTCATGCCAACTCAAAGTGGTTATAATAGACACTGATCAAAAAAGAAAAAAAGAATAAGAACTAGATAAATTAAATTCCCACAACACACCATCAACCTGTGGAACTCCTTGCTAGAGGATGTTGTAAAGGCCAGGACTTTTACAGGGTTCAAAAAAGAACTCGATAAATTCATGGAGGTTAGGTCCATCAATGGCTATTAGCCAGAATGGGTAGGGACGGTGTCTCTAGCCCCTGTTAGTCAGAGGCTGGAAATGGGCAACAGAGGAGGGATCACTTGATGATTCCCTGTTCTGTTCACTCCCTCTGGGGCATCGGGCATTGGCCACTGGGCTGGATGGACCTTTGGTCTGACCCAGTGTGGCCGTTCACATGTTCTTATGTTCTGGAGCAAGTGCGTGGAGGCTTTGAGAAGCAGTTTGGAGATGTAGACAGAAATGGAAGAGGTAGTACTGGCTTTGGGGGAGAAGAGAGATGTGGCTGCATTCCCTGTGTGGGGAGCTGGAACTTGGGGATGACATAGGGCAGATACCAGCCTTGTTCAGCACTGTAGAAGTGAAGGCCTGTGTGAGGATTTCAACCGCAAAGGTGGAGACAGAGAGGCAGCGGACCTGGCTCTGTTGCAGAGACATATAGTAAGACCTGGATGAAAGGCGTATGATCAGCTGATGGTATTGGCCAACAAGCTGCAGACACCCGTTTCTCATGGCGAATTTGCTCACGGCGAATTCTGGATCCTATGCTGTGCTTTTTAGAAATATATTTCTGTCAACTCATTATGCGTTGCATTGCTCCCTGGGTGACTCTTTCTGCACAGGCCAACTGATTAGCATTCAACTCTTTTAAACAAACCGCGTTTCGATTGTTAGTGCAATTATATATTTTTTTCTTTTATCATTATTGTAACGGATGGAAAAGGAACTCTTAACAGATGTGTGATTAGCAGGGCATGAAATTAAAAATGTTTGAGCACAAGCAAAAAAGGTTGTTTACTACCAAATCGCTCACTTGATAATTGAGTAATATTAAGTTTGGCCGCGAGATTATCTGACACAGACATGGTTCCGATTTCTCCCCCTTCGGCTTGAGTCTTGACGGGAAGGTAACAGAATTGAAAGGTTGTGCCAGATTTTCAAAAAAGCCTTGGTTGTACTCTGGAACCGTAGGTCTCTGTGGAAAATTTTGATTTTTTTTATTAAAAAAATGAAGATAGAAGACTGAGGCCAATGTCTTTGGCTGAACTACATCTTGCATGATACACTATGGTCAGGGGCTCCCAAAATATACTGGCAGCTTGCTAAGAGGGGACATGACAGTGCATTGTGGGAACTGTGGTCCAGTGTGGTAAAGTGGTTTACAGAGAAAAATGGGGGTGTGAGATATTCAAACTACAATTCTCATGAGAGACATGACGGTAAGGCTGAATAAACATTCTTCAATGTATGGCAGGAACTTTTCATTTTCCCCCCTGAAAAGTCAAAATTTGCCATGGGGAATTCAGATAAAACCATTTAAAAATATTGGTTGAAACTATCAGTGGGGAAAAAACAACCCTTTCTTCAACCAACTTTATACATTGACTTCATTGGGAGTTGTTGATTGATGGTCTCCTTTGAAAATCTGGTCATAAACGCAAATAGAGAACATAAGAGCGGCCATACTGGGTCAGACCAAAGGTCCATCTTGCTCAGTACCTTGTCTCCTGACAGTGACCAATACCAGGTGCCCCAGAGGGAGTGGACACAACAGGTAATCCTCATGCGATCCCTCTCCTGTCTTCCCTTTCCAGACAAACAGAGGCTGGGAACACCATTCCTACCCAGCCTGGCTAATAGCCACCTCCATGAATTGATCTAGCTCTTTTTTGAACTGCGTTAAAGTCCTAGTCTTTACAATATCCTCTGGCAAGGAGTTCCACAGGTTGACTGTACACTGCATGAAGAAAAACTTCCTTTCGTTTGTTTAAAACCTGTTGCCTATTCATTTCATTTGGTGACCCCTAGTTCTTCTAATGTGGAAACAAGTAAATAACTTTTCCTTATTCACTTTTTCCACCCCAGTCATAATTTTAGAGTCTAGAGGAAAAAAAAATCCTACAAATTCTTACATAGGTGAGTAACTTTCCTCACTCGTATCCTCCAGTGAAGTAATGCCTAGTCATGCCCAGGACTGAACAGTATCATCCCCAGATATTTTGAGCTTCAGACATATCAGATTCCATTCATATGAGTTTGCTAAACAGTTAGGGCTGAATTCAGAGGAGGCTGTAAGTCGAAGCAGTTCTTCGACGGATTGCTCATGTCCATTCAGCGGGGGGGGGGTGTGCTCGCCATATGCACTGGAGTAGGAAGTTTTTCCCTTCGCGGTACTCATAGCAGAGCCAGCTCAGGAGTGGCGTGCGCATGCCGTGCTATCTAGGGCGCCTCCGGCCCCCTCCACCCTCAATTCCTTCTTGCTGCCAGCGATGGTGCATTGGAACCTGCTCATCTCCACATTAGCTCCGAAACCTCATGTGACTGCTGAGATGTGACAGCTGCAGGGCCCTGGGGTCCTACATTGACAGGACACGACCGCTTCATCAGTCTCCCCGGCTCCTTGTCGCCTGCGCTGAAAGAATGAGGGAGCTCCAGGATCTACGCAAAGGCTCCCCAATTGGATAACCTCCTGCATTCATACATGCTTTAAGCTGGTGGGGGTTCAGCCGTCCCCACTTGTCAGAGCTCATTGGACAAGAGCCTAAACCTGTTTGCCGGCCTTCCTCGCCAGTGTTCCTGTCCGGATATTTGTAAGGCTGTAGCGTGGCCCGTTGGTGCACACCTGCACTCTGCTGCAATACACCCGGACGGATGCTGCCTTCGGAAGAGCTGTGTTGTGGTCGGCATGCCAGCGAACTCTTCCCGCCTCCGGACGTACTGCCGGCAGGCCCCTGCGTTGAGTGGACCCGAGCAAGCACTCGAAGCAAAGACAGTTCCTTGTTTCCTGGGATGAAGTTTGAGCACTGAACTGGCTGGTACCAAACTCCCTTCCAGACCCTGCCCTGCTCACCCCGATCTGCACCCCACCTCCCACCCTGATCCTGCATCCCACTCTCTGGCAGCCCTGTCCCGCACATTGAACCCCGCATTTTTGTTCCTACCCGAGAACCTAAGGGGAGCCACAAAATCCACAAACTCTGGACCCCCAGAAAAGTTAATCTGGCCTATGGGAAGCCCTGGACCTCAGTCTTCCTTGTCCTTTCCCCTGCCCCCCATGGGTGCAGGAGTCCCAGAAGAGTGAGGTTTGGGGTTTGGGGAGCAGGTTTTTATACTTCTCACTTGTGTGGTCCCCACTGGTTTTTCTGTGTGTCTGTGACCCCTGGCCCAAAAAAGGTCCCCTACCCCGCCATAAAGAAAGCAAGCATTGAAACCTTTTGTGTTGGCCATACTATTTTACATTGTTTAAAATGAAGTTTGATAAACTAACATGAGAAAGTTAAAAAAAGAAGATTAAGGGGGGACATGATAGCGGTTTTCAAATATCTAAAAGGGTGTCACAAGGAGGAAGGAGAAAATTTGTTCCTCTTGGTTACTGAGGACAGGACAAGGAGTAATGGGCTTAAAGTGCAGCAGGGGAGGTTTAGATTGGACATTAGGAAAAAATTCCTAACTGTCAGGGTGGTCAAATATTGGAATAAATTGCCAAGGGAGGTGGTGGAATCTCCCTCTCTGGAGATATTTAAGAACAGGTTAGATAGACATCTGTCAGGGATGGTGTAGACGGAGCTTGGTCCTGCCTTGAGGGCGGGGGGCTGGACTCGATGACCTCTCGAGGTCCCTTCCAGTCCTATTATTCTATGATTCTGTGATTCTATGAGAATGCCGAATCTGTTAATTAATTTCAATGAAACTGTTCTCCTGAGCGGCTTAATTACGCAATTAACAATGAGTTTTCATTAGCAACTGGTAGTCCGCAGAAAGGTTTGCATTGACCCAGGTGGTCCATGGGGCGTTCAGTGGAGAGAGCCAAGGGCAGGAAGGTTAAATCTTGGCATGCCACTTTGGGAAGGTTGCTGATCCCTGGCCTAGATAATACTTAGTCTTGCCACGAGTGCAGGGGCCTGGACTAGAATGGCCGTTTGAGGTTCCTTACGATTCTGTGATTGAGTCTCTGTTACTGACTTCGCTGCATGAATTTATCTTAGTCACTTACCCATTCTGGGCTGCTACTTATCCTTCTGGAAAATGGGATAATACTGAGGTAATTATCAGGAGCTTGTGTTAATGCTTAATTGATGCATTTACACGGTACCTCTCAATGGAGCATTATGTTGTTTCTTACTGGAGATGAGGGTAGCAGCGTCTGACTTGTATCAGGCTGGGAATTAAATGGATTCCCCCTTTTCCACCAATGGGCTTGCTGGTGGGAGCCAGAGATTTTGAGTACAGTGGCTGGGGAGGGGGGGGGGGAGGGTGGGAAAGATTAGTTTTTGTTCAGCAGCTGTAGTTGTAATTGATGCTGCTTATCTGACCCCGGCGTTTGCCTCTGTGTAGCATGTGCGCACATTCAGTGGGGAGGAACCAAAGGAGAGCTAATACGATCAGGGCCGATTAGCATTTAAAAACAATTCTTAACTGACACAGCCATAAAATTGTCCAAGTGAATTCTTTAGCGAAACAGCTTTGAATTGTCCAGCCAGCTGTAGGTCATAAAATCAAAGCGCTGTCATTCAAAGATACCAAAAAAATCCCTTTGTATATCAGCCAGGTCTCTGACCACTTCCTTCCATATAAGGACCTGGGCTTTAATGTTTGCATATTTTTTTTTTCAGAGCAATTTATGATGGGCTTAGGAAGAGCCGCAGATCCCTACCACAATGCTAACTATGAATCATGTGCCTTTGTCAGCTGGAATAACTTGTTCTCTTGCCTTCTTGTTTGGCCTCTCTTCCAATGTTCCCTCTCAGTTTTTCCATCTATGTGCAGAATAAATTTTATTTTATGCACCGAGGCATATGCAGGTGTGCACCACCAACAGAACTAGGTGTTGCTGACTGTGGTTAGCGGTGGGTGATCTGCCAATTAGCTGGGTGGTATGTGAATCTCTTCTGGGAAGCCGCCCAAGTGCTCAGATTACAGGGGACGCTGCTCTTTTCTATGTATGTCACATTTGAAATTCCTTTCCCTCGTGAATACATTGTGCTCATGAAGCTCTTTTCACCTGTAGATGCAGAAGTGAGTGAATATGTTCCTCAATTTTAGACAGTGAGGTACAGTGAGGTACAGTGAGGTGTGCCTAGGTTGCCCTTGTAGAACAGGTAGTGAAAATGCAAGTTTTACCATGTTTTTCTAGAGAATGTCTCGATTATTTACTGGAGGGATTTTTCCAGAGTGGAGTTAGGTGGCAGTCTTTGGAAGCTGAGTGCTGAACTTGTGTCTGTGAACAGTCTCCCTTTTCCCCCTATTTTTTTTTAATCTAACCAAAGCTACATAAATGGGTGACATATTATATCGTGCAATCCATCCCCAGATTGTGCTGCAAGATTTTGGGTCTAGTGGGGCTCTGTAAAGCAGTGGCATCATGAAGGAAGGCGAGGGGGGGCAGTTGCCCCAGGGCGCCACACTACGGGGGCACCAATATAGTCCCCCTCCGCTCCCCCTGTCATCCCTCAGTTTGCCTGCCCCTCCTCCGCCTGCCACCGCTGGCTGGAGCCTCCTCCCCGCCTCTCTTCCTACAGCCTGACCCTCCTCATCTCTGCTGGCGGGCTAGTGTGCGCGGGGGCCCGGCCCCAAACTGGAGGGGGTGCGGGAAGATGGGGTACAAGCTCCCCCCTCCTCCCAGGGACTCAGCCATGCCCTAGGTTCAGGGACCCGCCGCATGCAGGGAGCTAGGCGCAAATTTTGCCTTTGCCCCGGGCGTATAACACCCTCGCTACACCTCTGCTGTAAAGTTGTCCTAGATGCTGGCACAGTCATTTTCTGCGGTGAAAATTTCACAGCAGCCCTCAGTGCTGTGCCTGGAGAATGGCCTAGGCTTTCAAAAAGTCGGGGGTGCTTTGCACCATGAAGTGTTAGCCTGACAAAGACCTGAGTGTCGTCTGCAGGTCCTGAAATTCCCTCCTCTTGGAGCATACTTTCCTGCCTGCGGTCTGCCAGCTCTATCATTTTGCTTACTGTCTGGGATTGTTTTGGGTTTTGCTGGCTCTTGCAAATGCGCAATCTGATCATAAGAAGGGACTTGCACGGGACGACTTTTGCATGGGGAATTCCATTTGAGCTGGAGTCCTCAGCTTCGAAGAGCTGATGGGGTCGGACCTCTTATCTAGATTGAGGGTCCATCTCTGGCCATTCTCGCCTTCTTGCATTAGCTGCTGTCTAAGAACGTTGCTTCAATACAGCCACTGATGGCTGTCGCGCTAATAGTAGTATTCTCAGGGTGTGTTCCCTTGTTTTTGCTTTAGGTCTGACCTCATGTCTCTCCAGCTCTTGAGAACGATGAAGGAACATTGTGTTGAATCCTCCATGTTTGTGGTTAAGGAGAGGTCAAATATATGTTGAACCTCTCTAGTTCGTCCCCCTCGGGACCTGACTGGTGCCGAACAAAGACTGTGCCAAACCACGAAAGGTCAATATTGTCTAGCAGCCTTACCAACACTTCCACGGCTTGCTGGGCTCTGAGAAGACCGTGAGGGGTAAAGTGGAGCTAAATTACAGCTCAGAACACAGAGAGCCAGGACTGGGGGCTGTAAACAAACTTTATGGGACTGCAGGAAAGTTGGCCATACCCATAAGTGGACAGCCAGCACATTGAAATCATCCCAGACCACATTGGATGTTAGGAAAAAGTTCCCACCTGTCAGGGTGGTGAAACACTGGAATAAATTGCCCAGGGAGGTTGTGGAATCCCCATCTCTGGAGATATTTAAGAGCAGGTTAGATAAATGTCTATCAGGGATGGTCTAGACAGTATTTGGTCCTGCCATGAGGGCAGGGGACTGGACTCGATGACCTCTTGAGGTCCCTTCCAGTCCTAGTATTCTATGATTCCATGTTGCTGGACCAGAGAAGGTTCAACCTGTATTGTTATACCAACGACTGCTCCTCCCCCAAAAGGTTCCCCTTCCAAGGTTTTGTTTGATATTTCTCTTTCTTGGCTCTATAATAAATCCCTCATTCAGTGTGCAAATGAGTGAACTTCTCAGGCATTCCCTCCCCCACTTCAGAAGCTCAGACACAGACAACGAGTAAGCACTGCCGTAAAAACGTATGGAAACAAGCTCTGGATTCTGTCCTCCAGTCAGGTCTACTTTTTAAACAGAACTTCTTTTAAAAAAATAAATGAAAGTGAATTTAGACCAGGTGGCAGCCTGGATCTTCTGGAAAACAAACTCCTGTGGCCAGCCCCAGAACAGGTATAGCACAGAATGTGCTTGTGGTTAAGGTACTGGGACTTGGGAGGTTGGGTTCAGTTTCTTCCTCTGCCACTAGCTTCCTGTCTGACCTTAGGCACGTCACTTAGGCCCCCATTTGTAAAGGTTTTTAGGCCTTGCTTCACACAGCATTTTAACCCCTAAGTCTGATTTTCAAAAGTGACTTAACTCTTAGGAGCCGACATCTCATTTAAAGTCAAGAGGGCAGAGACCCCTAAAATGCCAACTTCTTGTTTGAAAATGCCACTTTGCAACATCTGGGGCTGGGTTTCTCTGGGTTTCAGGGATAATGATGCTATTTCCCACCTTCCAAAGGGAAGTTTGTGAAGAGAGATTCATTATTGCTTGTGTCGTGGCTCAGTTGTCAAGGCCACACAAGTACCCAGCTCTTACTGAAATGCCCCACCCCTGTGCCATGGCCCTTGCTTGTGCTACGTAGGAGCTATTGGATGTTCACAACTTTCAACCATGAATCCCGTGGGTCAGAACCCCAACAGAGATATTGTGCTGTTTTAGATGCCGCTTATAATTATTAGAACTGGGAGCAGGGGCTGTTGGAAGTCTGGAAGCACAAGAAACAGGACAGAGGGGGGAAGAGATGGGCCCGGGGCTGAGTGAAAGCTACAGAGGGGAGCAGCAGCAGCTTTGTAAAGAGGTTTCACCTTTGGTAACTAAAGTCCTGTTGAAGTTTGTTACTACCTTGCTTGCATGGTACAACAGATGTTTGGAACTTTGTAGCCCATTAGGGGCATGTCCACACAGCAGGGCTACGTTTACACTGGCATGATTTTCCGAAAATGCTTTTAACGGAAAACTTTTCAGTTAAAAGCATTTTTGGAAAAATCGCGTCTAGATTGGCAGGATGCTTTTCCGCAAAAAGCACTTTTTGCAGAAAAGCGTCCGTGGCCAATCTAGACACAGTTTTCCGCAAAAAAGCCCCGATTGCCATTTTCGCCATCGGGGCTTTTTTGTGGAAAACAGTACTGTTCTGTTTACACTGGCCCTCTTGTGCAAATGATTTGCGCAAGAGGGCTTTTGCCTGAACGGGAGCAGCACAGTATTTCCGCGAGAACACTGACGATCTTACATGAGATCGTCAGTGTTCTTGCGGAAATTCAAGCGGCCAGTGTAGGCAGCTGGCAAGTTTTTCCGCAAAATCAAATGATTTTGCGGAAAAACTTGCCAGTCTAGACATAGCCCAGGGCTATAAGTCGAATCAAGGTATGCAACTTGAGCGATGTCAATTGCGTAGCTGAAGTCGAAATCGTTTAATTCAGCATTTGGCGCTGTCTACACAGCAGGAAATGAAAGGGAGAACACTCCTCCGACTTCCCTTCCTCCTTGTAAAATGAGGGTTACAGGAGTCTGAGTAAGAAATCCTCCAGCTCGACATTATTTTGAAATAAAGGCTTGCAGGGTAGACGTGCACTATGATGCTATTCCGAAATAACACTGCTGTGTAGATGTACCCTCATGTATCATAGCCTGGAGTTGTCTATTAGCTGCCATCACATCAGGTTGCTTGCGGTGATTGCGTGATCCGACTGCTACTAAGAGTTATTACAAGATCGCGTCTCTGTTTGTCTGTTGTTCCTTCTCATATGCAATTCGTGGGCAAACCTAAGTGCAGTGTTTGATCATTATCTGAATGTTGCTAAAGGGAAAAAAATAAAAGAGCCCATCTGTTCTACAAAGAGGCAGTCAAAAGCGCGGGCTTTGTGACTAAATAAGTTCGCATCTGTTAAGCAGAACCATCAAATGGCAGGCTGGGGACCAAATGCAAATCAGATGTTGAAACCACAAGTCGGAGTGAGATGAGACACAAAAGAAGATGCCTGGAAGTATTGATCCATGCGAGTGGCTTCTGGTTTCTTTAATTCATCTATTTCCTCTCTGTACGCTCCCTGTGCAAATGATGCTGCACCAAAGTGGCACGGGGGGTGTTTTGCTTTGTGCATGATTAAGCAACTTTTTGGCACCATTTTGAGCTGCTAGTTCAGCAGCAATTGGAAACTGAGTAGAGCAGTGGATTGCTGTAGCAGAATCTAGAGGCCTAGGTGGCTAACCATTCAGACTAAAGCTAGTCCCTGGCAGTGGCTTGGCAGTTGCTAGCTTTAAAAAATTGAGCTACCTTTGGCATTGGTTCTCCTTTGGGAAGTCACATGCCCTGCCATCTAAAGGTAGCCTGATCCAGACAGCCGGCAAATAACCTGTGAGCTGCCTTACCTTTATTTTTATTGCCTGCGCACAAAGGGACAGCTGAGACCTCTGCTTTGGGTGGACTGTCGGCTCCAGACTACTCTGACACTTGTCTTGGCATTGGCAGTTCAATTATTTTTGAGGGAGAAAAAAATGGATCTAAAGCATACTGAAGAAGGCGAGACTTCTTTTAGCATCTCTGGAAAAATTCCCTCCTTATTACAGATTGAATCTCTCTAGTCGGGTACCTCTAACTGGTGCTGAACCAAAGAATTTGTCAAACCACTGAAGGTCAATATTGTCTAGCAGCGTTACCAACACTTCCACTTCTTGCTGGGCTCTTAGCCATTTAGGGGCAAATTAGAGCTAAATAACAGCACAGAACACTGAGTGCCAGGACTGGTGGCTGTAAACAAACTTTATGGGACTTGTCCACGCCCAAGATAAGTGGACATCCAGCTAGCTAACATCATGCCGGACCATGGAGGTTGCCGGACCAGATAGTGCCAGACTAGAGAGGTTCAGCCTGTAAGTTTCTTTATACATTTGCTAGCGGCAGCGGGTGAAATTTGTGAACATTTTGTTGTTGAAAAAATGGAACTTCTTTCAAAATCAGAATTTTTCTTTTTTTTTTAAATTTGCATTTTTGATGAACACGGAAAAAAATATTAGACACTTTTCAGTGTTGTAGGTGTTTCCCTATCGTTGCTCCTTTCTTTTCAGTGACAAAAGGGGCAAAGGACAAAAGGGGAGAATGGATGGAAGAGGGGCAACTGAAAAGGCCAGTTTGAAAAATCTAATCTTTTTTATTAAAAAAAAAAATCATGAAAAATTCATGCGAGCAGGAAATCATTCCTTTGTGTAACTTGCAGAACAACAATGGCTTTGAAAAATCTCTATCCCATTTTTTGGGCTAGCTCTCTGACTAACTCAATGGTGTCCCTTTGCAAAGCATAAATAAGATGTCATGGCTGAAGTAATGGATACACCTCGACATTCTGAAGTCGCCGGTTTTAAATCCAGGGCTGGGTCACCTTAGCCCGTGTCTTTCTGAAGTGGACACTTTCTGTGGTCTCTGAGTTTTCCTCAGGCAACCTCAAGAATTGAGACCTGTTCCCTTTGAGTACGTACTAAAGATTGCATAGTACTTTCTACACCCAGTGTCCTGTTCAAAGGGTTCTGTCTTGCCCCCATGTCCCCTAGTTATCCTGCTTTGCCAGGGGTGACATTTTCCAATGGGATGTCCGAGATAGGGCCGGTTTTACACAGAGTCTGCCCAGTCAAAATGGCAGATGCCTAGGACTTGTGCACCTCAGGCCTGAAGAGGCCTCAGGCTGGACACTTGAAATCAAGGCCCCATTTTGAAAAATTGTCAGCAATTGTCTGCCCTTTTGATGGCGATGTGGGACCTGACCATATGTACAGTCATTCATGAAGCACTGACGGCTCTTTGGGGGTTGAAACGCCCCACAGAACTGTCAGATATTAGTAATCGTATTGTTTTGGAAGAGTCAATACTGTATTTGCAGAGAGCACCGAGATAGCGGCGTGTTTTGCACACACGGATGTGCGGGGGTTGGCTTTGACCCGTCAAGAACGTACGGGAGCTACCTGCGTGCTGGGCAGTGAATTCATTTAGTTAGATTGACACACACTAGGTGTGCTGTCGTGATCTGGATGGAACTGAAAAATAGAACATAGCTAAGAGCCAGACCTAACTAAAATGCAGCTGTACAATCCACTAGCGCCCCCGTTGGTACTCGACACGGCTCACAAGCTCATGCTCCCTTCCTGTTCCCCAGGCTTACGGCTCCCTTCTCCCATGCCCATTTTGAAAAGTTGCAGAGAACATAAGAACGGCCACACTGGGTCAGACCAAAGGCCCATCTAGCCCAGTGTCCTGTCTGCCCACCGTGGCCAATACGAGAGCGAGTGAAAAGAACCGGGAATCATCAAGTGGTCCCTCTTTTGTCACCCATTCCCTGCCAAACAGAGACTAGGGACACCATTCCACCTGTGCTGTTGGACCTAACCTCCATGAATCGATCTAGTTCTTTTTTGACCCCGTTGAAGTCCTGGCCTTCACAACGCCCTCTGGCAAGGAGTTGTGAACATGATGAATTTTCTAGCACACCCCGAAGGTGATCAGTTTTGGATATGCCAGAACAAGAGATCAGCAACCAGCATAGCAGCTGTTCTGTTTCTATTCCAGCTCCTGACTGTTGTTTTTAAAAGATTGCATAGATGGCTCACACCTGCATTCTTTCATTATTCAAGAACTCTACTTTGTGATGGGAAGCTTCTGGAGGGGAGAAGAACATCAGTAACTCGGTCCAGCTGCCAAGTTTCATAACACAGCATACCTCTACACCATTGCCTGAATATGCTAGACAGGTTGAACCTCTTTAGTCCGGCACCCTTGAGACCTGACTGATTTCGAAATAGAGAATTTTCCAGACCACGGGAGGTCAGTACAGCCGCTCCCCGAGTTACGACCACCTCCACTTACGACCATCCGCACTTACGACCAAAGCGGTCGTAAATGCAGATCCAAGTTATGAACGGCAATCTGCGCTTACGAACAGTGCGGTCGCCATGTAACTCTATGGGATCCAAGTTACGAACACTTCGAGTTATGGACCAAGTGTTGGTCCGTAACTCGTTCGTAACTCGGGGAGTGGCTGTATTATCTATCAGCATTACCAACACTTCCACCGCTTGCTGGGCTGTTTGAGGACATTGAGGGGTAAATTAGAGCTAAATCACGCCACAGACCATGAGAGCCAGGACTGGAGGCTATAAACAAGCATTATGAGACCACGGGAAACTTGGCCACACCTGTGAAAAGTGGACATCCGGCTAACTGAAATCATGCCGGACCACAGATGTTTCTGGACCAGAGAATTCTGAACTAGAGAGGTTTCCCCTGCCTCGGAGAGGTTCCCCTGTGCTCCCGTGCCTAAATGGGGTAGCTTAAAAACTCACAAGAGTGTTGGCATTCCTAAGACAGAGATGGGGATAGACTTAGGTAAATGGCAACGCAGGAAGACAGCCGCGGAGCCAGGAAAGAACCTGGAATTCAACTCTCAAGCTTGTGTTGTTGTCACAGTTGTAGTGGAACCTGTAGTCTGTGTCTATAGAAAATAATATAGGCTGCAGGAGTTTACATCTGACCTGTGGCATCTCGGTCCTTTTTTCTGAAGTGTATTCATTCACCTTCGCCCATTTTCCTATGCTTCTGCAACAGACGATCTTTATTAAAAGAACCATCATCCCAATATGGCTCAGCAGCTTTGACGCATGAAGGTCTTTGCCCTGAGGCTGTATTTTGTGTTTGTTACATTAAAAAAAATCACATTTGTCCGTGCAGCTGACACCAGCCATGGGCGTCAGTGGCCTAAACAAGGAAGGGACTTTTGATGACTCATAGGTCTTTCCTTTTGTGTTGTGGGGTGGAGGTTGGAGAACATGTTCCCCTTGGTAATAAATCTTCTGTTGTCAGATATCTTTGTGAAGAGGAGTCTCTGAACCATGGTGCCTAAGTGTTTCTTTCCTCTAGGTTTTCATCATATTCTTCGGCATCTGCCTGCTATCAGCTCCCTCTTTCACAGAATCACAGAACCGGAAGGGGCCTCGAGAGGTCATCGGGTCCAGTCCTCTGCCTTCATGGCAGGACGCAGTACCATCCCTGATAGGTGTCTGCCCATCCTGCTCTTAAATATCTCCAGTGATGGAGATTCCATAACCCCCTTGGGCAATTTGTTTAACCACCCTGACAGGACATTTTTCCTAATGTTCAACCTAAACCTCCCTTGCTGCAATTTAAGCCCATTGCTGCTTGTTCTATCCTCAGAGGCCAAGGAGAACAATTTTTCTCCCTCCTCCTTGTAACAGCCTTTTAGTTACTTGAAAACCGCTATCGTGTTCCCTCTCAGTCTTCTCTTTTCCAAACTAAACAAGCCCAATTCTTTCAGTCTTCCCTCATAGCTCATGTTTTCTAGACTTTTAATCATTTTTGTTGTTCTTCTCTGGACCTTCTCCAATTTCTCCACATCTTTCTTGATACATGGTGCCCAGAACTGGACCCAATACTCCAGCATAGGCCTAATCAGTGCGGAGCAGAGCGGAAGAATGACTTCTCATGTCTTGCTCTCAGCACTCCTGTTCATGCGTCCCAGAATCTGGTTTGTTTGTTTTTTTTGCAACAGTGGGGCTGTGGCATGGTAGGCTGGCTCCCTGGCTGCCCGGGAAAGCTGGGGCCATGGCGTGGCAGACCCAGACCTCCAATTGGTCAGGAAGGATTGGGCTGGTGTTGAGTGCGGCTTGGCTCCAAGGGTGAGGGAAGTTTGCTTAAGGGGCGGGTCCTCAGGTGGAAGGGGCGGGGCCGAGGCTTGCCTTCCCCCAGCTGTGCCTTCACCCACCGTCCATAAAAAATGAGGTGCTAGTTGAGCTTGAAAACACATAATCCAAATACACTGCATTTGTGCAATGGCTCCCATAACAAGGTCTTTTCATCTGGCTGCCCCTGCTTTACTTGCCATATTAGCATAATTCACTCTCATTTTATAAATTAAGCTATTTGGATGGCACCTCCAACTCCTCTGGTCTCAGCCATGCTCTCCCAATAGCGGGAAGTAAAGATGTCAGGTAGGAATGTTAAAATCCGTTTAATTAAGTAACCGTGGAACCGCTGAAAATTTCAGCAGTTCCACGCTTACATGCGGGGTGGCAGACGGCTCCCCAGGAGCCGGTGTGCACCAGAAACCGGCTTTTAAGCCAGCTCCCCACATGTACTGGGAGCCTGGATGTAAGCATGAATGTTAACCAATAAGCCCAGTGTACACGGTTACACTTACACATCCCTAGTGTCAGTAGAAGATGCTTAAACCACAGGAAGAAATCTGGCTTTCTTGGAGCGGCGTGCTCCCTCCCGATCCAATTTTGGTACCTCTGAATTAGGCCACGACATTTGGTCAGTCCACTTCGCAGCAATTGCCGTGGGATTTTTAATGATCCCCCGAGGTTGAGGCCTCAGCTAAACATCTTATTCCATATGATTGTGGCTGGGCGTGTTCGGGATTGTCTTGTACAGCAGAAGTCAGGTGTCAGCAGAGCGGTGACACATTCATTAGCGACAGATTAGATTAGCTAGATCTCTCTGTCTCTCGGGAGTCGGCACTTGGTTTGGTTTCCATGCCGGCGGGTCAGTCAAGTTCAATTTATTGGGTTTTCAAAGCCCAGTGTGTTCTGACACGGCGATGTGACGGGCTTGCCCAAAGGAAGACTTTTCTCTTCAGCGTTGTTGTGTGTTTGCAGCAGCTGTTGCATCCAAAAAGTCCCTGTGCAGCCCTCCAAACTATTAATATCGTTAACGGGAAGGAGGGGGAAGAATTTTTTTTTCCAGGTTAGTACAAAGCTGTGGATAGAAACTCAGGGAAGGAGAGTTTTGATTGTGTGTCAGAATAGGGATATCAGGGGGACTTTTGGGTAAAATCATTGTAGTATTAAGTCAGTGTCTTACATACCATGTCTCCAAAGTGTCTATAAAACAACAATGCAGGAAGACAGGTTAGATAATGGACAGGTCTGCCCCATATGTATCTTCTATGACTTTTTACCCACATTAGTGGGTGAGGTAGGGAACGTGAGGTAGGGTGAGGGAGTCTGATTAGGAGGTAGGGTGCAGGAGAGGGCTCGGGGTGGGGGTCTGGGAGGGAGGATGCAGGGGCAAGTTGGAGATGTGGGGTCTCAGCGTGAGGGAGGTGCATGAGGAGGATGTGGGTGCAGAGGAGCATGGGAGATGCTTACCTGGCTCTGTGCCGCCTCCTGTTCCCAGGCATTACCCATGCTTCTCCCATTGGCTGTGATTCGGGCCAATGGGAGCAGTGCAGAAAGCCTCCAGCCAGGGGGAGGGGGAGCGGCAGCCAGCTGCAAGGTGTTCACAGACCACGAGTGGTCTTCGGACCACACTTTGGGAACCACTGATCTTCTTGCAGAATCCTTGTTGCTGCTGTGATGAGTGAGGGGCACAGGAAAAAATCCCCATTTTCATTTGGACAGGGGCAGTTTTTTGAGCTGTTAACTTGCAAACTTGACCTAGAAATTACCGAGAGAGGATTAAACATGGACCCCGGCAGAGTCTAACTATATTTGAACCGGGATCCTTCACAGAAACATCAGTGACATTCATTGCGCGCCGCAACGCTGATGAAGGACTTCAAAAGGGATCCTGTTTTGGTTTTTCAAATGGCAGTTCCTTGAGGTGAGATTGGCGAGGATAAATACCATGTGTGAAACCGTTCACAGGAGAGTTCTCACAGTGCTTTTCCAAGTAACCACGACATTTCCAAGGGTTGGTTAAAACCCCCAAATGAGGTGGGAATTTTGACATTATCACCCTGTTTGGACGCCATGAGAAATAAAAAAGCCCCACTCCTCGAGTTCGCCAGCCACACATGAAGAAATAAACTCAATGTCTAGAGAAAAAAGTCCAGGAGAGACAAGCTGCTTTCAGCATTTGTAAAGAACAAATCTCCCTGGTTGGTCTTGATTTCTGCTTTGGGCAGAATGGTGGCATTAGTGGAAAGGGGGGACCAAAAGTAGAGCTGGATTTAGAGCTAGCAGCTCTTGCCATCTCAAATGAAAAACAAGCTCAAATTGGCTTCAACAGGAATCCCATTCTACGGACTGATGACAGGCCTGTAAATAAAGAGTAACACATCATGGCACTGTATTGTGTAGGGAGAGGCGTTCATGTGGCTTGACGCCAGGAGTTGTTTACATCAGTGGTTTCCAACTTTTTCGAACAAGCGGATCCCTTTTCAATCTATTAAAATTTCACGGACCCTCCCCTCCCGGGGGGAGAAAAAAAAAAGAAAAGGAAAAGAAAAGTATGGAAAGAAAAAGGAAAGGAAAGTAATGATCACGCCCACTGCAGTGGGACTAATCTTTATTTTTAAACTTTCTACGGTACCGTCATAGATCACCAGGGATCCGTGGACCACAGGTTGGGATCCACTGGTTTACATGAATGATTTGGAAGAAGGATACATCTCCGAGGGAAAGCCAGATTAGTCCATGTCTGCAAAAACAACAGGGAGTCCGGTGGCACTTTAGAGACTAACAGATGATCTGTTAGTTTTCAAGGGCATGTCTACACTATGGAGAAGATCAACCCTCCGGAGGTTGGTCTTCAAGTGTTCGGTTTAGCGGGTCTAGTGTAGACCCCCCAAATCGAATGCTGAGGGCAGCCCCCACCGGCGTCCTGTACGACTCATTCTGTAAGGAGTAAGGGAAGACGATCGGAGCTTGTGCTCCCATCGGCCTCCCGCAGTGTAGACGCTGCTTCGACTCGGCTTAAGGTAAGCCGACTCTAGCTATGCATTTTGCCCAGCTGGATGGAGAACCTAAAGCCAACTTGCCTGGTCTACTGTAGACCAGGCCTAATGTGCCACAGGATTCCGCGTTGTTTTTTTGGAAGAGGGTGTAAGGGTAGAATATGCCTCTTCTTGTATAGTTGCTTTCACAGGGGCTAGGAAGCGTGTGTGGGTGATCCCCTGCTGCCCTAGCTCCCCTGCAAGTAGGGCAGCTTCCATGAGGCTGCCAGCACTTAAGAGAGCAGGCAAGGGTGAAGGCCTACACTGCTGGGAGCGTTAGCTGAGCCGGCAGGGTTCCATCCCTGGATGCTAGCAGAGCAGAGCCCCAGTGGGGTTTTCCTGTTCCCTCTGGAGTCTGCCAGTAAAGGCAGCTCCTGCCCTTAGGAGCTTAAAATGCATGTAGGACACATGTCCAGAGGATGTGGTGAAGGCCAAGACTTTAACAGGGTTCAAAAAAGAGCTAGATAGATTCATGGAGGTTAGGTCCGTCAATGGCTGTTAGCCAGGGTGGGTAGGAATGGCGTCCCCTGTCTATTTGTCTAGAGATGGATGACAGGGGAGGGATCACGCGATGACTCCCTGTTGTGTTCACTCCCTCTGCGGCACCTGGCATTAGCCACTGTCGGCAGACAGGATACTGGGCTGGAGAGACCTTTGGTCTGACCCAGCGTGGCCGTTCTTGTGTTCTTACGTCACAGTCCAGCCAAACCATTGTAAGGCTATAGACCATTACAGGTGTGTCTGAAGCCACGTAGTAAGTGAGATGTTGGGAGGTTCTGCTTCCATGTTGTTGGTGGGCTTTAAGGCCGAAGTGATAGTCAGAGGCATGGGTGGACCCTAGGGTTGCCAGGTGTTTGGGTTTGAACCGGACAGTCCAGTATTTGAGCTTTCTGTTTGGGAAATAAATTGAGAAAATAGAAATGAGACAATAGAACTGTCGGGTATTTTCTAAATCAGATGTGATGTAGATGGTGATGTCATGTCAAGTGTGTCTGGTATTTTTGTTGAAACCACCTGGCAACCCTAGTGGACTCGGCGATGGGGGAGGGAGGGGCAAAGGGGGCCTGGCGATTCAGTTGCCCTGAGGCCGGGTGGCCGGAAGCTCTGGGCCCTTTAAGTCGCCGCCGAAGCACCATGCTGTGTGCTCCAGCTGGCACTGAGGTCTGGCTGCCCTGGCCACGTCCTTCATCTCGAGACTCCGCCCCTTCCGGGAGCACGGGGCCACTCCCCCTCTGCCTGGGCCTGAGTGGAGAAGGAGAGATGAGAACACAGACGAAGGAAGGAGCTGGCTGTGTAGAAACATACACGGGTTTACACAAAACCTTTCCACCCATGAGACGCCACCCGTGACTTCCATAAACGTGCTCTCAGTTGAGGGGCAAATCCGTCCCTCTGTTACACCCCCCGCTGCTCCATCCGCTCCCAAGCAGCGTTTGGTCCGTTGCAAAAGGGGAGGTAAAAATTAGATTTCTTTGGGTTGAGTCTCATTACAGTAGAGTCAGCCTGTCTCCATTCCACAGGAGACGAACACGCGGACGCTTTTAAGTGGCGGCAGATTGGTACTTTATCCTTCCCTTGTTTATCTGATCTAAGGGTAAATTGAGTTTAGAGCCTCTTCGTGTTAGCCCTTTGCTTTCTTTCAGCGGTGAATGGCATCCAGTAATTAAAAGCAAAACAGACCTTATCGGGCTTTTGTTGTTTCTTATTATTCTGTTTGGTATACCTGGACAGACGCCTCTAGATAATGCGGCCTCGTCTTGAGATTGATGAATTCCAGTTCCCTGTTGTGTGACATTCTTTTGTAGCTAGAATTCTCTGAATTATGGCTTTAAGATGGTTTGAATGACAAGACAGGGGCCAATTAGTTTCCTTGTCCACACAGCTCGATTGCCCACATTCCTCGTAACGTTATTTGCCGTTAGTACTTACCATGAGTGCCATCTTGACCGTGACTGTTGGCCCGTCCAATCTGACTTCCCCACCTTCCGCAATGGTGTGACAGCTAATGCTTCAAGATAGGGAACTCAAAACTTCCCAGAGCACTGCTACAAGCTGGTTTGTGTCCTCAGTGCCTGTGACAAGGTGGCTTCTGGGCACCACATTTCAGGAATGTTGTGGAGAAATTGGAGAAGGTCTAGAGAAGATCAACAAAAATGAGTATGTGTCTAGAAGACATGAGCTCTGAGGGAAGATTGAAAGAAGTGGGTGTGTTCAGTTTGGAAAAGAGAAGACTGAAAGGGGTCATGATAGCGGTTTTCAAGTACCTAAAAGGGTGTGACAAGGAGGAGGGAGAAAAATTGTTCTCCTTAGCGTCTGAGGCTAGGACAAGCAGCAATGGGCTTAAACTGCATCAAAGGAGGTTTAGGTTGGGCATTCGGCAAAACTTCCTAACTGCCGGGGTGGTTAAACACCGGAATAAATTGCCTAGGGTGGTGGTGGAATCTCCATCACTGGAGATATGTAAGAGCAGGCTGGACAGACACCTGTCAGGGATGATCTAGACAGTGCTTGGTCCTGCCGTGAGGGCAGGGGACTGGACTTGATGACCTCTTGAGGGCCCGTCCAGTTCTAGGATTCTATAATTCAGAGCTAACGGGACTAGGCTACTGGACCCTGATTGCCGTAGAGGCCACCGGGGTGAGCTCAAGGTATTGCACTAGAAGGAGCAGCGGGAACCTGGGGGAGGGAGGGAGGAAGGCCTAGCAGAGACTGCAGAGTGAGGAAAATCTCCTGCAGGGCAGACCCTTGAGAACAGGGGAGCGTGCCCCAGCTAGGAGGGATGGGAGCTGTAACCTGCCAAGGCACGTGGAGGACCCTGACACAGAGGAGTTTGGAAGTCAGAGTCAGAAGGCGGAGCTGAAGCCTGGGGGTGGTGGCTGAATTGGGCTCCAGCCCCAGGAAGGTGGGGGACTCTCTACTTTGGGGGGAAGAGAGGGGAAGAGAGGCTGAACTGGGGATGGCTCTTGGAGGGTCAGACTGTGTAATGACTAAATAAACTGAACCCCATGGGGGAAATCTTTCATATTACCCTTGGTCTGGGGATGAGCAGTTTGTCCAGGAAGTCCCGAAAGCCGTGGTGGGCAACCTGCCATCCATCAGGGTTCTAGCCCACGAGCCCCTCTGTTTACAGTTGCTTACGTGCAGGGTTGCCAGATGATGCAGGTTGCTGTTCATGGGTTTTTCCCCCCACTGGTGTTACTAAATTGACATGCTCTGATGGTTAGCACACGGGACGGGAGGGGCGCGCGGATTGCACACAACATTGTGAGAGCCGGGCGTTCCCTTTGCAGCCAGTCACAGCGCTGCCGCGGTTCTGTCGCTCATCCTGCAAATTCGAGGGATGCCAGCGTAGCGAGCAAAACGACCATCTTGGTGACGACTATCTTGCGGCCCGCTGAGATGAGGGGGGGTCACTCATGTGACCCACTCCCTAGCCTCGGTGGCCCATTGCAGTCCCAACGCGACAGAGGCAGGGTGCCTCAGAGTGACGCTGGGCCACGAGGGGCCACTCGAGAGACAGCTGGCCCTGTAACCAAGCACCAGCTTATTGGCTGTACTTTCTGGTTTGCAGTGTTCTTAATTGTCTTTCGTGGCGTGGCGTGGCATGGTGTGGCGTGGTGTGGCGTGGCGTGGCGAGTTCCAGCATCCCCACTTCACAAAGGAAGTTGTAAACTTAGAACGGTTGCAGAAAAGAGCAACCAGAATCATTTAGGGTCTGGAAAACCTCCTGTAGAGCGAGGCACTCAAGGTGCTCTGTCTATTCCGTTGATCCAAGAGACGTTTGAGGTGCTTCGGCTGTAGTCTACACATACTTACACAGGGAAGAGATTTCTGGTAGGAGACAATGCTTTAATTCTGCTGTAAACAGCATCACGAGATTCACTGGCTGAAGCTAGACAAATTCAGGCTAGTTACAAGGTGTATTTTTGTGAGGGTAATTAACTGTTGGAAGAACTTGCCTAGAGATACGGTGGATTCATCATTTTAATAAGTCGAGTCTCTTCTTGAGGTTGAATACAAGCTATGGCTTGATGCCCCAATTATCGGGTGAGATTTTATGGCCTGTGTTACCCAAGAGGTAGATGCTCATAATGGTCCCATCCAGCCTTAGCACTGATGGGAGAAATAGGGTTTTCGGAGGGAGGTGAATGAGGAGAAGATAGTGGTCTGGCAGACAGTCCTTGCCAAGGGCATTTTAAGGATGGAAAACACCACAGGAGAAGACGCAGCCTCAGGCACGCAGAAGTAAATAATTGGCGCATTGCTGTCAGAATAAAAGGCCTGTGCGTATCTGAGAGGGGACACGGAGGTAGGAGGAAGTTAGATACAGGCTTAGGCAGAGTTTTGTAGTTCCCTATACGCGAGAGCTAGGAGTTTGCATTTGACATGCCGGCCACGGGGGAGTTTCTGGGGGGAATTCGAGGAGAGAGGGTCTCGCTGATGGGGGTGACTGGAGACAGAATATGGACTGGGATGGTTTGGTTTATTCCGGTGTGTCAGGAGGGACTCTCGGAAGGGAAAGCGGCAAATAGAAAGTGATTTGCTTGCAGAAGCATCGACAGGCAGACAGCAGATGTCAGCTGCAGCGTCGCTTTTCAGGAGGAACCGGTGACCACGCTGGTGACATTAGTGGCCAGCGGAAGCAGGTCTTCAGTCCACCAAGTCCTCACGTGTGGGTTGGTGAGAGGCTGAGGGTGATTCGTTTCTCCCGGGCGGGTGTAGTGGAGGGCTACAGGGATCCGATGGTTGGTTGCGCGGAAGGAGGGACATGACGCAGAGTGGGTGACGTGGGGATGTGAAAGCCTGTTTAATTAGTTCACTGGTTAAACGGTAAGTTTAACCAGTTAACTGATTCGGTGGGCACGGGCAGGGGACTGGGAGTCTGTTACCTGCCCCGCTACAACTTCTGGCCCTGCGTGAGGCTGCCGATTCCCAGCCCATGAGCCTGTGCAGGCTGAGCGCTGGCAGGGTCATTCCTTGCATACCGCCCCTGGCTGCCGCTTCCGGCCCCACGCAAGGCTGCTCCCTCCCCGCCCTTGCAGGCAGGAAGCCAGCTGCCCCTCCGGGCTGGATCAGCCCTCTGCCTGCGTGGGCCATGGCCAGGGGGCTGCTCCCAGGTAACGGTTAACCGGTTGGGATGATGCTTGCCGAGTAACCGGTTACCCATTCACATCCCTAGTGTACAGCTGCTTGGGGTGTGGCCTGGACAGTCCCGATCGAGCAGGATCCCTCGTTTTCCATTTCTACGCCCTCGCCCCCTCGTCCAGTCCCTACGCCAACTCCTCTCCTGCGTCAGATTTGTGCTTTCTGCCTTCAGCGCCTCGGCTCCCCCGCAGTTCTCAGGTCCCGCCTCTCCACTAATCCCAGTGCTCCCTTGTCTGCATTCCCTTGTCTGGTCCTCGTCTCCCTCTGTCACATCCTCCCTCCTGCCGTACTCCGCCCTCCCTCCCTCCCCCCCGCTAGAGTGTCTCAATTCTTTCACCGCTGCTTTCTGCATCCCCTTGTGAAGTCCTGCATCAGCCTATTGGTGAGCTATTAAAAAAATGCAGTTTGCATACAACTCCAGCGGGCCAAAAAAAAATCACTTTTGTCACTATTACTCATTCAGTGAAATGTCGCCGAGGGGTGACCGGGTTAAGCTGAGTCGGCAAAAGAACCGAGCAGGCCGGTGGCAGCTTAGAGACGAACAGATTTATTAGGGCGTCTGCTTTCGTGGGTGAAAGCCGCTTCCTCGGGTAAATCTCTCAGTCTCTGAGGTGCCCCATGACTCCTGGTTTTGATTCAGGGATGTGCCTGGAGCTCACCTCAGTGGTTGGCATGGATGCTGAGCTCAGATTTGCCGGGGTGTGTGGCATCTTTTCCCGGGGAAAATCAGATTGTGAGCGGCTCTGAGTGGAATGGGGAATTTCGTTCCATGTTCTGGGGAGGAGTTGGTGGGTTTAAAGAAGGGCTGGGGAACCTGTTTTGGGTCTGACGCTGCTGAGATACAGAAAAATCAGTCAGGGGCTGCATGCAAGTGAGAAGCAAAAAAATCCCCAAACCAACCCCCAAATTCTCCAAAGTGACGTGGGCCTCATTCCCCTCACACATCAGAGCTACGGGGAGCCCAGTTTAGTAGAAGTTGTGGGCCCCAGTCCTGCAGGAGTATACTGATAGGCTCCCCAGTACTGGGGGGAGGGAGCGTTGAGCCTCAGGGGCCAGATCTAAGAAAGACAGGGACCGCAGGTTCCCCACCCCGGTTTACAGTGTCTTGGGTTGGCTGTCCAGAAATGGAGGCATCCCCAATCAGTTGCCTTTTAAAAATTTGACCTCAGATGCTTCCTTGAAAGTCAGTGGGACTGTGGTACCTCAGTGCCCGAGGGATCTTTGCATTCGGGAATGAGGCGTGTGAGGTAGAGTTTTCAGAAGCCCCGTTGCTCGGTTCTGGCGCTCTTCCCCATCGTCTGGGAGCACCTCCCGCCCTCGGAGCAGCCTTGCAAAGGCAGGGCAGTGTGACCCTCATCTTACTGAGGCGCATGGGGATTTTCCACAGGGTCACCCTGCCGTCCTTCACAGCGGAGAAATCATCCGCCTCAAGGCTCCTGGTGGTCCCCTCCTTGACAGCCTGGCTGTGGAGGCTGAGATATGAACAGGCTGTGGAATCGGAAACATGCTGAGAAGCCTTGTTTGAAGCTCAAAGGGGAGGTGGAACGAGTTCCTCTCCTGCCAGCATGTCTCTGCTTTGATCTCCCTCCCTTTGGAGAAAGGGCCTATCTGTAAGAGTAATGGGGGAGGTGGGAAATGCAGCTCAGTCTTACTCCTCAAAGCCGCCACCTCTGACACACTGTCGTAGGGATAAACAAACAAGTTCGTATGCCATGTAATAAAGAGAAACCTCCCCCCCCCCGCCCCCTGAGTTTTTGTGTGTTTGTATTTTACAACTTTTATTTCCAGTTTAAAAACCTAATGTCCGTGGTGTTGTTTTTCCTCATCCTTCCCCAGATCTGAACCATGTCCCACCCTTCATGGCTGCCGCCAAAGAACGCCACCGAACCCGTCGGCCATGTCACGGCCAGGATGGAGACCACCCACGCGTTTGGGACCCCCAGCATTTCTGTGTCCACGCAGCAGACGCCGAAGAAGTTTGCCCCCGTGGTTGCTCCAAAGCCAAAGTACAACCCGTACAAGCCACCGGGGAGCGACGGTAAGAAACCCTTTGAAACAGTGTGGCGGCACGGCAGGGTCCTCGTGCAATCTGTACAGAACGCAAAGGCGTGAAAGGGATCCTCGTGCAGTGAGCCAGCACGCTGCCTTCCACCACTGAGGCCGGCACTTGTGTGAGTGTCTGCTCTTGGCGGGGAGTGAATTTCACCCATGGGCTGTGTCTAGACTGGCAAGCTTTTCCACAAAATCATCTGCTTTTGCTGAAAAACTTGTCAGCTGTCTACACTGGCCGCTTGAATTTCCGCAAGAACACTGACGATCTCATGTAAGATCGTCAGTGTTTTTGCGGAAATACTATGCTGCTCCCGTTCAGGCAAGAGCCCTCTTGCGGAAATCATTTGCGCAAGAAGGCCAGTGTAGACAGCACAGTGCTGTTTTGCACAAAAAAGCCCCGATGGCTAAAATGGCGATCGGGGCTTTTTTGCGCAAAAGCGCGTCTAGATTGGCACGAACGCTTTTCCACAAAAAGTGCTCTTGCAGAAAAGCGTCCGTGCCAATCTAGATGCTCTTTTCTGAAAATGCTTTTAACAGAAAAGTTTTCCGTTAAAAGCATTTCCGGAAAATCATGCCAGTCTAGACGTAGCCATGGTGTATATTTGAGTTAGGGGAATTAGCGCCTATCTATGCCGTATGCTCTAGAGAACTGACTGGGGTTTTGAGGTCACCCTGTTACAGAGCAGTTCAAATGAAAATCACACGATATCTTTTGAACCTGTTCCTTCCAGCTAGCCCCATGTTATTAAAAAAAAAATCTGGCCCCATTTTATTTTCTTACATTTCTAAGGCCTATCCTTTCTAGGTGTTCACTTATTTGGCGTGTACCTACTAGGGATGTAAAATCCCATTTAATTGGTTAACTGGTTAAATGTGATGTTAAACTAGTTAACTGATTAAAGAGGAAGTGGGGGGGCACTCCAGCTTTGGGGGGGACGACATTCCAGACCAGCTGGGCTGGAGTGTCCCCTCCATAGCTGGGGTGGAATGGTCCCCAACTGGAGGCGAGGGAGTTAATTCCTTTGCTCATGTGGTTTGTACCATGTGGCTCCTGGGATTTGAGGGGGAGGAGGGGATAGATAAAGATCAAACAGCACCAAAGTTCTTTAGCACAGGGGAGGGAGGCAGCCTGTGGTCACCGCTCAGGTCGGAGGCATGTGGCATGACTCCTTCCCTGCGGAATAGCACCTTTCGTTGGACCCAGTCCTGTACGGAGCGAGCAGTTGTAAGTCAGTCCTGGTAAAGCCATTGTGGTGAGCGTACCTTGTAGGAGGCACTGGGCATTTTGTAGACCCCTAGGGCTGGCAGAGACCTCAGGAGTCATCCAGTCCAGCCCCCTGTCCAAAATCATCCAGGACCAACCCCAACTCAATCAGCGCAGCCAGGGCTTGGTCCAGCCGGGACTGAAACACCTCTAGAGATGGAGATTCCACCTCCTCCCTAGGGAATCCATCCCAATACTTCACCCCCCGCCTAGGGAAATCGTTCTTCCTAATGTCCAACCTAGACCTCCCCCACTGCAACGTGAGACCCTTGCCCCTCGTTCTGCCACCTGCCCCCACTGAGAACAGCCTCTCCCCATCCTCTGTGGAAGCCCCCGTCAGGGAATTGAAGGCTGCTCTCATTTCTCAGCATCAGGCTCACGTCTTATCTGACTTCAGGCTTTTGGAGATCAGTGGTGGTGAGGAAAGAACTCTTCAGGGACTGGGTGTGCTACTCAGCTTGCTGAAGTCCCGCCGGTCAGTTTCAGCAGCCAGCCCATCCCAACCCAATAGCTCAGCTGTATATGAAAATAAGAATGTTAGACTTTGAGGATCCAGGAGAGAAGGCAGGTCCATAGAGACTCTTCATCCCACCATGATTCGTGCCCTTTTTATTGCTCTGTTGTCTCAGCAAAGCTCCCCAATTATTTCCTCAGGGACCTCGATTTGTTTTGGTTTCAACAATCTAGTGTGGGTGGCACTGGGAACTGGCTGATTGCTGTCCGCTCAAAGAAGCCCTCCCGGTCATCTTGCCCGAATTTGTTCTTCCGTTCTCATGTGCCCCTCTTTCTGCTGTGAAACTGGAAACTCAAGAGCGGCAGTTTCCATTGTGTCTCGGATATGTTTCAGTCTCTCACTCGCTGGCCTCCAAACAACTTCAGAGGGTTGTTTAATTTTCTTAAGGCTTGAGAGGTGCACAGTTTACACAACAATGAGCAGTTCTGTGGCTCCTTAGAGACTTACAAATATATTAATAATATTTGTGGGTAAAACCCACTTCCTCTGATGAATTGGAGTGGAAATTACAGAATCTAGTGTATATATAACAGCGAAAGCAGTTACCTGTTGATTGTAGGCTTAATGAAGCTAATTAAGTGAGGCTAGATGTGTTCCCTATGTAACATTTGATGTGAAGATGCAAATAATAAAGGTGGGGGAAATTGCCTTTGTAGCGTGTTAACCAGTTAGAATCTCTATTCAAGCCCAAGTTGATAGTGTCAGACTTTTAAATTAACTCTGGCTCTGCAGTCTCTCTCTGTAATTGGGTAGTGAAATTCCTTTGTAGACGAACAGCTACTTTTAAATCCATGATTGAGTGATGCCTGAATGGCAGCGCAATTCTTTAGAAAACCTGGCCCTAAGTGACGGTGGCTTATTTGTTCTGTGTTGAGTTTCTCAGTGGTGGCTTGTAAGTCAGGACTTTTCTTGTTCCATGAGACCTGGTCTAAGGTCTGGAAAACACAAGCAGAAGTCACCATGTTCTTCTTGGTGGTGCTTCCCCTGTGCACTAGTATCTCCAGATCTCCTTTTTCTTTGTCCTGTTCAGCACTTCTGGGCACTGTTCAAGGCAGGATCTTCGCTGGAAGGCTCAGAAAACTTTCACTAATGGAACCAGTTTCTGGTGGTGGTTCTTCATTTGGATGCCTTGGTGCCCAGATTCTGCTGCAGCTCTACCGAGCTGGTGTTGCTCTTGCTATCTCACTGCCAATTTTATCCCTGTCTTTTATTCTCTCTCCCCATGGCACTTACCGAATCATCAAGAGGCCATGGAACAACAAGTCAGCACAGAAGGGTGTTGTGTAAGAGGAGCTTTATTTGCCCAAGGCAGGAAGAATACATAGCGACTGTGTGGAAGGTGGGAGCCAGCAGCTGAAGTCTGCCGCATCGTAGCGCTTGCTCACATACCAGAATTCTCTATAGGCTGTCTCAGACCTCAGGCCGTTTACAGATTAAATCCTGCGCTGTGTTAACGTGACTGGGAACCACGGCAGAAGCGGTGCTCTTGCAGTCGGTCCTAATTCCCCACCCTGTGTATTAGACATGCCAAAACCAGGAAGGGCCCAGCAGCGCTAACGCGGAACCAATGGTGGTTTCTTGTAAATTCCCCCCCCCAGATAAGTGCCAGCTGTCTGCCCAGATGCCTTGCCCCAGTCACATGGCTGTTGGGTTTAGTTCTTTACCTAAACTTCCATGAAAACAAAAGAGAGAAGAGAATTTAATTTTCTTGCTCTTAACCATCTCCAGGGACACACCATAATAAACCATTTTCCCTGGCACCTTACTATGCTGTGTTCTCATTGCACGTTGTAAGATTCCGGTGCAGTGCCTGGCATTTTAATAAGCTCAGCCCGAGGGCAGGAACATTCCCATTCCAGGTGGGCCTGATCCGGAGAGGTGTGATAATTATTAAAGTCAGTGCTAGCAGCAGGGCTGCTGCATCACCGTGGGTGGGCCCTTTTTACCATGCCACTTGTATTCTGTTCCACACCTCCTCATTCCTCTGGGCCCAGCCTTCTGCAAAGAACCAGCGCCCTCCTTAGGAGTAGCTACACAATCATTTTCTCTCTGCCATCGTAGACACAATTCTGCCCAGAATAACATGTCTTAAAAAAAAGGTCGTAATCCTGCTTTCACTGAAGTCAGAGGGATATCTCCTATGGACTTATAGGATCAGGTCTGCAGTCTCAAAAGATACTCAGTGCCTGGCTTATATGTGCAGTACTGTGTGTATAGAATAACAGCCATTGGGGGAGGAGACTCGCTGCATTTGTGTTGGAAGACAAGTACCGGCAATAGATCTCCAGGATAGAAGAACGTTTTCCTTTTGCTGTGTCGCAGTAACACTCTCATTCTGTTCACTGTTCTGTACTCAGCACAGTGGTCTCTGTTCTGCACTGAAATTGGAACAGAGACTTTGGGAGACTTCTGTTTGCTTGCCCCATGGTCTCCTGCTGCGTACCTTTTCCTTCCCTCCCTATTATGTGCAAAGGGAGAACTGAGGCACAGGGAAATTAAGTGAGTTGCCTCAAGAGATCTCTGGCTGAGATGGATTTCGAGGGGGGGGGGGAGAAGGAAAGCTCAAATTCTTCTTCGAGAGGCGTCCCTGTGGGTGCTCCACCTTAGGTGCGTAAACGCCGCCGCACCTCTCGTTGGAGACTTCAGGTAGCTATGCCAATGGTCGGCTGCAGATGCGAGACGCCGGCATGCAACATTTGAAATGGCTGCCCTGCATGCAGAGCCAACCGTCTCTTCAGTTCCTTTTTTTACCGCCGCCGGCTTCGGTCGCAGCTTAGCAGTCGCCCTCATTCTTAGCTACTTATAGTTAGTTAGATCACAGTAATACTAAAGGTAAATATTAACTCTGTTATTTTTTTGTCTTACTCTATAGAAAAAATGTTTTTTTTCCTCCGGGTTTTCCTGTTCCAGTTAGATTCAGTATAGATACTTAACTGTTGGGGTGTCACTTGGCAGAAGCCATCCTAAAATGTTCTTTGACTGGGGAGTGCATGGCCTGCTGGGATTTAAGTGGTGTGCGAGCTGCAGGCTATCCATTCGCATATGGGATGCACGCTCCGAGTGTGTCCGCTGTTTGGGTGAAGAGCACTCTATGGATCAGTACCCTCATTGCAGGAAATTCACTGCAAGAACGAGAAAGGCCAGAGAACTCCAGCTAAAAATGACACAGCTGGAGAAGACTGCTTGTCCTGGCTCAGACCCTGAGCACGGCACCCCTCTCAGGCAGGCATCCCCTGGGACGGCATTGGAGAAAGGGGCTCCCATTAGGTCGAGCCCAAAGAGACCGTGAAAGGGTCCAGGTGCCCAAAACTAAGTCCCATTCCTCCTCAGGAACCAACTCTCCTTCGAGGAAGCTCACTCTCCATAAAAAGTTTGCCATGGCACCCACAGTGTCTAAGATGCTGGAAAAACAGGCAGCTAATGGGGCCAGCACCAATAAGAGCCAAGACCCCAAGGAGAAGCTTCGTCCTTCCTCCTCCTCCAAAGCACCAATGGAGCCGAAACAAAAAGGCTCCACGTCGGCACCTGTTAATGCTGCCCAGAATCACGTTTGGTTTTTTTTTGCAACAGCGTCACACTGTTGACTCATATTTAGCTTGTGATCCAGTATGTCCCCTAGATCCCTTTCTACAGGACTCCTTCCTAGACAGTTGCTTCCCATATTGTATACGTGAAACTGATTGTTCCATTCCTAAGTGGAGCACTTTGCATTTGTCCTAATTGAATGTCATCCTATTGACCTCCGACCATTTCTCCAGTTTGTCCAGATTGTTTTGAATTATGACCCTATGCTCCACAGCACAACCCCGCCCAGTTTGGTATCATCTGCAGACTTAATAAGCGTCCTCTCTATGCCATCATCTAAATAGTTGATGAAGATATTGCACAGAACTGGTCGCACGACTGATCCCGGAAGAGCTCCACTTGTTATGCTTTTCCAGCATGATTGTGAACCACTGAGAACTACTCTTTGAGAACTGTTACCCTGCCGTTTTGCACCCACCTTACAGTGTCCATAGTTTTATTGATAAAAAGGTCATGCAAGACTCTATCAATTCTCTCTTAGACTGTGTCTACACTGGCATGAATTTCCGGAACTGCTTAAAACGGAATACTATTCCGTTTTCAGTTTTTCCGGAAAAGGAGCGTCTACATTGGCAGGCTGCTTTTCCGGAAAAGCCCTTTTTCTGGAAAAGCATCTGTGGCCAATGTAAAAGCGCTTTTCCAGAAAAGAGCCCCGATCGTCATTTTCGCGATCGGGGCTTTTTTCCGGAAAAGACTACTGGGCTGTCTACACTGGCCCTTTTCCGGAACAGTGTTCCGGAATAAGGATTTATGCCCGAGCGGGAGCAGCGTAGCTTTTCCGGAATAGTGGCTGATTTTGTACAGTAGAGCGTCGTTGCTTTTCCGGAAATTCAAGGGCCAGTGTAGACAGCTCGCAGCTTATTCCGGAAAAGCGGCTGATTTTCCGGAATAAGTGGTCCAGTGTAGACACAGCCTTACAGTCTAGGTATACCACAACTACCACTTCCCCTTTATCCATAAGACTCGTTGTCCCATCAAATAAAGCTATCATGGTGGTTTGAGATGTCCTGTTCTTTACAAATCCCTGCTGATTAAAATCCCAACAGATGGCAAAACTTTACAAAATGAAAATCTAGTAAAAATTCATAGGGTCTCATCCGCTTGTCTGTGTGGCCCCTCTGCCTCACCGTTTCAACCTCTTTGTTACGGATAGCGGGTGTGCAAAAGTATAACAAGTCAGAGGGTTGTGGTGCCATCACAATGAGAGATGGGTGCCTCTTCCCCCAGAGTGCAAACCAGTGCCTTGTTTTCTCTGTCAGATGCACTCTGGACTTGCTTCACAAAATTAGCCACCTCCCTCATGACGGAGCATCACCGGAGATGTTATAATTACTGCTATTGATGCCTTTTCCTTATATTCTGCCCCCCTGGAGGAATGTACTACCAGCAAAAGCAGGAGCATTTAATACGGAAATTTAATAATAGAAACTAATTGAAAGAGTGAGAACCAAAGCAGATGTTTCTCTCTTTCCACAGTCTTTTCTTTCTTATTTTCTTAATCTCGTTTCTTTTGGGTGACCCTTGTGGAGGCAATGCATAACAAGAGGAACATGTGCAATTTTTTTAGCCCATTCCTGTCCATTGAACTTTTTTTTGGCTGGAGAAGTGGGTAGATTCCAAGCAGATATAGTCAGTGCTGGGTCCGTGAAATCTTCATCCCTGCTGCCATGGATCTGCCTGCTCTTGATTTGCGGCGCAGTCCCTATGTTCTTGTGCATGGAGTTTCTTGAGCTGAGCCTGTTGGTTTGTTCTGCGTCTGCTGGGGCCTAGGAATATGAACAGTCAGGCTCACTTTTCCTTGAACCCAAAGCAATGTCAGGAGTCTTGGGGGCTAGCGCTACCGTCCACAGCTCTATCTGCTTTTTGAAGCCTGTGTCTGGGTTTCCTGGGGTATGTGCTTGGCATGTTAATGTGTCTTCCACCTACCCTGGGATACTGGTGGAGCATAGAAGCTAAACAGAAAGTGGTTTCTACGTGGATGGGAGGTGGGAAAAGACGAATCCAGGGTGGCATTGGAGAGCCAGTAAGTTAGACTCAGCTCTGTGTATTTGACGTGACCCATACTGAAGGGACCACTGTGACTGTCCAGCTCAGGAGTG
Organism: Pelodiscus sinensis; assembly: GCF_049634645.1. Lineage (NCBI taxonomy): Eukaryota > Metazoa > Chordata > Testudines > Trionychidae > Pelodiscus > Pelodiscus sinensis. The sequence goes on from NC_134720.1 coordinate 52,177,943, forward strand.
GCCAACCCATTAAACGAAGAGAGCCGAAACAGGGTGGGAAAAAATGCGAAGAGCCGCACCAGAATTGTTGAGCAAAGGAAAAAAGACGCAGCCCTCTAAAAACTGCGGGTTAGGCTCTTTTGGTCACATCAGGCGCCCAGCAGCTGCCGCCATCTTGCCGATGTCATTTTGCCATGCCGGATGTTTGTAAGGGCACGTGGGGCAGCTTTGTGAGCCGCACGTTCAGGGGTGAAGAGTCGCAGGTTGTTCATTCACCCCTGGTCTAGCTGATCAGAGGACGTTCTGCTGTTGGCCGTGCTGTCTTTTGCATGAGACCTACAGAGGAATTCCTGACCAGCTGTGTTACCGCTTTGGACGAGCAAGAGAGTTTCCCATCCTAGCCTGTCTATTCTGCCTCCTTAGATCTTCCCAGTAGTTCCAAACCAGGTACATCTCTCTCACACTCTCGTGTCTTATAAGCTGTTCAGACAGCTGCTGCGTTTCCCCCCAAAGGGGGCAGCTTCTCCGTGATGAAACTGGTGACTTTATTTTGGGCCACAACCTGTGGGAGGTTGAGCAACCTGTCGCTCGCACGACACGCTCAGCATCTTCCCAGGATCGGGGCCGTGCTCTGTAAACTACTTTGGGTTCCTATGGATGGGAAAATAGAGATGTGCGATATTATTACCGCTCCTGCTGATGCTAATCACACCCTGCTAACGTATTTCATTCTCACTACGCTTAAGCAAGCCCCCAAATTAGCTCTTGCCTTTTATAGTGTGTGAGCTTCTCTAAGAGGAACTGTGTTTTGGAAGAAAGATTAACTCTTTATCCATGTTATTCTCCCAGTGAAAGAAGCCCACAGAAGAAATGAAACCTATTCATGGATTTATTAGTCGTTGTGGAAGCTGCATCACATAGGATAGGGGTGGGGAACCTAGGACCCGGGGGCCAGATGTGACCTTGGCTTGCCTGGATCCGGCCCCCCAAGCCTGGGGCTCCCTCCCAGTGTTAGGGAGCCTGCATTGGCGCTCTAGTTCCCCGTTTACCCCGCCACCTCCCTGTGGAGCTGGAGCACACAAAATCTATTAGCCCGGGTCCTCCTAGGTTCTGGTGTGTGAGGGGAATGTGGGAAGCATCTTTCTCCTCCTCAGTCAGGGGCCACGTCTGTGGGGTGCTTTTTTTGGGGGTGTTTTTTTGGCTTCTCACCTGTGTGCGGCCCCCGACTGATTTTTCTGTGGGTCCACGGCTCCTGCCCCGAAAAAGGTTCCTCACTCCTGGTGTAGGGACCATTGCAAAATAAAGGCCACAAAATTACCAGTGAATCAAACCTCTCGTTCCCTTTGTGGCAGCTCTGTCACCATCAGCATTTGAGGTCTTTCAGCGCCAGAATGATCATCAAGAAGCGAGGGGTTCGGAGGAGGGGCTTCCTGGCGGTCAGCACCGGTTCTGAGCAATCCGTAGGTCTCCACTGCCTCTTCTCGCGTAACATTCTCCTCCCTATTGGGTGAGAACCCCATGGAACCATTTGGCCAGTTGGGCTGGTTCTCACAGCAGTGGAGTTAAATCGGTCTTGAGCAGCTTGGACTGTGCTGGTTGGACCTCCCTGGTCTGGCATCCTCGGGACCTGACTGGTCCTGGATGAGGGATTTTGCTCGATTGGGGGAGGTCATTTCTGCTCCCCCTGCTACCTGTCCCCCTCAGCCGTGAACCTGCAACATGCCTGCTGGTCCCCATCCCTCCTTGCCTGCCATGCCGGGGGTAGCTACTCAGCTGTGGCACTCTGGGCCCCGCTGAAGCTCCTGGTGCCACTGAGCAGCCCTGCTGTGGCGTACTGGGCTCCCAGCCCCCCCCCAAGAAGCCCAGCTGGAGTTCTCCGGGCACCAGCTCTCGACCGGGGCACTCTGGTTCTTCAGCATCCGTGGTCCTACTGGACTGTGGATGTTGCCAGGTGAGAGAGTATTAGTGTACAGAGCTTCAGCTGTGCTGTGTAAGTCTGAGGCCTGGTTCTGGTGGGTGCCTTTCCTCATCTGAAGCAGCCCCTGTGCCGTGAGGCCTGTAAAACCCTTCACAAGAGATAGGCCGCTGATTGCATTGGGACGCCCACCTCTCACGCCGAGTAGCGTCTCATTGTTCTCTTGAGCGCCCGCTGTCTTTCTGTCTGTACGCACTTGTTGTCTTTTGTCATATTGCCACACTGTGAACTCTTTAGTCTGGTCTATACTACATGGGAAGATCGAAGTAAGATACACAACTCTAGCTGGGTAGCTGGAGTCAACGTGTCTTAAATCCCCATCCACACAGCGCAAGGTCAACGGGAACAAATGCTTCCTTCACCTTCCTTTATTTCTCGTGAGGAGCAGGAGTACCGGTGCCGACAGCGGCACCTCTGAGTTCGATTTAGCAAGTCTGTACTAGACCCGCTAAATCAAACCCCGGAAGATGAACCGCGGCAGAAGCTGTAGTCAATCATCCGTGTAGTGTAGATGTATCCTTTGGGGAAGAGCGGTCTTTGAATTCTGTGTTTGTACAGCTTCTAGCACAACAGGCCCCTGGTATATGAATGTGATTGCTGGAAACTATGAGAATGCCACTCGGTAAATAGTTCCATTGGTCCCATTGTTGTGTTATCAGAATAGGGCATGACTCAGTGTGAGTGATGGTGTCAGCATGTAGCCATTAGATCTAGATGAATGGGCAGGTCTAATGCCTTTGGCTTTGCTTTCAGGCTAACGTTTTCTTCTTTGAAATATCACCGTAGGTAATGGTACTGGGCACGAGGAGACATGAAACCAGGTGCATAAAAGCTACAGCAGAGACAATATAGTCAACGCTAGTTCACAAAATGTCAAGTCACGCAAGCTGATTTCGCTGATGATTTTTACTGCGTTTGGTTAGAATGATAAATGATCACCTTTTGGAGGCTTTAGGGGCACAGACCCACTTGCTACTTGCATTCAGATCTAGCTGTGGTTTTCACTGTGGTGAACATAATTGCACTTTTTTGTTTGGTTTAAGAGAGCCAGCATTCTGTTCTTTGGCAGGTAGATTTTTTTTCCAAGCTGTGTTTTCTCTTTTCTTTCTCCTTTCCTATGTCTCTCTTTCTCTGTTTTGTTTCAAGATGCTATATTTAATCCCCCCCCCCATCATTATTTTGAGCTTTGAATAGTGATTCATCTATGCAGTGGCCTGTTCCGTGAACCACAATCGTTTGGGTAGAAAAAAGAAAGGAGGAGGTGGGGGGGGGGGGGGGGAGAGAGAGAAGAAATGGGTTGATCTGACACACTCTGGTGGAAAGAACCCATCTTTTTATAACTCAAATTGCAAACATCTGGCATTTATTATATTAAATCTACTTTTGAAAAAGATAAAGTTTGCTCTGTATATTTATAAAGGCTGTTGTGCCTAATTGAAGTAAAAGAGCAATGTTAAAGCTGAAATAGATTTAATTCAAGGAAGCGGCACTTGTCCACTTTGTTTTTAATCTAAAAGATTTAATACATTACTAATACGTTAATAGCATAGCAACTGTTATGTGACAATTAACAAGCAAGTAAAACTTCCTTTGTTGCTCTTGTTCACTCAATGTACCTATTTCAGCCCTGTAAATTAACTGTTATACTAAAAGGTTGTATACAATATATATAGTTTCCCCTCCCTTCCTAAAGATTTTTACATTGCCAAAGAGTGTGGTAAGTCAGGGAAACCAATAAATGTCTATTGGGTTATGTAATAGCTGCTCTAATAAAGGTTAGAAGAATGAATGAGCAGCTTTTGAAGCCTCAAAAACAGTATTTGTGGCCAAAGAAAAGGCCTTTTTGCATTACCAATTGGACTAGAAAATAGGGCATGCAATGTTCTCTGAAAGGAAGTACATTGAGGGAGCTGGGATAGATCGCTTAGTGGTGTGTTAATGGGATACAGAGGGTTTGGGCCTAGCCCACATTGAGTGCGGCTGAGTTGTTAGCCTGGAATGATTATGCAGAGGCCTGTGTGGAATGAACTCTGGGTCTTGGGAATTTTGTCCCCGCACAAACCGCTAACCGGTTAACTATTCCGGGTGGGTGTGTCTGTGTCTGCGAAAACAGCGAGGAGCCTTGTGGTACTTTTAAAGACTGTCAGATTTATTTGGGTGCATTGGACGAAGTGGGTCTTTACCCGCGAAAGCTTGGACCCGAATTAATCTGAGAGTCTTGAAGGTGTCACAGGACTCCTCGTTCTTCTTTAATTGGCGGCCATGTTGGAAGGGCTCCGCAGACTGGCCGAGGTTTGAATAGGCGGTAGAGACTCACCCCCACACGGGGAGTGGAGGTTTGCCCACGTGAGCATTTCAGAGGCCACCGGGCCGAATGCTGGAGCGCGAGAGGTCCGGTCAGGGTTCCGTTGACAGGAGTTGATCTAAGCCGTGAGGGTAGAATGTAGAACAACTTCTCAGCACCAGAAACCCCGATCTCCCGTTGAAATCAGTAGGAGTCTTGTCATTGACTTCAGCTGGTCTTTGCTGGCACCATGGGCAGAGCTGTCCTGTCCGCAGAACAAATGGGGGTGGCCGCTCCAACCGTTGCAAAGACAGGAGGGACCAGGGCGTTACGGGGGTGTGGCATGGCTGCAGCAGCCTGTTTCGTCCGCCACACTGCACTGCCCTCCTGGCCCGCTGTGATTGGCTTCTCTGTGGCGTTGGGAAGCGCTGTGCCCTGCTCCGGTGTGCTCTGAGAAGCCGTAGAGGAGCAGTAGAGAAGCAAGGCACAGCAAGGCTGGAAAGGGCAGCATGGCAGCATGGAGCTAGGCCGCTCTGGCTCCTGACGCCCACGTGGGGAAGGTGGGGAGGTGACCCCTTCTGCCACCGTGCCAGACTCCTGTATTCCGAGGGCTGCGTTGCTTAGGGAAAGGGGTAAGGGGCTGGAACAGGGGTGGGCTTGGGATGGAGTTGGATGGGGCCTACAGCAGGGGGATTTCCCCAGGTCCTGCACCGCTCTCCGGTTGGCTCCAACCATGGGTGTAATGGCTAATTCTGAAGCCTATGCACAGATCTGTGAGTGCCGACTGGAGAGTATTACCATACCCTCTTCGAATACTTGGAAAGTGCTTCACATTTTTTAGAGAGAAAAGTGAAGTAGCGGAGAGGTGACGACAAGGGGTGACCTCCATGTAACAAGGTCAGACTAACCGAGGAAAATGCAGGATGAATATCCAGAAGAGTCCCCTAGCTGCGAGAGCCATTAAATAGCAGAGTAGCATCTGTTAAGGGGCATAGCCTACTAACGAGGAGAAGAAAATCTTGATGAAGTGGAGATAAGAAATAGTCAAATGAAAGAATCTCATTCAGTGACAACATACAATGGGAGACAGCTAAATATTGACAGATTTTACAAGCCCTTATATGCAAAGCTAAGATGTCTATATACTAAGCTGAGTGAACTTGCGTGCCTCATAGAATGTCTATCTCTATGGACAGAAATTCCATGTATAGCAGTGGGAATAATCAGCCGACCATCTCCTCCGAATGGTGACATGGACTGAAAAATGCTCATGGAAATTGGAGAGGCTACAAAAACAGAAAACCCAATAATGACGGGGGATTTCAGCGATCTCTACACGGCAGGATGTGATGCAGCATAAAATTTCTACAGGTGGAATCTATCTAGTCTGGCACCCTCGGGGCCTAACTGGTGCCAAACCTGAGAATTTGCCAAACCACAAGAGGTCAATATTGTCTAGCCACATGACCAACACTTCCACTGTTTACTGGGCTCAGAGAAGACATTTAGGGGTCAATTAGAGCTAAATAGAAGCACAGAACACACAGAGCCAGGACTGGTGGCTGTAAACAAACTTTATGGGGCCGTCGGAAAGTTGGCCGCACCCATGCGAATGGGCATCTGGCTATCTGAAATCATGCCGGACCATGGATGTTGCCGGACCAGAGAGTGCCAGCACTAGAGAGGTTCAGCCTGTAGACATCTTAACAACAGTTAGTCGTGAGCAGCCAGGCCTGGAATCCACAAAGGGAGAAGCCATTCCTGACTTATTTCCAAGTGAAGCTCTGGATCTGGTCCAGGAGGCGAATATAGATGAACTGCTTGTAAATAGTGGCTGTAATGTAATTACGTTTAACAGGAGGTGGGATACTACTCAAGAAATCCACTTTGGTCGCATTTGACTTCAAAAAGGGGAACTACTCCAAAACGAGGAGCCTAGTTAAACAGAAACTAAGAGTGAGGTACCTACAAGCTTCATGGAAACTTCTGTAAAGCACCAAAATAGAGGATCAAACTGTGTGCACCTCAAATGAAAAAAAAAACAATTAAAAAGTAAGCGGGCCCAAAACCCTGCTACCCTGCCTCTGTCACAGAATAGAAAAGGGGGTTAGAGATACACGAGCATCTTTAAAAGTTGTAAGTCAAATCCTGCTGAGGAAAATGGGAAGGAACATAAACTCTGGCAAGGCAAGTAAAAAAATATCATCAAGCAGACCAAAAAGGAATTTGAGGAACAAGTAGTAAACGACCCCAAAATGAGCAGCAAAATGTTTGTAAGTACATCAGAAGCAGGAGATCTTTCGTAATGCAGAGACATGCATAGCTGTGTCCCCCATGGATCTGCACTAGGACCAGTGTGGTTTAATATATTCATAAATGATCTGTAAAAGGTGGGAAATAGTGAAGTGGCAAAGTTTGCAGATGATACAAAATTACTAAGAGTAGTTAAGTCCAAAGTTGACAGCAAACAGTTACAAAGAGATCTCCCAAAACTTGGGTGATTGGGCAGGAAAATGGCAGATGAAATGGCAGTGTTGATAAGTACAAAGCTATGCATGTTAGAAAATATAATCCCAGCTACATACACAAAATGATGGGGTCTAAATGAGCTGTTATCACTCAAGAATGAGATCTTAGTCATTGTGGATGGTTCTCTGAAAACATCTGCTCAATCTGCAGCAGCAGTCAGAAAAGCAAACAATGTGGGGAAACCATTACGAAAAGGATAGATAATAGGAGAGAAATGATCTAATGCCATTATATAAATCTGTGGTACCTGGTGGATTGAATACAGTTCTGGTAGCCCCCCTTCCCTCCCCCTCAAAAAACACCATTCAAATTGTGAAAAGTACAGAAAAGGGCAACAAAAATTATTAGAGATATGAAACAGCTTCCATATGAGGAGAGATGAAAAAGACTGAGAATATTCAGAGAAGAAAAAGAGATGACTAAGGGGGTTATGACAGACATCTGTAACATCATGAAAGAGGTGCAGCAAGTGAATAATGAAGTATTATTTACCCCTTCACGTAACACAGAACCATTGATCACCCAATGGAACTAATAGGAAACAGAATGCAAAAAACCAAAGGGAAATATAGGTTAAACCTCCTTACTCCAGCACTCTCAGGACCTGACCGGTGCCGAACCAGAGAATTTGCCAGACCATGGGAGGTCAGTATTGTCTAACAGCATTACTAACACTGCCACAGCTTGCTGCGCTCTTAGAAGACATTGAGGGGTAAATTGGAGCTAAATAACAGCACAGAACACTGAGAGCCAGGACTGGTGGCTGCAAACAAACTTTATGGGACTGTGGGAAACTTGGCCACACCCATGATAAGTGGACAGCCGGCGAACTCAAATCATACTGTGCCATGGATGTTGCTGGATGAGAGAGTGCTGGACTAGAGGTTCAACCTGTGGAACTCATTTCCAAAGGGTGCTGTGAAGGGCAGAAATATAACGGGGTTCAAACAAGAGATAGGTAAGTTCATGGATGATAAGTCCATCAATGACTATTAGCCAACGTGGTCAGGAATGCAACCCCATGCTCTGAGTGTCCCTAAATATCTGATTGCCCAATGCTGAGACTACATACAGTACAGGGGATGGATCAATCAGGAATTGTCCTATTTGTTCATTCCCGCTGAAGAATCGCCAGACAGGACACTGGGCTAGATGGACCTTTGGCCTGGCTGAGTCTGGCTGCTCTTATGCTTTGATAGTCCTCTAAGTGTCTCTGACAATCTTCAGTGATTGCTAAGGAAATAGGTTGGCCCCTAGTAATTGTAGTTTATGAATGGGGGAGAGAGAGAGAGAGAGAGAAAAGGGGTAATAATAGTTCCTAAATCCATTACCTGGGAGGAGAAGAAAAGGAGTGCTCCTCAAAAAGGCCCATTAACACTGCCTTGATTGATAAGTGAAGAAACGTGGACTGTAAAAGTCCTTTCTTCCCCTCTCCCAGGGCTGTGATTTAAAATGTTTCAACACACACTTCCGAGCACGGAGGAGTAGAAGCCCCGGGTTATCCCACAAGCATCCGCAAAGGCCGCGTCCGTGTGTTAACGCAGCCCGTCGTTCTGTAAGGAACTCGGTGTTCGGGGATGAGCTATGTCAGTTTGTTGTCTGCGTGCTGTCTTTGCGAATCACAGTAATCGGGTCATAAGAGAAAGAGAAGTAATCGTGCGTCTCTTAGCAACCGGCCCCAGGAGAAAGAGACAATTACTCAAACCGACTATCCAGCCAGGGAAGTAGAAAGATGAAATTTTCGGAAAGTCTGCTGGCAAGTGCTCAGGGACATCGTACTTGTATGTGTTAGTTCCAATCATATCGACTACAAGGGTGGGGGGAGGGTTTTTTTGCCTTCTTTCTGGTAAACTTTAAAAATTGGCTGTAGAAAAATAGCAAGAGATGGATCACTGGATGGTTGCTGTTCTGTTTAATACCTCTGGGGCACCTGGCAGTGGCCACAGTCGGCAGACTGGACACGGAGCGAGATGGACCTTTGGTCTGATCCAATCCAGCTGCTCTTATGAGTGTTTCAGGGGACTAGTAAAAGGAGATATGAAGGCTTCAAGGTCTAAGCCTCTGGTCTGCATCTGTCCCATGCTTGTACAGGCCAAGAATTGATGTTATATCAGATGGCTTCTCGGTGGCCTTTGTGAAATCATTTTGGCTGGTCTCCAGTCCGCACAACAGGTGTTTACAACCATTAAAGTCACTGCTCAATCGGCGCACTTGTTCACAACTCAGCCAAGAGCATAACGTCGTGGAGGTCAAACTCTCCTTGCATCCTTAGTCCCCTTCTGGGTTAGAGGTGGAGGCCTCTTGCGAAGGCTGAGAATGCACCCTGCTTGCATGGGCATTCCCTGCTCTGAGCTTGTTCTACGGACAATTCGGCCGGGATACATTTCTGCGGAAGAATAAAAGCCGCTTTGGAAACATGGCCTCTAATTTGTGGGGCTTTCATTTTTTTGAGGCCCAGCCTTAGGCACTCGGGGCTTGATTTCGAGATGCTAAGCAGGCTTGCTCCAGTTGACTTTGGTGCTTAAGAAAACCAGCTCCTGGACATCTGAGATTAGAGACTGGAAAATTCTGACCCCAAAATTGTAAGGATGCCTGGAATGACCCTCAATAAAAGTAAAGCCTGAAATTCAGTCTCCTGTGGTTGATACCGGGAAGCTAAAGTTTAGGGGGGAAATGAGGCAGTGGTGGTAATACAAACAAGGAAAACACAAACTTTAGTGGACGGGTGGTTTGGCTTAGAGAATGGAAGGTCAGTGGACATGAATGAAGATGTCCATATGGGTAGGTGCTTTTGGGCATTTAGCATTTCAGTACACCTTGTGGCCAGGTTCTTCTCAGCCACCCAAAGCAATTGGCTTTAATGGGGTTGTTTTGGATGCGGACTGGTTGTAACGGAGATCAGAAACTGGATTCGATGTAGAAAGGATATTTTACATTCAATCTGTGGGTAACTACATTAAGCAGCATGAGGAATTATGATCATCATAATAAAATGAGGGATTTGTGTGTCATACACAGTAAGATAAGATTTTGTTGTGTGTGTTGCATGCTTAATGAGTGGGGTCCCAAAGACCTTTGTCAATACATAAGAACGGCCACACTGGGTCAGACCAAAGGTCCATCTAGCCCAATATCCTGTTTGCCCACAGTGGTCAATGCCAGATACCTCAGACGGAATGAACAGAACAGGGAATCTTCAAGTGATTCCTCCCCTTTCACCCATTCCCGGCTTGTGACAAACAGCGTCTAAGGACACCTTTCCTACCCATCCAGGCTAATAAGTATTGATGGACCTAACCTCCATGAATGTATCTAGTTCTTTTTTGAACCCTGTTAAAGTCCTGGCCGCCACAACATCCTCAGGCAAGGAGTTCCACAAGTTGACTGTATGCGGTATAAAGAAAAACTTCCTTTTATTTATTTTGTGTTGATGTGACTCTCTTTGCCCACCATGGAAATGCAGTCCCCTCTGCGATACAAGCTGGGAAAGAGAAGGAATCATTTTTAGGATAGTTAATCTGCTTGGCTTGGATGAGTGAGAACCTAAATCTGCACCTGGAAGTTAATGGGGCTACTCCCCATTCACAGCGTTGGAGCTGGGATCAGAATGCGTCTCTTGGTGGCCATCTATCTGACTGTCCGTTCCTCCGCTAGCAAGCATTGGAACGGTCACTTAGAACAGGAGTCGCTATTTTCTGGGTGGAGTAAGCAAGTTGAAATGTCCCAGAGAGCTATTAATATCGATGAACTCCTGGGGAGAGAGCTGCTAAAGTCTTCTCAGACTGGACAGACTTCCGAAATTTATCCTGGAAAGAATCAGTGAAAAATACCACCCGGCAGCTGTCCAGGATTAAAAGGTTAGGACTGGGGTCTGTTACAAACAGAGGCTGAAGGAACAGTATTAACCCAACAAGAGGGGCTGTTTCATTGTCACCTTGCAGCAAAGAAGAAGAAAAAAGACACCCTCTTAAAGTTGAATAATTGAAGAGTTTCCTTTGCTATTTTGGTGTCTGCCAGTAAGCGATGTTTCCTGGAAATTTTCCCCCAAATCTATAAATACTGCCCTTGGGACTTGCAGCGGTGACTCAGTTTGGGAAGTCAAGTGCCGTGCACTTCCTCAATGTTGCCAAGAGAACGCCCTGGGTGGAATGCAGCACTTCTGCAAAACGGTGAATTCTAGATTTGGTTTTTTTAAGAAGTGCAATAAAATCGAGCCTCATCTCAGCTTCTATTGCTCAAGCATACCTTCCTGTCGTGCTGATCTGTAAATGCGCCGAAACGCAGTTCTGCTCCGAAAAGTGACCACACTCAGGCATCTTGGTGGTCAGTGGTTATTTTCTCTCAGTGCTGAATGTCTCTGATTTTCTACCTGGTGGCCTTGAAAACTTAACTTGATCTTGGAGATTTTTTTCCTCGGTGCACGCAGTCGCCTAGGGTGCATGTTCTGCTCTGTAGCAGGAGAGGGCAAACTTTTTTGGCCTGAGGGTCATATCATGGTATGGAAAGTGCATGGAGGGCCATGAATTCTCACACAGGTTGGGGTTGGGGTGTAGGCTCCGGGGTGAGGCCAGAAATGAGACCAGTGCAGGAGCTGGATGGAAAGGTTCAGGGGGCAGGTGAGGGCTCTGGGTGGGGCTACAGGCTCTGGGGTGTGGCTGGGATAAGGTGTTTGGGGGGCAAGAGGATGCGTTGGATTGGGTAAGAGGCGTTGGATTGAGTAAGAGGCTGATTTTTCCTCCTGTGCTCTGGCATTGTAATTAAATCCATAGGTTCAATTTTCTTTATTCTTTCAGTGGAGTTAACCATACTCTGTTAGGCACTGGTGGCCAGAAGTCTGGAAAAAAGCCTGTTTCATTCTCCATAGAATCATCCCAGCCAGGGCTTGGTCAAGCCGGGACTTAAACACCTCTAGGGATGGAGATTCCACCCCCTCCCTAGGGAACCCATCCCAGCGCTTTCCCACCCTCACAGGGAAATTGTTTTTCCTCCTCTCCAACCTAGACCTCCCCCATTGTGACTTGAGACCATTGCTTCTGATTCTGCCATCTGCCCCCACTGAGAACAGCCTCTCTCCAGCCTCTTCGGAACTTCCCTTCAGGAGGTTGCAGGTTGCTGTTAAATCCCCCCTCGCTCTTCTCTTCTGCAGACTCAACAAGCCCAAATCCCTCAGCTTCAACTCATAGGTCATGTGCTCCAGCACCCGAATCATTTTTGTTGCCCTCCCCTGGACTCTCTCCAATGTGTCCACGTCCTTTCTGTAGTGGGGGCCCCAGAACTGGACACAATACTCCAGATGTGGCCTCACCAGTGCCTAATAAAGGGGAATAATCACTTCTCTGGATCTGCCGGCAATGCTCCTCCTAATGCCCCGCAATAGACCATTAATCTTTGTGGCCACAAGGCATATTGACTCCAGCTACAATGGAGACTGGTACCCAGGCATCAGGTGGACGTGACCCTCTGTCTAAATCTAGCAGCATACAAGATTCAAGAGATGAGCAATACCAATCTGGAAGCACACAGGGTTCACAGTGGTGGGTTCTGAATTGGTGCCTAATCTCTCAAGGTTTCATGCCTTGGTGGGCAGCAAGAGCAGCCTTGAAGACATTAGAGGAAATGACTGACTTGACTGGATAGGAAACCTAAATGTCTCCCAGCAAAAAAACTGTTCTCGTTGGCCAGGCTTCAAACATTAAAATACAGCTGAGTCATCTGTCTCATGCACAGGTCCATGATGCATTGTCACAAGTTTGCTCTTTTGACCCTGGCCACAGAGACATCCCTAAAAATTGCTGTGGCAAACACATTTCAGCCTGGGTCATAGTGCACATTTTTAATATTACTAATTCGTGACCAAGTATTCATCTGAGACTCCTGCTCTAAGTCAAGGTTTCCTGTGATTTCTTGCATAGGTAGGCTATTAACTTCTTGTTCCCGGGGGTGCTAATAAATGCATTCCTATTTAGGACTGCCTGCTTTGGATGTGTCCACCAGTGCTCTTGAAAATTACCCTTTTTGTCTTCGTGGGAGTTTCTTCTTTTTCAGTACTTTACAAGCCTGCTGCCTTGTACAGCCTGAACCTCTCTAGTCCAGAACTCTCTGGTCTGGCAACATCCATGGTCCAGCATGATTTTAGTTAGACATATGTCCACGTATCATGGATATGGTCAAGTTTCCTACGGTCCCATAAAGTTTGTTGGGCTGGCTCTCAGTGTTCTGTGCTGTTATTTAGCTCTGATTTACCCCTAAATATCTTCTAAGAGTCCAGCAAGCAGTAGAAGTGTTGGGAATGTTGCTAGACAATACTGACCTCCTGTGGTCTGGAAAATCCTCTGGTTCATCACCAGTCAGGTCCTGGAGGTGCCGGATTAGAGAGGTTCGACCTGTATTTATTTGCTTAATTGGTGACCAACCTGGCTGTTCCTGGAGACCTGCATCAGATCGGTCGGATTGGCTTTCTCAAGAGAGATGCCTCGGAGGAGCTCACTGTATGGGTACAGTACGGAGCTCTTGGGTTGAGAGGGAAGATTATAATTTAAAACCCTATTCTATATTCAGGTGGTTAAACTTTCCAGGGGTGCTGAATTCCTTCTCTGACAAGCAGCGTCCGAGGGCTAAGCCTTTGAGAAAATCAGGGTCAGATTGCCAACCTCCTTGTGTTTAAAAGAGAAGTTTTGTGCTCACTGCATGTTGATACGTCTCTATCAGCTGTGCCGAGTTCAGAAGATAACAATAACAAAGTATCCAGCTGCGCACCCCAAAATATCAGCCTGCGCTGTGAGAGACAAGCTGGGTTCCTTCTTTCTCACACAGCATCACCAAATAAAGGCTCTGAGAGCTACATTGTACACTCTGACACCTGCGCAACCCCATTGCCTTCAAATTACCCCCCCCCCATCGTGACACCTGTTCAGGGGATTTGCATGGGTGCAACTGACTGGAACCTGCAAATAATTCACAGGTGGAATTCAGAGCATTTTAACTAGCTGGCTGCAATTAATTCTGTTGATGTTATACAAGGCAGAACAGAATCCAGCTCACTCCCCTAGTGATGCTGGATCTGCGGAGTAGCAGTCAGTGAAAGGCAAATACTTTTGTTAATTCAAGCCAGCTGCTGTTCTGAAATACCCGGGGAGCAGATCAGCTGAGTGTGAAGGTGGCATTTTTATATCGTTGCATTTCAGAGTCTAGTGCAAAGTTTAGACTGTGTGGCAAAGTTGTGGCCGTTCCCCCATGGGTCTTGTGTGACAGGCGGATAATATTCGCCTCAGAGACTCACTGTGGTCCTGTATGCAACCCCTTTCTCTTCACAGAAGGCAGGGTCCACAGCTGAGTGAGCCAAGCTCATCACAGGCTAGTCCATGGTCTAGGGGTGAACCTCCCTTGATAGCCCTGGCGTCCCTTCTTGGGACAGGCTCTGTGTTGGTGAAGGCGGGGAGGTTGGGGGGAACTCGGGCCCGCCCACTGCTCTGGGTTCCAGCCCAGGGACCCTAAAGTAGCAGCAGCAATGAAGGTTATTTGACTTGGTAGCTTTTTCGCTGGGCCACTTCCGCAAACAAGCCCTCCAAATGTCTCTCTCTGGTACCTGTTAACCAGCTCTCAGCTCACACACAACTTCTTCTTGTTCCCCCCTTTCTCCTTCTGGTCAGTCACTCTTTGTTTCCCCCCTCTCCTTACCTGGGGGAGGCCTTTGAAAGCAACCTCACTGGCTGTCATTGGCTACAGGTGTTGAGTGACTTGCCTGAGGGAGCAATCTAGTTAATTAGCCTCAAGTGTTTTCCTGCCTTCATTTTATTGCAGTAGGCGATAGTCATTTACTCTGTGAAGAGAAAACCACTTATCCAGTGCCCTGTATATATGCCTTCCACCAGTGTGGGAGGTGCTGATTTACGTCTGTCACAACTGGCTTAAAATAGTTGTTGTATCCCTGTCAGAACTGGAACCTATGGTATCCAAAAATCTACATATTTCACATTCCATCCATAGTCTTTAAGGGGTGGGGAGAGAAACAAGTATGTTCCTAATTCGTGTTGACTAACATGAAGTAAAATGCTAGTGGAGACAAGGCAGTTTGGAGTTACCACATCATGCTAAAGCCTAGGATACCCTATTGTCTTTGACTGGACTTGCAGATTCATGTGAAAACTATGGACTGCCTTGTAGTCACTCACATTTTGCGTCATGGTAGCCACCTTGAGTTAGGAACACACCTTTTTCTTTGCTTGCTGAAGTTGTATGTTCCAAGGTCTTGTCTGGGGAGGCTGTTAGAAAATACAGGTTGAACCTCTCTAGTTTGATCGGTGCCGAACCAGAGAATTTGCCAGACCACTGGAGGTCATTATTGTCCAGCAGCATTGCCAACACTTCCACTGCTTATGGGGCTATTAGAGGACATTTTGGGGTCAATCAGAGCTAAATAACAGCACAGAACGCTGAGAGCTAGGACTGGGGGCTGTAAACAAACTTTATCGGACTGCAGGAAACTTGGCCACACCCAGTAAAAGTGGACATCTGGCTCACTAAAATCATTCCAGACCAAGGATGTTTCCGGACCAGAGAGTTCTGGACTAGAGAGATTCAACCTGTATTAGTTAATACAAACATGTAGGTTGAAAGAGCTTTGGTTTTAACTCGGCTGGGGGCCAATTATACACAGAGCTGCACATGCTAGAGGTTTAGAATGTAAATTAGAACCTGTCGGGTAACACTTTCTAAAAACCCAGCCTGCAGCACTGGCCATGAGAAACCATAAGCCGGTTCTCATCGACTTGACGTTGTTCTGCATAAGAAAGACACGGTGGTGAGGTCATCTTTTATTGGACCAACTTCAGTTGGAGAGAGAGAAACAAGCTTTTGAGCTTATCTGGAGCTTTTCCTGACGTCTGGAGAGGTACTTCATATCGCCACTAAATACAAAGTCAAAGAAATAGTTCAGCAGAAGTAGTTAGCACCTATCTCTTCTGTCTTCTATTTAGCGGTGATACTCTGAGTACCTTTCCCAGACCTGAAGAAGAGCTCTGTGGAGTTTGGAAGATTGTGTCTCTCACCCACAGAAGTTGGCTCAATAAAAGATACTCCCTCACTCACCTTGTCTTGCTCGTGTCCTGGGACCAACATGGTTACAGCAATTGTTCTTTGTTAGTGACGATATGGGAGAAGCCTAGGGCTGCTTCTCTGAGTGCCTAGACACATTGCCTGTTACATAGAATGTGCCGTTTATCTCTCCATTAAATTGCAAGGAAACACCCTTTGATGGCTTCAACAGATCATTGTTCCAGTGGTTCTGCACTGGAAGAGCGAGAGAGGGGCGGGGGGGGGGGAGACTTGAAAGAATGGAGCCACCTCATTTGTGAACTCCTCCCGCCCTCCTCAGAGGAAATCAAGCTGATGAAAACCATCATATTACGAAAGCTCAAGTGGTTCTGAGAACATTTAAAACAAGGATGACTAGAAATGACCTTTCTGCCATAGAGCGCACTTTGAGTGTGTTCTCCCTTTGGCATTTCTAATGATAGACTTTCCATCTGGTCTTCTCTTCAAAGCTAATACACAGTTTGTTGTTTTTTCCTGCTAAAATTATGCATACTGTAAAATTGTGTGTCCTGATTCTTGCACTAAAGGGAGAAGCTGTTGAAAGGGCTATTTTCATTTTAGCAATTCCAGTCGCTGTGTCTAAGGGTTGATTCTCATAAGCTCAAATAACTGAAGAGGCCTCTAATTTTGGGGTGCTGAGCTTTGCATACCTAGCACCTTTGTGGAGAATGTGGAGGTGTTCCCCTTATAGGGCATGATCAAGATTGCTATTCATTATCATCTGATGGGGTATTTGATAAACATAGAATCATAAAAGACTAGAACTATAGGGACCTTGAGAGGTCATCGAGTCCAGTCCCCTGCCCTCACGGCAGGACCAAGCACCGTCTAGATCATCCCTGATAGATGTCTGTCTGATTTGCTCTTAAATATCTCCAGAGATGGGGATCCCACAACCTCCCTAGGCAATTTAATCCAGTGTTTAACTGCCCTGGCAGTAAATTTTTCCTACTCTCCAACCTAAACCTCCCTCGCTGCAATTTAAGCTCATTGGTTTTTGTCCTGTCATCGGGGCCAAGGAAAATAATTTTTCTCCCTTCTCTTTGTAACACCCTTTTAGGTACTTAAAAGCCGTTATTGTGTCCCCTCTCAGTCTTCTCTTTTCCAAACTAAACAAGCCCAGTTCTTTCAGTCTTCCCTCATAGCTCATGTTTTCTTAGACCTTTAAACTCTTCTCTGGACCCTCTCCAATTTCTCCACATCTTTTCTGAAACGTGTCTTTCTTACAACACTCCTGTTAATGCATGTCAGAATGACAATTGCTGCTTTTTTGTATTGCAATAGTGTCACACGGTTGACTCATATTTAGCTTGTGGTCCACTTTGTCACCTAGATCCCTTTCTACAGGGCTCCTTCTTAGTCACTGCAAATACGGTAGGTGTAAATGGCCAGTCTTATAAATAGGTGAAATGATTAAAAATCAGCTATAGAGGCATTGTTTTTAAGGCTGAGAATTGCATAGGGTGTGTTTGCCCTCACGCCATTTGACACTGATGTGAGGCAATGCAGAATGAAGCCCTGGGATTCAACCAACAGGCATGGGAAGATCATTATAAAGAAATGCTTGGTTGGTTGACAACGTTGGGAGCCCCCTGCTATGTACCTCATGTCAGTAGAAGATCTGAAGGGGAAAACAAACCATAGAATGAAGATTGCAAATGTTTATCCCTTGTCTTTAGCATCCAGAAGCTCCCAGGATCCAGGAGAATATGACTGGAGGGGATTACAATATTTTTCAACAAAAGAGGGCTGTCTCAGCAAAGCATCTGAAGTACGTGCCTCACTGGCAGGATGTTCAGTCCTGTGGACTTAAGACCATTCATAAAAGTGCTTTGCGATGTGGGGCCCATGTTGCACACAGGTTCAGCATTTCTGGGTGCCATGCGTAAGAAATCTCCAAAATGTGAGATGTGTGTCCCTCCCTGCCTAGTAAAGCATCGATTGCCATTCTGTGGCCTTTTCTTTTTCTCTGTATGACTCCGTCAGAGAATTATGGAATCCTACGGCGAGAAGAGACTTCAGGAGGTTGTCGAGTCCAGCCCCCTCCCCAAAGCAGGAACAACCCCAACTCAATCATCCCAGCCAGAACTTTGTCACACCGGGACTTCAAAACCTCTGGGGATGGAGTTTCTACCGCCTCCCTAGGGAGCCCATCCCAGGGCTTCCCCACCCTCCTAGGGAAATAGTTTGTCCTAATATCTAACTTAGACCCCCCACTGCAACTTGAGACCATTGCTCCTTGTTCTGCCATCCATCACTACTGAGAACAGCCTCCCTCCAGCCTCTTTGAAACCCCCCTTCAGGTAGCTGAAGGCTGCTGTCAAATCCCCCCTCGCTCTTCTCTTCTGCAGACTAAACAAGCCCAAATCCCTCAACCTCTCCTCATAGGTCATGTGCTCCAGTCCCCTCATCATTTTGGTTGCCCTCCGCTGGACCCTCTCCAGTGCACCCACATCCTTTCTGTAGCGGGGGGCCCAGAACTGGATGCAACACTCCAGATGTGGCCTCACCGGCACGGAATAAAGGGGAATAATCACTTCTCTAAATCTGCTGCAGTGCTCCTCCTAATGCCCCCCAATATGCTGTGAGACTTCTTGGCTACCAGGGCGCCCTGTTGATTCATATCCAGCTTCTCATCCACTGTAATCCCCGGGCCATTCTCTACTGAAAAGTCCTGCCAGAATATTCACAGCTGGGAGGACCTAGCATCTGCCATCATGACTTAGTGCCCCCCTTTATCATCAATGAAATGTCTGTTCGTCAAATATTGCTCTTGCGGGAACACTAGCAAGAGAGCCTGCTAGAGACACAGGGCCTCTGTGAGTAACGGTAGGCGGCAGAGGACTCACATTTATTTCTGTTCGGACATCTACAGACGCAGCACAGCAATTGTTCTTCCGGGCCTGGTGGAGTGCTGTGGCATTTCCACAGCCGTTTAATGACCCAAATCATTAAAACAGTGCAGGAGGGAGACAATATAGATAGAAACCTGTGGGAGAAAGTGTACGCCAGAGGAGGTGGTGAAGGCCAGGACTTGAAAAGGTTTCGAAAAAGAGCTAGATACATTCAAGGAGGTTAGGTCCATCAAGGGCTATTAGCCGGGATGGGTAGGAGTGGTGTCCCTAACCTCTGTTTGTCAGAGGGTGGGAATGGGCGAGAGAGGAGGGATCACTTGATGGTTCCCTGTTCTGTTCCCTCCCTCTGGGGCACCTGGCGTTGGCCACTGTGGGCAGACAGGACACTGGGCTGGCTGGACCTTTGGTCTGGCCCAGTCTGGCCGCTCTTATGTTCTTAGAAGCTTTCCTCTTTGCTGCGTCTCGGGCAAGGAAATCTGACTGCAGAAGTAAGTTGGACTTGGTTACCAGTGCAGCGGAGTGCCTGGAAGCTGTGTACTTTCAGGGGTTGGGGACCTTTCTAGGGTCGGGGGGGGCTGCTGACCCAGAGAAAATTCAGTCGGGGGCTGCACACAAGTGAGAAGGAACAAATAAAATAAAACCCTCCCGGACGTGACCCTCGACTCAGAAGGAGAGAGACGTTCCCCACTTTCCCCTCGCATGCCAGAACCTAGGGGGGGCCGAGGCTGGAAGATTTTTGTGCTCCAGCCCGGTGTGTGTGTGTGGGGCCTGGAGTGCCCAGCTGGGCTCCCCAGTGTTGGGGCGATGCCCCGAGCCTTGGGGGCCGGATCCAGGCAAGCTGGGGGCCACACTTGGCCCCTAGGCCTTAGGTTCCCCCCCCCCCTGATTCTAGGGGAAGTCCTGCCTATAATACCTTAAGGAAGGTTGGTTATGCAGCACTCCCCAGAATGGGTCTGTCATTGGCTGGCTGGCCCTTTAACAAGAGTCGAGCTTGGTCTGGCTTGTGGCAGAGCAGCGAACCCCCTGCTGATCCTGATTTGGACTCAGTTACGGCTAGTCATCCCTGGGAAGAGAAGGAACGGAAGGGGGGAACCAGAAGAAAGGAGTACGGGGAGTTTCCTCTCTCTGCCAAGTGCCTTCGGGACGCAGGCTGGAGAGAACTTACCTGGGAGGTCCCTGGGGGAAGCCAGCATGTTACGCAGCACAGGGAGGGAGTTTGAGAAAGCTGGGAAGAAGCCCTGGGGAGCCGTGCTCCGCCAAACAGGAAAGAAACTCTCCTCAGGCCCTAGCCGTAGGGGCCAAGAGCCGGGAGTGTTCAAGTAGCCAGTGAGGAGCAGCAAGTTCTGTTCGGCTCTAGGGGCGGGGTCTTGAGCAGCATCTTCTCAGCCCAGGGTGGGATTCCAAGAGTTGACTTGGCTGGAGAAGACGTGGCCAGAGATGGACCATTGCGGGGCCAAAGAAGTGGTCAGCTGGGGTCACGGCAGGTGAAGACCCTGGTAGGGCCACCCTGTGATGCCAGGGCGCTCTGCAGCAGTGAGCGGAGTGGCTCTCTGGGAGGAACCTCTCCAGTGGCTTGCGTGGCTATTCCCAGCGCCCTCGAGATTAGAAATCGGGATGTTCCATGTCTCACTGACCAGAAAGGATTCTTTCCCACCAGACCTTTCTTCTAATCCAGCATTAAGTATCCCTGCGGAACGGCCCTATTCACCTCCTTGGGAGACGTCTCCATAATCTAATACAACTCACACTTTATCGGCATTTCCTCTTTCCTAAGTTTACCCAGTTAGTCCTGGGCTTTGGCGTCTTCTAGCACCCTAAATAAGCCCATCCTTAGCACTGGCAGCTCCAGATACAGATTAGCAGGTCTCAGCCTGCCCTAATGGTTGCTTGTGCTGTGTCTGTTTAGCTCTTTCAATGTTCCCCCATAAATCAGTCCCTGCTGCTTCTTTGCTCTTCTTTTCCTTCTCCATCGTCATCCTCCATCCTCCTTCTCCTCTGTCCTCCATCAACATCCTCCTCCTCATCCATCCTCCTCCATCATCTTCATCACCCTTCCTCCATCATCCTCCTTTTCCTCCATCATCTTCATCCTCCTCCTCCATCATCTTCATCCTCCATCCCCTCCATCATCTTCACCATCCATCCTCCTCCTCCTAATCCATCCTCCTTCTCCTCCTCCATCATCTTCATCACCCATCCTCCATCATCTTCATCACCCTTCCTCCATCCTCCTCCTTTTCCTCCATCATCTTCATCCTCCTCCTCCATCATCTTCATCCTCCATCCCCTCCATCATCTTCACCATCCATTCTCCTCATCTATCCTCCTTCTCCTCCTCCATCATCTTCATCACCCTTCCTCCATCCTCCTCCTTTTCCTCCATCATCTTCATCCTCCATCCTCCTCCTCCTCCATCATCTTCATCCTCCATCCCCTCCATCATCTTCACCATCAATCCTCCATCCTCCTCCTCCTCCATCATCTTCATCACCCATCATCCCTCCTCCATTATCATCCTCCTCTGTCCTCCATCAGCAAACTCCTCATAATCCATCCACTTCCTCCTCCACCATCATTCTCCATCCTCCTCTGTCCTCCCATCTACATCCACATCATCATCCATCATCCTTCTCCTCCTCTATCATTTTCATCACCCATCCTCCCTTCTCCTCCTCCATCATCCATCCTCCTTCTCCTCCATCTCCATCAACCATCCACCTCTTCCTCCATTATCCATCCTCCTTCTCCTCTTCCATCACCTCCATGCATTCCTGCAGCCGAGGTGCTCAGAACAGAAGGGGCTAGTGGAGGTGCGGTTTCACCCAAACCAGACCTAGAACGGGAACTGTCCACCGGGTATACAGTGGAATAGCAAACACACAGCCAGATCCATCTCTGGTGTAACTCGATCACACCTGGCATGAATGTGTGCCCTCATGGCCCAGATTCGTCATTCCACCTGAACTCGTCCCACTGTCAGACCAGCAGGGTGCGGGGAGGAGGTGGTAAGAGGGAAAAGCGGGTTGAAGATGCCCCGTGCTCTGGGGCTAACCCCTGACACAAGATCCGGGCTGTCTATTTATAGTAGGTTGAGCTGGCTCGTCAGGGCCTGTTCTGCCGTTGAGAATAGCTGGCATGCAGCCGTGCTCCAGTCACACCCACCTGCCCGCCAGCATGCTCTGTGCTAGGGATGGTGAGGGGATGCAGTGTGGAGCTTTCTGCATGCTCTGCACATGGCAAGGAATAATCTATGGGCTGGGGGTGTCTACAGGGACTTGCACCTCCAGCTTTGTAGCTCCTTTATGTTACCCAAGCAGGAAGTAAGATCCAGCCCCTAGTTTGTCCGGTCTTAAGGCGGGGCAGTGGAAAAGTGCAACATATTTTAGCTGACTTCTCTATGACACGCGCACATGCTGAAATGGGTCGAAACTGCGAGCAGGTACTGGCATGTAGAGCTGCTTTTTGCAAGCGCTTACAAGTCAAAAATAAAATGCGACCAACTCAAGTAACTTTG
Organism: Pelodiscus sinensis; assembly: GCF_049634645.1. Taxonomy (NCBI): domain Eukaryota; kingdom Metazoa; phylum Chordata; order Testudines; family Trionychidae; genus Pelodiscus; species Pelodiscus sinensis. The sequence goes on from NC_134720.1 coordinate 52,200,172, forward strand.
CCAGGAACCCTTCCTATGCTGCAGAGTAGATAATTGAAGGGAAACTTTTTATAAAGGCTAAATGGTGTATGGGCATGAAAAATTCAGCAGGGAATTTAAGCCATTTCTAAACCGCATGAAACATTAAACATTTCAGTCAAGAATAGCTTGGAAATGGCCTGCGTCCTCCGAGACTTTAAACAATTGTCTGATTGTTGTTTTTTTCTCTCTTGTAAAATGTTAAATGTGTAGCATTAAGGATCAAAAATCTTTTTTTTTTCTTTGTGATCATGAATCCTAGATTACTTCTTGGAACTGGTCTGATCACTGCACCTCTTTACATCCATCTTTCCCAACTGATTTTAGCAGCCAGTGAGTCGAGAATTACTGGAGTCGAGATTAATGCTTTAATTATACCATGAGAACTAAGCTGCCACATTTTGCGATGGTATAAAGCTTTGGTTTCTAGCCTGGGCAGATCTCAAAATATCCCTTTAAATCCGTTTGAATTCAAAACATTCATCTTGTCAAGCAAGATTTTAGCCGCAAGAATGTGATTGGATATCTTGTGACCTGCCAAGGGGAATGACTAAATCTTTATATCCTTTAAAAGTGGAGAATCTTGTTTTTCAAACCGGATTGCACATCCATTTCTAGGCCCAATGGCTCACAAGATTTTAGGTGTTGAAGAAGTAGCAAGCCTAAGTTGACCTGTCAGCGTAAAAGTGTTTTGTTTGCACGTGGTCCAAGAATGAACATTGGCAAATTCAAGAGCCATGTCTCATGTATATTCTTGATTCCTCGCTCCATCTATGCAGACACGGTTACAGTACTACATGATGTTTCTTCTTCAATCAAAGTGGCATTGTCAGTTCTCGCCAGGGCAGCCTGCACGTTCGCACATACCTGGGTGCACATAACATTATTCTGTACGTGGATGGAAAAAATCTCTTCATGGACCTTGGGGGAGCGGGGGAGGGATCAAAACAGTGTTGAAAGAAAATGGTAAATGTTTTGACCAGCTAAGGAGCAGCTTTGCCTTCTGAGCACACCGTTGGAGTCCCAAAATAGTCGCCTTGTGAGGACATGATGTGATGCTGTGCTAAGTACTGGGACGATGATGCTTTGAGATTGGAGAGGGGTGAAGCTTGGGAGTTTAGTTTTGCGAAACCCTCCCCAGCTGGGTTTGGTTTCAGTGAAACCAAGACGTGGGGTTGCATGGAGAGAAGACCCGTTCTCCCCTAGCTTCCCATATTTGGGGAGGTTGGAAGAGACAGCTCCAGATTTAGCTCATGTCCAAAATACATGATGCGGCCTCAACGCGGAGCAACATCATTAATGATCAAAGCAATATCACGATGAAACATGCTTTCCCTCAGCCCCACCTTTTCTGGTTGCTGAGGGATAAGAAATGGATGTTTTCCTCCTCCCCTCAACTTCTTCTGGCTGATAAGATGAAAAGTGGCCCTCTCCAGCCGACCCCCTTACACCTTCCTCAACAAAGGGAAATTTGGAAGGAGGTGAGATGGACATCTCTTCCTCTCACGCTGCCACGTATGTTTCTTTACTTGCGCTCACCACCCTATTTGTCTCCGCTACCTCAGGTAGCTTAGAGAATGCTGCGCTTGAACAGCATGGGGTTTTTTTCCGAGTAATTATTCCGGATGCCATTTCCTGCAGTCATTAGCAGATTCACCCTGTCCTAAAAGCGTATGTGTTATTGGAAAGGGTGAAGCAAAATTGGTGAAGAAAGAAAACGATCCTCTTCTCCCACTCAGAAGACAGCAGTTAGGGCAATATAGCAAAGTACAGGTGAGCTGTTCTCTGGGAATGCTTGTTAGCTGTGAACTGGGAATGGAGACTACTGACTCTGAAATATTGAAAATGAGGGGTGGGGAGGGTAGATAAATACCCCAGAGAGGAACATAAGAAGAAATACTCTCCCCCCAGATAATCTGATTTTCAGTGTCACACACTGAGCACTTCTGAAATCTTCAGTCTGGGTTTTGTTTTTCCCCTCAGATCTTCTGTGTGAGACGCATGATAACAGTGTGAAGGAAAAAACAAAACAAACCTAAACCGTAGAATGAGGATTTCAGATGTTTCTCCCTCTCTTTAGCATCCAGAAGCTCCCAGGGTGTAGGAGAATATGACTAGCGGGGATTCAAATATTTTATTCAACAAAAGATGGCTTCTCTTCCAAAACCAAGATTTTTTTTGCCAAAAAAGGCTCATTTTTTAAAAACGTCTCATAAAAAAAAAAAGAATCCAATAAGGTGGTTTTGCTTTAAAAGCTGTTTTGGCTCAAACCAGGCATTTTCACTGAAAACGGAAAACAAAATCACATTTTTTTGCAACAACCACCAAAAAAGAGGCATTTTTAGAGCAGCTTCCAATGTGACATGTTTAGTGTAATGGTCACCGTTAATGTCACTGATCTGCTGCCCAGGTAAATGCGAGATTCTAATTCCCGTACTCATGACAGACAGCATCTTACTCTCTTCCTGGTGCCGCTGGCTTCAGCAGAACTATTTCTTTGAGTAACTGCTCCCAAAGGGGGTAAAAATCTTCATAAGCTGGACTCAAATAATTTGCTTTGCCTGGTATCCCCTGTGTTTAACATAGGGACTACAAGGTGTAATCTACCCCGGGCAGAGAGCCAGCACAAGTAACATTTAAGCCCTATTTATGCTAGGCCCTTATTCTGGGCCTTATGCTAGGCCCTTAAACTAGGCCCTTATTCTGGTTCTCTTCCTGCAGTAAATTTTGCTCAGTGTTTCATGACCACCACATACCCGATTCTCATTTACGCCAAGCCTCTTTTAAATTGCTCTCACACACACACGGTAAGTTTCCTTACACTGCCAGAGGGATCTAAAGGTATCCTAGTGTAAATAAGAATCAGGCTTTAATTCATGAAACTCTGTTCCAGTTTCCTTACACATAAAATGGGTGCCTTATTCTCAAACTCTAGGGCCACGTCTCTACTTACCAGCAGATCGACACTCCAAAGGTCGATCTTCTGGTGTCTGATTTCATGGGTCTAGAATAGACCTGTAAATCAAATGCTTCGAGTAGCACCGGCCAGCGCCGGGACACATGCTCCTCACGAGGAGTAAGAAAGCCGACGGGAGCGAGTGCTCCCATTGGCTTCCCACTGTGTGGAAACGCGATTGGAGGTATGTCGACTTCAGCGACGTAATTAATATAGCTAGAGTTGTGGGTCTTAATTTGACTTCCCGCCGTAGTGTAAACCAGGCCAAAGATCCTTTGATGGAAGGTGCTGAAGAAATGCAAAGTGTTATCACAAGCCATTGCCTCCCTGACATCTAGCAGTGAAGGCCAGGACTTTAACAAGGTTCAAAAAAGAGCTAGATACATTCTTGGAAGTTAGGTCCAACTATGGCTATTAGTCAGGAGGGGTAGGGATGGTGTCCCTAGCCTGTTTGTGAGAGGCTGGGAATGGGTGACGGGAGGGATCACTGGATTATTCCTTGTTCTATTCACTCCCTCTGGGGCATCTGGCATGGGCCACTGTGGGCAGACAGGACACTAGGCTGGATGGACCTTTGGTCTGACCCAGTGTGGCCGTTCTGATGTGCTAGTTAATATTCAAAGATTTCCCAGAATTCTAGACAGCATCTTCTGTGTCCATTTGTAGTTCTCCAAGGCGAGATTGGCAGTAGAAGTGAACACCCCTTCTTGTGACGGATGAGTTGTGTATTGAAGACAGATGGTCTTTTAGAAAGTTCCGACGGGGGGTTGTGAATGAAATTCATCCTTGTGCTGAGAATTGTGTACGTTGTTGTTCCACTGTACAGGCAGTCCCCGGGTTACGTACAAGATAGGGACTGTAGGTTTGTTCTTAAGTTGAATTTGTATGTAAGTCGGAACTGGTACATATTGTAGGGGAAACTCTAGCCAAACATTTCTCCAGAGCTCAGCTTTATTCTCCCACACCTCACTTCCCTCAGTCCTTTATTCTCAAGCTGAGGTGTCTGCTGAGAAAAGCCGCTCCGCGTCTCCCTGGTCTGCTGGGGGGGGGAGGGGGGGCGCTAGCTTCGCGTCTCCCTGGTCTGCTGGGGGGAAGCAGCTAGTATGGGGTTGCCTCACCCCGTTTGTAAGTAGGGATCCGATGTAAGTCGGATCCATGTAACCCGGGGACTGCCTGTATGATGGCATACAGCTTGGGCAGCATCTCTGCACATGTGTAGATTTGACCCTCTCTGAAGACACCTACATTTTATATTTGACCTAATACCAAGTACGTTCATTCAGACTGCATTTAGTTAGAGCATACATGCTGTTTCTAGGAAGCAAAATCTGCTTGGATTTTGTGTCTAAGCATAAAATAGCAACACACAAGCCATAAATGGAGAACAAATTATCTACTTTGAAAGATGAAAATACAAAAGGATTTCTATTTATCCAACATTTGGGTTTTTTCATCTGAAAACATCCTCTGGGATTAAGGAGGTAATTTGATTTATTATTAGACTATCACACAGACAAATAATAAATCAAGTTCTTTTATATTCGCAAGGAAATCTAGTTAATTTTTCCATTCCCTAGTAGCGTTTATCAGCAAAATGAAGAATTGGATGCTAATTGCAATGGAAGGAAGGAAGTTGTTGCTGTTTTGTGCAGCTGAAAATAGTAAACTGATAAAGATACATGTTTTGCTTTAATCTTTTAATGTGGCTGTTTACATGGAAGGTATTACATGGAATGCTTCAGGGTGGGGGTGGGGTGGGTAGTATGGGAAAGGAACTAAACGAGCCAATTAAAATTCAGTTTCCCAGCTCTTTGATTGGATGAGCCTTAAAGTCTATTTGCTATTTGGTGTTTTTATTCTAAGTTATAGAAAGTAGCAGCAGAAGATTATGTGGGGGAAGTATTTTGCAGAGGTTGACTATTCGCAGAACATAGAACTGGAAGGGATCTCGAGAGGTCATCAAGTCTAGTCCCCTGTCCTCCTGGCAGGACCAAGCACTAGATCATCCCAAAGAGATGTTTATCTATCCTGCTAGACATTTGTCTTTTCTGAATAGTAGGCAAGCAGAATGGCTCCAAAGTGTTGCAAATATTTTTGTGGCGCAAAGACTGCTGAGGACTGATCCAAGCCCATCACACCCATTTCCGTTTCTAGAACAAGGCCCTAGAAGAGAGGAAAGTGATCAGGAATAGTCAACATGGATTCACCAAGGGCAAGTCATTCCTGACCAATCTGATTAGCTTCCATGGCGAGGTAACTGTCTCTGTGAACATGGGGAAGTCAGTGAATGTGAAATGCCTTGACTTTAGCAAAGCTTTTGATACGGTCTCCTACAGTATTCTTGCCAACAAGCTAACGAAGTCTGGAATGGATAAATAGAGTGTTAGGTGGGTAGAAAGCTGGCTAGATTTTCAGGCTCAATGGGTAGCGATTAATGGCTCGATATCTGGTTGGCGGTTGGTCTCAAGTGGAGTGTGCCAAGGGTCGGTTCTAGGGCCGGTTTTGTTCAACATCTTTATGAATGACCTGGATGAGGGGATGGATTGCACCATCAGCAAGTTTGCGGATGACACGAAGTTAGGGGGAGAGGTAAATACATTGGAAGATGGGACTAGGATCCAGAGTGACCTAGACAAGTTGGAGGACTGGGCCAAAAGAAATCTGATGAAGTTCAACAAGGACAAGTGCAGAGCCCTGCCCTTGGGATGGAAGAATCCCAAACATTGTTACAGGCTGGGGACCGACTGGCTAAAACCTGGGGATTCCAGTGAATGAGAAGCTGGATATGAATCAACAGTGTGCCGTTGTAGCCAAGAAGCCTAACAGCGTATTGGGCTGTATTAGGAGGAGCCTTGCCAGCAGATCTAGGGAAGTGATGATTCCCCTTTATTCAGCACTGGGATGGCCACATCTGGAGTATTGGGTCCAGTTCTGGGCCCCCTATTACAGAAAGGATGTGGGCTTGCTGGAGAGGGTCCAGTGGAGGGCAACCAAAATGATTCGGGGGTGGGAGCCATGACCTATGAGGAGAGGCTGAGAGATTTGAGCTTATTTAATCTGCAGAAGAGAAGGGGGGGGGCGGATTTCAGAGGAGCCTTCAGCTCCCTGAAGGGGGGTTGCATAGAGCATGGAGAGAGGCTGTTCTCAGTGGGGGTAGGTGGCAGAACAAGGAGCAGTGGTCTCAAGTTGCAGTGGGGGGGGGGGGTCTAAATTAGCTATTAGGACAAACTCTTTCCCTAGGCGGGTGGGGAAGCCCTGGGATGGGTTCCCTAGGGAGGGGGTGGAATCTCCATCCCTAGAGATGTTTAAGTCCCGGCTTGACCAAGCCCTGGCTGGGCTGATTGAGTTGGGATTGGTCCTGCTTTAAGGAGGGGGTTGGACTTAGTGACTCCTGAGGTCTCTTCCAGCCGTAAGATTTTGACTCTAAGGCAGATTAGAACTGAAGTTGGTTAGAACTGAAGTTGGTAACAACAGGAGAGGGGGAGGGGTGCATGCAAATAAGGTCATCGATACATTCAAACAATCTTTTAAAATGGTCAGCGGCGGTATCTAACACTTCAGGAAGTTTCTTGACAATAAACCCACCTCTGAAGCCTCCCGTGATCTTTGCGTGAGCTGTGGTGCGTTTTGTGCTTCATCACTGAGCAAAAAATGGCTCTCTAGGGTGGAGTTGGTGTTAACGGGATGGGGGGGGGGGCGCAGTGGAATTTCATTGACACAAACACCCCCAACCCTGAGGACAGAGTATTGACTCCAGGCCAAAAACCAGATTGTATCTTGGATTTTGTTTTGTTTTTATACAGGATGAGAAATGGATTTTATACTCTTAGCCGTCGCCAAGGGTTTAATCCAGCAGCATAACTTGTTTTCTCAGCTCCATCACAACCGCCTTCTCTAAGAAATGGATGTGTGTGTCAACTCTTGTCAAGAGCACTTAGCAGTGAACAATGAATTTAACACCGCAAGCCAATAAACAAATAGATAACCTGATTTCAGTTTTGTCTAAGGAAACATACTCATGCTCCATGGTTGAATTGCTTCCTGGACCTCTCACTTGTATTCAGAGAAGATTATTTACGTGAATGCAGGGTATGCTTTATTTTCATAGTCAATCATTTGCTTTGGTGACATGATATTTCACTCCTCCTCCCCCACCCCCTCCAAATCGTTTATGCAGGAAAATTCTCCAGCGCGATGACCTGTTTGTGTTGGGTTTTAGCATTTGATGATTATTTTTCTCCTTCTTGTGTGCACTGCTGTAGCACCCTCAGGTTCCAGCTGAGATCATGACCTCTCAGACAGTCCTTGCCTCAAAAGAGTTTATGAATGTAAATAGGACAATGGGAGGAAGGAAGGATATCCCCATTTTACAGGTGGCACACTAAAGCACAAAGAGGTTAAATAACGTGACCCAGGCCACAAATGAAGTCTGTGGGAGAACCAGCAATAGAACCCTTAGCTTCTGAATTAACCTTAAGACTATCCATCCTTCCTCCTTGTATTTAACATTATATATTTAACATAATATAAGAACTAGGGCTCACCCAATGAAATGAATAGGCGGCAGGTTTAAAACAAACAAAAGGAAGTTTTTTGCCATGCAGTGCATAGTCAATCTGTGGAACTCCTTGCCAGAGGATGTTGTGAAGACCAGGACTTTAACAGGGTTCAGAAAAAGAGCGAGATAAATTCATGGAGGTTAGGTCCATCCATAATTATTAGTCAGGGTGGGTGGGAATGGTGTCCTTTGTCTCTTTTTGTCTGGGAATGGATGACAGGGGAGGGATCACATGAGGATTCCCTGTTGTGATCCCTCCCTCTGGGGCATCTGACATTGGTCACTGTTGGCAGACAGGACACTGGGCTAGATTGACCTTTGGTCTGACCCAATCTGGCTGTTCTTATGAATTTAACATTTTAGAAGGGGATAGCATATTTCTGGTGTTATTTTTCTTTTGGCTATGTTAAACTGCTGGTCAGAAGACTAATTTGATAAAGTTGACTAGTAATAGTGACAGCACTTTTCTCTTTGTCAATGGCAGTATAAATTAGCTGTGACTTCTCCAAACTCAGTTGAGTTACACCTGCATCAGACAGGGTGTGAGTGGAGAATTTACATAGGCTCTTCACTTATGGATCACCAAACATTTGGCCAAAGTGAATAAACATAGCTATCTCTTGCTGTAGAGGGAGTGTCAATGACACATGTGTACGCCCAGGGTCATGCAGAAAAGCCGTTTTGAATAAAAAATATAGTGGAAAGCTCATGCTTAGCTGAGTACACATACCTTCTTGTCCTGCATTCCAGTGATCTGTTTTCAGTAAGCTTCTAGGAGAATTCTGTGGTCTCTGAGAATGGGGTTCAGGCTTAGATCGACATGGTGGCCTTTGGAATATGTCAGTCTATGGGTTCACCATTCCTCCTCTTGCTTCATGGGTTCCTCATTCATCTCCTTCCTTCATGGGAGCACAGGAATGCCAGCATTGACTTCATCGCACTCATAACACTTGCAGCTCTGCCTTATGGTGATAATTAAAGCAAATTTCATGCTTTAGGGGGCAAGAAAAATCTTCCCCCACAATAAAATTATCTAAGGATCCTTCCTTCCTTTCTTCCTTCCTCTGAAACATCAGCAATTAGATACAGCTGGAGATGGGACATCAGATGGGATGGGCCAGAGAATCCTTCTCCTTAGATAGATTCATAGAACACTAAAACTGGAAGGGTTCTCAAGTGGTCATCAAGTCCAGTCCCCTGTCCTCACGGCAGGACCAAGCACCATCTAGATCAGGGCTACTCAACTTTGGAAGCCCTGAGGGCCACAATGATACTCACAGTGCACACCGAGGGCCGCAAAGTAAGTGTGGTTGCATGTCCATACACAGGGCTTGACAAATAATGTAATCTACTCTCCCGTGGCGAGTAGATTACAACCCGGTAGTGCCGGCGCAGAGCGATCTGCGCATGCGCAGAATGCAGAACCGCACGAAACCGCGCAGCTGGCGAGCCCTGTACATACATATATATGCAAATAGCTTCTTTCACACTGACGGGCATGAATATAAAGATTAAGGCAAGACTACACAACACACAGGCCCCATTTAAGTAATTTCTTTTGATATTAATCAAATGCAATAGTGACCCAATTTCCACCCGTATGACAGCACTTTTAATGAGCAATGACAGTCCAGGAATTTAACTATTAAAATGCATCTCAACAGAAGACCATTCTATTGACTCACCGTTGTGGGTCGTGTTTCCAGTGGAGGCCACGTTCAATGGATCCCACCCGTGGGCTGTGTGTTGAGCCTTGTGTAAACCCAAACTGCACGTTGAGTCGCAAACAAATGGGCCGTGTGTTGAATAGCCCTGGTCTAGATCATCCCTGACAGGAGTTTGTCTAACTTGTTCTTAAATATCTCTGGTGATAGAGATTCTACAACCTTCCTGGAAATTTTATTCTAGTGTTTAACCATCCACACAGGTGGGAAATTTTTCCTTGTGTCCAACCTACACCTCCCTTGCTGCAGTTTAAGCCCATTGCTTCTTGCCCTATTATTAGAGGCCAAGGAGAACAATTTTTCTCCCTCCTCCTTGAAGCACCCTTTTAGATACTTGACTTCTGCTCTCCTGCTTGGCTGCTGAGTCTTTCCCACGTACTTAGAGTCAAGCTGCATTGCCAGATTTAGAGTGAGGAAGGAATTTTCCCTCTGCGCTCCTGGCCTTCTCCTATTCCCTGCCTGTGGCACACAATGGGTTGTTCTTTTGAGGACTGAAATGCTTTGTTCTAACTCATCTCAGTACAGGGGTATCGGGGTGAAGTTTAATGGCCGGGGGTGTACAGGAGCCTTGAACTAGATGATGTCACGGTCCCTTTTGGACATAAATTCTATGAAAGGCTAATGGCATTGACTGTAAGTGTACGTCAGAGATGCTGATGGTGTGACAGGGTGGTCTGTCCCTGTTATGGGTTTGGAGCCAGCTAGCCCTGGACATGAGCCAGATGCAGCAGAAGAGGGCTGGTGTTCCCCATATAGCCACATGGCTAGTATGGGGGAGGGGGTTAGAGGGGATCAGAGATGGGAGGAAGGAGAGGTCTCCAGGGGGTGGGAGAGACCATGGGGCCTGAGGAGATCCTGGGTCCAGGGGCTGGGAGGTTGAGAGGTTTCTGGAGAAGCCCTCCCTACTGGGGAGTTAAGGTTGGGCACTTCTGCAGGCCACAAGGGGGCGCACGGGGGTGGCCAGCCCCTTTACCAGGCGGCGTCAGGACTCGGCAGATGATGCACGAGGTGTTTGAAGTGCTCCTCAAAGGAGTCAGTTCATGGTGTGGGCTTACAAAATAACTGGAATTCGGCATGACAGCTTGTCTGCAGGGCACTTCCAGCTCAGCGAGGCCTGGGGAGGCAGCTCAGTTTCTTCCTGCTTAGGGGAACTGAATTTTGGGCTCTTAACTGTATGCGAACTACACTCCTAGTGGAACGTTGCAACCTGCCTGGTCACTCAATCATGAATTTAAAAGGAGCCATCCTTCTACAAAGGAATATCACTTCCCAATTACAGAGGGAGACTGCAGAACTGGAATTCATCTACAGACTGAACACCATTACCCTGGGCTTGAATGAAGATATGAAAAGCCAATTTTTCCTGCTTTTAACATTTGCATTTCCACATTAAAAGCTATGTATGGGACACATCCAGCCCACTTAATTAGCCTCATTATATCATTTCAAGAAAGATGTGGAGAAATTGGAGAGGGTCCAGAGAAGAGCAACGAGAATGATTCAAGGTCTAGAGAACATGAGCTATGAAGGAAGGCTGAAAGAATTGGGTTTGTTTAGTTTAGAAAAGAGAAGATTGAGGGGGGACATAATAGCAGTTTTCAGGTATCTAAAAGGGTGTCATAAGGAAGAGGGAGAAAACTTGTTCATCTTGGCCTCTGGGGATAGGACAAGAAGCAATGGGCTTAAACTGCAGCAAGGGAGGTTTAGGTTGGACATTAGGAAAAAGTTCCTAACTGTCAGGGTGGTGAAACACTGGAATAAATTTCCCAGGGAAGTTGTGGAATCCCCATCTCTGGAGATATTTAAAAGTAGGTTAGATAAATGTCTATCAGAGATGGTCTAGACAGTATTTGGTCCTCGACTCGATGACCTCTCGAGGTCCCTTCCAGTCCTAGTATTCTATGATTCTATGATTATTAGCCTCATTATATTACATCTCTTGGTTTCTGTTATTTCTACTCCCAGTTCATCTGATGAAGTGGGTTTTTCCTACAAACGCTCACAATTCTGTATATTTTGGTTCGTCTCTAGGGCCCATCTACGCTACAGGGTTATTTCAAAATAACAAGGCGAGCGTCCACCCAGCAAGCCTGTTACTTCGAAATTATTTCAAAATAGCAGCTTTTTATTCTGGAATAAACAACCCTCATTTCACAAGGAGTAATGCTTATTTCGAAATAGCGAGAGTGTGGAGGCTCCGCGGCTGATATTTCGAAATAGCGCCTCCCGTGGGCCATTCAGAGTAATGATTCCCCGATGCTTCCTGAGGCTCTAAATCGACGTAGCATGTCCACATCAGGGGAGCCTGCCTGGGTCTCATTTCCACGTTTCCCTGTAGTGTAGACGTGCTATTTCGAAATAGTTATTTCAGGAGTTATTCCAAATTAACTCATTTCGGAATGTCCTTGTGTCCACAGGGCCACTCGTTTTTCAAGTGACAGACTAACACGGTGACCCCTCTGAGATGTTACTGTCCGAGGGGCAAGGAGGAGAATTGGGAAGGTCGAATTGAACCTGGGGCCCTTGGGTTTTCTGCATCCATAACTGATTGTGTGGTCGGTCTGCAGTAGATTGTTCAGGATGTGCAAGCTCGCTGTTAAAGCCAGCTCACCTTAGTAGTAATGACTAAGCCAAGCTAAAAATATGTCGGTGAGGGGTTCCTGGATGTTTGGCGCCATAGGTGTGAGGAGTAGGAGTGCGGGGGAGGGGAGGTCTATAGCACGCCCTGTTTTTGGGCATCCCAGCCACAAACCCTGCACCCCTGCCACCTGGGGTCCCAGTCGCTAGGCACGTTGCCTGGGGGCTTCGCTTCCATTCCTGGGTCCCACGCGGCTGCAGTCCTCATGCGCACAGGCTCAGCTGTCAGACCTAGAGCTCAGCTGCTGCGTCCGCCTGGGGGGGGTCCAGCCCCCCACTCCCGGAGCCAGGGTCCTGGCCGTCAGTTCCACATGCAGGATCCCGGCTGCCAGCCCCAGCTGTTGGTGACAGTGAGGGACACAGACAGAGGAAAAGGGAGGTGTAGTTCCCCACCCCCGCTCCAAAAAGTGTCCCCTGTTTGGCGCCTGCCCCAGAGCCCACTGATGGCCAGAAGAGGTTTTTCGGTGTGTCTGGAGCAAGCCCGGGGCCATTCCATCCCATCCCACTCTCTGTGCACCGGGATCTCATCCTTGGGTACTCGCCAAGGTTTTGTCGGTGCACAGCGTAAATCAAGAGAGTGAGCGAGCATCCTGTCGGGTTGAGTGAGAGGCGGATCATGTCTCTTGCCTGGGTCCAATTAAAAGTGGAATGGCGGCTCAGTGGCATGACAGCTGAGCCCGTGAAAGATGTTTGCATCTGGAGGCTGCATTCACACGTCAGTTACATCAGAGCAAATGCAGAGTCAGTGGTGCTACTCTGGATTTACACTAATGCACTGGATCAGAATCTCACCTCCGAGGGATGCTTCCTACAGGTGTGGTCAGCTGGCGGGTGGAAGGATAATTGGTTTTTGTAATTGCAGCAGCATTTGTGGGCCAGTCGTGGTGGTAACGGTGTTTCAGAGGCAGAGGGCTAAATATGGTACATGCTACCTCCATACACTGATTTTCCCTGCGGTAAACAAAAATACCAGATGATTGCTGGTGTGTGTTTTTTATCTGAATAGAATATTTCAACCAGCACTCGCGATTCATAGTCTTGAACTGTAGGGGACTAATGTTCCCGTTTTCCAGCTGGGAGAAACTAATTCACCACCTTGTGTTGTAAACACTCACTCATTTTAACTGATTACACCTCCAATGTTCTTCAAACCACTAAAATTACTAATTGCTATTCCTTACACATCGGAGAGTGAATCCTGAATAATTAACCCCAAATAAAATTAGATGGATTGGCCCTTTTAATTAGAATCCCTGCTGCTGTTTGTTCTGAGCTTCTTTTTCTTACTGCTCAGAGACTTTTTCGAATAATTAAAACTGTTTAAGTCTTAAACAGCCAGTGACCTTTTAATACAGTACAAATCCATAAATGCAGAATTGCGGTGCAGTAAATTTTTGGATCAACGATCTCACAGAGTCAATGTTCCTTTTTTTAAATGCGGAGAGTGAAATTAGTTGTTTTCAGCTGCCTATTAATACCGTGGCTGATTAGCGAATGTAGTTAACATGGGAAGATTAGTAGCTGGTAATGATCGTGGCAGGCTAGTAGGTTCCTTAGTTTAATGTATTAATCGTAGGCTGAGTAGCACATATAGGTAGATGATGCACATAATAAGCAGTCGGGTGACTGTTTTGCGTGTATAAATGTGGGCTCAAATGACTTTTCATAGGCTTCTTTTTACAATGCTCCCAGCAAAAATGCTATTTTGGTTACTTAAATATTGTCCCGGTCAAGTAACTTGCATTACAGAACAATTAGCTGCGGCAGCAAAAAATATCATGGATAAATGTGTGTCCCAAGGCATGATCTCCCTGTAGCACCCCCTGCTGGCTGAGTGTGGTGCTAGCGTTGCTCCCTTCCTCAATTTCCTTTCTGAGATGGGAAGGGGATCGACTCGCCATGCACCCATCTGTGCTGGAAAAGTGGCTTAGGCCTCCAACCAAGTCACAGAGAAACCTAAACCCTTCTAGAGTGGCAACAAACGAAAGAGTACTAAAAACAACAAAGGGTTTTCTGCCCCTTGGGGTTTCACTTCAGCCCACCCTCTGGGCCCTGTTCCCTGCCACTATCTGGGTGACTTTTGAGAGTCTCTCCCTGAGCCATTTGGCAGGTTTGCTGGGTGTACCCCACTTCTTGCAAACCCTGGCTCTGTGCCTTCCACAGTAGCCTTCTCTCTCCCTGTGGTTCCAGCCAGAGGCTGGCCTCTGTCTTTTAATAAGGCCCAGGTATCAATTAAGGACCATCTTAGTCTTACACCTGTAAGCTGGAAAGCAAATTAATTATGGCACAGGTGTGGCAGACACTGCTCCCCTGCAAGCAGCCAGTCACTCTATGACTTGTTTATACTGGGACCTTTGATGGTCCATAGGATTGGAACTGGGATACAGAATCACACTGGACGTCGCTGTTCAAATCCAGAGCAGCCTCTGTACGGTATCACTACTGTAAGCTGTAGCATTTCAGACTGTTGTTAATGATACCGTAGGGCATTGCAGGCGTGCTTTGGGCTATTACTATAGAATAATGGGCTACATGTGTTTGAAAGAGAGTGATCAGGCTTCAATGCTTGCTGAAGGTTCATTGGCTGATGTGAAATGAATTAGGGGCCTCAATATAAGGACTCATGCGTAAGTGATCGTGTTCCCGTTATGGTTGCGGTGTGCCCCGGGAGAAGTTTAATAACATTATGCAATATTCGGGCTGAAAGATTTCAGAGTCATGGGTTGGTTTCTTAGCATTCAGAACACCCAAGAACCCCACATCGGAGAGAGACAAAGCAGACGGCTCGCTAACAGAGCCACAGTGCAATACCCCACCATATTTTAATCGGTTTACTGTCAAACTCTAATTGCTTGCTTCCCCACAGAGTCCCTTTGCCTGCAGACAGGACCAGGAAGACTCTCTCTCTCTTTCTCTCTCTCTCTAAGTGATAGCTTGCAACTTCCCTTGCAGTCTTCAGTGATATAATTCTAAAAACCACCATAATACAACTGCAGCTAATTGGGCTTTTATTCCACCGTCTTTGGCAGAGGCTAAGGGCTTGGCATTGGAGCCTGCATATCCCCTTATACCCATGCTTAAATATTCACATGGAGAGGGGGCAGGAGGAGCCAACAGAGAGCAATCTTGTTCTGTGCCCTTTCTGTTCTGAGAATCAACAGAAGACATTTTTCTCCGGATATCACTAATCAGCACTAACCCGACTTCAGAACTCGACATACTCATGATAATAGGAGACTAATGAAAAACATCTATCCTGGAGGTTTCCATTGTCGGTCAGTTGATCTGGGCACATGAGCCTGAATTCTGTTGGGTTGGTTGATTTGTTTCAGTAAGAAGAAATTGCTTCTTTCCCGGAACGATTTTTTGTTTTGATTTTTCTCTTCTAACCAAGCAGATGAACGTGTACATGTCGGGAAAAGACCATACTGCAATTTCTTCCCAGATTTAGAATCTCACGGTAAAAGTTGTGTTAGTCAGTGGAAGCCATTTGCTTTGACACAGTTTGATTCCTGATTGGCAAAGAGATTTCCCTTTAAAAAAAAAAGGGAGGGTGGGGCATTTTTTATACTCCCAGTCCTGCAGATGCTTTTAGCCACACAGTGTTTAAAACCATCAGTGCCCAATAGGATTCCGTGTGTTTGCATGGATGGGCTATGAGTGAACATGGGAGTGACCACACTTGGTCAGACCAAAGGTCCATCTAGCCCAGTGTCCTGTCTAGTGACAGTGGCCAATGCCAGATGCTCCAGAGGGAGTGAACAGAACAGGGAATCATCAACTGATCCCATGCCTGTCATCCATTTCCAGCCTCTGAGAAACAGAGGCTAGGGACACCATTCCTACCCATCCTGGCTAAGTAGTATTGATGGACCTAACCTCCATGAATGTATCTAGTTCTTTTTTGAACCCTGTTAAAGTCTTAGCCTTCACCACATCATCTGGCAAGGAGTTCCACAGGTTGACTGTGCACTGTGTGAAGAAAAACTTCCTTTTGTTTGTTTTAAACCTTCTACCTGTTAATTTCATTTGGTGACCCCTAGTTCTTATGTTATGGGAGCAAGTAAATAACTTGTCCTTATTCACTTTCTCCACACCTGTCATGATTTGATAGACCTCTATCGTATCCCCCCTTAGTCTCCTCTTTTCTAAGCTGAAATGACCCAGTTTTTTTAATCTGTGTCCATGTGGCACTCTTTCCATATGAAGTGAGAGGTGTGTCTGGTATGCTAATACAGGGTGAACGTAGATTAATTGGGATTGCTGGTCCAGCAACATTCATGGACCGGCACAGATATTGCAGGACCAGAGTCCCGGTGGAGGGCTGGTGGTTAGGAGTCCTGCAGGGCCAGGAAGTGTGGTGCACCACAGCAGGACTACCTGACCAGTCTGGGGGCCCAATGCGTGGCAGCAGTGGTGGGGGAGGGAAGCCGGCCTCTGTCCGGTAGCCAACTCAGGGGTGGGGGATGGAAGCAGGTGGTAGCTGGGAGAACAGCAAGATCTCATATGGTCCGGCAAAATCGCTCATCTGGGACTGGTTGGATCCTGAGGGTGCCGGACCAGGCAGATCCAACCTGAACTTAATACATCTCAACGTGCCACTGATTTGGAGATTTTCACATACCCAGTGGCAAAAATTTAAATGTTCCCAGGAAGTTTAATGGACCCTTTCTCATTACAGGTGTATGAGGACTTTGAAATATACTTTCAGTGTATGTTTGTCAAGTACACTCATGAAATGTCTAAACTTCTTTTTCAAAGAAGTACTAGAAAAGGGGAAGGTGGTGGTGGTGCGGGGTGGGGGAGGGATCTTCTGCTTTGCTGAAACGTACAGCATTCCTTCCATGACAATTAATAGGCTTGGCAGAATTCTATGTAAATTTGGTTATGATTTTGACAGATATCGATGTTTGGTTTTGAGCATGTATTTCTTCAGGTTTTTTCCCACAATCACATGAAATTATGAGTGGGGAAGGAGTCCGTGTCACATGTCAGCATATACAAAGTGAATCATAAACTTTCAAGTTTTCATACTTTGCCTACCTGGGAATGTCGGTGGTTGATGGAAATATTTTGGTCAGTTTGAGCACGTGCAGCAAAATCAATGTCTACCAACGTGTACTGATGCAAACCTAATCCTTCCACGTCTAGCTAGCAGGGTGCAGATTTGCAGATGTCTGTCAGGAGTGTGCAATGAAGCCAGGAGTTTGTTTAAAAAAGCCTTATGTCAGGTAGGAAGGGTGCGATTTTTGTAGAATTGGCTGGTATCTTTTCCTAGAATCATAGAAAGCTAGAACTGGAAGGGACCTCGAGAGATTATCAGGTACAGTTTCCTGCCCTCACAGCAGGACCTAGCATCATCTAGATTATCCATGATCTATGTCTATCCTACCAGCTCTTAAAAGTCTCCAGTGATGGAGGTTCCACATCCCCCTTGGGCAATTCATTCCAGTGTTTCACCACCCTGACAGTTAGGAATTTGTTCCTAATGTCCAACCCAAACCTTCCTTGCTGCAGTTTAAGCCCATTGCTTCTTGTCCTGTCCTCAGAGGCCAAGAGGAACAATTTTTCTCCCTCCTCCTAGCACCTTTTTACATACTTGAAAGCTATTATCATGTCCCCTCTCAGTCTTCTCTTTTCCAAACTAAACAAGCCCAGTTTTTTCCATCTTCCCTCATCGGTCATGTTTTCTAGACCTTTTAAACATTTTTGTTGTTCTTTTCGGGACCTTCTCCATTTTCCTCACATCTTTCTTCAAATATGGAACCCAGAACTGAACGCAATACTCCAACTGAGGCCTTATCAGTGCAGAGTAGAGCAGAAGAATGACTTCTCTTGTCTTGCTTATAACACTCCTGTTAATGCCTCCCAGAATCCTGTTTTATTTTTTTACAACAGCGTCACACTGTTGACTCATATTTGGCCTGTGATCCACTATGACCCCTAGATCCTTTTCTGCCGCACTCCTTCCTAGACAGACGCTTCCCATTCTGTATGTGTGAGACTGATTGTCCCTTCCTAAGTGGAACACTTTGGATTTGTCCTTCATCCTATTTACTTCAGATCATTTCTCCAGTTTGTCCAGATCATCTTGAATTATGACCCTATGCTCCAAAGCACTTGCAGTCCTTCGCAGCTTGATATCATCTGCAAACTTAATAAGCATACTCTGTATGCCATCATCTAAATCGTTGATGAAGATATTGAACAGAACCGATCCCATCACCGATTCCTGTGGAACCCCACTTGTTATGCCCTTCCAGCATGACTTTGAACCATTAATAACTGCTCCCTGAGAATGGTTATCCAGCCAGTTATGCACCCTCAAGGTTTTGTTTAGTTTAACTTAGAAACTTACTTTGATCTGTCTGTTTTCACTTGCAGTCTCTTAAATTCTACTTTTAATACTCGATAAAAATGTTTTTGTTTACTATCAAGCCCAGTGCAAATAATCGTTACTGGGGTAGGAGGAAAGCAGCCAGTGTGCATCTCTCTCTTTCATTGTTAAAGAGGGTGAATGCCTTTATGAGCTTTCTCTTTGTAAAACTTTTACACAAAGTAAGATGGATTTATTTGGGGTTTTGGTCTCTTTTGGGGATTGGTTTTCTGGGTGCTGTCAGCGACCTTACAGCTGCGTTGTCTCACAGCTGAACCGGTTCGGTGTCTGTGTTGCTCTGTAGGGGGCAGTAACCCCAACTTTGTGCATTGGCTGGGGGACACCAGAGCTTCTGGCCTAGCAGAACAGGATGGTGGGGAGCCCCAGAAGGCAGGAAGTTGGGCTCACTGGCTTGATCAGCGCACCGAGTGACATTACTGGGGGGACTTCCATGATCCAGCCTGTTGCAATAAGTGCTTGATATTAGCTCCTTTTGGCAGCTGGGGGAAACTGAGGCACGGCACACTTAAATGACTTGCTCCAGATCACACCATTAGTAAGTGGCAGGCCTGGAACTGGAACTCAAGGATGCCTGAGGCCCAGACTCCTGCTACAATGGCTGGCCATTTCCCCCTCCCTGCCTCTTGAACTTCATTTATATCATCTTGGGCCTAAATCCTGTGATTATTTGTTGTAGATTTCCCCCTGCCGCCGCCGCCGCCACCGCCGCTTCCTGGAGATGATCTCAGAAACTACCCAGCTCCTCCTGGTGCCTTTCTTCCCCCACCCCCTACGGATGAAGCCGCTTTCAGTGTGCAGGTAAGAGGGGCCATGTGTTTCCTGCCCAGACAGGACAGAATTGGGATGGGCTGTTAGCTGCCTGTTCCTGGTGCTCAAACAAGAGGTGGGCGAGTTTGAGATTCCTTAAGACCAAGTCAGCCATAGCAATTTGCTTCCCAAGTGGGAAAATGTTTCTCCCGCCCAACTTACCGGGTGTGTTAGATGCTCGGCTCATTTGATGAATCCTGAGAGAGGTTTCCAGACTGGACGAAAAGGCAATGAGGGTCCTGTTTGTTCTGCTCTTTCTTTCAGACTTGTATATTAAACCCCCCGGTAAAGGATAATATCGAGAGTGATTATATTTCCCATGCTACTTCTCTAAACAAATGTGATAAAGGCTTCTAGACAACCGTTTTGTGGAAGGATGGGCTAATGGGTTAAGCACTGACTGGAACTCAGACGCCAGGGGATCAATTCTGTTTCTGTTCTGTCCTTCCTGTGAGACTTTAGTTCTGTGCCTCAGTTTCCCTCTTGATAAGGTGTGGATGATGATCGTTCCCTACCTTAACGAGGAGCGGGGAGGATAAATCCATTATTGACTCCCAGGCGGTTCAGTGGTGGGGAGGGGATGAATGTGGGAACATGTCAGGACAACTTGTGAATTCCTGTTGGTGTTGGAAAGTTGTGTTGTAAAAAAAACCTGCCTAAACCTGTGTGTGTAACTGTATGGCTACGTCTATACTACGAGTTTTCTCTGCAAAATATATGCGAATGAGGCGCCCATTTGCGTGAGTTGTGATCTCATTTGCATATTTTCTGCCAATCCTTTTTTGCGCTGCGGTTTTTGCACAAAAACAAGCAGTGTAGACGTTTTCTTTTTGCGCAAAAAACTTTTTCTGCAAGATCCTTATGCCCCCCCAAAAAGAGGTATACCAATCTTGCGGGAAAAAGGGGTTTTGCACAAAAAGAAAATGTCTGCACTGCTTGTTTTTGCACAAAAACCCCAGAGCAAAAATGGACCGAGAGAAAATATGCAAATGAGATTGCGACTCATGCAAATAAGCCCCTCATTTGCATTTTTTTGCAGAGAAAGCTCATTTTTTTTGCAGAGAAAGCTCATAGTGTAGACATAGCCTACATGGCTCCATCATTGCTGATAGGGCCTCAGCAGGAGCATACCAGACAAGGATGGGGGAAACACTTCAGATGGTATCGTTCTCAGCCCTCACAAAGTTTTTGCTAAAATGCCGCTCGTGCCCTGGAAAGCAAGTGTGGCCTACTCTCAAAAGGAAGGGAGAAGGGAAGGAGAAGTGGAAACTTTGCAGAATGAGAACAAAAGAAACCAGGTGACCAAAAGGGATTTCAATAAAGCCACATACAGTAATAAAGGAACCGCGTGGAGAGAGGCCACACGGAGTGAGAGACAGCAAGGTCAGAGACATAAGAACATCAGAACGGCCGTACCGGGTCAGGGCAAAGGTCCATCCAGCCCAGGGTCCTGTCTGTCGACAGTGGCCAATGCCAGACACGCCAGAGGGAGTGACCAAAACAGGAAATCATCGAGTGATCCCTCCCCTATCTCCCATTCCCAGCTTCTGACAAACAGAGGCTAGGGACACCATTCCTATCCATCCTGCCTAATAAGTATTGATGCATCTAACCCCCATGAATTTACCTAGCTCTTTTTTGAACCCTGTTCAAGTCCTGGCCTTCCCAACATCCTCTGGCGAGGAGTTCCACAGGTTGACTGTGTGCTGTATGAAGAAAAACTTCCATTTGTTTCTTTTAAACCTGCTACCTGTTCATTTCATTTGGTGCCCCTAGTTCTTATGGGAGCAAGTCAGTAACACTTCTGCAGCTTTCCTGGAACAGTCGCCCATGCTCCGATGGTGCTCAAGGCTGGTCAGGAGGCTATTCCTGGAGTGAGCGAGAGAGAGAGACGTCACCCCTGTGTGAAGTTTGAACTGATCGGGGTTTCCAGATGGTGATGGTAGCTGGGGATCTGGCGTGCTGGAGATAGGCAGAGCAGAGTACAGTCAGGGGAAGGGGACGTCCCAAAGGAACTTTAAAAACAAGTGGCACCTTAGAGACTAACACATATATCTATCTAGCTCATGAGGTTTCATGGGCAAAACTCACTTCATTAGAACCGATGCAGACTTCAGATCCACGCATCAGAACACTTTACTTGAGATGTATTTATGGGTAAACGGTTGATTCAAGGGAGTATTCCAAAGTTTAATTAGGCTAGACCAGGGGTGGGGAACCTAAGGCCCGGGGGCTATATGTGGCCGCTGGGTTGCCTGGATCTGTCCCCTAGGCTTAGGGGTTCCCTCCCAGTAGTAGGGAGCCTGTGCTGGCACTCCAGCCCCACTGCTGCCTCCCCGCAGCCCCTGACGGATTTTTCTGTGGGACAGCGGCCCCCGACCCAAAGAGGTTCCCCACCCCGGGCTACACAATAGGGAACAATCTTTCCTGGCTGCGAGGGGTGTTCCTTTGAGAGAACTCAGAATGCAATTTGGCAGCTTCAGTATTTCGGACACCGCTAGAGGATTGATGATTAGACTCGGTCTGGTAATGACTCATCTGGGTGCGGGTTCGCTAGCATCCAGAGCAAAGATTTCCCATCAGGCACTGAGTCCCTGCTGCCTGTGTCCCAGAGTTCAGTGCAGTTTTTAGCATGGGATTGCTGTCCTCTACTTTGTGCGCTAATGGAGATGCCTCCCTCTCCCATCGTCTACGCACACAGGGCTGGGGGAGGGGGCGTTACTTAATCCTGTCACCCTTGTCGGAGGGGTTCAGGCAGGTCTTCTGCCTGGTCATTGCTTTTTGTCCCTGCTTTCGTTCAAGCAGAGGCCAGGGGAGAGGGGTCCTTCCTCCAGAAAGCTGCTTAGACAAGGCCCGCCTCTCTTCTCCCTGCCTCGCACCCCCTCTCACAAGGAGTCAGACAGACAGATAGTAACACAGGCTCCGTCCCGCCAGTGACAGAGGGT
Source organism: Pelodiscus sinensis (assembly GCF_049634645.1). Taxonomy (NCBI): domain Eukaryota; kingdom Metazoa; phylum Chordata; order Testudines; family Trionychidae; genus Pelodiscus; species Pelodiscus sinensis. The sequence continues at coordinate 52,222,214 of NC_134720.1, forward strand.
TGATTTGCAAGCAGCGGCTCATCCCTTTAAATAGAGGTTACTAGGCATTTTGCTGACTTCCTAGTGAATGTTAGTGGCTGTTCCTCTTCACTGCCATGTCCAGCTAAAAAGGGCAGGGTTTTTCCAGTATGTGCAGAGACAAACCTGTGAGAAAAAGCAGCATTTTTGCCAGGAGAGGGTGCTGCCTGTAACCGCTCCACGTTTTTCTTCAGTGAGAGAGTCGCAGCTGCTATATGCTGTTAATTAAGTAAATTGCATTTTTTTCCATGGTTCTGAGAGGTAGGGCAGCCCTAGGAGGCCAAAAATATATAAGCCCAGCCTTCCTGCAGTGCCAGGTTTTGTGAACCATTGGCCCAAGTTGGGGATGGGTTGGGCGCGTGTGGGAAAACCAAGGAGTGACTGTAAGAATTTGGGGTAATCCAAAGGGCCAAGCTTCGCTGCTGCTGGAAAAGGACGGCCGCGCTGGCAGCTTCTCTCTCAATAGCACTCCTGGCTGTGCAAGGTTGCATCAATTGGAGGGTCTCCTTCTGCAGGTTTCCTAGAGCCTGACATGTAAAAGCCAAATCCCGTGTGTCCAAATCCCTGCGAAAAGATTCTCCCTTGTATGTGAAACTAAACCGGATACCCGCTAAATTACTCTTCTTCTAGCCAAACCGTGTTTTACCAGGTGTCCCTAATACGTTTTGCTGAAACAGGGTTCGCCCGTATTCCTTGTTAAAATCCAACAAAGTAAATGTCATCGAGGTGTCTAAATGCTCACCTATACTTTGCATTAACAGGGATGTATGAGTGTAAATACACATAATGCATGAGTAAGAAAACTCAGGGTATGTCTACACTACCCCACTAGTTCGAACTAGGAGGGTAATGTATGCATACCGCACTTGCTAATGAAGCCCGGGATTTGAATTTCCCGTGCTTCATTAGCATAAGCGGGGAGCCGCCATTTTTAAATCCCCGCTGCTTCGAACCCCGTGCAGCGCGGCTACACGGGGCTCGAACTAGGTAGTTCGGACTAGGTTCCTATTCCGAACTACCGTTACTCCTCGTGAACGGTATTCAAATTCAAATCCCGGGCTTCATTAGCAAGTGCGGTATGCATACATTACCCTCCTAGTTCGAACTAGGAGGGTAGTGTAGACATACCCCTAGAGGGGTAGCTGTGTTAGTCTGTAACTTTAAAAACAACAAGAGGTTCTCTGGTACATAGAATTATGAGCTTTCGTGGGCAAAACCCACTTCATCAGATGAATTGGAGTGGAGATACATACATATATATATGCAGAAATTTGCATGAATGTTTTCAAAGCATGCATGAGAATAGATGATATGTGGGCATATAAAACAGACTGAAAATAAACATTTAGCTGGGGAATACGCACACATTTTATCCCTGGAATTTTAAATCTCATTTTGTGAGTAAATGGAATAATATAAGTGGGGCAAGGAGGGAGAGATGGGGAAGGTTTTGTTGAGCATTTCTTCCAATCAGACTTTGATGCAATTCATCTTGTACGTATTGTTTCGTAATGCCCAAGAGCAGGCAATTTTAAATCTATAAAACTCTGTTCTCATTTATGTAAGGTTTCAGGCCCTACTCTCTTCTGAATAGTCAAAGATGCTGATTATAAACTGCTAATTTTACTGAAACCGGAAACATTTTAATTGTGTGGCGTAAGTTAGACTTGCAACTAATCTCTCTGCTTGGCTATTAATAACCTGCTATGTTATATTCATATCAAAGCACTCTGGCAAAGAAGTATGAAGGCAGCACAGCTGTAAATCGGATGGGCAGAATTCATGTTTTAATTTTGTTAATGATTTTAACAGACAATATCTGTGTTTATTTTTATGCATTTTGAGGTATTTCTGTTGATTTACGTTTGTAGTGGCATGAAAGTTGTGGTAGTGTCAGACAATTATCTAAGAGTCTAGTAGCTGCTCAAGAAAGTTCTGTATCTGTCAATTATCAGCAATGGATTTTTTTTTCACCAATTTGGGTATTTATGGTGAAATCGGCGTTTAAACAGATTTAATGATTTAAAAAAAAAATAGAATCTTTCCAAGCCTAGACAGAGACAAGGAATTGGTTTGAAATTATTATTGTTATTTCTTTGTAATTTGTAGTAGTGTCCAAACTGTGCTCGGTGCCGCACGGGCTGGCTTGTTTGGCGAGGGGATGGTGCCGTCCTCTGTGTTGGACAAGCCTGACAGGGCTATGGATGACAAAGAATGACAGGAAGACTGTAACGGGGTGCGACTCACTGCTGTGGCGCCTCCTGCTGCTCGCTCTGGGAATTAGCTCTACAGCCCTGGAGCGCCCCCTTCTGGCCAGTATCTTGCCCACTGTTACCTGTTATTTTCCCCCCTCCTCCCCTTATATTAGGACTCGAGTCCCTCCTAGACAGTGGTGTTGCCCTGCCGCAGCGCCCCCACACTCTGGGGTCCTCCCCTTCAGGAAACCCCTAACCCCCAAGGCCAGTGTTTCATAAACTTTTTAAGACCAAGAAACACCAAACAATAATTTTTTTTAATGAGGAACACCAAGGAACGCCGTAAAAAAAAAAGGTCGCTTTCCCCTTTAAGGGTGACCATTTTGAATTTTGTTGCTCTCCGCAGCACACCTCTGACTGCCTCGTGGCACACCCGTGTGCTGTGGAACACCTCTAATATCATTAACTCACTGGCATTCACCTTCCTTCCCCCCCCCCCACATCCCCCTTCTGTTCTGTAATGTGATTTGTCCTTTTCATGTGTGTTCATTTTTTTTAAATTGTATCCTTTGGTATATATGGTTGTGACTATTTTCTTCCATTATTTGATCTGAGGAAGTGGGTCTGGCCCACGAAAGCTCATCATCTAATAAACCATCTTGTTAGTCTTTAAAGTGCTACATTGTCCTGCATTTTGCTGTGGAACACCGTTTAAGAAACACTGCCCTACGCCCACCTTGCCTCCGAGACGCACTGCCAGTCGCCCTCTAGCCCCACCTCAGGGGCAAACTGCAGACAAAATGGCCACTCCTCATTGGCAAGGGGTGTGGACATGCTGCCTTCTCCCAGCCCTGCTCAACAGCTTCCCTGGCAGCCAGATCCCTCCTGCTCCCCAGTGACTTTCCTCCCTTCCAGGAGCCTTTATTTATACTGCCCTCAGCTGCGCCGTGATTGGTTAATATCTGCCACAGCAGCTGGCTCCACTGCTCCCAGGGCTGGGTTTAACTCTTCAAGGGCCAGTGCCAAGCAGATACCCTGTCACAAAGACCCATGGGGAGACCAGACAGAAAGCTGACAGAGTTTGGCTCCTAGTGTGACAGCTCTTCCCAGCATGGAGGTGGGCAAACTGGTCTATGAGACGACTGTGCTTCTGTCCCAGCAACCTGGGCTCCCTTTTTCACTGGGATGCTGCTGCTAAGCCACAGACCTCTGGCTGGTTCTGCACTTACACAGACATCCACCGGCAGGGACAGACCCGGCTGAGTTACACGAATGCTTCTCCCAGCCGCTCGTGAACCAGCAACGGAGAGCTGCGTAGATAGTGCCAAATTTCAAAATATGGCACTGTTCTGACAAATCCCTTAACAGGGGCGCCGGAATTGCGCGCCCACCATTTTGGGAACTAGCGGGCGTGTTTAAAGATGCGCTGTAGCTATTTCGCAATACTGCTGGTATCCCGAAATAGCGCCACAGTCTAGACATATCCCAAGAGGTAAGTAACATTCCTTTCTCTCCCTCTTGGTTCCCATCAAATGAAAAACAACAACAGCAACTCAAAAGCAAAGCTTTGTCCTTCACTCTCCATGACAGGCAGTGTTGTTGTCGGAAGATGTTGCCTTTGCAAAGAACATGTAGCGCACTGACTGCCTGATGCTGAGGGCTTGTGAAATCACCACTGGGAAAAATGTCATTTTTGTCCGAGGTTGGAAGGGATTCACCCTGAAAGAGAGGACTGTGCGGTATTTTAAATGGAGTGCTGCTAGTACCTCCCACCTGTGCAGAGCGATTCCCCGTAATGGTATTGTCCTGTTTTCTTTTGCTGGTGAAAATGCAGCAAGCTGGTAATCTCCAACGCCCAGGGGAGCAGGGAGGAAGGAGGCTGGCTGAGGAAAAGGTTATATAAGGTTTTAAAATATTTCTATGAAGAGTGGAAGAGAGAGGTTTGTGCTGAGCGGCAGCCACTTCAGCAACAAACTAAGCTCACGAAAGTGAGGCCTGGTGCAGGCAGGGTCTCTGTCAGCTTCCACCACACAGATGGGTTGGTTTCCTGCACTTCTCACCCCCCCACATTGTTCCTGTCCCCCTGTGAAATTCTCCCCATGCTCCGTCCCCCATGACAGCCCTGCTGTTGTCTCTTGATCGGGGTTGGGCAGTCATTTTTGCAGGGAGGCCTCTTAATGAGTTTTGGTTTGGGCTTGCTCCACCCACGGAAGGGGTGGAGCTTGGGACGGAAGGGGCGGAGCTGGGTACCCGCTTCCCTCCAGAGTTCTCTGGAGCTAGAGGCTTTGAAGTAAAAACACAGCAAAGAAGTCGGGGCTACCGACCCTGCCACTACCGAGGTGCCTGGCAGCCGCCGGGGGTTGCTGTGACTGTGTAAAACACTCACGGCGTCAACCCTGCTAGAGTAGCACTGCAACCAAGACCTGGGAGATATTGAAGAGCAGGTTGGATAGACATCTGTCAGGGATGATCTAGACAGTGCTGGGTCCTGCCGCAAGGGCAGGGGTCTGGGCTCGACTTCTCAATGTCCCTTCCAGTTCTAGTGCTCTGTGATTCTGTCCTGCTGCATGAGCCACCATCTGGAAATTCGATGGCACGGGCAGCAGAATATAAATAGAATACTCTACTATACTATTACTATAGTAATACTCTACTATAGAGAACTTTCTGGCTGTCTGGCTGGTGAGTCTTGCCCACACGCTCAGGGTTTAGCTGATCGCCATATTTGGGGTCGGGAAGGAATTTTCCTCCAGGGTAGATTGGCAGAGGCCCTGGAGGTTTTTCGCCTTCCTCTGTAGCATGGGGCACAGATCACAGCTGGAGGATTCTCTGCATCTTGGGGTCTTCAAAGTATTTGAAGACTTCAATATCTGAGATCTAGGTGAGAGGATTATTCTAAGAGGGGTGGGTGAGATTGTGTGGCCTGCACTGTGCAGGGGGTCAGACTAGGTTATCATAATGGTCCCTTCTGACCTTAAAGTCTATGAGTCTCTGAGAATGTGGCCAGATGCAGCCCACGGACCAGACCAGACTGTTAGGAGGGCCCGATCTGGCCACGTTTTTCCCAGCTCTGATCCTGACCCCCAGCTCCCCTACTTTTCCAGTACCATACGCACAGCTCTGCCAATACATCTTGCTCACACCTTGCAACACGCTTCTGCTTTTTCCCTTAGAATTGTGCTGTTGTGGCCAGCTCATAGGTGCTTGGGTCCAACCACCCTCCGCTTTCCCGGGAAGAGGAGGTCCGAAGGCATCTGGCCCGATTCAGTGTAAGATTATGCTGGTGCTGGCGGAGTGGCCTTCTAGAGCTGGCAGTACCCTGACCTAAGGGAATCTCTGTTGGTTCCTATGGGAATGTTGGCTCCAAGCAGAAACATAAGTTAGAGACATTTCCTAGCTGAAATTTTAACCACCAGGCCAGAGCTAGCTCTGATTGTGAGAAGCGAGAAGGAGCAACCCGTCCAGATAGGTTCTCCCATTCAGAAACCCACTTTTCAGGTGCAGATGCAGAATACCCCTCTGTCTGCATTCAGGGAGCTAAGATTTCAGGGGTGTGGCAGGCTTTGGGTGGCATTTCAGGTGCAAGAAGACTCCACGTCTCAAAGGGTATGTCTACACAGCACCCTACATTTGAAATAAGATATGCAATTTGCGGTACTTATTTCAATTGAATTTCAAAATAGGCTATTTTGAAACTTGGCCGTCTACACAGTGCCAAATTTTGAAATAACACGCTATTTTGAGACATCCCTTAACCCTCGTGGAATGAGGGTTACCAGGATGCTGGAATAGCGCAACCATTATTTTGAAAAATATTTTGAAATAATGGGCAGCTTGTGAAGATGTGGGGTAGCTATTTTCGGATACCCGAGATAGCCGTGCAGTATACACATACCCAAAGTCAAACTGAGCCCGAACCATTGAGTTTTATGTAGTCTATACATGTATTTGAATGAAATTTGTGTCCAGTTTCCCGGAGGCTCTTGGATTTTTGTCAGCTTCTGTTCTATAAGGAATCATAAACCAAGAGACTTTACAACTAGCCCTTTCCATCTTTCCCTAGCAACTGGTGTGGAGCTTGTAGCTACACTGTTTATGCAGCCAAGAAATAAAGGATTAAATATTTCTTTGATGAGCTCACTGTGTTTTTGCAGACTCGCAAACTAAATAAACCACTCAACCCTATACTTGGTGTAAGAAAAAAGAAAATTAATTCTCTTGCGTGGCTATTATAATGGAAAGAGCTTTAAAGATCTATTTTGCTTTCTCCGAGTGATGCTATTCATTTACTTTCTGCTCTTCATTCAGCATGGACAATGAAAATCGTCAAGTTCACTTTCTTTTTTCCTTGTCAATTTCACACTGTGGTTTTCTGGGAAACCTCTTCAAGAAAGTGTGTCAGTAATGCACTTAAGTCACGTTGAAGTCAATAATACTTAAGCACATGCATAAAGCTGAGTGAATGTAGAAGCGCTGTCAGGTTCATGATGCGCTGCTGTGGTATATATGTTTCTCACCTGTTTGACTTCAGAAAAGAGTTCTTACAACGTTCCTGTTCAGACTGAATTGTGTAAAATTGGTGGTTTTAACAGAACTTCCATCTTTTCTCAAAACTGCTTGACCGTGTCCTTTTGAATGAGCTCTTCATTGAATGGTCGCAAAATACAGGTGAGCATAGGACAAAAAAGAGGAAGCAAGAAATAACTGACAGCTAGAAGAAAGTGAAATGAGGCACAGAAGGGAAGCATGGAAGGCAGCAGAGTTTGGGCCCTCCAGCTTTTGAAAATGATGTGACAGAAAGCAGTGGATTTCAGAACTAAGGCCTCGATTCCACTAAATCCCTAAGCATTTGCATAAGTCTCACGGAAGACTATATATGGCTGGAATTAAGCATGTGCTCTTACCTGCATGCTAATTGTCCATATGGGTGACTGATATGCTGCTATGTATTTTTATTCATTTATTTCATACTGTGATTTTTTTCTATACTAGCTTTTCCCTTGTCTTGGATCACTTAGACCAGGCCTAATAGAATCCTAGGGTTGGAAGAGACCTCAGGAGTCATCAAGTCCAACCTTCTGCCCAAAGCAGGACCAACCCAACTCAACCATCCCAGTCAGAGCTTTGTCAAGCCAAAAAACCTATAGAGATGGAGATTCTACCACCTCCCTAAGGTGACCCAGTCCCGTGCTTCACCACCCGCCTAGGGAAATAGTTTTTCCTAATATCCAGCCTAGACCTCCCTGTGACGGGGTGGAGCAACCCCGCCACCAGCCGCGGGCGGAAGGACCATCCGTGGCTGTAAGAGCCGCCGGGTCTGTGGCGGCAGCCCCGGGGAACCCACCTCCGGTCTGGCCTCGAGACGGGCAGGGGCCGGGGAAGACTGCGGCTGGCTGGCCCGAGGGCGGGGAAGACGGCGCGCCGCAGTGCTCAGGGGTGACGTCACTGACGCGACGTACAAAATGGCCGCCGGGAACCCGGAAGTGGGGGAAAACGCCCAAGGGGAGGATAAAAGGGACCGGATGGGCCGGGGAGAGGGGAGCAGGAGGGGAATGGAGGGGTAGGTACCGGGCTTGGGGAGTAACCAGCGAGCTGGGAGCCCGAACGGCTCACCTCAGGGTGGAGTGGGGAGAGTTGAGCTCGCCGCCGGCGGGGTAGTGAGGCCCAGGGAAGATCGCGAAGCCCGTGAGCAGGCGAGTTTAGGGGCAAGCCCCCACCTGCTTCCACTGGGAGTTACAGTCCTAGTGTTAGGGCCCTGGGCCGGGGTTCGGGAGTGAGGGAGGGCCCGGACCCCACCCCGCCGGCAGCGGCTGGTGCATTAACCCCAAAGCCTTCCTTGTTTTGGCTTTTCTTTTTGTCGGCGATGTGATCGGGACCAGCGGGTGGACCGTGATACTCCTCCACTGTGACTTGAGACCATTGCTCCTTGTTCTGCCATCCGTCACTACTGAGAACAGCCTCTCTCTGGCCTCTTTAGAACCCCCTTTAGGCAGTTGAAGGCTGCTCTCAAATCCCCCCTCACTCTTCTCTCCTGTAGACTGAACAAACCCAAATCCCTCAGCCTCTCCTCATAGGTCATGTGCTCCAGCCCCCAAATCATTTTTGTTGCCCTCCACTGGACCCTCTCCAATGCCTCCACATCCTTTCTGTAGTGGGGCATCCAGAATTGGACAGAATATTCCAGATGTGGTCTCACCAGTGCCGATTGTCGGTTAGGATTATAATTTTATACCGAGACAGTGAAAGTATACATCCTGTTATGGAGATATATTTATACAGGTATAAAGCTGTTTATACCGCTTTCGTGGATTCTCATAAATTTGATTTACAAACTGATACCGTTAAGAAAACTGGGTATAGACAAGCCTTTGCAAATGCCATTAAGCCTTTGTTTCTAACTTCTGTCGATTCATAGAGATTCCAATCAGATGGAATCTTTAGATCATGTTTTCTGACTTCCTGTACATCACGCACTATTAAACTTCACCCTGTAATGCCTGTGTTGAGCTCGGCGACTTGTTTCAGTAAAGCGTCTCTTTGCTCTTACTCTTCCGGTCTTAATCTGAAGACATTAAGAAGGGGAGAATCTCCAATTTCCTTGGCAGTTTGTTCGAATGGTTAATCACCTTCACTGTTAACATTTTGTGTCAGATTTTTAATTTGAATTTGTGGGGCGCCAATATCCAGCTATTCATTCTCGCTATTCTCTGCTAGTTTTAAGGTTCCTTTAATACAGAGGTTTCTACGTTAGTGGGGGTGCCCCCCGATGGGGTGCGGAAGAATTTTGGGGATGGGAGGAAGCAGTCATGCACAGCTTTGGGCGCAAACACCACTTCAGCCATCTGGCTCACTTCATCAGTCCACGTGTGTCTGGTTTTGTCATGGGGTGGGAGAAGGATACAGCTGACACGAGAGAAGGGCTGAGCTGAAAAAATTTGAAAACCTCTGCCTTCGAACCTGGTATTTTCTCCCCAGGAAGCTATTTGGATGCAGTAATAAAATTATATCTCAGTCGTCTTTTAGATAAGCTAAATTGATTGAGCTCTTCCAGGCATTTTATCCCAGCTGCCAGATCATTTTTGTGGCTCTTTTCTATCCTATCCAAATTTCCAATGTCCTTTTGGGAATGTGGACGCTAGATCTTTTAAAACCACAAGTAGTCCTATGGCATTTTAGAGACTAACAAAAAAAAAAAAGACTAACAAAAATATATATGTCCCTCTGCTAGGGCCGGATTAAGATCTTTAGAGGCCCTAAGCGCTGAAAAGATTATGGTACCCCCCATATGCAATTCAAAATAAAAACAATACTATACCGTAAAATAAAATGTTATTTTTCGAAATGACACAAAACTTACATGTCTGCTGAAATTAAAAGTGCTTCTTTCTAGATTTTTCTGATTGCAAAATTCTGGATAAGTTCATCAAAGCTGACTCGACGAAGCATGTGCGCTTCCATACGCAATAGGGAAAGCGAATCACATCTGTCCTGACACATTGTTGTTCTCTGAGGGTATTTTATTCTTTTCAGCTGAGAAAAAGCGTTCTCTGGAGTTCTGATTTTTCCCATGATGACGACTTTGATGCTTTTTTTTTTTAAATATCAAATATCAAATTAAAAAAACAACACTCATTTTTGTTGGTGTCCCTGCTTTGCTGGTGTCCTAAGCACATGCTTAGTCTGCCTATTGAGTAATCCAGCCCTGCCCTCTGCCATGTATATTGGTCAAACTGGACAATCTCTGCAACAAAGGATAAATGGACACAAATCAGACATCAGAAATGGTAACACACAGAAAGCTGTAGGGGAACATTTTAATCTGCCTGGACACTCAGTCGTGAATTTAAAAGTAGCCCTCCTTCTACAAAGGAATTTCACTAACAAGAGACTGGAATTTGTCCACACATTTGACATTGTTACCATGGGCTTGAATAAAGACATGAACTGGTTATTGCACTACAAAGCCAATTTCCCCTGCCTTTGACATTCACATTGTCACATCAAAAGTTATGATTCGCACACATCCAGCCCACTTAATTCGCTTCATTGGCATGGGTCCTACAGTCGAGAGAGAACTGCTTTTTCTGTTATATATCTCGTTGGCTTCTGTTACTTCAACTCATCTGATGAAGTGGGTTTTACCCATGAAAGCTCATGATCCGATATATTTTTGTTAGTCTCTAAAGTGTCATAAGACCACTCATTGTTTTAAGGTTACAGACTAATATGGCTCCCCCTCTGAGAATAGTGTCAGTCATGCTAATGCTGTATAAAGACCAACAAACTCCCTACTCCTTTTAACTAGTGCCTTCTTTTTGAGACAGCCTCACACTGGGAACTTAAGTTGAATTGCTTGTCCACTGTGGGCATGTCTACACTGGTGAGTTATTTCAAAATAACAAGTGGAGTGTCCACACTACCAAGCCTATTATTTTGAAATAATAACTCCTGCTTGTGAAGAGAAATAAACTTATTTTGAAATAGTTATTTTGGGAGTTATTTCAAAATAACGTATTTCGAAGTAACCTGGTGGTGTAGACACAGGCTATGATGCCTAAATCCTTTTAGTATTTTCTGCTTTATGGGGTATAGGTCCCTGTTCTTTATGTATCTTGCATTCCTTGTCTCCAGATGTAGTTTCAGTGATTGGCACTATAAAAAAATTACTGTAATAGATTTTCCCTGAAGTGACTTCTCTGCTGATTGAATTTTGTGGAGGCTTTTTTTTTAAGTCCTATTAATCAGATATACTGTACGCTAGTTTCGTATCTTGTAATTCTGAACAAAATATTGTGGTTGTTCTTTCAAAAGTTTGCCACTGAACAGTGACTCAATATAGCTTTGAAGCTTTGCCCTACAAAAGAAAAATGCTGCTTTCCCTTTATTTTCTAATGATTGCATTTACCACAGCACTGTGCTGTATTTGCTTTATTTTTTCTCTCTGCTGCTGTCTGATGGAAATTTCCAGTTCCAAACGAGGTGTGTAGTAGACTGGTCCATTCGTAACTCTGGTGTTCGTAATTCTGAGGCTCTATTGTGCTATATTTATTGTGGTTTGTGACTCTATAGGTCGGCGGTGATTGGTTACTGTTTGGTTACGCTTCCCATCAGCAGTGGATGGTGAAATAGCCAATATCTTGGTTTAGTTCCCAGTTATTCTGCAGGCAACATACTGTGCAGGGAACATTAACTCAACTTAATGGCTAATTAAACATTAATTTGTGATGAGACTGGAGCATATTTTAAATTGGTGGTGGGGGGGGGGGATGAGTAAGGACACAGCAAGCTTTCACAGTGGCCATAATTATCAATAAAGAGCCCTAATGGCATTTTTATTAATGCAAAGGAAAAGGTTATATGCCCTGCTCTGTGAAGTTAGCGACCGTCACCGACAGCCTTGCTGGTTCCGAAGGACTCTGTGACTAGCTGAGGGGGTTTGTCTTGTTCCGCGTCATCCTACCCAAGACGTTAAGGAAAAAGTGACACATTCCATTTTGTGTTGTGCATTCTGCTGATGAACCAAAACATTTTGCTAATTCAATTCAATTCCCGAGGATGAGCCTTTGTAATTCCACCCGGAGAATATTCAGTTGCCATAATGGAAAAATAAACTAGTTTTATCCCTCCCCGCCCCATTTGGTTTTCAGGTACCTTGACGTACCTTTTTAGTTTATTGATACATGTCTCGGCTCTCTGCAGCATTTGCATTGGGTAGCACTTAGTGTACGTGAACATCTAGGCTGTGTCTACACTGGCCACTTATTCCAGAAAATCAGCCGCTTTTCCGGAATAACTTGCCAGCTGTCTACACTGGACCCTTGAATTTCCGGAAAAGCACTGATGATCTAATATAAAATCATCAGTGTTTTTCCGGAAAAACTATGCTGTTCCCGTTCGGGCAAAAGTCCTTTTCCGGAAAACTGTTCTGGAAAAAGGCCAGTGTAGACAGCACAGTAGTGTTTTCCGCAAAAAAGCCCCAATCGCAAAAATGACGATCGGGGCTTTTTTGCGGAAAAGCACATCTACATTGGCACGGACGCTTTTCTGGAAAAAGTGCTTTTCCGGAAAAGCATCCTGCCAATGTAGACGCGCTTTTTCCGGAAATACTTATAACGGAAAACTGTTCCGTTTTAAGCATTTCCGGAAAAGGGTGCCAGTGTAGACGTAGCCCTAGAGCTTCCGATCTGGCGTGGTAAGTTAACCAGTAAACGGCGTTGGCAAACTCCATTGTGCTGCTGAGTCGGCGTCTCGGGTCGCTCGCAGATGACTGAGAATTTCTCCATGGACAGCCATTTCATGTGCTACCCTCTCTCATTGGGTGCACATCTAGGTCTCCCCAGGCAGTGAAGTGTGTGACCCTCTAGCTGAAACCTATTTCGAATGCTGTGCCAGGGTAGACATTAGAGCCAGTGAGGTATGAGCACCACGGAACCCCTATCCTAGCTCAGCCTTGAAATCTGAGCCCTAATCCAATCCAGCTTCTCATGGCTTAGTGTTTGCACCTGTTCACACTGCCCAGCTAGCACAGAAAAGCCTCCAGCTTTCATCCAGGACACATCACACGATCCATTGTCTGCAGCCAAGCCCTAAGATACAAACCGCATTTGCCCTCAGGATCTCTGTGAAGCAGAATAAGTGGATGGGGATGCAAAACAAGGCTGCGCCTTAGCCGTCCGAGGAAAGGCACCGATGAATACATCCCACCTCACGGGCGAACGCTGAGGCTGGTCATGCAGGTACTGAAATAGAGCCGCCTTAGCCGTGCTTAGCAAATGATTCTATCGCTTCCCTTGTCTGCCTGCCACCGCTGTAATATCACCTTGCACGGACCACAGTGGGTGTCTCCACAGGCCAACTGGTCCACCCTCACAGTGCAAGATGCACCTTCAGTGCTTTTTATTTCCATTGTGATGGGGAAAACCAAGGCACAGAGCACCAGGGCTCGCACCGGGGGCCTGCACTGGAGCTGGGATCAGATCTCTAGCATCATCTCTGCCGGTGGTTCCCTCTGCCTCCTGAAAAGATCATGGTTAGGTCACGTGTGGTACAGCAGGGACACAGGTGCTAAGGGGAGCCCTGCCAGGAGAGGCGTCTGTTTGGCAAGTGCTCCTGTTATTGGTGATGGGCCGAGTGGTAAAATCCACCCAGAGACACAGTGCAGGGAGGACAGTGCTGAACGGGGTCCCCTCCCCCATCCCTGGGCGCCTCCTTTCCATTAGGGATGTGAACGATTAGTCGACTATCGGCTAAGCAATTGCTTATCGGAAGTCGACAGGATAGTCGACTAGTCTCTTCCCCCCCTGCTGCCTCTATCACACGGTTTCCCAGCCTATGGGTTGGAACCCAAATATGGGTCGCCAATACATTTCAAAAGGGTCACCAAGTGTTTCCCCAGATGGCTCTGTCCCCTCTGCTCCCCCCATTTTTGAATTGCCTTGGGTCACCAAGTTTTCCTCAATTGTCAAAGTGGGTCCCCGTCTGGAAAAGGGGCAGCCAAGAGGGGGGGAGAAGAAGGGGTACTTCAAAGTGGAAGCCCTCGGGCTGTTGCTACACTTCAAAGACAGAGGTGCCCTATCGACCAGTTGAATAGTCGATGCAAAATGCGTTGACTATTTGATTAGTCAATTACTCACAATTTAACATCCCGACTTTCCATCCTTTGGAGGCATTTTCCACCAGGTTCACCATGTTGAAAAAATGGAGGTTTAAAAGCACTGAGCAACATCCAAACTCCCTCTGATGTCCGTAGGCATGTGGCCCCTGAGTTCCCGGAGAGCAGAGCTAGGACAAAGCCAAGTGCTTTTGAACATCCTCCTCTTCGCCTTTCGGTGGGGTCTCGTATTCCAAGAAAATCCAGCCACACAAATCAAGTAGAGTCACTGCCCTTGAAAGAGGGGGAGAGCGAACTCAATCCAACCCTTGCTTCTTTTGGCTTTTCTCCTTCCTGTCGTCGCACAACTGAAAAAAGATATTCTAGGGCCAACCCAGGCCTGATGGAAGAGCGGGGAAATTCTGTTCTGCTAGATCCCGGATTCAGCCACGTCGGCTGAAATCGCTGCAGTCACATCTCCTGAAGCTGCCCAACTTTTCAGATTTGTTTCCAAAGGCTCAATCTCGCTGCTTTGACAGGGAGACGCTACTTTTCCACCCTGCCCCTGATGCTTGGCATAGTGATTTCACATCAAATCTAGCCTCCCGAAGGCTGGCCTCGTCTTTTGTGTTCAAGTGTCTGTTTGGCAGGCCGACCTCCCTGGGACTATTTTAATGTATATTTAGGGATTGAAACAAAATCTTTGCTCTTGTTTAGGAGGGATAGCCCTGTTAGTCTGTATCTGCAAAAACTATGAGGAGTTCTTGGGCACCTCTGGGCATGTCTACACTGGGAAATTATTTCAAAATAAAACCTCCTAAAATAACTATTTTGAAATAGTGTCCAAACTTTTGGGTGGCCTCGAAATTAGTCTAAAGCAGACTCCCTTAGGGTGCGTCCGCACAGCATCATGACTTCATTCAAAATAAGCTATGCAATTTACGCTACGCAAATTGTTTAGCTGATTTCGAGATCATTTTGAAATAGTGTATTTTGGAATTTGGGGCTGTCTACACCGTGCCGAATTTCGAAATAGAGTGCTATTCTGACAAGTCGCGTAACCCTCGTGGAACGAGGATTACAGGGACGCCGGAATAGCGTGCCCGTTATTTCAAAATACTTTTTCGAAATAACAGGCACATTTAAAGACGCAGCATTGTTATTTTGGGATACTTCCGGTGAATAATTATTTGGACTGACTCTGGAACGTGGTTATTTTGAAATAACAGCAGCGTAGCATCCACATGACCTCTATAAATTATTTTGAAATAAGCATTATTCCTTGGGGAAAGCAGGAGTTATTATTTCGAAATAATGGGCTTGGTTGTGGGGACGCTCTGCTTGTGATTTTGAAAAAAGGGGGGTGATTTTGAAATAACTCCCTGCTGTAGTCTGGGGCTTAGAGGATAAGAGCTTTATTAGGGTACAAACTTTTGTGAGTAAAACCCACTTCATCAGATGAATGGGAATAGAAGTGACAGAAGCAGGAAGGAAGAAGTTGCTTGCATTAATGAAGCTAAGTGAATCAGGGTGGAAGTGGGTCATTCACAGCATTTGGTGTGGAGATGTGAATATCCAGAGAGGGGAAATTGCCTTTGTAGTGCGTTAACCAGCTGAGATCCTTATTCGATCCTAAGTGGATAGTGTTGAATTTGCAAATGAATTCTAGTTCAGCTGTCTCCCTTTGTAACCGGCTCCTGACGTTCTTTTGTAGAAGGATGGCTACTTCCAAATCCATAACTGAATATCCAGCGAGGTTTATGAGCGTTACCATTCCGGATGGCTAGGGTCAGGGGCATTCATCTGCCAGGTGCTTTATTTTCCCTTGAGCTCTTTCTGCTGATTTTCAGGATTCCTCTTTCTGCTGATTTTCAGCTGCAGCTGTTGTCTCTTTGTACTGCAGATGGCTTTGGTAATCTCTGAACTGAAGGATGGAAAACTTTATAGCCAATGAGAGGAGTAGCAAGGGGGCATGTTGTGGAAAGCATCTTGTGGCTGGCTGTGATGTGACCGGAGAAACATGACTCAAGCATTAAATCCAGACTTCCATCTCATGTCTGACTCACTGGTTAAAATCTGTTGCACTCTCTCTTGGTATAGACAATAGATGGTGTTACAAAGCCAGCCATTTGGCATTGGGAAGTGACTGTGGTAAATGAATCATGCCCAAGGAATAAGGCCTGCAGGACTTCAGCTGTACGGGGTCTCTGTGCCACACCCCAAACTGCCTCCCAGTTGAAAGCCAACAATAGAGATATTGGGGGGGAGTATATTAGAGACACAGGTTCCTAGGCTGTTGAAACACATGGGATTGGGAGAGCTGCTTTGGAGGGACAGCTGATACGTATTTGGTGTGTCTGTATACTGTACGTATTGAAGTAGCACCTACAGAGGCCAGCCAACAGCAGGCAAGGCACTGTAGTAAGACAGTCCCTGCACCAATGAGCTCCTAGTCTAAACAGATAAGGCAGATGATTGGTGGGAGGGGAAAGAGTCACAGAAAGGGGAAGTGACTTGACAGGTATAGCCAAGTTTCCTGCGGTCCCATGAAGTTTACAGCCACCAGTTCTGGCTCTCAGGCTATGTCTACACTGGCATGATTTTGCACAAATACTTTTAACGCAAGAGTTTTTGCGTTAAAGTATTTGCTCAAGAGAGCGTCTATACTGGCATGTGCCTTTGCGCAAGAGAGGTGCTTTTGCGCAAAAGCATCCATGCCAGTGTAGACGCTCTCTTGCGCAAGAAAGCTCTGCTGGCCATTTTAGCCATCGGGCTTTCTTGCGCAAGAAATTAACTTTGCCTGTCTACACTGGCCTCTTGCGCAAGAACAGTTGCGCAAGAGGGCTTATCCCTGAGCGGGAGCGTCAGAGTATTTGCGCAAGTCAGTGTTAGAACGTCAGTGTTCTTGCGCAAGTACTCGCAGCCAGTGTAGACAGGTGACAAGATTTTGCACAAGCAAAATCTTGCCAATGTAGACACAGCCTCAGTGTTCTGTGCTGTTATTTATCTCTAATTTACCCCTCAATGTCTTCTCAAACCCCAGTAATGCTGCTAGCTAATATTAACCTCCCAGGGTCTGGCAAATTCTCTGGTTCTGAACCAGGTCCCGAGGGTTCTAGAGAGTTTCCCGGACTAGAGAGGTTCCCGGACTAGAGAGGTTCCACCTGTCAGGTTCTGAAGGAGTCAATCTGATGGGTGCTTAATGGTTCCACGCGAGCTGGGTTAAGCGAACGTAAAGGGTGCATGGGTGAGCCTGCGTAACCGTGACTCTGTCCTCTTGTACATGAGGGTTAGAAGAGCCTTCATTCACACCTGATTTCCCAAATCATCGGTCTATTGTAGGGGACATTCCGTGGGTGCGGCTCCTGCAACTTCCTTTGTCATTGTCCTGCGTGGATAGGGCAGTGCAGTGGGGGTGCGAGAATAGCCTGGGATAGATCTTCACCCTCTTGAAGCTGACGTGAGTTTGGCCTTTGACTTCAGCATGGTCTGGATTTCATAACTCCATAACACCAACGCTCCTTGCAGACATATTTAGGTACCTGTGGGCTGGTCCATCATTCACTTGTGTCCTTTCCTTGCTCCTGCATTGTAGCCAGCCATGGCAAGGGGTCGTCCACCCCAGGACTTGATGCTCTGGAACCAGCCCACCATCCTAAGCTACTATGGCAGCATATGGTCGAAAGCGAGGTGCATCTCGGCTCTCCGGAGCCATCTGAGACAGCATGAGCCCTGGGCGCCAATACGGGATGTTAACTGTCGGGTATTTGTGTAAACGTGTAACTGCTTGAAATATTAGATGTTTACATGCAGAGAGAGTCAGTGCTCACAGGGAGCCGGCTTAATAGCCGGCTGCCCACGAGCATCTATTCCTGCCTCCCCCCCACCCTCTTGCAGCCTCTGTGAGAGGTGTGTGTGTCTCCCACCGGCTCCCCCTCTGTGGGAGTCAGGTGGCCCTGAAGGAGCCGACACATGTGGGGGGCTGGCTTAAAAGCTTACTCCCTCTGATACCAAGGCAGCAAGAGAGGGGGAGTGCGCGTCGTCAATAGGATTAGGGAAGCGCGTTTAGTCGATAGGCCGGAAGTAGAGAGCTTGCTGTTTGCTGGCTGCCGATCCTGTGCTCGCTGACAGTGAGAACGAGTTCCCAGGGCTCCTAAGGAGCTGCAGCATTCCCGGGCTATCTGAACTTGGTGCATTCTAAGCCCCTTAGGTGAGGGGGTTGTTCCATCAGAAAACCCCGTAGCCAAGGCCTGACAAACAGCCGTGGCAGGGAAATGGTTTGAGCTCCTCCTCCAAGTGGTAAGGAGGGAGATGTTGCCCGTGTTTCTCAACACAGCCACACGCACCCGCCCTCGTCCGCCTGACCTGCCAGAAGTGGCTGTGCGGTGGGAGGCGGGGGCATTGACTGGCGTGTATTTGTGTAAACGTGCAACTGCTGGATTTTGAACGGTGACGTGTTTACATGCCGTGGGGGAGGGGAGGGGGGAGCCAATGCTTGCAGGGAGTGTGTTTTTAAGCCAACGCCCCGTGACCACCGGCTCCCGTCTGCCTCCCTCCTCCCTCCCCGTCTGCCTCTGATAAAGAGGTGGTGGTGGGGAGTTGCAAGCAGTTCCTACCTGCCTCCTCTCATCCCCTCACGCTAGCAGAGGCAGAAGTGGGGGGATGGGAGAAGGCGGCTCCACAGGAGCCAGCTTAAAACCTGACTGCGCATGGGCACCGGCTCCCATCTCCCCGCGCTGCTTGCTGCCTCTGATATAGAGACAACAAGGGGAGGATGTGTGTAGTTGTTCAGATTAACCAATAAGCCCAGGCAATCGACTACCCACTAACATCCCTAGTAGGAGGTGGCCTTTTTTTGGGTGACGTTTATAAAAGAGGTCCTGATCTCTCATGGATATCCAAGACCCCATAAGGCAGATTGCTAACCCCACTCCCCACCCTGATTCCCAATCGGGTAATGGCATTCTGTTGTCCCCTCCACGTTCCCTGTGGGATAGCAATTCGACGCCATGGTCGTCCATCCATCTGGCTCTCGCCTATGGCTTTAGCGCGGGTCAGTGCTGTTACATGGCAGCATTCTGGGATGGTGGATGTGACCCCTTTGCGATGATATTCCCAGAGGTTCTTTGGGATGCCCATGATCAAACCATCAAATCAGGCTTCCTGATAAACCAGAGCCACCTGCTCATTTATACGGCATCCTCCCCATTGCTCTAAGAGAGTTTCATGAGCCTCAAAGAATCCTTCCCAACACCAGCGGGGAAAACGCAAATGACAAATTAAAACCAGATCACGTCTGTTTGCAACTCAGTCATCCCCCATCTCCATCATCCTCTCCCCCTCTCCTCTCCCCAGTCTCATTGTGGTCGCCCGCTCTGATACATCAGCATGATTATCCGTGTAGTGCCTCGGGCTCTCGATTTGTAGCCATGGCATGAAAGTATCTCCCTGTGATGCAAATCAGAAACTTGTCTGCAGGAAGGAGCCCTTGAAGTAGTTGGAAATCTTGTTTCTTGCTCCGCTAGGTCAACCCCGGTGAGAAGACGCTTGCAGAGAGACGATCCAGTTTAGACGCGGAAATCGATTCCTTGACCAGCATCCTGGCCGATTTGGAAAGCAGCTCCCCCTACAAGCCACGGACTCAACAGGTGAGTGAGTGAGCTCCTTTGGGTGCCTGTTGAACGGTGCAAACGTGGAGTGAGAAATCCGCACTTCCGGAGTCAACGTGCAAACCAGTTTGTAATCCTGGTGAGTGTGCCCGCCAGTTTGTATCTTTGCAGCATCCAGATGTGCCTCCCGATGGGAGAACAGGCGCAGTGGGGCGCGGGACCAGCGGAAGAGCTACCATGCAGCCAGGTGTCTGCATGTGGAGCTGGTCAGAGGGGTAACCGTAAAAATGGCATCTTGGGTACCGTGATTTTCTTTTCTGCCATAGCGGCTGGATGCTCCAAAACACTTTTTATCTGGCAGCCTGACCCTGCTCTCTGAATATCGAGCTGCCTTCTTTTTGCTTTGTTTGGTCAGCAGCAGGGGCGAGGGATGGATCTTAGCCCGGTTGTCAGCGTGGTTACCACCGAATGGAACCGCACGGACCCCTCCGGGTCTAGATCTGGGCAGCAGGTCAGATTTGTATCACTCGGATTCTGGGGACACGTAGGCCGCAGATCTCTGCATGTTGCAGGATTTTTTAGCATCAGCAAAATGACACATTCGTGGCATTTCAATGGGTTTGTTCATGTGGTGTCCAAAAACCTCCCACACCCAATAGCCGTCCAGTTGGACGTTTCTGTCTGCTTGCCAGTGAGTATTATGCATAGATGTGTGTCTGCGTATGCATATGTGGACACTATACATGTATGTTCCAGTGATAGTGATGAAACCCACGGAAGCGAGATGCATCGGAGTCAGCAGATGCAAATGCTTGAGCTGTGTGAGGTATTTGTATTCAGTTGCCATCTGTTCAGGGTAAGGCTCTGCCTCCTTAGGCATTGCTGTAACTGGTCTTTTACTGGCAGAGTAGCTGTTTACGTATGGCAGCATCTTGAGTACAGACACTGAACGCCACGCTAATACTGGTGTATATAGCAGGGTAGGTCGTGAGGTTCAGCTTAGGCCACGTCTCCACTTGCCAGAGGCTCGACGTGCTGGTGATCGATCTTTCAGAGTCTGATTTAGCGGGTCTAGTAAAGACCCTCTAAATCGAATGCTGAGGCCACCCTTGGTGGCGCTGGTACTCCTGGCGGTAGAAATCCCACATTCCAATGCTGCTCTATGCAGGTTTTTTTGGGATTCTGTAGGATTCAACTGTGCCGTCATGGTTGCAGTTGAGCCATGCCACTTATTCCGTCAGTGCTGAGACCCTCTCTCCTGCGGGTGGTGCGTTTAAACTCACTTTTAGCCCAGGGTTGTAAAATCTTGTTTAATTTAGGCATGTCAGAGGTTAACTGGTTATCTAGTTACTCAGTAGACAGTCGGCTTATTGACCTACTTACAAGGTAACTGGTTAATCAGTCCGGCTGGCTGGACCCCACTCTCAACTGGGGCAGGATGGAGCAGCCCCTTCCTGTGGCCATATCAGTTAACTGGTTAAACAAAACATTTAACCAAGTAACTATTTTAGTGCATTTATACATCCCTAGTTTAATTACTTAAATGGGCCCTGCTGCAGTTGGGGGTGCTCTGGCTGGCCTGGAGCGCCCCTGCCTGCAGTGTGCCCTGCCCACAGTGGGTACAGAGCTGCTCCAGCCCCTGCTGGTTAACCGTAACCAGTTAGTAGGTTACTGGTTAACCATTCACATCCCTAATTTAGCACGTGCAACTCGTGCTGTTTTCTGTCAGCATAAGCGACTGTGGAGATTTGTCGCTTGGGGTGTGTCTTCACCACACATCTAACCCAGGCTTCTACCTGGTCCAGACACCTCTGCTGGCCGCAGGGGAAAGCTTCTAACCAGCGTTTGGAGATACTCTAAACCTCATCTAATCCACTATCTTGGAGGCAGCGGTGGGGTACTTGAACTCACGTTAACTCGGGCTGAACCCCTCCGCGTTGGTGGCAAGACTATGTACAAAATCACTCCAGTGGCTTCCCACCATTCCCCTAAAGGACAGGTAGGTTCTTCTGTAGGTGATGCAACATATTGGGGAAGAGTTCTAGAGTGCCTCAGCTGCCTTTTGCTCATTTCCCATTACACTTTGAGATAGGCATTACTTAACGTAATTGTGTCCCGTGAAAAATATAACTACGCCAACTATTAATAACAGCTGCAAGAAAGAGAAAATGCTGGAGCTGAATGTGTCATCTGCTGTAATCAAAAGGTACATGAGTAAGTCCTTGAACGGGGGAAACATAATACAAGCCTTAGATGTTTGTCTTTATTTGATCTGCAGTATCACAAACCCAGTGACTCACTTGACAGCCTACAGTAGGATAATTGCTTAACCTGCGAATTACAAGGCTACCTCATCAGTCAAGCTATATAGTTCCTGGTTCAAGCCTTCGCTTACTATCCCAAATGTGACAGGATAATGGAAGTGGCTAGGAAAAAGGGAATCGGGGCTTGTCTACATGGCAGATCTTTCCAGTTATACAGGTTGAACCTCTCTAATCCGGCACTCTCTGGTCTAGCAACCTCCATGATCCGGGATGATTTGAGTTAGCCGGATGTCCACTTGTCATGGGTGTGGCCGAGTTTCCGCAGTCCCATAAAGTTTGTTGACAGCCCCCAGTCCTGGCTCTCAGTGTTCTGTGCTGTTATTTAGCTCTACTTTACCCCTCAATGTCTTCTGAGAGCTCGGTGAGCAGTGGCAGTGTTGGTAATGCCGCTAGGCAATATTGACAGTATTGACTGTGGGGGACACTCGTTCAGGTATAACGTTGGGTTTTTTCATCTTAGCTTAAACTGCTTCCAAACGAGCAGAACCTAAACTGGAAAAAGGCCCTTTTATACTGGAAATAGAGGTTATACTGGTATAACTGTAATGGCTTAAATTCACACCCTGCCTTATACCCATATGACTTCTGGGCTTCCCACTACAGAAGGGATGTGTCCAGTGGAGGGCAACCAAAATGATGAGGAGGCGGGAGCACATGACCTATGAGGAGAGGCTGAGGGATTTGGGCTTGTTTAGTCTGCAGAAGAGAAGAGTGAGGGGGGATTTAATAGGAACCTTCCACTCCCTGAAGGGGGGTTCCAAAGAGGCTGTTCTCAGTGGTGGCTCCCAGTTGTAGCGAATATGTCTACAGAATGATAGAACTGGAAGGGACCCCAAAAGGCATCAAGTCCAGTCCCCTGCCCTCACGGCAGGACCAAGCACCGTCTAGATCATCCCTGTTCAACCTGTTCTTGAATATCTCCAGGGACGGAGATCCCACAACCTCCTGAGGCAATTGATTCCAGTGTTTCACCACCCCGAAAGGAAGTTTTTCCTAATGTCCAACCTCAACCTCCCTTGCTGCAATTCAAGCCTATTGCTTGTCCTACAGTTTATGGGCCTCAAGCCTTGTCTGTCCTCAGAGGTTTGATTCAGCTGGCATGTAGTGGCAGAGCAGATCTGCAGGTCTCTGGTGGAGGATGTTAAGCTTTGGTTTTAAAAAAACCCAATCAGCAAGCTCTTATTATCCGTGCCTTCTCTAAGCTGGCCGTCTTGAGGAGGATTCCTGAAAAAATAGCTTTGACAAATATGTGATTTCCCCCCCGTTCATCCCAATGAGGGGTTGATTCTGAAACTTAACGATGATGATTTAACTGCTTGTAATTGTTAGTAGCAACCTCCAACTTTCCCTGGAGTGCTGGATGGAGCAAGAGGTTGTGGGTAACGGTTCAGTACCACCCCTGTATTCCTACAGTGCAGATCTGTCTCCGGCCTAATAGTAACACCCCCGATGGATACTTTTTGTTGTTGTTGTTGTTGAACACAGAAGAAAAAGAAACTCACTTTTGTCTCTAATACCCTGGGAGCTCATTGCAGGACATTCAAGCAGTCCTGAAATCCCTGTCTCCAAATGCAGCATTGAGCCCTTGTAAATGCTTGCTTGGCAGATGCTTTTACATTTGCCCCGGAGTTAACGCTCTCCAGGGATGGTGCAGTTGCCATAGTTCTCACGCCAGCCTCTGAGTTTTCCATGCCCACGAACACACGTCTGCAGAGAATTACACACGCGGCAGGTACGTTCACCGGTACTGTGGTGTAGATGTGACTTTTCAGGTAGTGTTGTCAGCCCAGTGTATAGTTGGATCGTCACCGATCTCTGGAGTCGAGAAAGCCTCCCTTTGTTCATGAATTCCAACCGGAGCCAGCCAGCTAACGGGCGCTCTTCTGATTAGCAGATGCTTGAATCTGCTGCATCTGTTGCCATGTATTAGAAGTTAATCCTTTTGATAAGAGCACATCCGTTAAGAATTTATTTTTTTTTAATTTCAAGATCCCCGATTATCAGATTGTTACAGATGTACCAGATCGGAGTGACCTTTCCAGGGTATTATTCCTTCCTCTTGTGCTGTTGTCAGTGTGACAGTGAAGTACTTCTCTCCCGGCGACTGCTTTTTAAAATTTTCCACTGTGTAATCAGGTTCACCAAAAACTCGTTTTCCCTGCTTGTGAAATAGCATTTCATGCTTCATTTTTGCACGTGTGTTTGGTTACAGATTCAGAGGAAGCCGAGTGTAGACCACATTGTGCTTTGTAATTTAGGCTGTCATCTCAAATGTTGTCTGTCAGAAAGGACAAATATTGATTTTTGGAGACTGAGTTACAAAGTAAATGGTGCCTCGTAAATTGTTTATTTTTAATCTTCTGCGTTCGTTATTATTTGGTTATGAATGGTTTCAGAACATGCGCCGTGCCTTTCTAAGCAGCTTACGGTACCTGGTGTATTGCAACATTTTGTTTTGTTGCTTTTATTTGTCAGTGGCACCATCATATTCTTTACCAGCCCCTTGGGAAATGAGTCACTGATTACTCCAGTAGAGGTTTTTGTAATATGCTGTTTCATTAATAACAGTGAACTCTCTTTCACCCTGAAGGTGCTAATTGTGCTACATAAACTATATATGGACAATGCCATGGAAATGCAGCCATCTCTGGGGTGGAGGGCAGCAGGAAGCCAGTGCACAATACACTATCTGTCTGCTTTTAGGGGCTGTCACAGCTGAGAGTTTCATTTACATGAACACATTTAGCCTCACAATATCCTGGTGAGGAAAGGAAGAAATATGCCCACTTTCCATATGGGGAAACTGAGGCACAGAAAAGCTGTAATTTGCCAAATCATAGAATACTAGAACTGGAAGGGACCTTGCAAAGTTTCAAGTCTAGTCTCCTGTCCTAACAGCAGGACCAAGCACCATCTAGATCATCCTTGAAAGATGTTTATCCAACCTGCTCTTCAATATCTCCAGTGATGGAGATTCCACAACCCCCCTAGGGAATTTATTCCAGTGTTAAATTTCCTACTATCAAGGTGGTTATTCTTAATGTCCAACCTGAACCTCCCTTGCTGCAGTTGAAGCCCGTTGCTTCTTGTCCTAACCTCAGAAGCCAAGGAGAGCAATTTTTCTCCCTCCTTGTAGCACCCTTTTAGGTACTTGAAAACCTCTATCATGTCCCCTGTCATCTCTTTTCCAAACTAAACAAACTCAGTTATTTCAGTCTTCCCTCAAAGGTCATGTTTTCTAGACTTTTAATAATTTTTGTTGCTCTTGTCTAAACTGTCTCCAATTTCTCCACATCTTTCATGAAATGTGGTGTCCAGAACTGAACACAATACTCCAACTGAGGCCTAATCAGTACAGAGTACAGCAGAAGAATGACTTCTCGTGTCTTGCTCACAACACTCCTGTTCATGCAGCCCAGGTTCATGTTGGCTCTTTTTGGCAACAGCGTCACCCTGTTGCAAGTTCTAGGTTCACACATAGTCAATCTGTCTCCACTGGAACTGAAACTAGCTCTCTGGCGTCCGAGTCTCTTAACTGCATGTGACGTGCATTGCATGACTGGAGGAAGAGGAGAGATTTTGGCTAAGGACACCCAGAAAAAAAAATCTACTTTTGCAAAAAGCATCACAGGATGTTTAATGTCCTGGCAGAGCCTCAGCGAAAGTGAAGGCTTGTCCCTGCCTTGTTGTGAGTTTAGTCTAGCCGGGATTCAACCGATGGGTCCAGAGGACGTAGATATCCCAGTCTTAGCCATCTCCTGCTGAGCTCTTGCGGGCTTCAAGAGGTGCAGCCCATAAGTTTTGTTGGAGGTTGGGGGTGGGATATTGCTGGACTGTAGATCTCTGGCATTGATCAGTGATTTTTCCCACCACATGTTGAATCGGGGTATTTCCCCAGAACCGTTCCTCTGCCATCTCATAATTAGGCGTGGCGCTGTGTGAGCAAAATCAGGGTTTTCAAAGCCTTTGTTGGATTCCTCCATCCCCTCCATCCCCCGTCATAGTTGGGCCTCGGTTCAGCATCCGAGAGGAAGGCTGGTGTGTGAGTTTCTGATCCAACCAGCCGTGCTCCTGTCTAGCTCTCTGGCAGGGCCCATGTCAGCTGTGCGCGCTCTCCCCATCTAGCTCCCCCTTTGCCTCTCCCGGGCAGGATCCGTCGTGCACCTCTCCGTGCAATTCGAGGCGTCCTGCCTTGCACGGAAGACAAGACAGCAGAAGGGAGCTTGCACCACCATGCTTGTGAAGCCCAGTGTGCCGGGGAAAGAAGCGATTGCTATTTACTTGCCTAGGTGTGAGTGTGCCATGAAGTCTACGTCCTGCACAGAGGCCGTGGGGTTTGCTGCGGTGCCTCCTTGCCACCCAGGCATGGAGGGGTCTGCCTTGGTCCCATCCCTCATCCCCTTTGCGTCAATGCGCCCCGTCAAGGATGCAAACATGGAGCCATGCCCTGCTCTTTCCTGTGTGCAGAGACTGACATTGCCCCGTGACTTTGGCCTGGGCACACAGAGCAGGGAGGTTCCTGGGGCCCAATCCACTGCCTCCGTGCGACGCCGGATAACGGCCGTTCCCAGTCGGCCTCGTTCTGCAAACTTTGTTCGCACCAGTGATCCCCCTGGAACCAGAACTGGGCCCTTATTTCTCCAAGGTATGTCTCCAGCACACGCCCCACCAAACAGCACCTTGTGATGGGCTGGGGCAGAACTAGCTCCCATGGGAGCTACTGACCCGTGGGTACCTTTTACCACGGTGACTGTAAAAGGAGAGCAGCTGGGGAGGGCGTCGGAGGAGATGGCAAAGGGGGAATCAAGCCGGTACAATGGGGAGAGCCTGGGGATGATTTTAGAAGCACGTGCCTGGGATTGGGCCTCAGCTGCTACTATTTAGCTTTCTGTGATAGGATAACGAGTCTTGTGGATAAGGGAGAAGCGGTGGATGTGGTATACCTAGACTTTAGTAAGGCGTTTGATACGGTCTCGCATGATATTCTTATCAATAAACTAAGCAAATACAACTTAGATGGGGCTACTATAAGGTGGGTGCATAACTGGCTGGATAACCATACTCAGAGAGTAGTTATTAATGGTTCTCAATCCTGCTGGAAAGGCATAACAAGTGGGGTTCCGCAGAGGTCTGTTTTGGGACCAGCTCTGTTCAATATCTTCATCAATGATTTAGATATTGGTATAGAAAGTACGCTTATTAAGTTAGCAGATGATACAAGCTGGGAGGGGTTGCGACTGCTCTGGAGGATAGGATCGTAATTCAAAATGATCTGGACAAATTGGAGAAATGGCCTGAGGTAAACAGGATGAAGTTTAATAAAGACAAATGCAAAGTGCTCCACTTAGGAAGGAACAAGCAGTTTCACACCTACAGAATGGGAAGCGACTGTCTAGGAAGGAGTGCAGCAGAAAGGGATCTAGGGGTCATTGTGGACCACAAGCTGAATATGAGTCAGCAGTGTGATGCTGTTGCAAAAAAAGCAAACATGATTCTGGGATGCATTAACAGGTGTGTTGTGAGCAAGACACGAGAAGTCATTCTTCTGCTCTACTCTGCGCTGGTTAGTCCTCAGTTGGAATATTGTGTCCAGTTCTGGGCACCGCATTTCAAGAAAGATGTGGAGAAATTGGAGAGGGTCCAGAGAAGAGCAACGAGAATGATTCAAGCTCTAGTGAACATGACCTATGAAGGAAGGCTGAAAGAATTGGGTTTGTTTAGTTTGGAAAAGAGAAGATTGAGGGGGGACAGGAGAGCCGTTTTCAGGTATCTAAAAGGGTGTCATAAGGAGGAGGGAGAAAACTTGTTAATCTTGGCCTCTGAGGATAGAACAAGAAGCAATGGGCTTAAACTGCAGCAAGGGAGGTTTAGGTTGGACATTAGGAAAAAGTTCCTAACTGTCAGGGTGGTTAAATACTGGAATAAATTGCCCAGGGAGGTTGTGGAATCTCCATCTCTGGAGATATTTAAGAGCAGGTTAGATAAATGTCTATCAGGGATGGTCTAGACAGTATTTGGTCCTGCCATGAGGGTAGGGGACTGGACTCTCGAGGTCCCTTCCAGTCCTAGTATTCTATGATTCTATTAGGACTTGTGACCCCTGCTCCTCAGCAGATAGACCAAGTTGGGTGAGCACACAGCCCTGCCGGAGCTCTTGCTACACGAGGCCTTTGCATCACAGGCCCTGGCATGTGACCAACGCTGTTGCAGGAGGCATAGTTTGCTACTGGGGGGCCCAGAGACCTCAGGCATCATTGAGTCCAGCCTCTCTCAAAGCAGGTCCAACCCCAACTCAATCAGCCCAGCCAGGGCTTTGTCAAGCTGGGACTGAAACACCTCTAGGGATGGAGATTCCACCCCCTCCCTAGGGAACCCAGCCCAGCGCTTCCCACCCGCCTCGGGAAATCGTTTTTCCTAATCTCCAAACTAGACCTGCCCCACTGTAACCTGAGCCCATTGCTCCTTGTTCTGCCACCTGCCCCCACTGAGAACAGCCTCTCTCCAGCCTCTTTGGAACCCCCCTTCAGGAAGTTGGAGGCTGCTCTCAAACCCCCCCTCACTCTTCTCTTCTGCAGACTAAACAAGCCCAAATCCCTCAGCCTCTCCACGCAGGTCATGTGCTCCAGCCCCGGAATCATTTTTGTTGCCCTCTGCTGGACCCTCTCCAATGCGTCCACGTCCTTTCTACAGTGGGGGGCCCAGAACCGGACACACAACTCCAGATGTGGCCTCCACAGTGCCGAATAAAGGGGGATAATCACTTCCCTAGATCTGTTGGCAGTGCTCCTGAAGGTTGGTTGGTTTCTCCCTGGGGGAGGCAGGTGGTTAGGTGGTAGGAAGAGAGCCAAGTGAGTTTTCTTAGAACTGGAAGCACCAGGAGAACAGACGCTTGGACTGCAGAGAACAGGATGCCCTCTTGTTATCCTTGTGGACCCTTAGATACGAGTACAAAAGGATGAGACCTTGGGTAAAATTCTTGACCCACTGAAGTTCGTGCAAGTTTTGCCATTGTGGCCAGCATCAGACCCCTGAAGGAGGTAGAGGTAGCATGGGTTGGATGAAGCATCTTTACCACACATCTCCAGCAAAGAGTTACTCATCTGTCCCAATGGCATTTGCCTTTCCAGGGATTATTCATCCCATACTTGTTCCCATGACATAAGAACCAGGAGTCACCACATGAAATTAATGGACAGCGGGTTTAAAACAAACCAAAGAAAGCTTTTCTTCATGCAGCACACCGTCAACCCGTGGAACTCCTTGCCAGAGGATGTTGTGAAGACCAGCAATTTAAGAGAATTGAAAAAAGAGATAAATTCATGGATAGGTCCATCAATGACAATTAGCCAGGATGAGTAGGAATGGTGTCCCTTGCCTCTGTCACAGGCTAGGAATGGGTGACAGGGGAAATATCACTTGATGATTCCCTGTTCTGTTCATTCCCACTGTGGGCAACTGGTATTGGCCACTGTCGGTAGCCAGGATCCTGGGATAGATGGACTTTTGTTTTGACCCATTTTGGCTTTTCTTTTGTTCTTATGTATTCCTCTCCTTATGAGATCACTCAGCCAGTAACTGCCTTTCTCCTTTATGGGGGGGGACCCACTGACTCCCCTCCACTGATCACAGCTGATTCCAACTCGTCTGTAATCCCTTCATCTCTGCTGAAAACGGGTTGGAGGTAGGAGGTCGCTCACCCGTCACCTTTTCGCTCCAAATGAAGATCCTGAACTCCATCCAGAGGGCGGTGGCTGCCAAGGCAGACAGCACAGCACTGGTGTCATGAGAGACGCTGCTTAAGGCAACTGATTTGTGCCCTAGACACAGCTGCTAAATTGGGTTTGAGGGGCATGATTGGGGTAGAACTTGTCATGGCACTTGAAACAGGTGCTTCCCTACAGTTTCTCTGGAGTCCGTCCATGGCTTCCCTCATTGTAGTATCTGAGGGCCTGACAATCGGTAGTGGATTTTTCCTTGAGACGCTCTGGGGAAGCACCCAAATTCCCATGTTACAGCTGTAGAATTAAAGCACAGCAAGACTGGGACCTATGGTAGACCATGAAAATGAACCCACATCCCCTGGATTCCCAGCTGGCTCGCTAACCACTGGGAGATTTTTCCTCTTGCTGTCTCCCCAGCCAGCACGTCCATCTACAGTCAGGTGTCAGAGGTCGCTGTGTGAGTCTGTTTCAGCAAAAACAAGGAGGAGTCCGGTGGCGCCTTCAAGACTCACCATTTTACGATGGCATAATCTTTCGTATGGTCCAACCCATGTTCCCTCTAATGTTTTCCATCCATGTGCAGAATAAATTTTTTCTGTGCACCAAAGCCTGTGTAAATGTGCACCACGCATAGCAGCACAAACCCCAGCTGCAGGCGCTGTGCGAATCAGCGGGGCAGCACTGGAATGTTTCCTAAGCGGCTGCCCAGGCGCACAACGTACAGGGATGGCTGGCTGCAAACTCACTGCTGTCAAGAGGAGATCCCTTGCTGACCCCCTCATTTGATAGGCAAAGCGGTCCTGCCACCGGCCCTGTTTCCGCGGAGATGAAGGGAATGCAGAAGAGCCAGTTTGAGAACCAATCAGCCAGCTGTGCAGTTCCTCCCCCACGTGCCTTCCCAGCATAAATATGCATGGTACGTTTGTAGCACTCGCCCAGATCAGAATCGGTACAAGATGTTCCCAGTGGGGAGGCATGAGACGAATGCGGCTGCGGACAGTTTTAGGAGCTGTCTGTATTTCCTTCACCATTAATTGCCTTTGGCTCACCCGCCTCGGACCTATTGGCATCTGACTGCAGTGCGGAGATGCATTATCCCTTTCTGTATCGTAAAACGGCAGAGGCTAATAGGCTTCAAAAATAACACAAGAAGGTGATGAGTTGCTGCAGCCTCATGGTAGCTCTTCTCATACGTGTAAATTATCCCCATCTGCTAGAAACTTCATTGTACAAGAGAGAGGAAGTGCCTTTTTTTGACACAGATGTTTTATTGCAGGAAAAAATGAACTAGAGAACATAAGAACGGTCACACGGAGTCAGATCAAAGGTCCATCCAGCCCAGTGTCCTGTCTGCCGACAGTGGCCAACACCAGATGCCCCCGAGGGAGTGAACAGAACAGGGAAACACCACGTGAGCCCTCCTCTGTCACCCATTTCCAGCCTGTGACAGAGGCAAGGGACACCATTCCTACCCACCCTGGCTAATAGCCACTGATGGACCTAACCTCCCTGTATGAATCTAGTTCTTTTTTGACCCCAGTTAATGTCCTGGTCTTCACAACATCCTCTGGCAAGGAGTTCCCCAGGTTGACAGTGTGCTGCGTGAAGAAACATTTCCTTTGTTTTGTTTTAAACCTGCTACCTAGAGGGCATATATATTTTGGCTTAGAGGTAGTTCTGATTTTCATAGCATAGCCTTATCATCTTTTTTTTTTTCCATAAACCAAGCACAATGACATAGTTTGCAATCGTATGTTAGCATGTATTGCTATGTAGTGCTTCATTAGGGAGCAAACTGCGACGAGTAGAAAACAGACTTCCAAAGGGAGAAAACTTCCCCAAGCAAACCTACTTCACTGCTAACAGCTGGCACACCAGTCCTCCGTCATTTCCACATAAAATCAATAACACATCGGTCCAGCCAGTATCGATGTCTTTTCTTTGAGATCTGGGGGACGAATGGCTCTGCCCAGGAAATGAGAGTTTGAAATTGTTGCATTATCTCTGTCATTGTTCACCACCTGCAACCTACTTTTATTTCAGTCTCAGACTGATCCTGATTTCCAGACCACTCGATCAGAGGTTTCACTCAGCCGTGTGTGTAAGGCACTGAAACACATAGCGTGGTAGTTATGTAGGTAGGCTTATCATCTGGCCGCATGAATTGTGGACGTTTCATAGCTTTTCCAGCAAGGCGTCATTCTGATAATCCATCTAATTTGACTTCCCCTCTTGCGGAAGACAGACTACAGCCTGTCACCCAAAGATTCCTGCATCCAATCCGTAACTTGTGGTTCAGCTACAGCTGAGATGTGGGCCGGGAGATGGAGAAACTTCAGCAGGTCTCTGGTCGTGTTTCTCTTGACTTCCAAGCAGTAGATGAATTAGCACATTGCCAGCATTGGAAATCTTTTTGCCATGGAGATGTGTCTTGGTTGTCACAAATCTGGCACATGAACAGCCATTTAGGACTTCTCTATGCCAGGGAGAAGAACGACCTTCCATAGGTCGATCGCCTAGCGTTCAATTTTGCGGGTTTAGGGTAGACCCCCAGATCGAATGCTCAGGGAAGCCCCCTCCTGCATCCAGTACTCCTCATTCTGTGTATAGACGCTGCGGTGGCTTGGCTTAAGATAAGCCGAATCCAGCGAAGCATTTTGCGTAGCTGGATGGCGTACTTTAATCTGACCTGCCTGGTCTAGTAGACCATGCCTGAGAACAGGGTTGGGAAAGAGGCTGCCAGCGGGTTGGATTTGGCCCGCCAAGCCACCAGATCTGGTCTCTGGCTTCCTCGCCGGAATCCTTAGGCAGAAAACAGCTCACACTTTAAAAAGCCAGCTGTTCTCTGCTCCCGACCGCTGGGGAGGTAGGAGGGAGACTTCTCATGCTGTCCCCGCCCCCCAGTAAAATCTCTTATCTCCCATTGGCCAATCTCTCAGTTTCCGGGCAATAGGAGCCTGAGAATTTTTGCTGGGAGCAGGAGCAGTGTAGGAAGCCTTCTCCCTCCCTCCTCGTCCCCCTTCCTCTTCCTCCTCCCATCCCCGGAGCAGAGCCACATGGAGCAGCAAGCAGATTTCTGCTGGTAAGTCCTTCTCAGGCAGAGCCTGCCTCTGGCACCCCAGACCCTCCCTTCCCTAACTCTCCCACCACTACATACCCAAACCCTCTGTCCCCTCCTGTACCCATACCCCCTCCCTGATCTGGCAGCCCAATTTCCTGCCCCAGATCACAATCCCTCCTACTCTAGTTACATCCCAAAGTCCTGCATCCCTGTCTCCTGCCCTACGTCACAACCGCCTGCTTCATCCCAACTCCCTCCCAGACCCCATTCTCCCTGCACCCCATTCCCTTCCCCAAAGCTCCCTTCTGCACCCAACCTCCATCCCAGACCCTGGAATTAATATCCTGGAAGAGTGCGGCCCTCGACCACTTTCCAAAATCTTGGAGTGGCCCCCCTGTCAAAAATGATTGCCCACCTCTGACTTAGAGCTTCCCGGTGACATGCATTTAAATCCATGTTCCAAAACCACTAACACTAGAGCTAGCAGGGAGTCTCTGCTAGCAGTACAGGGTCTATGAGACACAGGAGAGCAGTTCTGATTCCATCCAGCAGAGAGCAATAATGCACCTGCATCGTGGCCAGTTATTGACATGATCGTCAATAACGGGGGAAAGAAGATTTGGTGTAATTGAAACCTTGATTTAAGGGAAGACTCTAAGACAGCTTTGCATTTTAGGAGGGCTAGGCATAAGCGTGGGATCATCTGCTCATAGCTTTGGCAGGATAATCAACACAGTTGCAGTGGACTGCAGGGGTTCTCCAAGGACAGCATTGGCTAGCCAGCCAGGGAGGTACTGCATGTATTGTATCTAACCGTATTGCGTTTCCCCGCAAATATTTTAAATGATTTCACATCAGAGGCTACTGTCCAAAGGGCAGGGTTGATGCAGTTTGGTTCAGAGAGTCAGAATGTTTCCTGGAGGCCCCACGAACCAAGAGCAACCCCTTTCTAAATTAACCCTTTCCCCATACAATAGAACAGTGTGAGAAGCTGTGAAGAATAGGCATTCGCTGAAGTGGTCTTCTAGGCTTAGACCCAACGACATAGAGTTGGCTCTTTGAGTTTCCTCCGTCCCAGTCTGCCTTGAAACAGTTCTTCGGAGACTCCAGAATCAGTCAGATCCTTTTACAAGACAGTCGCCCATCTAGTTTGGGTCTTCCCATCCCTCCTCTTACCTTCCACTTTTAAATGTAACACCCATTTCCCTCTTCAGGTTCAACCTCTCTAGTCTGGCACTCTCTGGTCCGGCAACCTCCATGGTCCGGCATGACATTAGTGAGTTGTATGTCCGCTTAGCCTGCGAGTGGCCAAGTTTCTCGGGGTCCCATAAAGTTTGTTTACAGCCGCCAGTCCTGGTGCTCAGTGTTCTGTGCTGTGATTTAGCTCCAGTTTACCCCTCAATGTTTTGTAAGAGCCCAGCAAGCAGGGAAAGTGTTGGTCATGCTTCCAGACAATACTGGCCTCCTGTGGATCGGCAAATTCTCTGGTTTGGCACCGGTCAGGTGCCGAACTAGAGAGGTTCAACCTGCACATTCTTTTGATCTTCTTTTCACAGGCCCAATCTTTCTAAACCTGGATTCCCTCTGCTTTTCTGCAATTGCTACTTCTTTATTTTTCTCCTGATTTCTTCATTTAGGATGAACGTGGTTCATCCCTGTCACGCCACACATCCATCTTAACGTTTTCATTGCCACCCTATTCAAGATCTACTCCCATAAGAACATGAGAACGGCCACACTGGGTCAGACCAAAGGTCCAGCCAGCCCAGTCTCCTGGCTGCCCACAGTGGCCAACGCCAGGTGCCCCAGAGGGAGTGAACAGAACAGGGAATCATCAGGC
Source organism: Pelodiscus sinensis (assembly GCF_049634645.1). NCBI lineage: Eukaryota > Metazoa > Chordata > Testudines > Trionychidae > Pelodiscus > Pelodiscus sinensis. The sequence continues at coordinate 52,256,572 of NC_134720.1, forward strand.
GATCCCTCTCCTGTCACCCATTCCCAGCCTCTGAGAAAGGCGAGAGACACCATTCCTACCTATCCTGGCTAATAGCCATTGATGGACCTAACCTCCATGAATCTATCTAGCTCTTTTTTATCTCGCTCTTCCGCAATGCCCAGTAGTCAAGAGTCATGTAAAAGTGCAGCTCTTGTTACTGCCTTGTAGATCTTAATTTTCACTTTGATGAGTCTCAGAGGGGTGGCCCTGTTAATCTGTATCCGTAAGAACGACAAAGCGTCCTGTGGCAGCTTAGAGTCTAGCCGATTTGTTAAGGCATAGGCAATTTTCTGTTGCAGATCACTCCACTCGTATCTCTCCAGGCCTTTCTGGTTCTGTTTCTGCATTAAGGGAACTATTTGCACAGTATTTTAGCATTTGTGCATCTCACAGACCTGAGATTAGCAGCAGAGAAAACTAAAAGCGCTGGACCCGTCTGCAAGGTTTTGCAACAAGTAAGCCAAAATGGGGATTAAGTTCTTTCCTTCAAAGAAGTTAGTGGCACATAATTGGCATGACTTGCATAACTTACTCCTGGCTTGGCCAATATTGTAATATGGTCATCCCTAACTAATGGCAATGAAATTTTAGTGTGCACCTGCCTTGATGTGTTACACATGCGTGAGTGTGAGTTCACAGTTTGTGTGTGCGTGGGTTTGGGTATGAATTCCCCCCAAGACATGTGTCTGTACAGATCACAATTTAATTTGGCAGAGCATCACTCCTACGGATCATATTATAAAACACTTTACAGCTACTGTAAATACTGTGATTGAAGGATTGAACTAGATAATAAGCAAAATGGGGCAGATGTATGAAAATACAAAGGCAAGGAAAGAAAATACATGCTCTGGCAGAATCTGAAATGAAGTGGACATTTGGTGAGTTGGGTTTGCAGAAAGCTGGCAGGAGCTGCAGAAGAGAAGGTAGTTGAGCCAAAAAATGTCCAATATATTGATAGCTTAATATGGCCTTCCATTTGCACTTTAAGAGAATGTCTGTATTGCAGAGTTTTTGGGGAGAAAATGGCCATTTTTCCGAAAAAATTGCGTCCACACGGCAATTGCGTTTTTTCAAAGAAAAAAAAATAGAAAGAACTGAGGGGTTTTTCCAACATTGGTAAACCTCTTTCTAGGAGGAAGAAGCTCTTTTCCGAAAGAGCTCTTTCGGAAAAAGGCGTGTATGGTCGGGGAAGAGGGAGTTCTTTTGAAAGAAGAGGAAAGAGGTCAAAGCAGAGGTAACCGCTCCGTCCATAGTAATCACAGCTGAAATGCGAGAGAGTGTCCATTCAGTGTGGACGCTTTCTTTCGAAAAGACAATGCTTTTGCTGTGTAGGGCGCTCTCTTTTGGAAGAAGTTTTAGTGGAAGATCTCTTGAGGAAAAGCTTCTTCTGAATGAAGCCTGCAGTCTAGACATGGTCTCAGTCTTCTAGCCCCTTTCCCCCAAAGAGTAAAGGTAAATTATGCCCAGTAATAAACTCTTTGATGCTTTCTCCGGTCCAGTTTTAAATCATTCAAATGAAGGGACTTCCACTGTTTCCCTTGGAGGAATGCGCCGGCGTGTAATGGATATCTCTGCTCAGAATCTCAATAGCTATTCAACCTCAGTGTTTCTTTACTTAATTGAATCCCATTGTTCTTCGTTAGAGTTCCTGGCATGTGCTTGCTCCTCTGCCTCTCTCACGTGCCCGGCAAGGAGTTTTACAGTCTCCGCTACAAAGCTGTAACGCCAGGACTGACAGTCCGGCTCTGTGATAGGCCTGGCCTGACAATTAAGCAAACTTACCGCTGTGTCAGCCTGCCAGATGGAGCATCGACGCATGATGTAACGTGCGTTGCTTCTGAATGTACGGGAGGGCGGCTCCCTATGTCGTGTTTGTGGCATCTGAGCGGCCGAGGGAAGAGCAGTTTTAATGGCGCTAAGCCCGCTGCTTTGGAGCGTGTTGAGGGACAGTGAGATGTGACCGATCTAATCAAATCACAGGGCCCTCAGCCATGTGTGTTTCAATGGGCAGCGAAAGGGGAAGGGGAGGCGGAATATTCAGATCCGTAGATTCAAAAGGCCTCTGCTTTTCAAGAAATAATGAACCCGGTAGGACAGGGCGGGGAACCTAAGGCCTAGGGGCCACATATGGCCTCCCTCTTGCCTGGATCTGGCCCCCGAGGCTTGGGGCTCCCCCCAGCATGGGGAACCTGTGTTGAAGTTCCTGCCCCTTATCGTCCTCCCCGTGGGGCTGGAGCACACAAAACCGACTAGCCTGGGCCCCCTAGGCTCTGGCATGTGAGGGGAATGTGGGGAGGTCCTTCTCCGTCTCAGTCGGGGGCCACGTCCGATACTGGGAAATGGGGCAGAAGCGGCCCGCGGGCTGGATGTGCTTTGCCAGACTTAGCCCCCGGCGGGCCGCTAGATGCTTTTGTTTATCTGAACATCCCCCGATACGGCCACTCACAGTTCCCATTGGCTGCCATTAGCCCTTCCCGGCCAATGGGAGCTGAGGAGCCGCCAGGGGCCAACTCTGGTGAACTGCATCCGGTCCGCAGGCTGCTTATTGGCCACCCCTGCTCTAGGCCCTGCTACAATGCTAATAGCGCATCTCATCGAATCATCAGATCCCAGGGCAGGCATAGACCTCAGGGGTCATCGTGTCCAGCCCCTGCCCAAGGCAGGGCCAACCCAACTCAATCAACCCAGCCAGGGCTTGGTCAAGCCGGGACTGAAACACCTCTAGGGATGGAGACTCCACCCCCTCCCTAGGGAACCCAGCCCAGCGCTTCCCCACCCGCCTAGGGAAATAGTTTTTCCTAATCTCCAGCCTACACCTCCCCCACTGCAATTTAAGCCCATTGCTCCTCGTTCTGCCACCTGCCCCCACTGGGAACAGCCTCTCTCCAGCCTCTTTGGAACCCCCCTTCAGGGAGTTGCAGGCTGCTCTCAAATCCCCCCTCACTCTTCTCTTCTGCAGACTAAAGAAACCCAAATCCCTCAGCCTCTCCTCGTAGGTCATGAGGTCCAGCCCCTGAATCATTTTGGTCGCCCTCCGCTGGACCGTCTCCAATGCGTCCACGTCCTTTCTGTAGTGGGGGGCCCAGAACCGGTCACAACACTCCAGATGTGACCTCCCCAGAGCCGAATAAAGGGGAATAATGACATCTCTGGATCTGCTGGCAATGCTCCTCCTAATGCCCCCTAATATGCCATTTGCCTTCTTGGCTATAAAGGCACCCTGGTGACTCATCTCCAGCTTCTTATCCCCTGTAATCCCCAGGTCCTTTTGTGTCGACCTGCTGCTTAGCCAGTCCCCAGCCTGTAACAATGCTTGATTCTTCCATCCCACGTGTAGGACTCTGGCTCTCTTGAGCTCTGGTCTCCCTCTGTCTCTTGACCTCTCTCTGAGGCACTGTCAGCTCTCCTCTGAATTGCCTCAGGGCCTTCGCCGTTTCTTAGAAACCCTAACCCTTCAAATCCTTACACATCTGAGGGGCGCTTTGTACACATGAACCGAGTTAACGGGGCTCCAGGTTTGGGGCCTTACGCTGCTGGTTGGGAAGAGTCCCGGGCAGGTGTTTTGTGTTCTGTTGTGACAGGTCTCTCAACCCCCCCTTCAGCCCCGGCCGCTGCAAAAAACACAAAGCATTTTGTCACGGCCTATGTCTGCTTCTGCCTTGGCGATGCTTGGCGATGCGCGCTGGACTCTGACACTAATGCTTTTGGATCGCCAGCCTCTTATATTCCTCAGCCAAACCTGCTGGGATCTGTTGGTTCCTTGGATGACCTCCGGACAGAACATTGTGCTCCGTACTCCATGTTCGTATCCCCCTCCCTTCAGAAACAGCAGAGACAGAAGTTTGCCGTCGAGGGAAATACCCTACCTGGAAGCATGACTCATCTCACACCCCATTTCCCAGTATCTGTCAGGCAGCGCTGTATCCAGTCCTGAAATTAAGCACGTTTCTGTACAATACCTATTCTTTTCTGAGCCGTTGTTGCGGTTGCTCTACGAAAACGGGGACTTCCAGCTTTCACGGCTTGACTGTCACACCTGAAACGACTCTTGGGCGTTTTGATCATGATTGTTGTTATTGTCACAAAGAGCTGCTCATCCAGAAGCAATGGAGTAGGATGACCATTTGCATTAGCTGTAATTTTTGTGTGTGTGCCTATGCTCAGTCTGACTCAACATCTGGCTTGTTTTCTGGAGCAGTCCTTCTGATACACCCTTAATCTGAAAGGGGTTGGAAAGTATTAATGATGGAAGCATGTCACCCGGTTTCTGGGGGGAGTTTTTTATGATTTCTAAAGACAATGTCCACAGGCCGCGGTTCCCGGCAACCAGCACGAGACAGGATGAGGCGCACCGGGCGGTACTTCACCCGGTGGTAAGATGCGCATCAGACTGGACACCAAAGACATTTGGTTTAGCACCTGTCGCAGGGAGTCCGATTTTCTTGTTGTTCTTTGCTGACGGTCACTCACATTCAGTAAGATCGTGAGTAAGGTACTTAACCTCTATAGCAAGATGCGGCCCGATGCGGCCCACCTCACACTTTGATCCTGCATGTGGCTGCTTTCTATTTTAGGGTTGCCAGGTGTCAGGTTTTGAACCAGACAGTCCAGTATTTGAGCTTTCTGTTTGGGAAACAAATTGAGAAAATCGAAATGTCCGGTGTTTTCTAAATAAGACGTAATGTCGATTGTGATGTAATGTGAAGTGTGTCCGATATTTTTGTTGAAACCTCTGGCAACCCTATTCTATTTATATGCTGCTGCCTGCGCTGCCAAATTTCCAGGCATTGGCTCAGGCAGCAGGATGCTATTTCACTGGCTTGTGGCTCCTAGTCGTGGCGCTACCCCGGGCAGAAGCCAGAACTGTGAGCCCATTCAAGTAGCCTCAGCAACCCCGGGCGGCTGCCAGGCAATGTGGTAAAGGCAGGGCCGGAGTCAGAAACCCTTCACTGTGTTTTTAATTCAAAGCCTCTGGCCTCAGACAGCTCTGGGAGCAGGCTAGACCACAGTCCCACCCCTTCCTCACCAAGCCACGCCCATTTTAGGGGGTGGAGCCAGCCCGTGATCACGTACCAAAATTCATTCAGTATTCCCCCTGCGAAAATTATTGCCCGCCCCTGATCCATAGGGCACAATTTCCCATCTGTGAAAGGATGATAATTACTTAGCCACCTATGAACTTTGGGGTGATGGCCAGAAAAGCACAAAATGTCCTTTATTTAGGCCAGCCAACATAAAATTTGACTTGCTTGGGAAAGTCAATAGATGAGTTACTCTGTTTTCTAAGAGCTGACCCCTGAATTTGTGTCCAGGAAGTCAGACTCAGACTCTTGGAGATCAATGATTCGTCCTGTTGTGTGTGTGACGTAGACTTGATTGCGTGTGCTCCGGAGGCAGTTAAAACTGGGGCACATCAGAGATTCACGCTCTGTATCTGATCAGTATATTAGTAGGTTGGAGGATCTTAGATTTTGTGCTGTCTTATAATAAATATCTAGAAGCATAATGAATTTGCAAGGGCATACATACTTTTGACTGTTAAAGACAAAAAGCAAAAGTCTGGGATACTTTATGTTGAAATAACTTAGCACTTCTCTCCTGTTTTCTCCCTTATCCGGAACCTAACCTGCTCTGTATTGTTCTGGGGCTTGTAACACAGGGGGGGGAGGGGAGAGGGGAAGAGAGAGAGAGAGAGAGAGAGAGAGAGAGAGAGATCATCTATAGAAAGCTTTGTGTCATGAGGGAGGGAGCCCAACAAAGCAAATTATACAGACACTCCCACTCTATTACCCAGGAAAGAAATTGAGCCCAACATTCTGCTCCTAAGCGCCTTGAACTATTCTTTTTGGGTACAAGGCTCTTATTTAGGAAATGAAATAGCTACACTCTGTAATCAGAGTGGGAATTGGAGCAAATCATTGTATTTACCCATTTGATTAGGTATAAAAACAGCTACTTAAGTCCCCAGTTAAAATCTGCTTACCGATTGCACAGTGGTGCTAACCGGAGGCCCTAATTAGAAGGAAAAGATTATAATCGTCTAATGTGTTTTTTTTTTCACTTTTTGTTTTTTTTTTGGCTCTCTCCTTTCTTGTTGGCCAGGGCCAGATTCTCTCTGCTCCCATGTGGATTCTTGTGCTGGGGGTGGCAAAAAAGGGTAGGAGAATCCTGCATCAGCTGTGAGATTTGAACCTTTCCACACCAGCTTAGATTGCTGCCGTGGTGTCCAACACGCTGCCACATGTGGCTAGCCCAAATGGGTAGGAGTGGTGTCCCTAGCCTCTGTCAGAGGCTGGAAATGGGTGACAGGAGAGGGATCACTTGATCATTTCCTGTTGTGTTCCCTCCCTCTGGGGCACCTGGCGTTGGCCTCTGTCGGCAGACAGATCGCTGGGCTGGATGGAGTTTGGATCTGACCCAGTCTGGCCGTTCTTATGTTGGCTACTTGGCCGGTTGAGCGTGGCTCACAAAATTATTGACACTTTCAGAATAATGTGGCTAGTTTGCTCTAGTGGCTTCTGCTTCAGAACTGGTAGGACACTAGTGTAATCCACATGCCTGCTAGGTGTGCGGTAGTGACACTGAGACCACGGACAGAGAGAGAGAATGAGTTGGCTCCCAGTCGATCGGGTCACCAACCAGTCGATCGGGATCTACTGGTAGATCTGGGAGCCTTTGACGGAATCCTGATGGTTGGGCCGGCACTTCAGCTGCCCCTCTCAGCACAGCTGTGCTGCTCCTGCCCTCTGCTTGCTGTGCAGGGCACGGGAAGAAGAGGAAGGGGGGTGCTGATGTCAGGGTGCCTTTCCCCCCACCGTGTACCCCATCTCCACAGAGCAGAGGGGGGCAGGGATGGAGAGAGTTTGCTGGCTGCTTTTGGGAGTGGTGCAGGGCCAAGGCAGGGATGATCCTGCCTTAGCCCCCTGCGCCACCACCCAGAAGCCACCTGTGGTAAGCGATGCCCAGCTGGAGCCTGCATTCCGAATCCCGGCTCCAGTGCTGAATCCTTCCTGCCCCCAGTCTGATAAGAGTGAGAGAGGATGGGGGAGGGAGGATGGAGTGAGCAGGGGCGGGGCCTCGGAGAAGGGGCGGGAAGGAGGCGGGGCCAGGGTGTTTGGATTTGAAGTAGATCCTGGATTGCACTTACATTCAAAAAGTGATCTCATGCTTCAAAAGGTTGGAGACCCCTGCTGGAGATCAAACTCCTGCTGTCTCTCGGTAAGTGAGCTAGGTGCTACGCCATGGGACAGCGACCCACACCTAGACGATGTGTGCGTTGCTCTAGCTTTGAAGGATGCGGCACCTCCAAAAAATAGGGAGGAGGCACCATTGCCCCCAAAGGCATTGTCACCCCGATAAACACTGTCTCCCCAAATGTGGTTACCAACCGACTACATAGTCCTCTGTGCACCACGATCATTGATCACTTCCATCAATCTGCCAGCCTTCTGTGCATCACTTTCCCAGAACATCAGTTCTCCCCCTTGCTGTTGATTTGTCTGCCAACGGTTGGAAATGGGCAGTTACTGACCATTTTGTTTCCCAGCGTTATCCGTAAAGGGAGGGAGTCTGACAGCAGAGTAGACCTTCCAAAGGCCACCGACTGGGTTTTTGTTGCAAAACAGCCACCCTGTTCGGATTGGCACCGTTTTCGAGTATGTAATATGTTCTAGTGACTAAATAACTACCGGCCAATGCGGTTCTTGTTCATTAGGCCGATGTGCTCGGTTACGGGAAGAAGACTCACCACTTGAATTCATTGGGCGATGTCTGGTTTGCAGTGCCGGAGACCTGGCAAGAGTTAATTTTGCTAGTCACCCGTACTGGCCACTGAATGTCAACAAAGGGATGGTTGGAAAATAACGGTGCAGAGGAATAAGACGATCAGACCTTCATTCATTCCTGTGCCGGCTGTTGTGAATCACTAAATAAATACGCCTGGTGTGTTTGGGATTTAGACTGGTGTCTTCTGGCATTCCCAGTGTGACATACTGGAGGGTGTAACATACTGGATTTCTTACCATTCTTCAGTCTGATGAACATTCCTTGTATCTCATTGATTGGAAGAGCATTAAGGAACATAAGAGCAGCCACATGGGTCAGACCAAAGGTCTATCCAGCCCAGTGTCCCATCTGCCCACAGTGGCCGATGCCAGATGCCCCAGAGGGAGTGAACCGAATAGGGAATCATCAAGTCATCCCTCTCCTGTCACCCATTCCCAGCCTCTGAGAGAGGCAGGGGACACCATTCCTACCCACCCTGGCTAATAGCCACTGATGGACCTAACCTCCAGGAATGTATCTAGTTCTTTTTTGACCCCAGATAATGTCATGGTCTTCACCACATCCTCTGGCAAGGAGTTCCACAGGTTGGCTGTGTGAAGAAATACTTCCTTTTGTTTGTTTTAAACCTGCTACCTATTCATTTCTTTTGGTGACTCCTAGTTCTTATGTCATAGGAACATAAGAAGCCACGATATGTGCCTTATTCCAGCACATCTCTGCATGTGTCCGTGTCATGCTGACAGGTGGAACCGAACCTACACAGCTGTAAAAAGCCAGCTGACTCGCTGCTAAGGCCATAGAGCAAACTTTGTCTTTCTCACTGTAAGTGGTCAAAGTGCTACTACATGGGACAGTGACCCACACCTAGTGTCCTGTCTGCTGACAGTGGCCAGTGCCAGGTTCCCCAGAGGGAGTAAATGGAACAAGGAATCATCACATGATCCTTCCTCTGTCACCTATCCCCTCTCTTCTCCCCTTTCCTCCCCTTCCCCCCCCCCCCCCCCGCCCCCGACAAACCAATTCCTACCCTCCTGGCTTATAAGTACTTATTCAGTTCTTCCTCTTCCACTACAGGGGCTGTTTGCTCTACGGCAGGGCTACTCAACACGCAGCCCGGGGGGTGGTTTTGATTTACACGGGGCTGCCCACAGCTAGGACTCTTTGAACGTGGCCTCCACTGGGAACACGCTCCACAGCAGTGAGGCGTCTCCCGGGCAGGTTGAGCGTTGGAAGACACAAGCGGACGGGCTTGCTGGAACAGACGAGTACAGGGCGTCGGTGTTTCTAGCCCCCAGGGAGGAGGTGCAGGAAGCATCGGGGCATTGTGGAAGTGCTTTCACATGCCCGTCAATTTAAAAGAAGCTATTTGCATAAATTTGCGTCTATATTTGCATGTCTGTGCAACCACACTTAAGTTGCCGCCCTCGGCATGTGCTGTGAGAATCATTGTGGCCTCCGGGGCTTCCTAAGTTGAGTAGCACTGATCTACGGCCGTAGCTGACAGCCAGCTGGCTTTTCGCTCATGCTGTGTAGGTTCGGTTCCGCCTGTCGGCATGACCCGGACACACACAGAGATGTGCCGGAATAAGGCAGGTAAACTTTTCTGTGTGATTCAGTCTCTCTTTGCTGCCCAGAAGGTTGCTGGTTTTGTTTGCCCGGACCATCCGTCTCAAACTTGCTTCCTCACTCTCCTTACACCAATGGGAGATCTAATCTCCCTGCTGCTACAAGCCACCAGACACCACATGCTCAGCTGATCCTTCAGAACGTGGGTACAGAAGAACAAATTCAGTTACCTTCTCTGCAATTTGTTCCAGCTCCTACCCGCAACCTTTTGCCTCTTGCTTTTCCAGTGCGATGGTTGGTTCGCCCCCCTGCATTGTTTTACCGAGGAAGCATCGCTTGGTTGGTAGGGCACATCTGGGACCCAGGACAATTCGGTTTTCTTCCTTGCTCTTTCACTGATCTGATTTGCAGCCGGAGGGGAAGTTACGACCTCGCTGTGCTGGAGCTGGCTCTGCTGTGTAATGGCTGTAAGAACCCTTACCTGCCTCCCGGGGCAGTGATGAGGACGAAGGATTTGAGGGGCTCCGACGACAGGAGTCCCAAACGTGCTGTTATGGCCCTGATCCGGCAAGTTTTCAGAGCACCGCGTAGCTTTCAAACAAGTTTCAAGCCCTTGTAAGCTGGGGCCTATACGTGCAAATATCCTCCCATCATCCCTTGCCCTAGCAACATCGCCCGGCGGTTTTCAAATGATGGGTCACACCCAGTCCTGGGTGGTGAAATGTCGGGCGCTGGGGCTCGTGGTTGCCGGGGGATCAGGTGAGCAGAGGGGCAGGGCTAAGGCAGCTCCCTGTCTGACTGCTCTGTGCCCCAGAAGCGGCCGGTATGGGCCTGTTTAGTCTACGGAAGCGAAGAGTGAGGGGGGATTTGAGAGCAGCCTCCAACTTCCTGAAGGATTGTTCCACAGAGGATGGAGAGAGGCTGATCTCACAGATGGCAGAACCAGGAGCAATGGGCTCAAGTTGCAGTAGATGAGGTCTAGGTTGAAGATGAGGAAAAACTCTTTCCCTAGGCGGGTGGGAAGCGCTGGGATGGGTTCCCTAGGGAGGGGGTGGAATCTCCATCCCTAGAGGTGTTTCAGTCCCGGCTGGTCACAGCCCTGTCTGGGATGATTGAGTTGGGCTGGTCCTGCTTTGGGAAGGGAGCTCGACTCGATGACTCCTGAGGTCTCTTCTAACCTTATGATTCTAAATGGTTTGTAAATTACCCAGAAGGGCTAATACAGCAGTGCTGGGCAGAGAGGAGAAAAAGGGTTCAGAGAGTGTTCATAAGAGGTGAGTTCTGATCCATGGGCTGCCCTCCTGTCTAGCGCAGGGGGAGAGATACTAGCCACAGCCTCCAACTTAATGGGCTGGAATTCAGGGGTTCTGGTGCTCAGTGAGCCTCTACTTACTGCCTGAGCTAAAAGCCATGTGGCTCTGAGCTCAGGCTTTAGAGCAGACTCGTTAATCTCTCTCTGTGGTCTTGGTGCCACTAGATGAGACAGAACCCCACACCCAGGAGGTGAGTTGGTTATATACTCCTGCCAGAGATCCCCTGCATGGCCATGGCCCCACATCCTTTAGTCTCTTCCTTCCTCACTGTCCCCAATCTGTAAAATGGGGTTAATGACAATGTTCCCTCTAATCAGAGCACATGGGCAACTACCTAGGAGAGATTCAGGTGCCGCCCAGCTGATTGGCAGAGCGCCCCCAGCTGGCCATAGCTAGCAACATATGTTTCTCTGGGTGGTGCACATATGCATGTGCCTTGGTGCACAGAACAAAATTTATTCTGCACATGGGTGGGAAAAATTAGAGGGAACATTAATTAATAGCCCTGATCCTGGTTAAAAAAAGGAACAATGCTATGACATCTGAGGACCAAGCACCAAGTGTCAACCCTGATTGGCAGCAGACATACTTCTCGGCACTTTTCTGGGAGCTGTTCTGGGTCTATGGAGCATCTCTCTCTCATGCGCTGTTTGTGAAATGACTAAGTAATGCTGACGGCATTCGTCGCCGGCCCCCATTCATTATTTCCGCAGGTTGTGTTTACTTACTTGCTCCCTATGGGAATGCTGTGCCTACCGATCACAGCAGCACTTAATTTCCTTGCAGCGGGCGGCAGGGCGAGGGGGAAAAAGAGAGGGAGAGAGAGAGAGAGAGAGAGAGCTGTGCCTGCGTCAGCCCTGCCAGCTTTTTCCTTCTGTTTCATTTGCGCTGAGGTTTTTATTATCATTAAGCCGATTGTATCCCTGGCACAAAAGGCTGAGTTTCCTCGGTAACCACACTAGCTGGCATGGTAATCCATTTATAGTATCACTGCTCAGGTCTGATTCAATTAGCATGCTGGTGACGTCAATGCTTGGCCGGGCGATGCTGACGAAGCTGCTCCTAATAGGGACACTCACCCTTGCATTTCCTCCGGCTTATTGAGTGAGACCCCTGCAGGAAATGTACAGAAAGAAGGAGACAGGCAATTGACTCTGGCGCTCAGAACAACTTGTGCTGCTAGCGGCAGACAGCGACTGAGACGAAGGCAGACAGCAGCTCGTGCAGGTGGGGCTGCTTTTTCCTTGTTGCAGAATTCCCCACGCAGCCCTGCTGAATTAGGACTGGAGTCTTGAAGCTTGCCATCTGCCAGTGCGATACCGTGTCTGCTGGTTTGATTTCCAGACACCACTTAAAAAAAGGACCAAGAAGTGGGTGTGTAGGGGGGGAATCTGACTCTTCCTCCTCCTTGTACGTTTCCTGCAAGCACAGACGTTTGTACTGGTTTGAAATAAACCGTTCTGTTGAGATCGGAGTCTTCATCTCTGAGCATATTGCTCAGGGATGGGGTTGAATTCAAACCATGCAGTTCAAATCCCACCAGCACCCTCTGGCATGACTCTGGAAGAAAAATACTGTCATCCCTGTGATCTCGTCCGTGGGCTTGCGATACGGTGGAGTGGTGAGAGCGGGGGGACTGGGAGTCACTGGGGTTCTGGGTTCTGTTCCCAATGTACAGTCTCTGCTTGAATAAGCCACTTCACTTCCCCTGGCCTCGGTTTCTCCATTTGTAAAACGAGGTTTAAATACTTCTCGCCTGCCAAGAGCGTGTTGCAGGCTCAGATGTATCGAAATGGCGACAGTGTTTTGAGAGCCGTCGATAAACTTCTGTGTCTGGAGTTTTTTAAGAACAGGACAGATCCAGGGTTTTCGGACTTTGGGTTGCGGCTTGTCAGGATAAGCGGCTAGCTGGTGGCTAGCCACTTACCCGAGTGTCTGAAGGCATGGCTGCGCCCAGCGCCCATTGGCCGTGATACACTGTTCCTGGCCAATGGGAGAGCTGGGCCACCACCTCCTGCAGCTCCCATTGGCCCAGAATGGCAAACTGCAGCCACCAGGAGCTGCGAGTGCCGTACCTGTGTTTTGGTTACCTCATTGTCCACCTCGCAGCTAGCTAGCAGCTTGCCCTTACAAGCCATGATGCAAAGTTTGGAACCCCCGGGTTAGACAAGCATTTGTCGAGGAGAATCTAGATCAGTGGTTTTCAATCAAGGGTGCATGTACCACTGAGGATACCCAGAGGTCTTCCAGGGGTTACATCAACGCATTTCGAGGTTTGCCTAGTTTTACAACAGGCTACATAAAAAGCACCAGCAAAGCCAGTCCAAACTACAGTTTCTCACACACAATGATTTCTTTGTACTCCTCTGTATCCTGTTCACTGGAATGCGATCCTACAGTTGATTTATTTCATAATTATAGGGTGTACAACAAGAAAGGAAGTCATTTTTTCAGCCATAGGTTGCTGTGATTCATGTGTATTTTTATGTCTGATTTTTGTAAGCAAGGAGTTTTTAAGTGAGGTGAAAGTTGAGAAAAACAAGAAAAACTCGGGAAAAACGAGAGCCACTGGTTGACATAAAACTTGGCCCTGCCTCGGTGCAGGGGATGGGGCCGGATGATCTATCGAGGTCCCTTTCAGACCTGCACTTCTGTCATCTCTCTGTACACTGTGTTGCTGTCAGCTTGTATTTGAGTTGCTGTTGGGGGTTATCCAGGTGTCCGTGTAGGAATGCAAGCCTTTTGCAAAGGGAATCTGGGTATATTTGGGGGTGATAGAATGATTGTGCCAGTTAAAAGTTAGGAGCTTGCCACCTCGTCTTGGGGCTGGCCAAAGCAGACGTGGCAATGATGTACCGGGCCCTAGAACGCTGTAAGTGACCAGAGGAACAGCACGGCTTCAGGATGCAGACAGACGTGGACCGAAGCTCTGGTTCTCCAGAAGTCCAGGTAAGCAAAGATCAAGGATCTTTGCCCTGGGAAATACAGATGTCAGGAGGGGTCATTTGGAGTTAGAGCATCACAGCATTTCATCTCACTCTCTGGAGCACTGGAGCTAGGGCCGTACCTCAAGCAGTCCTGTGTTCCAGTCACTAAACAGTCTGCCGGCCTAAGCAACTCAGGCTTTCCAGAATGTCGAATCGCTGGGGTGCTCTGGGATCCTCTTGTCCATGGCAGCAGTCACACAACCAGTGGGAACCCATATGTGTGTGGATGCAAGGTGTGTGTTGCTTTAACCACTGGTCTCTCTGCCCTTCCGAAGTTTCAAGGCCCTTGGCTGTTGAAAATTAGGGCCCCTAGGAAATGTCTGGTCCACCAAAGCTGGTGAGTTTCGTCCTGAGAGGCGGAGAGCAATTACCCTGGTTCATTTGCTCAGCATCTCCTTTGCCACCTGCTCAGAGATCAGGCAGCATGGGGTGCGCTCCTGGGACGAGGGCTCTCCTTGTGTTCTGCCTGAGACACGGGGTCCCAGGGGCCTGTATCGGAGCCATGGCGGGATGGTGGCTGTTCTAGCCCAGCCTGTCTTTAGACCATGCGCAGTTCATGAACTAAGCATGTCCTTCTCCGGCAATTTTTCCTCGGAGCCTGGCCAGGCAATTCTGCCCTCGCGGCCATGGAATAAAGGAGAAGATGCTTTTTTCTTGCTTTTGCTGGATTTTCCCTCTCTCTAGATTCAATCCTTTTTGCCCAGCAAACGTGGCCTGGGCTGATGATGGGCGAGTTGGCCGTGTTAGCTTTTGTCGGATAGTGCAGTCATCTTAACAGCGGACAGATGCAATTCTTAATGGTGTTAGGAAAAGCCTTGATCCCAGGTCGGTGCTTTGCATTTCAACTTGAATGGCTAATTTATGGTGAGCGTGAAAAAGGTATAAATAAGGGCCGGGAACCTTTTGTGGTCTGGGGGCCACTGATCCACAGAAAAATCAGTCAGGGGCCGCACGCAAGTGAGAAGCAAAAAACACCCTCATTGATGTGGAGAAAGACCCTCCCCATGTTCCCCTCACACCCAGAGCCTGTGGGGAGAGCAGGCTAGTCGATTTTGTGTGGATCCCCAATGGTGGGGAGAGCCCTGAGCCTTGGGCCAGATCCAGGCAAGCCGGGAGTCCCGGGCCCATGGGCATTCGGTAATGTAGGCAAGGGAGGGCAGAGCCTTCCCAAAGTTGCCTACACAACCGACTGCCTAAGGCTGTGGCCTCCACTGGAAAAGGCAGCCCGGCTTTCCCCAGCGACCACGGAGAGCCCAGCTGGGTCCACGCTATGGCAGCCGCGGCGCTCCACATGGCCCGGAAAGATGGGGCTGGGAGTGGGCGTGGCCTCCGGTGGAAAAGGGCGGGGCTGGTGCTTGCCTTCCTCAGCTGGCCTTTCACCCGACGCCTATGCTAGGGCCTTAGGTTACCCACCCCTGGGATGAGCCGCATGTGTCCGTGACAGCGCAGCGACACCCGGTGCTTGGGTCTGCTGGTGGCAGGGACCGGGGAGGGTTCACCGAACGGTTAATCTGTGAAGTGGTTCCCAAAGGGTAAGGAGGCCTTTGGCCAGGGATGTAGAAATGCAGTTACATGTGTAACTTAGCTGGTTAAGCTTTTCCATCCTCACCTTTGGCAGAGGTAGCTGCATTGGCCAGGGACCCCATCCCCAGTGCAGATGGTAGGAGGCCTTGTGGGGAGTGGACTTCAAGTTGGAATCGTGTCCCTGCGAAGTCGGGTGGTGGAGTTGGCTCTAGGCCCTACAGTGTCTCTCTTTGGGAGGCAAGCTAATATTGGCCTCTTCACTAGCATCCCATCCACCGTCCATGCTGGACCTGTGGGTGGGGTAGCGCCGGAGTTACCATCGGTGGACAATGTGCTAGGCAGGGGGAGGTGTTGCCTTTCCATACTGCCAGCCTGGCCCCGCCCACACTCTGGCCCCGCCCACGCTCCACCCCCAGCGCCCTCCCTCCCCGTGCTCCAGGGCTGGGAAAGCTGGGGCACGCGGGCACCTGCCTGCCCTCCCTCCGTCCTCTCTCTGTGGTGGGGGGCGGGGCCTCAGCAGAAGGGGCAGGGCTGCGGGCTTGCCTCCCCCAGCTCTGTCTTCACCGACCACCCAAGGGATTTACCCAGGGACTCTTCCTATCCCCTGTCCGTGTTTCCGAGACACATGCCGACCTCTTGACCTCCACCCGGTCTACATGTCTCACTCGGTATACTTTTCGCAGCTCCAGCCCAGCTGAGAATTGCTCTTAGATTCAAAGGGTCTGCCTCCCCCCCCACACACCCCCAAAAGAAAAGTGGAGACCATGCTGACTTGGTTTTCTAATTCAGCCTTTAATCAGCCAGCTGTTTACATGGCTCAGAGCCAATCATCCTGTAGTTTAGGGGAAATCCCAGTAAAATTCCACTCCTCTTACCCACAGTTTCTGTGATTTGTGTGTGTGGTTGTTTTAGAACTCCTGGAAATTTCGCTTTTCAGACCAGCTAAATTTCAACTCATTTGTCTACCAAATTAGAGGCAGGCAGGCGATCAAGGGAGATAATATTCCTTTTCGTTGAACCAGACACTGCTCTTGATCCTTTGGAGAAGGGGGGGGGGGGGGCGCAAGATTTTTCAGCGTTTGGGTTTTACGTTTGATGCAAGCAACGCCTGATCCTCTTTCAAGTCTTTGGGATTTTTGTCATTGATTTCAATGGGAGCAAAATCAATGGACAGAGTTTGATTTTGCATTAAAGGTTTTTTTTTTGGGGTGGGGGCAGTGGTGGGTGCTGTTTTTAACGTTCTTTTTTTCAGTAGGAAAGTTCACTCCTTATTTCTATTTTCTCTGGTGCTGAGTCATGGAAGTGAGAGAACGTGTAGGCGTCTTAGCAGCACAGAGAGTAATGCTCTCATTTACAGTTATGCTTTCCAGAAACTTTTTTTTTGTGGGTTGTGAAAGTGATTAATCTGCTGCTGAATCTGACTAAGAAGATTTTCTATTTCAGATTTTTTTTTTTAAAAGAAAGAAAATCTGTTTCCACTTATGGGAAACAATGCAGGAGGGATTTTTTTTTTAAATTGCCATGAAAAAACAGAGAACAGAATGTGTCCTTTTCTAATAATCCCCTCTGTTTCTTCATTTTTGCACTCTCTCTCCTCGTCTTGTGGAAAAGTGCAACAGAAGTTGATAGGGATGAAACCAGAAATGTACACAATTTCAGTATTGCCAACCCTGCTGTTGAAAAATTGACACCTAGCCATAGAAAACATGAGCTTAAAAAAATTGAATTATTTAAAGCCAAAGAAAAATACTACATTTGGGGTTCAGTTTTTCTTTTCCTTCTGACTTTTGACTATTTAGGACAGCGACGCTTCATCTTTCCAGACAATTGTATCCCTTTTAGGAATCTAATTTTATTTTGTGTACCTGCAAGTTTCAACTCACTTAAAAAAATACTTGCCTACAAAGTCGGACATAAAAATAACTAAGGGCCACAGCGCACTTTTATGAAAAAATTGCTGCCTTTCTCATGTTTACAATGCATTTATAAATAAATCTATTGGAATACAAATTACATTTCAGTGTCCAGTATACAGAGCAGTATAAACACGTCATTATTTGTATGAAATTTTAATTTGTACAGGTTGAACCTCTCTAGTCCGGCACCCTTGAGACCTGACCGATGCCGAACCAGAGAATTTGCCAAACCATAGGGCTATGTCTAGACTGCAGGCTTCTTTCGAAAGAGCCTCTTTCGAAAGATCGCGTCTAGACTGCAGGCGGATCTTTCGAAAGAGAAATCCGCTTTTTCGAAAGACAGCACCCAGCGAGTCTGGATGCTCTCTTTCGAAGACGGCCTCTTTACATTGAAGAACGCCTTCTTTCGAAAGAGGAACTTTCGAAAGAAGGCGTTCTTCCTCGTGAAATGAGGTTTACCGCCATCGAAAGAAAAGCCGCGTTCTTTCGAAATAATTTCGAAAGAACGCGGCTTGAGTCTGGACGCAGGGGAAGTTTTTTCGGGAAAAGGCTACTTTTCCCGAAAAAACCCCTGAGTCTGGACACGGCCTAGGAGATCAGTAATGTCTGGCAGCATTACCAACACGGCCACTGCTTACTGGGCTCTTAGAAGACATTGAGGGGTAAATCAGAGCCAAATAACAGCACAGAACACTGAGAGCCAGGACTGGGGGCTGTAAACAAACTTTATGGGACTGCAGGAAACGTGGCTACACCCATAATAAGTGGACATTTGGCTAACTGGAATGATGCTGGACCATGGATGTTGCTGGACCAGTGAGTGTCGGACTAAAGAGGTTCAGCCTGTACTGACTTGGTTAGGTTTTTTTTTTTTAAAGGAACTGTTTTAAAACTAGGTAAATATCTAAATAAGTTGACATGCCCCTGGTTGAGAATCACCAGTTACAGCAAGTTGTATTCCATAACCTAGAAGGCTAGAAATGTGAGAGCAAAAATCTTTCTTTCTTTCTTTCTTTCTTTCTTTCTTTCTTTCTTTCTTTCTTTCTTTCTTTCTTTCTTTCTTTCTTTCTTTCTTTCTTTCTTTCTTTCTTTCTGTCTGTCTGTCTGTCTGTCTGTCTGTCTGTGACTCTAGGAGCTTTAAGAAAAACACCCAAAATCATAAGATGCGTAAGAAGAGCTGGTAACTTCAAGGGTTTTAAAATCTATAGGCCCGTATCCTCAGCCGGTGTAAATTAAAGTAGCTCTTCTGACTTGAATGGACCTGCAACCGTGCAGAATTCCTAAGCATGGCTATAACTGGAG
Source organism: Pelodiscus sinensis (assembly GCF_049634645.1). Lineage (NCBI taxonomy): Eukaryota > Metazoa > Chordata > Testudines > Trionychidae > Pelodiscus > Pelodiscus sinensis. The sequence goes on from NC_134720.1 coordinate 52,274,989, forward strand.
AGGGTGGTGCCAAAGCGCTAGAAAATCCCAGCTTTCTCTGAAATTCATTAAGACTTTTCTGCAAGGCTGTGGGGTAGATCTCACCCCTGTGCTCAGAGCCCCCGCGAGACTACGTAGGCCTTGAACCCTGCTTTACTCCTGTGTTCATGGTGTCTCTGGAACCCAGGGCCTCCTGCCGTTCCACTGCCCTGGGTGAACGTGGCCGCTTGCTGTGGAAATGTGATTCTAGTCTTAGAATTACCCAAGGAGCTGTGCACCAAGGAAGAAGCACCATGGAGGTGCTCTGAGGACGGGACCGTCAGGGTGAGATGGCTGAGCAGTGGGGGCGTCTCCGCCCCTTCACGGGACCCCCCCAAAAGGGCAGATTTTTTTTAGCCGACTGGCCAGCAGCCCAACTCAGTCCCGGCTCGCGCCGAGTCCGGGACCTACCCCCGCGGCAGCTCTGCGTTTAAAATGTATTAGGAGCCAGATGCACAGGCAGCCCCACCTCAGACAGGGGCTGCTGCCATCCTGCGCTGCCACCTCTGTATCTGAGGCAGCAGCGCAGGGTGACAGGCAGCCGGTCTGTGAGGGGAGCTGCTGTTTAAACTGCCTCCCCTCCCGGAGCAGCTCCCGCCTGGCACCCCATGATGCTGCCTCTGATACAGAGGCAGCAGTGCAAAGTGGATGGAGGCTCCTCGGGAGCGGGGCGGGAGCACACTGGCTGCCGGCCCCACCCCCAGGGAGTATAGACCAGCCGATAAGAATTCATGAGGTTAATCGACTGTTCAGTTAATTGATGTTTAACATCCCTGGTTAGGGCCGTCCTTACCCATGTGCAGAATACACAGGTGCAGGGCAGCTGAAAATTTGAGGCACCACTAGGTCTTAATGTCCACCCACCCAGCTGTTCCTAAACCCGTTCTATGGCTCTGCTTCCTCCAGGAGAATCTAGCTGACTTGAAAGTAGAAAAAAACCTGCCAGAGCCATGAGCAGAGCACCGACCCTGTGAAGGAGCCAGGCCAGTGACCACAAAGCCCTCTCACAGGCATGTGCCAACCCCAGGGACATTCGGCCAGTTTCTGAATTTACTGTAAAAGGAACGAGTAGTTCTGTGACACTTAGAGACTGACACATCTAGAGGATCACAAGCTTGCGTAGGTAAAACCCACCCCTTCCAATGAGTAGGAGGCTGAAGTGGGGTTTACTCTCAAAAGCACGTGACCCTATAGATTTATTAGTCTAAGGTACCGCAGGATGCCTCATTGTTTTTAAAGTTACAGACTCACACGACCACCCCTCTGTGAATTTACTGTGCGAGTTTAACGTTTGCTTGAAAGCGATTTCATTAGTGCATTGCTGAGGACTATAAAATCACAGCTCTAGTAAATTTCCTCCTTTCCCCTCTGGCTGCTGTTGGGCATAGGGCCCCATAAATCCGAAGCACGCCCCCGTATGCAGGGACTGTTCGGGATGCAAGCATGAGGAGACATAAACAGATAGCCCCTGACCTTGCCCTAGGGCGGCTTTGGTAAATCTCAACTGTATGCGCCACCTGGCAAACATTCCAGCCTGACCAGCAGCCTCACCTGGGCTCCTGCTTTCATTGATCTCTCTTCATCTTAACCCTTCGATTTCTTTGGGTTTTATTTCTCCTGTCCCTGTCCTGGGTACAATATCATAAGAACATCAGAACGGACACACTGGGTCAGACCAAAGGTCCATCTACCCCAGGGTCCTGTCTCCAAAAGTGGCCAATGCCAGTGGCCTCAGAGAGAGGGAACACAGCAGGGGAATCCTCATGTGATCCCCCTTCTGTCATCCATTTCCAGACAAACAGAGGCTAGGGACACCATTGCTTGATGGACCTAATCACCATGAATCTATCTAGCTCTTTTCTGAACCCTGTTGAAGTCCTAGTCTTCACTACACCCTCTGGCAAGGAGTTCCACAGGTTGACTGTGCACTGAATGAAGAAAAGCTTCCTTTTGTTTGTTTTAAACCAGCTACCTATTCATTTCATTGGGTGAGCCCTAGTTCTTATATTGCGGGAATAAGTAAATCACTTTCCCTTATTCACTTTTTACACATCAGTCATAATTTTATAGACCTCTATCATATCGCTCCGTCGTCCTCTCTTTTCTAAGCTGAAAAGTCCAAGTCTTTTTAATCTCTCTTCATATGGGACCCGTTCCAAACCCCTATATCCCTGTTTTTCTCCTCTCTCCTGCCCGTTGCCTTGGGTCCGCGCCATCCACCTGTCATGATAGTGCAGGCCTCATCCTTCGGCCTTGGACCAAAACCGCTTTGTGCCATTGAAGTAGAATATTGATTGTTACCTCGCACGCCCTGTGAAGTTTGAGAATGACATTTTTCTTTAATGTGGTTTCTCTTGAGCTTTTCGGTAAAGGTGAGCTTGGGGCGCAAGCAGCTTCCTTGCTCAGGGCAAAAGGAACTGCAGCTCAGTCTTTTCACTGGCAAACCACATTTTACAGCTGTGCTTGTAAAATTCAAGGGGGGAAAATTAACCCGCATTAACCTTTGTTTGTTACAATTCCACAGAGATGCCCATGACTCATTTAGAGATTTTAAAGAGTAGAATTACAGTTCTGAAAGCTTATCGAATGGCATTGCTTGGTGTTTTAATGACTGGGTGTTTAGGTGAATTTTTATAGCTTGGAGGTAGGAGAGATTCATGGACTTCTTCGAATGCCAGGAATTTTTTGACATGCACGTTAGGTTTATTTTTTTTTTAAAGGAAACTTAAAAAACAATTTAATGAAGCAGGAAAAAAAAAACAGTGAAAATCAGGTGGAGCTACAAATGGATCCAAACTCAGTTTCCCCTCGCCATGTTCAGATCTGTAGTTTTGCTTTGGCCCGAGAAAAATACACATGAAAACCACAATGCTTAGCTCTGGTGCCAGTGTTTCTCAGAGGTTTTGGGTGCCCACAAATGGGGTTTTGGATGGGGCCTATCTCTTGATAGAACGTAGAATCATAGAATACTAGGACTGGAAGGGATCTCGAGAGGTTATCATGTCGAGTCCCCTGCCCTCACGGCAGGACCAAACACCATCGACTCTAGATCATCTTTGATAGATGTCTATCCAACCTGAACATAAGAACGGCCATTCTTGGTCAGACCAAAGGTCCATCTAGCTCAGGATCCTGTCTGCCAACAGTAGCCAATACCAGATGCCCCAGAGGGAGGGACACAACAGGTAATCATCACGTGATCCCTCTCTTGTCATCCATTTCCAGACAAGCAGAGGCTAGGGACACCATTCCTACCCATCCTTGATGGACTTAACCTCCATGAAACTATCTAGCTCTTTTTTGAACCCTGTTAAAGTCCTGGTCTTCACAACATCCTCTGGCAAGGAGTTCCACAGGTTGTGCGCTGAGTGAAGAAATCTTTCTTTTATTTGTTTTAAACCTGCTGCCTATTAATTTCACTTGGTAACCCCTAGTTCTTATATTGTGTGAATAAGCAAATGAATTTTCCTTATTTCAGTGCTCTTAAACATCTCCAGTGATGGAGATTCCATAACCTCTCTTGGCAATTTATTCCAGTGCTTAACCGCCCTGGCTGTTGGGAAGTTTTTCCTAATGTCCAACCTAATTCTCCCTTGTTGCAGTTTAAGCCCATTGCTTCTTGTTCTATCCTCAGAGGCCAAGGAGAACAATTTTTCACCCTCTTCCTTGTAACATTCTTTTAGGTACTTGAAAACCACTATCATGTCCTCCCTCAGTCTTCTCTTTCAAACAATCCCAATTCTTTCCATCTTCTAACATTGGAGGCAAGCTGCTCAGGTAGGTAAAATCTCTCCTGCAGTCCCAGAGTCTCTTTCCCCTGAGCCAGAAAGTCATTGCTTCAAATTGCAAAGTTTAAAACGTCAAAACCAGTTAGGCTGAAAGTCCCAATAGGCATCAGTATGCATTTATACAGCTACCACAAGAATGCCTAATGTTGCTGATATTGTCAATAAATATATAAAAATTAGTAGAAGCAACATCCAGTGATTTAAAAGGGGGGGGAGGTGGAGCAAGGAGAAGATCTGAAATGAGATAACGTGTTTTGAATTCCATATGCAAAAGTGTTTTGTGCAATTGTAAACGAGTCCCTGTAAGCGACTGTCCTAGCAAGATTCATTGTTAGATACCATGGTTATTATGCATTCGATTCACTTCTCAGAGGTGCTGCCGTGCAACCTATATTTAGCATAGATTATAAATTCCTTTTGCTTTGGTTTAGGTTACAAAAATATGAAAAGAAGAGCTCTTCTTTTCTGATCATTTTTTCAGCAGCTCATGATAATTATTACCTAGAAGAGGTGTTACCTTTGAGTTCATTACAGTTTGCATAGAAACCTGCAATACATTTCTGCTTGGAGGAGGTGGGGAGGAGAAAACTTTTAAAATATATTAACCATCCAAATGTTTAAGGAACAGTGGTCAGGTTCTGATTATTTACACCTATATAAACTCAAAGGTAAAATGAAGTCAATAGGTTTACTTTAAACTGTCACTGGTGTCGTTGAGATCAGAATTCGACTTTTTAAAATGTAACCCAGATACTGCCTGTATTACAGAATATTCTCGCTCGTTGCTAAATTTTACATGGATCAGCTGAGCTCCGTTTGGAGTTGTGAAGCAAAAGTCTTGAGATGTGATTTTGATTTAAGAATAGTGTAAGTGAAGAAAATTATAAATCATTACTGAATAGGGCTCATTAGGTCGGCATTGCTGAAGTTTAATTGACTTCTCTAAAAAAAACCCCTGCTGAGGTGAGAAAAGTGCAGTATATAAAGAACTCTGGTATTAAACTAATGCATCATATTAAGTTGTCTGGAGAAAAAGTTGATTTTCAAAATAAGTAGTCACCTCATTCAGCAGTATGCAGCCAGTTGAAAACCATTGTTCTTGCGTTCTCATACAAATGGGAGGCAGCGATTAGGTTTTTATATTGCAATTGCCGGTGGGTGGATTTTTTTCCCTTGGGCATATTTAGGAAAACTAGATTAATTGATAATGCAATTTCCAAACGAGCCATGCTTGGTGAGGCAATGAATCCATGATTACTTTACATTAGACATTTTAAGTTGATATTATGTCTGGAAAACAAAAGTACCAGAGCAGATACTACATTTCTATCAAAGTAATGTGTCTTTAAGTAAATACCTGATTAGCAACAAATTGAATAACGTAGCCCGTTTCTACGAAATTGTTAGGAAATGACCATAATTCCCATTTCATTTAGTTTAATAAAAAAAAACCCAGTGTTCTCTGTAAGTATCTAGACAGCTTTTTATTGGTGTATCACTGTTTGATAAATGTTATGTATATAAAGCGTATACCTATCAAAAATATGCATGTAACTGAGCATGCGGTGTGGAAATTGTGTGTGTGTGTGTGTGTGTGTGTGTGTGTGTGTATAAAACTAATATAGCATGTATAATATGGTTTTGTTCCCATATGTATAATTTCCATACCACATGTTCAATAGTGTATATATATATGTTGTATACACACACACACTTTTCTAATCGATATACTTATAATTTTTTTTCTTGGAAGCTGAGCTGGTTGTGGATATTAAAATTCTTTATCTGGCTATAATGACATGACGCTGTTACATAAAAGAACACCGTTTACATGGGCAGCAGGGTAGAATAGAGGGACTCATCTGACAGACCACGCTGTCGCTAATCTAGGTTTGATGGTGGTAAATCATTGGCCAACAGAAAAGGTGGGTGTTCCCACTGGTTAAGAAAGACAAAAAGCGGTGTCAGATGTCTACTTGTCATAGTATTTTTATGTTCTTATTTTTTGCAAAGGCACTATACCTTCTTTCTCATCCTGCCCATTCATGCTGCTAATTCAAATCACTGTGTAGCCCACTAACAATATTGGCAGATGAGCGGCATAGAGTTCTTGACTTGACTGAGCTTTAAGAAAGCAGAAGTTACATACATGAGCAAAGACTAGTCCGCTGCTGCAGTTACTCTTCTGCACTCCTGTTTGCAGAGAATGCAAGAAAATATGGAGAAGAGGAACATACACAGATGGTTGCCCAGGAAGTTAAGAAACAACATCACCATTCAGATTTCTGTGCCCTGTGGCACGCAGATTTTTTTTCAAGAGGGTTTAATTGGCTCCTTGAATTTGAAAATATGATTACGTTTAAAGTTAAGTGCAAGTAATATTACAAATAAATGGAATCCTGAACAAGAAATATGAAATTAAAAACCTAATAATATTAATAATAAAACCCAAACCGTGGCTGTTGTATGAATATATATGTCGTTGTGAGTGTAAACATATAGCATTTTAATGCCATATAGACTTTAAAAGGGATAAAACCCACAAAGTTCTGTAGAAATTGTTCTTTAAAAAACCTATAGAATTAATTGGAAAATTATATCCTTTTTGTAAGGTTTTGTTTTTTTGCGGGGGGAGAACTCTTCTGTAGAATTCAATACAGAAATCTATGCCTGCTGTTGATTTCTGTGGGATGGCTTAAAACCAGTGAAGAAATGGTTTCATTTTCTATTAAGTTCTCTAAGTACTGTTCCAGAAGGGGGATGTAGGTTTGAGTGTGTATTTTATATTTATACACACAACACACTCGCTTTCTTAGTATGCGCTCTTTTTCGGTGTCTCTTACGTACATTTACAGGTAGTCATAGGGATAGCTGCATTCTCTGTACATTCCTTTTTGCCCTCATCATAAATCTCTGAACTACTGTATCTCGGATTCTGTTTCCATTCCATTATAAATATTGTGTTGTTACAATAAGATAAAAGTTCACATCTAAGGATGGCTTAATAATGATACTTTTAAGTGCATCAGCTTTTCTATGCTTAGTATACACCAGTCATAAAATACTTTGCTTACTGATACTTCACTTATATGGAGGAGGGTAAATGCCTGGTAACGCAGTTACTTGCCCATGATAAGCAAAGTACAATGTTTCTTGCTGAACATCCTGCTGCCCTGAATATCCTAAACTAACATCCTCCCGTAAAGATTATACTCCAGAGCTTGCTTGTCCATTCCTCTATGTCTACTGACTTGGTCACATGGCATCATTTTATGCCATTTGTGGTCATCTCTTCCTGGTTGTATGCAACCGTTCTGCCTTCAGAGCTGCTTGGGGGACTCTGGCGTGCAGCTCTTGATGTTTGCTGTTGAGCCCATAAGCCACAAATTCGGCAAACACCGAAAGGCGCAGTTCTGCGGTCTAAAACGACTCCGTTTTCTCATTGCGGTGAAACGAAATGGAAGTTGTTGGTCTGCCACGACATGAGTTCACGAAATGTTTAGTTGATTTACGGCCAACAACATTGGTTGCATTTTGGCCAAGCTCTACCAAGATGTTTGTTTTCATACAGCAGTGTCGTGCATGCCTTCAGATAAATCATGGTAGCCGGCTTCGCTCAGTGGAACCAGACTGGTGGATTTGCGAGACAAGTCCACTTCAATCATAGCAAGATTTCTCAAGGAATTAAACCAATGCTAAGGCCTTATGTTGTCTACCAAAGATAAAAGTATTTAGGTCAACTATTTGTTGCCTTTATGTAAAATGTGATAGCATGTTGGTCCTTTCTGCTGCTAATTGGCCAAAATATTACTTAGGTCTCTATAGTGAAATTGGAAACATTCGTGATCAAAGTTTGAGATCTGACCATTCAGAGATGGAAGGTAAGTTTAACACTGGCAAGTTCATGATCATTGGGTCCGGTTACTTGTTCAAACGAATATGTCCTCCCTTTGGAAGGCACGCCATCTCTCACGTAATCTTCCTCATTCATATTAGGGATATGAATGGGTAACTATTAACCTTAGTGGGTGGTGCTTATCGGATAACGGTTAACCATTGCTGTGGGGCTGGCCTTGATGCCGCCACTTTCTGGGTAGCGGTTAACAATTGCCATAGGGCTAGCATTAGTGGATGATGCTTCCCAGGTAACTGTTACCGTGGAGCAACGTCCCCTCCCCCAATTCATGGTGTAGAAGCTGCTCCACACTGGCCGTGGGGAGGTGGGAGTGAGGGAGAGGGGAGAAGCTCTATCCCAGTGGCCTGGAATACGCCCCCCCCCCGCCACACCCGTTTAATCGGTCAACCGGTTAAACGTAACATTTAACCAGTTCACTAATTAAATGGGATTTTACATCCCTGACTCATGTTAGATGATAGTTAACTACCAAAAAAGCTGCGAGCAGTAATAGTCTTGTGGCAATGTTTTCATGGAACCCGCACTGCCATCCCAGGGGAAAACGATTGAAAAGGACATCTGGACCCAAAGCGGAGAAGCTCAGTTCACCCTGGCATCATGCGACTGGCCATAACAGCTGTGCACCCAGGAAGACATTGGGTCAGCTGATGAAGTGGTCGCCTGATAGGCCTCTAATTTCCTTAGATGTGCCTGAGCTCTCCAGAATGAATGCAGTGCCGAAAATGGAAGATCGAGACTTGACCACATCATTTGGTCCCAGTGTTGAGCGCCAAATTAAGATTTTTGTTTGGTGTTTTTGCTGTGCACTTTTAACTTAGAATCATAGAACCCTACGGCGGGAAGAGACTTCAGGAGTCACCGAGTCCAGCCCCCTGCCCAAAGCAGGACCAGCCCCAACTCAATCATCCCAGACAAGCTGGGACTTCAAATCTTCTAGGGATGGAGATTCCACCCCCTCCCTAGGGAACCCATCCCAGCGCTTCCCCACCCGCCTAGGGAAATCGTTTTTCTTACTCTCCAACCTAGACTTCCCCTTTGCGAACATTGTCCTCCCAGATAAAGTACTGGAGGCCTGTTTGTTGTCATGTTCCTTCCTCCACCACTGACTTCCTCACGTTTCACGCTAGTGTCAAGACAGAATCTACAAGAAGTTGCTAGCAGCAGTAGTAATGACCATGCTGATTACGCTCCTTCTCCCCATCCGACCCTCCTGAATTCTATGTCAGGTTCAGCAAGGGGCGGAGGAAATATTTATCGTTCCTGGGGTAGCTTTGTGGCATATGCAACGTCTGGGCCCCTGCTCTTCAATCCAGCCTGAGACAAAGCCTGTTAGACTTCCCCGTGATTGTCGTTCAGCGTCAGAGTGGATTCCTCCACTACCTGGCTGCTGGCTGGGTCGCTAGCAGTCAATGCCGTATCCTGCACAAACACAGCTGTACCGTATGAGTGCAGCTGCTGATTTGTGTACAGTGCCTGCCATAAACACAAGCTTGGGAACGAAATACAGATTTGCGATGGGAGCTTGATAGAGAAAAAGTCAATCGACTGAATTACCATCTTTTATTAGATTGTGAATTCTTGGCGGTGGATGTTTAAGTCTCAGAGGGGTACCCATGGTAGGCTGTAGCTGTGAAAATAACAAGGAGCCCTGTGGCACCGTAAAGACTCCACCAGACAAAGTGGTTTTACACCCACAAAAGCTTACACCCCGCTATATCTGTTAGTCCTTAAGGTGCCACAGGACTCTTTGTTGTTCTGGCTGGTACTTAGTTACCTAAGAAAGAAGATAGGACTCCTTAAAGTGAAACACCTAAATAGTCTAAATATAAGCATGGATACAGTCTGACAATCTGTATTCACACAGGGTATGTCTACACTACCCTCCTAGTTCGAACTAGGAGGGTAATGTAGGCATACCGCACTTGCAAATGAAGCCCGGGATTTGAATTTCCCAGGCTTCATTTGCATAAGCGGGGAGCCGCCATTTTTAAAACCCCGCTGGTTCGAACCCCGTGCAGCACGGCTACACGGGGCATGAACTAGGTAGTTCGAACTAGGCTTCCTAGTTCGAACTACCGTTACTCCTCGTGAAATACCCCCCGAGCTCTAGGCTTTGAAACTACAAGCTGGTTGCTCTAAGAGGTGCAAATAGGCAGCTTTGGAAATCGGGTTCCTCAAGACATCCTGCACCTTTTGTAGAGCCAACGTTGAACCAACCATCACTTGATTTTGTGATTGTTATTTCACCTTTGACTTGCTGGACTAACACCAGTAGAGTTACAGATGGAAGCAACCGAAATCTATTGTCTCACAAGGCGCTTGTGTTTTTCCTCCTCTTTAAAAAAAACAAACAAACCAAACCAAACCTCTGACTTCTTTTGTTTTTGACTCTAGATGTAGTTTGGAATGTAGTGCCTTCCTGCGTTTGTCTCTCTCTTCAACTGTGTTTATTAGCCCCTGGGGTTTCTAGCTTACTTTCTTTCTTGGTAATATTAATTTGCAAGAAGGAGGTGATGGTAACTGGCACAACTGTAACTGGAACTTGCAAAGCGCATTACAGATTGGACCTCTCTGGTCCGGCAACCTCCGTGGTCCGGCATGATTTCAGTTAGCCGGATGTCCTTTTCTCATGGGTGGGGCCAAGTTTCCCACGGTCCCATTACGTTTTCCAGCCACCTTTCCTGGCTCTCAGTGTACCGAGCTGCTATTTAGCTCTAATTTACCCCTCAATGTCTTCTAAGAGCCCAGCGAGCAGAGGAAGTGTGGGCAATGCTGCTAGACAATATTGACCTCCCGTGGTTCGGCAAATTCTCCGGTTCAACACCAGTCGGGTCCTGAGGGTGCCGGACTAGAGAGGTTCCACCTGAAGATGTTTTTCCCTAGCACACAAACAGCAAAATAGCCTGCATGAGTGTGAAAACAACCTTCGTGTATGTTTTGGTGTGATTGGTCACTCACAAATGTGATGTGTTTTTTGAAGCAAGCCATGCAGGAATTGCTGGAAAGAGGGATACACACACAAACTTCTCAAAACGCTCTTGCTTCCCCACTCACTCTTTTCTGTGTTCTTCTGGGCCGCTGCTAATGGTAGGTGCAGAACCGGACCCTTCATTCCTCTAATCTCCATGTCCGTCTGGTGCACCCATGGATACATAGACAATTCCATCCAATTTATCTCACCTGAGGGCTGACAGCTGTGTGGCTCACACATCCCTCATTGGTATCTCATAGACTCATAGACTTTAAGGTCAGAAGGGACCATTCTGATCATCTAGTCTGACCCCCCGCACAGTGCAGGCCACAGAATCTCACCCACCCCCTCCTAGAATAATCCTCTCACCTATATCTCAGATATTGAAGCCTTCAAATGCTTTGAAGACCCCAAGATGCAGAGAATCCTCCAGCTGTGATCTGTGCCCTATGCTACAGAGGAAGGCAAAAAACCTCCAGGGCCTCTGCCAATCTACCCTGGAGGAAAATTCCTTCCCGAACCCAAATATGGCGATCAGCTAAACCCTCCGCATGTGGGCAAGACTCACCAGCCAGACACCCAGAAAGTTCTCTATAGTAACTCCTATCATCCCTCCATTGACCTATTTACCACTGATAATGAATGGTCAATTAGTTACCAAGATCATGTTATCTCATCAAACCATCCCCTTCATAAACCCATCTAGTTTAATCTTGAAGCCAGATAGATCTTTTGCCCCCACTACTTCCCTTGGAAGGCCGTTCCAGAACCTCACTCCTCTAATGGTTAGAAACCTTTGTTTAATCTCAAGTCTAAACTTCCTACTAGCCAGCTTATATCCATTTGTTCTTGTGTCCACATTGGTATTAAGCTTAAATAATTCCTCTCCCTCCCTGGTATTTATCCCTCTAATATATTTAAAGAGAGCAATCATGTCCCCCCTCAGCACCTTCCTGTCCTTCGAATCCCTTCTTCCGCAGTGAACCACTCAACAGAGAAACCTATGTCCTCTGGGCTGAACTCCTTGGTGTTACCTTCCCCGGGAGAAGCCCCATTTCAGAGTAAGGGCTAAGACACAGGTGAATATCCCTGTGTGTAACGAGAGATACTCATGGCCAAATACCCAGGCCTGGGTGGGGCAGATGACCTATTCTCCTTTCGCCCCTGCTTAGGGGATGGACACGGAGCTTCATCCTCCCCGGGATCCCTCATGCTCTCAACCCGCTTTCTCTACCACATCCTGTTCACTGGTCCCCCCACCCCATCCCATCCAGTCAGACTGAGTCGGGTGCCTCTGCTCTGTTGACTCCTCCTGGCACAGAGTTCCTTCCCCTGAATTCAGGCTGTGGTTTGACCCAGCACAGCCCTTGGTCACTAGTCCAGAGTGACTCAGGAGAAGAGATGGAAATATAACCCAGGTCGCCTGGCTCTCTGTCCCCCTGCTCTAGCCAGGGGTAGGCCACCTTGGGAGAGGGAGATGATCCCCGTGTGCTCTTGGCTTGGCCCATGTGGTCTCCAATCTGTGCCCCTTTTGGACTGTATAGCTCCAGTCAGTCGGCAGAGCGCTGGGCTATAGGGCGCCTTCCCTGTGGCGCACCAAAGCGGCCTTCTTCCTAGCCTGCAGGGGTCTGTAATCAACACACGCAATGAAATAAAACCCCCTTGTTGTGGGTTGGAAGGGCTAAAACTGTCACCTTCTCATGGGGGATGTAAGCAAGCAGTTGAGTAGTTGACTATTCACTCCCCCCCCCCCCGCTCCCTCTGTATCAGAGGCAGCAAGGGGCGGGGGAAGCAGTAGCCGATGCTGGGGGGGGAGCTGACTTTAAAGCTGGTTCCCCCCAGCACTGTCTCCGTGGTTCTGCCTAGCCCCCCTCCCCCGCGCTGCTGCCTCTGATTCAGCAGCACTGTTGGCAGCAAAGGGAGGCTGCCGCAAAGCAGCCTTTGCCCGCGGCTTTCCCAGGCTCGCCACAGGCAGAAGCTGCTCCGGCAGCAGCCCCTGTCCGCAGGGGGTCCCAGCTCCCTGCTTGGATCCCCCGTGGACAGAGGCTGCTGGGCCCAGCGCACGCCAGGACTGAGCAAGCCTTCCCTTATTGACTAATCAGGCAGTCGATAAAAATTATATCGACCACATGATTAGTGAATTATCCACCTCTTCACCTCCTTCCTTCTCGGGCTGGTTAAACCTCCACGTGTGGTTTTTTGCCGTGCTTCCTCATTCTCTTCTCTCAGAGCAACACAAGAGCTGTGCACCAGTGTGTGAATGGGGTCACTTCCCCCACCCACCCCTCATGCCCATTGTCAATGAAACACTGTCGACCTTTCCATATCCTGCCCCGAGTAAAGCACTTTCTGGGGAGTACTTATGCTTTGCCCTGTTTCTCCCCTTACGTAAGGGGGCAATCAACTGTCATTTTCAGAAACAAAATACACAGAGGCTATGTCTACACTGCCGGTGTCTTGTGCTAGTAATATGCAAATGAGGCTAAGTGTGGAATATCGCCAAGCCTCATTTGCATACCTCATGAGCTGCCATTTTTGCAGCAACAAAAACCTTCTTGCGCAATACCGCTACACTGATTATTTTCAGGAAGAACGGCATTGCGCAAGAGGGTTTTCCTTGCACCAGAAGGGGCAGTGTAGACAGCTCCTTCTGGTGCAAGAGCCTCTTCTGCAAAAAAGGCGGCTCATTAGCTATGCAAATGAGGCTTGGCGATATTCCACACTTAAACTCATTTGCATATTTCCGGTGCAAGAAGCCGCGAGTGTAGACATAGCCAGAGAGACTGGCACAGTCAGGCTCAAATGCCACATTCCCGGGGCGCACAATAGCTCAGACAACAAGCAAAGTTTCTCATTAGGTGAGCAAAATATGCTCTTTTCCTCACTTGCAGGGCCCTGAATCACTTCCTCTCCCTCCGCCCTTTTGCTTCTCTGCTCTCACTCCTACATCTTTCCACCTCCCCTCACTGTATCGCCCTTTTCCCAGGAATCCCACAGTTGTATGGAAAGTCAGGGGTTAAATGCAGTCCGCTGTGTTTTTCTCCAGCTGAAGCTTGCTGCCTTGTTTTCTTTCCCCTCTCTCACTTGTTTGGGGTCGGACGTGTACTGTCATTTTTCTTCCTTCCTCGACATTTGTCTTCCTCGACAATGGCGACTCCTTCACCATTGGAGTTTGCTCTGAAGTTGCTTCCACCACTGTAAGGCATTTAAAAAACGCTGCGGCCCCCACTTTGAAATCTTCCCGTCTAAGTCCCCCCTGATAGCTAATGATTATAAATTCTCTGCCTAATGGTAGATTCCATTTGAGATGTTCTTATTCTTTTTTACTGGGTTTTCTTTGTGTGAGGGGTACAGGAGATGGAATGGCTTTTTATGTATGTGACTTAAGAAGGGTCCGTAAATAATATAGTTCCTCTTTTCCACTGTTGTCTTGGGTTTGGTAGCAACTCATACAAGATCATAGGCGTGCGCAGGAGGTGTGCCGGGTGTGCCCAGGCACACCTAATGTCTTAAAAAAAAAAGTGGCTTTGCGTTTTAATTTAATCGCATGATACGTTCTTTTAAGTAAAGTTTAGGTGTTAATTTAAAAAAAATAAGTTTAGTTAAGTTTTAGTTTCTTTAGTTTGTTTGATGAATAAAAATAATGTCCTTTGTGATTGAGTATTCAATAAATGTTTGCCTTTAAAAAAGAATAAAATATAATTCCCTGAGTGCACAGTCTAATGAAATGTGCCGCACACACCTATGTATAAGATTGGTAATCTGTGGGCATGAAATATTTTCCTACCATCGAATGCAGCCTTACTGTCCACCAACATGGGAGTCTGTTCACTTTAATGAGACCTGTGTCCTTTTAGAATGCAGAATTGATTCTGGGTAAAATTCATCCAGATGCAGAAAGCTCTTATGAAACTTGGAACACCACTTCAGACCAACGTAACGGTGACAAGCAAGGGGAATTTTAAACAGTACATTTCTTCACTTTTCTGCTGTTCCTCTAGATAATGAAAGCAGGGAAAATATATCAACTTTCTAATAGAAAAAGAGGAAAACAAGGGGAATTTGAAGAACTTTCCTATGCCTTTGATGGGGTTGATTCCTGGGCAAAGACACCCTTTCATTACAGAGTGGGGCTAAATAGATCTTAACCAAAACCCATAAATGGCGTAGACATGTGAGACCTAAATTCTCCTCTGTCTATTGCTCAGTACCTGTGATGATGTCGTATTGCTCATTCTGCATTTGTCCACTCAGTCCCACGGGCAGGCCTGTTCTCACAACACTCCTGCCGGGCTGTAGATAGAACCGATGTCTCTTGGATC
The DNA here is from genome assembly GCF_049634645.1 of Pelodiscus sinensis. Lineage (NCBI taxonomy): Eukaryota > Metazoa > Chordata > Testudines > Trionychidae > Pelodiscus > Pelodiscus sinensis. Next base: position 52,290,004 of record NC_134720.1, read on the forward strand.
CTGGTCCAGTGCCCTATAAATTAATCACACTGGATTTCGAGGATTTAAACCTCCCGCTCTGTTCTGACACCGATTTACACCGTTTGACCTCACTGTAGTCACACTGGGCTCTAGATGTGTGTATTGGCATAGCTCTGTACTTTGCTTTTGCACGGCATCTGGGTACTGTGTATGGCTTTGATAACATGTATTTGCTCATGGTTGATTTTTGTAGAGTCTGAATCCCAGAGAAAAATGAAATCCCCTGCATGGCAAGGTCTGTTCTGTGGCACCAGTTTTGCCCCTGTTGTGACAGAGCCTGGAAAGGTTCCCAGTAGGGATGTTAAAATGGTTAATTAGGTAACCGTGTAAAACTCAGCGGTGACATGCTGCGGCTTCCTGGGAGCAGGGACGGCAGCCAATGCATGCCGGGAGCCGGCCCCACACCCAGGGAGCCAGCTGTGCTGCAGGCTTTGCAGTATAAACTTTATACTGCAGAGCCCACTGGGTGGGGCGGCAGCCAGGTCCCTCCTGCAGCCCCACTCCTGGCCCCGCTCCCAGGGAGCTGGCTGCTGCCCTGCAGGCTCTGATAGAGAGTCAGTAGCGTGGGGTGGCAGCCAGCTCGCTGGGAGCTGGCGTGTAACCATGACAGTAACCGCCAAGTTTGTGCATGTTGGTTAACCATTTAAACGGTGATGCTGTTACATCCCGAGTTTCCGTTGCTGTGTTAGCGTGTGTAATCCCGGGTATGTCCCCGCTTGGCTAAGCCGTTTCAGCAGCGGCACAGATGTGGCTGTCAGACCCTGTTCCTCCGGAACCCGCGCGACTTGTTTTTACCAGCTGTTTGTTTGCTTCTCGCCGGTGACAAGATTTTTCTCCTTTGATTGTTCCGTAGGGCTCTGGGTTCCCCACTGGCTCCCCAGTGACTTCTCCTCCGGGATCCACCCCGGTTACTGGGCACAAGCGGATGATCATTCCCAACCAGCCGCCGCTCACTGCCACCAAGAAATCGACTGCCAAGGCCCCTGTGCAGCCTGCTGCTCCGCCTGCCCCCATCCCAATCACTCCAGTTGGTACGCTCAAGCCTCAGCCGCAGCCAGTCCCAGCTTCTTACACCACTGCGTCCACTCCCACCCAACCGGCCTTCAACGTACAGGTGAAAACAGCCCAGCCCAGCCCTCACTTCCAGCCGCCAGGCCCACAGTACGGCAGCCTGGGTCCAAACCAGTCGTATGCTCCTCAGCCAGCACGCCCCCTGGGGGCAGCTCAGTACGCGCCACCTCAGCCTCGTGGCCCTGACTACGGGTACGCGCCTCAGCCCTTCCGTCCTTCCGAGCCCGGTTATGGCTACGCAGCCTCGCAGGGGCAGTATCAAGACCCTTACTACTCAGCAGGCCCTGGATACGGAGGGAGAAATGGCTCAGAACCGTCCTACATGCCGCAAGCCACCTGGAAACCCGAGCCGGCCTATCCCACAGCTAACACCGTCGCCCAGAACGCAGCTGGGTCGTACCAACCACCCGGCACAAAGAAGACCTACCTTACGGATCCGGTGTTAGCCCCACCGCCGCCGCCGCTGCAGCCAAAGGTAAGAGAGATACGCAGATCCACTCGCCCACGCTGGGCTGGCCTTACCATGAGGCAAACTGAGGCAGCCGCCTCAGGTGCCAGACTAGGGGAGGGGCACCACTAGGCTCCAGAGAATGGAGACCTTTCAAAGTTTTGGCCCAAGCGAGAGGTATGGGGGTGTCATTTGAGCTCCCTGCCTCAGGTGCCAAAATGCTGTGGGCTGGCTCTGCGCCCGTGGCGCACGCGGTGCGGTGTTTCTGTGTCGTTACCCCCGCTCGGTTATCAAACGGCCTCTTCGCGCTCATAGAGCCACAGGCTCATCTGTTCAAAGGCGTTCGTTGTTTTTCCAGTCGTGTGCAGTGCGCTGTGTTGAAATGACAGGGTTGCAAAGCACACCTTTGTGTCACGTCGAGATAAGACCACCAAAGGGCCCAGAAATCTACAAAGTCTGGTGTTCTCTTTCTTATTGGCTTTTTTTTTTTAAATAACTCACTGGTAGAAAATGGGAACTTTCATCCCTTTTGAAAATATAATGCTGACATCGTAGAAATGCCACCTTTCCTAGGGGGTGACAGTGTCTCATTCCAGGAATGCAGTGATACACCACAGGATTCACCTTGCAGGGCAGAGGAATTGTAAGCCTCTTGAGACTTTAAAATTCATCATCCCAATTAATAAGACAGGTAATTATGTGGCCTTACAACGCCCTAATCTTTCAGACCTGGTTCTCCTAAGATTGATTAAGACATTACTGACAAAGTTTTGGGGTTATGCACACTGTGGGGTCAGGGGTGTTCAGCAGTTACCAGTGGGAAAAAATTGTCCCTGTACTTACAGCTGGGGGGCAACTGTTGTTCCTGGAATGTGGTTTAAAAGATGCCGGGACGTATCTCTCGTACATCACTGGTTAAAAATCCTTATTCCTGAAAGCGCACAAAAGTGTTTTCCTCCCACAAGCTGGGCGACTGAGAAAGGGTCTGTGCGTGCTGCCTGTCCATTCCAACACGTGCCAAAGCCAAGAAGCCATTCCAAGAGGCGTGTTCATGGGAAACTGACGACACAGAAAGTTAAACTCACCCATCTGGTCCCGCTGTCCAAGCTTCGATCTCGATCCAGCCACCGGATCTATACAAGCTGTTCCCCATTTCTTTCAAAAGCTTTTCAGGCAGCTGCCGGGTCCTAGTTGTGCAGATCCCGTTTCAGGACGGAGCCCTTGGCGAGGTGTTGAAAACAACATCAGTGGTGAAAATTCAGTACATTTGTAAAATCTAAGCTGTTCTCGCCACTCATGCATGTGGAGCCAATTTCCACCTTCCATCGTAAGTGTGTATTTGGATTTGATCTTGACTGTGCTTTTAACAAGTGAGCGCGTTTAAACTCCCCATAATAAAAGTGCTGTCTGTGGGCATTCGTTGCCTTGCATTCGCCTAGGCCGAAAGACAGCTCAGGGCCAAACGTTGAGCAAATGCCAGCGTCTCTGTAAAGGCTACCTTGATTTGCCTCAGTGCAGAACGTATCTCTAGCCTGTCAGTGATGCTAAATCGTCCCAGAACAAAACCCAAACCGCTCCTTGCTCGGTACCTGCAGCCTTTTTAGTAGCCGTGTTTCATTCCGGTTTCCTGGGATGCCGGAGCTATTAAAAGCAGGGAAGCTCAGAGTTTCTCAGTCAGGACAAACAAAAGCAACAAGTAACAGATCCTTGGAATATAGTCTGCTGGCAGCGTAACTCACATTTTCTCTTCTGCAGAGCTGTGGGCATGCGAGACGGGGGAAGGAATTCTGTACATGTCACCTGTCTGATATTAGGGAGCGCTGATGGTTTTTAAAAAATTATTCTGCTGCTTGGGCCAGATCCTTCACTGTTACAAATTAGGGAAACTCCATTAAAGCCAGGGGGATGACAACAGTTTATATCAGCTAAGGAGCGGGCCCAAGCAATCTAGAAGAAACATAGTGTTGTGTGTGTCTGTAGAAACATAAATCACTTCTCACCATAAACAGCATGGGCTTGCAGCTGTATTCGCAGAACAAAGCTGGAAGGGACAGGACAATAGCTTCAGTTTCTATTTATAATATAAAATCAGATCTTCTGCAAAACATCCTTTGCACTTACTGAGAAATCCTTCGGGGAAATACATTTCCTTCATAGCCTGCCAAAGGCATGTCGCTGGCCAGTTCAGAATGCACCCAGCTGTTCTCTCCTGAGTAGTGGCGGAGAAAGCTGGGAATTACTTAGAATCATAGACTCATAGAATCCTAGAGCTGGAAGAGACCTCGAGAGGTCATCGAGTCCAGTCCCCTGCCCTCACGGCAGGACCAAGCACCGTCAGACCATCCCTGACAGGTGTCTGTCCAACCTGCTCTTAAATATCCCCAGTGATGGAGATTCCACAACCTCCGTAGGCAATTTATTCCAGTGTTTAACCACCCTGACAGGCAGTAAGTTTTTCCTAATGTCCAACCTAAACCTCCCTTGCTGCAATTTAAGCCCATTGCTCCTTCTTCTGTCCTCAGAGGCCAAGGAAAACAATTTTTCTCCCTCCTCCTTGTAACACTCTTCTTAGTATCAAGCAAGGTAGAATTGACAGAGATTTTCCACAGTAATAGGAAGTGTCCAGTAAATACACCCACACCATCAGAATATTTTGTCATTAGCCACACACATGGCATTGTTTCAGCAGACCAAATCTCCTCCCCTTGCAACCTGGCTTACTCAAATGAGCCTATTTTTTGGACTTCAGAGGGGTAGCTGAGTTAGCGTGTTACTGGAAAACGTAAAAAACAACCAATAGTCTTGCAGCACCTTAAAGACTAACAAAACACGTGGATGGTATCATGAGCTTTCTTGGGCACAACCCACTTCTTCAGATGAACGGAGTTAGTAAAAGTCCAGATTCTAAATAGAGGATGGGGGAGGGAGAGAAGGGGAAAAAGGGAAAGAAATAGTCAATTAGAGTCTCCATGGTACATGAAGCTGATAGAGAAGGTGCAAATTGTTCTTAAGTGCCCATTGTTTGGTTTTTTTATGTCATTAGGATGTGGAATGTAGTGGGCCATCCAGCCAATGGCGTTGTTCATACCTTTGCAAATGAAGTTAAGTTCTAAGGCTTCCCTGTGTATTCAGATTGTGGAATTGGCCTGAAACAATAGGGTGACTTTGAGATGTCAAGGAAAAGTTGCTGAAAATATCACCTCCATTGGCGAACTGGTAGCGGTCGCTGATTTTAGTAGACGCACAAGACGTCTTAGCTTGTTTACACTCCACACTCCTGCAGGGTGCTTTTTTTGTTTATAGGGATCTTTCATTTAGTAAAATGAGTATGAACCAAGGGTAAGAAACAGACATTAACTTATATGTAAGACCTGTAAGAATCTTATTCCTTTGGAAGGGAATGACTCAGTTTCCCAAACCGTGCTCCATGGAGTTCTGGGCCGCCACGCGATTGGTCTAGGAGCTCTGCAAGAAAATATTAATGACCATTGTATGACCTTGCTAATTTGTAACTAATTTTCTGATAGTTTTCTTGAAAAAAAACCCAATATTGTAAGAAATACACAGGAAATAAAAATAGAATTCCAAAACTTTGTCTATTTATTTGGGTATCTATTGAATTGAAAAGACACCCATATTCTAAGGACTCACCATATTTTCAGGGTAGGGCCTCTGTGGCTGAAAATATTTGGGAAACCCTGACCCACAGGATCGGAGGGCATGAAAACATTTTAAATGCTATTAAGACTAGTGGATTCTTAAGGTAATGTAGCTGCAAAATGAAAAGGGTGTGGTTAAAAAAATCCAACCACACCCAGAAGTTTGTGGCATTCAGTTTTGCTGCACACCGTGGCCGAGAACTAAAGCCGATTGGAATTTTTCCTTCAGTGTGTGTCTTTTTTTATGCCAAATGGCTTTTGGTTTGCCAGCAGATCTGTCTGTGACATCCCAAAGCAGGGGCAGGCCATGTGCCGCTTGCTAATCATGTTGAAGTTGATGTTGATCCAAAGCAAAGCTAGCTTGGTATGGGAACAAACAAAAAACCCAAGCCTTTGCTGTTCCGTAAAGCCCACGCAGAACAATGAGTTGCTCTCAGGAGTTGAAAATGCCAAATGAGTCGGCTCAGTCCGAGTTTATGTTCAATTGTTTTTGTTGAATTGCCTTTTGTAGCCATTCTGATCATTTTAATGCACACGTCATAATTAGGAGATGAATTAATGAAGCATATGTCCTCATTTAAACCTTAATATTTCATTAGGGAATTCCTGCTTCTCTTTCTCTCTAATCTGCTACGTATGTCGCCAGGATAGTCGCATGATCAGCTGCGGAGCCATGTGATTGATTTGTGGAACTTTGACACAAATACCATTGCTCACATGATGCTCCATTTTACCCCCTGCGTTCTGCCCCTGTCTATGTAGAGTCAAATTCAAAAACATTCCTGTAGGTAGCTCCACCCATTGGTCACAGAACAAGCTCCACCCATTGGTCACAGAACAGACTCCACCCATCGAGTCACAGAACAGAAGACCATAATGAGTCAGTCAGTGACCTCTGATTAGTCAGAGCCCTCTGATGGTTTGGCACAAAAGTATCCAGAGTGGAGAATACAAGTCGTAGCAGCCAGTCTCCAAGACAGAGAACCCTTTGAAGCCCACGCCTTGGTCATATTAGAAACAAACGCCACCACTTTGCCACCATGGCTGCCACTGGACATCCACACTGCTAGTCCAGGCCACGGTTCTCCTTATTAACCGGTAATGGAACCTGCCACCTTAGACAACACTGACTGTCCGCCTGTTTCTCAGAAACCATCTTTTGCAAGGTAGACACCAGGACCACACAGCAGGCACAGGCCCGGTAATGCTACACCTTGCCTTTCCAAATCTGTCTCCTTTGCACAATTGTCAGTTCTGGAAGCACTTCAGAGAAACCACGCCACCCCCCGTGGCTCTGATCCACACTCTTCTTGGCTAGCGAAGGTCCGTCATGGGCATGCAGGGTTCCCGCGAGAATACTTCCGTCAAGAAGAAAAGCACCCTCTAGTTTCGTCCGTACTTTAGGAAGCCTTTGGACAACAGCCCATCGCGCCATGTACTGCTCAGTATTTACCCTTACTGGAACAGGCAAACTCATGGCAAAGAGTTTACTCGGCAAAGGTCACCTTTAGCTCTACCCCAGAGCAGCTAGTACCTCCTGATCCAGGTGTGAGTGTATCACAGCTGGGTCCGCTCACGCTCACTTTCATCGAGCCAGCATGAGTAACAGACATGGCAGCACGAATTTCAGTATGAGCGAATGGAATTCACGTTAGTCCCTGGCACCCAAATACAAGCCTGTGCCAGCCCTTCAATGCTACTGTTGCTTCCCAGAGTAGAGAGATTAAAGCTAGCATGGGTGTGCCTACCCAGGCTCCAGAAATATCTTCATCTGGAGCATAGACGTACCCTATGGCATGTGTATAGTTGAACTCCTGCTAACTCAGAGGGTTTGTCTATATAGGCAAAGGGGCAAACAGCAAACATAGTACAGATAGAATTTTTTAAATAGTTCTTTCTGGTGTTTCTCACGTTGTTCTGTAGGCGTAGCATGTTTGGCCACATCAGCTGGCCAGCGTGGGTAGTATGGGTTTCTCAGTATTCGTTGGCAACGATCCGTATAACGCTAAACCCCTCTTGATCAATCCCCGGAAGATCAATTGCCAGAGCGTCGCTCCTCCGGTAAGTGGAGATGTGGCCCAAGATGTGTTATTCTCTGTTGATTAATAAACTCATTGGGTCCGATTCCCTCCTGGTGGCATAGGACCTAAAACATGCGCTTCCCTGTAACAACTTGGCCCGACACGGTCTGGAGAAGGTAGACAGCACCCTCAAGCCACCTTTCTCACCCTCGACCATGGCCCCCTCCTTGGAGGTCTTGGGGGGTCATAGGTCAATGTCTGAGCTCCAGACTCCAGCACAGTCCCTTGGTGAATTTGACCCTATGTGATGTTAGAAAGAAAGAAACAGTTTATCTAGAACTGAGATGAGGAGATTTGATTCTATTCTCAGCACAGCTCTGTGACCTTCGACTAGTTTCTTAACCTTTGTGCACCTCAGTTTCCCTCTTTGCAAGTGGGGATACGTAATACTTCCTTCTCGGGGCCATTGTGAGCTTTTGCGGCGTAATCTTCATGATATCATTCAAACCTCTCACGTGACTCGGCGTTTTCAGAAGTGCAGCGTGGTTTATAAATTATTTAGATTGTTTTCATGGTCATCTTTATCTCTAGGGATCCGATGTGAATTGCATTGTATTCTAATGCCTTTGTAGGACCCTTCTCACATCTTGAACTTCCCTTTGCTTATGGGTTTAGACACTTTTGTTTCTTCCTCACACAGGAAGCGGCTGAGGACAGAGGAGTGTTTCGCATCAGTCAGTCAGGAATCGTGTTCGTTAGCTGATGTTTCTGAAGTAGTCAAAAAATGAGTTAATGATTGTCCAACCTACTCAGTTAGTTGACGTGAGAGAGAACTGTGTGGGGGTGGTTATGGGAGTAGGTAAGGTCAGCATTGACTTGTGGACTACAAAGAAAGCAACTTAAATCTACACCTTTAGAGCGTGGCTTTTGCAGTTTAAGTTTTGCGGTCACAGTGGGTTAGCAGAACGAGAGGAATCCTTGAGCAAGAGACTTTTGGCATAATACCTGGCTGTTCTTTCTTCCTCCTTCTTAAAATAATCTGAGGACAATACCTCCATACATAGCATGGCTAAGGGCAGCCTTGAAGTTATTTAAGGGTTCTGACTTAGCCAGCATTAACCCGTGGTAACCAAACGGCCTTTAAATATCACTGTGTGCATTTTGCTATCGAATCGGGAAGTGAAATGCGTTGGTGTTGTGGTCTGGTAGTTACAGATTCTTGCTCCTGGGAGAATTATCTGCCCCACAATTAAAAAATCTGCACATAGTCTTTTCAAATTCAACAAAACGCTGCACGTTTCATTTGCCATGTAACACAATATAATCTATAACCATACCCGTTTTCATTATTTTGCTTTTTTTTTCTTCAAAATACACATCAGCAAGCATGTCTAACAATCCAGACAATGCAAAAATGTCAGGAAATAGGTTTGACCAAGGTATTTGTGAATATAAATGCAGAGACCTGAGCAACTCTTTTAAATTGCCACACACACGCGTGTTGCTTGCTCTCCTTGGAAGCATTGCAAAGGGTTGGCGGGGTCTGAGGTAATGGAGCGAAAGGGACTCGGGGTGAACCTGGAGGGTTGTTACGCGTGGGTGAGAAAAGTATGGACCAGTTTTTTGGGAGAATGGGGAGCACCCCTAGTCTTTCTCATTCAATTGGGCACATCTACTCCTGTCCCCATGTGTCCTTGCACCCTTCCCCCTGACTCCATGCGGCCCTCCACCCCCACTCACACACCCACTCTCCCATCCCCGTGTGGTCCTGCACCCCCAATCAGCCACCCCATGTGGCCCTGCACCCCTTCTCCTACTCATCACATGTGGCCCCCTGCATCCTCCCACATTCAGCCTAAGGGCGTCCTCCACCACTAGCCCTTGTGAACTTCAGTCTGTGACCTCCCAGCGGTCCCGTGTGCCTTATACTGTCGGTCCCCCCATATCTCCTGATCTAGCCTGCAACTGTCTGGCAGAGGTTATTTTCTGCAGGGGGAATGGGGGGGAGGGGAGATCCTTGGCACATGAATTCTGCACAAGCAGAGGTGCCAATTCCACGCCTGGAGCATCCACCAGGAACAATTAGTAGACATGAAGCATCAGGCAGTGTCAAGCTTTCCCCCTCTGCCCCCCATCTGCCCGCATCTCAGCGGGCTGGGGTCCCTGATGTCCTACTCCTTCCCTGCCTTCCCAGCACTTCTGGAATGCTGCAAACAGCTGATTCCTGGCATTCAGGAAGTCTCAGGAGGGAGGGGGAAGAGTGGGGATGGGGTACACTGGAGGAAGGGGGCAGGAAGAGGTGGGGGGGTTGCAGTATGGGGTGAAGTAAGGACAGATCAGGGACTGAGCACCCCCCAGCTAGAGCGGAAGTTAGCGCCTATGTGCATGCATACAGTGGCACCGAATTCCCTCAGGAGTAGATTGTGTCATTGTAGCCTACATACTGTACCTTGCATTGATTGTCTTTGTGTGAGGTAGTGTGGATTTCACGACTCGTGTTTTCTAGTCCCTGACCTGCCACTGACTCAGGGTGAAGCTTTCGGCAGCTGCCTCAGGTTGCACGTCTGTGAAATGGGGATTGTAGCGCTAATCTGCTATGTCTGTATACAACTGCCAAGAGGAGTATGTGGGATGAACAAGAGGAACAGGAAGTATTAGAACTTAAATTCTTATCTGCTGTCCCAGAGACTTGGTGGGAATAAATCTGATGGGAATATCCCTATACATGGTAAGAGAATATTCAGGAAGGACAGGCAGAAAAACAGGGTGGACGTGTTGCATTATACATCAAGAATACATGCGCTTGTTCTGAAGTTCAGAAGAAGATGAGAGGCAGACGTGTTGAAAGTCTCTGGGGAAAGATAAAAGGGAGGAAACAGATGACCTCTTGGTGGGGCTCTGCTATAGACCACCAAATCAGGAAGAGGAGGGAGACGGGTCATTTCTCAAACAACAACAGAAATATCCAAAACACGAGACCGATAGGAATGTGGGACTTTAACTAGACAGTGGTTGAAAAAGTAATACAGCAAAGCACGCCATTCCCGGTAACACCTTGGCATGTTGTGGGGACAACTTTTTGTTTCAGAAAATGAAGGCACCAAACAAGGGTACAGCCATTCTTCACTTAATTTTGACCAACAAGAGAGAAATCAGTCATGAATTTGAAGCCAGAAGGTGATTTGGGTGAGGTCTCGTGGTTCTAGGAAGGAGAGAGAGCACCAGAATTAGGGATGTGAATGACTAGTCCAGTGTTTCTCAACCAGTGGTCCGAGTACCCTTAGGGGTGCTCAAGAGAAGTCTGGGGGGTACGTCAACACAACTGAAATTTGGAGAACACTGAATTTTTGTTTTCAGTTTTACAGTGCTTTATTATTTTTGTACTTTTTACACCCAAAAATGTCATCGCCCGCTTAGCTACGATTAGGTTGTTTAAACAAATGTGTTGCAATGGTAGAACATTTTTTTGTGTATCTGAAAACTGTGGGCGGGGGGGAGGGTACCTATATATATATATATATATATATATATATATATATATATATATATATATATATATATATCTTTTTTATAGGGAGGGCTTACAATATTTTTTAAAAGGGGTACTTTATAAAAAAAAAGGTTGAGAAACACTGGACTAGTCGACTATCCGAGAAGCAAATGCTTATCGGATAGTCGATACACTAGTCGACTAGTCGCTTCCTTTCCCCCTCACCGCACTGCTGCCTCTATCAGAAAGAGACAGCAAGGGCAGGGGAAAAGGAGGGCTGCATGCGGCATTTCAAAGCAGCAGTGCTGCATGGAGCCCAGGGTCAGCAGGGGATTGCTTGAGAGGCTCTTGCTACACTTCAAAGGGGCTTGAGGATGCCTGGAGTAAGCTTCCAAGAGAGGTTGTGGAGTCCCCGTCTTTGGAGGTTGTTAAGAACAGACACATATCAGAGGAGATTGAGGATTGCCCTGGGGCTGTTGCTACGCTTCAAAGACAGAGGTGCCCATATCGATTAATCGAAATTTTACGCCCCTAACCAGAATAAGGACAACGCACTTCCAAAAAAGCAGACAACTCTGAGAACTGGTAGTACATAGGCAGAAAATCTAAGGGATTCAGGGCTTTTAGGAGTGCTGACAGTTTCTCAGAGAGACAACTTCCAACTATCCCAATGCAAAGGAAAGGCAGAACGAATCGGAAGAGGTCTGTATGGCTCCATGAGGAGTTATTTGAGCTGATAACCAACAAGGAATCCTGCAAAGAAGTGGAAACATGGATGAATTGCTAAGGAGAAGTACAAAAGATGACCATAAGAATATAGGGACAATTAGAAAGGCTCAGACTTGTCCTGAAACATCTGTTGGTGTAAGTGTATTGGTCAGGGATGTTAAAACAAACATACACACATAAAAACACACACTACCTCTAAACAACGGGGCAGCCGCATATAAGTCACTCTATGTGGGACTTTCAAGGCCTCAGTTGGAAAGATGGGGATGATTAGCCTCAGGCTCAGCCTTCCCCTGTGTGACTCAGAAGGGGGCAGGCCTGACCTAGGCAAGCAGGCTTTAAAAAGCCAGAGCAGTGCGACCAGGGGAGCGAAGCGGACAGGGGACTGCAGACAGGGGAGTTGAAGAGGGAGAGCAAAGCGACCCCACCGCCGAAGAGGCTACCCGGTGAGAGTACAAGCTGTGGTGTGAGTGTGTGTGTGTGCCTGACTGTTTGAATTTTACAGTTTGAAGTGTGAATTGAGTCTGATTCCAGGGAGTGCTAGCAGTTTCAGTTTCAGCTTCTGTGGCAGTTGGGACTGAGAGCCTGCCATTGTTCCCTTGATTGCCTCTGATTAGCCTCAGGCTCAGCCTTCCCCTGTGTGACTCAGAAGGGGGCAGGCCTGACCTAGGCAAGCAGGCTTTAAAAAGCCAGAGCAGTGCGACCAGGGGAGCGAAGCGGACAGGGGACTGCAGACAGGGGAGTTGAAGAGGGAGTTGGGCAGAGGGAGTGACTGATGGTGATGAAGACCCGTAGCGCTTGTGCCAGTACTTCTCCTGTCTCCTCCACCTGTGCCTGTATCCAGACAGAGAACCTGAGCATGGATGCCTCTACCCAGGTCCTGGTGTGGTCTTGCTGTATTTGTGGCTTGCAATTCCCACTGAGTGATCTCCAGGCTGGGGGAGACAACCGTTGTGAAAGGTGCCTGCTGGTAGAATCTCTCAGGCAGCAGGTGGGAGAGCTACAGGAGGAGGTGGCCAGGCTGAGGAGCATTCGAAGCCATGAGGAATTCCTGGACAGTATTCCTGTGGAGTCCACGGAGGTCACTGTCCTAGGATGTGGGACTGTTGACCAGCCACTTATGGAGGAGGCAGTGGTGCAGGGTGAGCACTGGCAGCTGGTTACTTCCGGCAGCGGGCAGTGTTCCACCCCTGCTCCTAACCCTCCCACTGTGTTGTTACATAACCGTTACTCTTTACTTTCAGCAGGAGACAAGGAGTCACCCCCCACAGTGGAGGAGACCAGGCCTTGCACCACCAAGGTTGAGCAGTGTCCTGCCACCACTGCGAGGAGGAAACGTAGAGTAGTGGTGGTTGGAGACTCTCTTCTGAGGGGAACGGAGGCACCCATCTGTCGCCCTGACAGCTCATCTCGAGAGGTATGCTGTCTGCCAGGGGCCCGTATCCGAGATGTTACGGAGGCATTGTCGAGGATTATCCGGCCCTCTGACTACTACCCCATGCTACTCATCCACGTGGGCACAAATGATACTGCCAGGTGTGACACTGAGCGGATCAAGTGTGACTACAGGGCTTTGGGAGTACGGGTGAGGGAGTTTGGAGCGCAGGTGGTATTCTCTTCTATCCTTCCTGTCAAAGGTAGGGGCCCGGGCAGAGAGAGGTGCATCCTGGAGGTGAATGCCTGGCTGCGACGATGGTGTCGCCAGGAGGGATTCGGCTTCCTTGATCACGGGGTGCTCTTCCAGGAAGGACTGCTTGGCGGAGATGGAGTTCACCTTTCCAGGAGTGGGAAGGCCTTGTTTGGACACAGACTGGCTAACCTTGTGAGGAGGGCTTTAAACTAGGTTTGTCGGGGGCAGGTGAGCAAAGCCCACAGGTAAGTGCTGAATGTGCGGGACTGGGAGATGGGTTGGAAATGGGGGGGACTACGGCCTATAATGGCAAGGAGAAAGGAGGGTCAGGGCACAACAGGGAGGCAAGATCAAATCAGTATCTTAGATGCCTATATACAAATGCGAGAAGTATGGGTAATAAGCAGGAAGAACTGGAATTGCTAACCAATAAATACAACTATGATATCATTGGTATTACAGAAACCTGGTGGGATGGGACGCATGATTGGAATATTGGTATGGAAGGGTACGGCTTGCTCAGGAAGGACAGACAGGGAAAAAAGGGAGGAGGGGTTGCCTTGTATATTAAAAATGTACACACTTGGACTGAAGTGGAGATGAACGTAGGAGATAGCTGTGTAGAGAGTCTCTGGGTTAAGCTAAAAGGGGTAAAAAACGAGGGTGATATCATGCTAGGAGTCTACTACAGGCCACCTAGCCAGGTGGAAGAGGTGGATGAGGCCTTTTTTAAACAATTAACAAAACTATCCAAAGCCCAAGATTTGGTGGTGATGGGGGACTTCAACTATCCAGACATATGTTGGGAAACTAACACAGCGAGGCACAGGCTATCCAATAAGTTTCTGGACTGCATTGGAGACAACTTTCTGTTTCAGAAGGTTGAAAAAGCTACCAGAGGAGAAGCTGTTCTGGATTTGGTTTTAACAAATAGGGAGGAACTAGTTGAGAACTTGAAAGTGGAAGACAGTATAGGGGACAGTGATCACGAAATAATAGAGTTCATGATCTTAAGGAAAGGTAGAAGGGAGACCACCACAATTGAGGTTATGGATTTCAGGAAGGCAGATTTTGATAAGCTCAGAGAACTTGTAGGTAAGGTCCCATGGGAAGCAAGACCGAAGGGAAAAACAACTGAGGAGAGTTGGAAGTATTTCAAAGGGACGTTGTTAAGGGCCCAAAAGCAAACAATTCCGCTGTGTAGGAAAGATAGAAAATATGGCAAAAGACCAGCTTGGCTTAACAAGGAGATCTTGCATGATCTCAAAATAAAAAAGGAGTCATATAAAAAATGGAAACTAGGACAACTAACAAAGGAGGAATATAGGCAAGCAACACGGGAATGCAGGGGCAAGATTAGAAAGGCAAAGGCACAAAATGAGATCAAACTAGCTACAGGCATAAAGGGAAACAAGAAGACCTTTTATAAATACATTAAAAGCAAGAGGAAGACCAAGGACAGGGTAGGCCCACTGCTTAGCGAGGAGGGAGAAGCAGTAACAGGGAACTTGGAAATGGCGGAGATGCTCAATGACTTCTTTGTTTCGGTCTTCACCGAGAAGTCTGGAGGTGTGCCTAACGTAGTGAATACAAGCAGAGAGAGGGTAAGTTTAGAAGATAGGATACACAAAGAACAAGTTAAAAATCACTTAGGAAAGTTAGATGTCAGCAAGTCACCAGGTCCTGATGAAATGCATCCCAGGATACTCAAGGAGCTGATAGAGGAGGTATCTGAGCCTTTAGCTATGATCTTTGAAAAATCATGGCAGACAGGGGAGATTCCAGAAGACTGGAAAAGGGCAAATATTGTGCCCATCTATAAAAAGGGGAATAAGAACAACCCAGGAAATTATAGACCGGTCAGTTTAACGTCTGTCCCAGGGAAGATAATGGAGCAGGTAATTAAGGAAATCGTATGCAAACACTTGGAAAGTAATAAAGTGATAGGGAATAGCCAGCATGGGTTTGTGAAGAACAAGTCATGCCAAACTAATCTGATAGCTTTCTTTGAAAAGATAACGAGCCTTGTGGATAAGGGAGAAGCGGTGGATGTCATATACCTAGACTTTAGTAAGGCATTTGATACGGTCTCGCATGATATTCTTATTGATAAACTAGGCAAATATAACTTAGATAGGGCCACGATAAGGTGGGTGCATAATTGGCTGGATAACCGTAGTCAGAGAGTTGTTGTTAACGGTTCTAAATCCTGCTGGAAAGGGATAACAAGTGGAGTTCCTCAAGGGTCTGTTTTGGGACCCGTACTATTCAATATCTTCATCAATGATGTAGATATTGGGATAGAGAGTACTCTTATTAAGTTTGCAGATGATACCAAACTGGGTGGGGTTGCAACTTCTTTGGAGGATAGGGACATAATTCAAAATGACCTTAGCAAGTTAGAGAAATGGTCAGAGGTAAACAGGATGAGGTTTAATAAGGAGAAATGCAGAGTGCTCCACTTAGGAAGGAACAATCAGTTCCATACATACAAGATGGGAAGCGACTGTCTAGGAAGGAGCATGGCGGAAAGGGATCTAGGGGTCATAGTGGACCACAAGTTGAATATGAGTCAACAGTGTGATGCTGTTGCAAAAAAAGCAAATATGATTCTAGGTTGTATCAACAGGTGTGTTGTAAGCAAAACTCGTGAAGTCATTCTGCCGCTCTATTCTGCACTAGTTAGGCCTCAGCTGGAGTACTGTGTCCAGTTCTGGGCGCCACATTTCAAGAAAGATGTGGAGAAATTGGAAAGGGTACAGAGAAGAGCGACAAGAATGATTAAAGGTTTAGAGAACATGACCTATGAAGCCAGGCTTCATGAACTGGGCTTGTTTAGTTTGGAAAAAAGAAGATTAAGGGGGGACATGATAGCGGTTTTCAAATATCTAAAAGGGTGTCACAAGGAGGAAGGCGAAAATTTGTTCCTCTTGGTTTCTGAGGACAGGACAAGGAGTAATGGGCTTAAAGTGCAGCAGGGGAGGTTTAGATTGGACATTAGGAAAAAATTCCTAACTGTCAGGGTGGTCAAATATTGGAATAAATTGCCAAGGGAGGTGGTGGAATCTCCCTCTCTGGAGATATTTAAGAACAGGTTAGATAGACATCTGTCAGGGATGGTGTAGACGGAGCTTGGTCCTGCCTTGAGGGCGGGGGGCTGGACTCGATGACCTCTCGAGGTCCCTTCCAGTCCTATTATTCTATGATTCTATGATTCTATGAAATGAAGTTGTGTCCAGAGGAGAGCAATAAAAAACAATGGAAGGGTTTGGATACTTAACCTATGAGGAAATCTTACGTCCTGAGAAAAGAAGATCTGATAAGTCTTCAAGGACGTTAGGGGCTGTTATGAAGAGGACTACGATTAATTGCTCTCCATGTTCACCTATGGTAGGACGAGATGTGATGGGCTTAATCTGCAGCAAGGTTAGACATTGGGAAAAGCTTTCTGACAATAAAGGGATTTAAGTCCTGGAGTAAGCGTCCAAGAGAGGTTGTGGAGTCCCCGTCTTTGGAGGTTGTTAAGAACAGGCACTTGTCAAAGATTATCTAGGTTTATCTAGTCCTGTCTTGGGGCAAGAGGATGGGCTTGAGGATCTCTTGAGGTCCCCGCTGTGCCTGGGTTTCTTTGGTTCTCACCCATCGCTGCTAGGATGGGTTAATGGTTGTGATTCTTGAGTTAAGGGTGCTATTGGCGTGCTGTGTTTGTTACACAATTCTCATTGATACTGTCTGGAGTTCATAGGCTATAAAGCTGGGCAGACTTCCGGACCCCTAGGGAAGATGCAGGGGGAGCAACGTCATGCTCCCGGAAGAGGTGGGCTGGATGGGATACTTGCAAGTAGGAATAAGAGATCCTCCGGAATAGGGCTTTATTCCGGAGGATCGCACCAGTCTGGATGCTTTTTTCCGGCTTTTCCCCAAGCCAGAAAAAAAGCGGCGGCCGTGTTTATTTAAATCCCGCGGGGGATATTTAAATCCCCCGTGGATTTCCCTTTTCCAAAGTTCTAAATTAGCATGGCTATTCCGAAGAAGGGGCCAGTGTAGACACAGCCGGTGTGTTTGTAGGATTGGATCCTGAGATTCACCCCCTACGTGGAGTCCTCAAGGAAGAGCCTATCAAATGAGTCTGTTCTCCAAGGTATGGCCACCG
The DNA here is from genome assembly GCF_049634645.1 of Pelodiscus sinensis. NCBI lineage: Eukaryota > Metazoa > Chordata > Testudines > Trionychidae > Pelodiscus > Pelodiscus sinensis. Next base: position 52,307,226 of record NC_134720.1, read on the forward strand.
AAGCTCTAGCCTTGTTCTTTTCAAGCCATAAATGCCATGACACCAAGTTGAAAGCAGCTCTGGGTTCGTATGTTTAATATATGGAAGCATCCAGAGCTTATGTTTTTATTTACTGAGCATAAATTGTTCCAGTGTTAAATTCACTTAGATCCCCTCATAAGACTGCCCGTGGAGATTTACTTCCAGAGAACGATCATGCAAATCAGTATATTAAATGAAATAGCATCCAGGAAAAAAAAACAACCATCACCAACAAAAAAGAACCCTCCAAGGCAAACGGCATCTGCAATTATCCTGACAATTTTTCTTAAATGAAAATGGTGAATGATAAAGTTGTAAAACTGTTTTGCAATAATATTTTGTTTTATAACCCGTATAATTTTACCTAGTAGCTGTCTGGCTCCGGTGCAAGTTATATAATGTGATATTAAGAAATATGGTGTCTTGACTTTTGGTCTAGGGAATAAATTTTAGAGTGGTAAACTTTCCAATCACATTTTCTGCTTTGTTCCAGACATGGCTTATTCTGTCTGCCTGAAAAATATCAGATCAACCGTGGCTTTTAACCAAACTGCTTGTACTCCTCTCTCTCCAAATGAAAGGGGCACTGACGCAGTTTTACATGAGTCCTTTCAACAGGCCAGACTGAAATATTCTGTCTGGCGGGCGCTACCTAAAGTAAAAGCAGCAAAGCAGAGCGGATGGCTGATCAGGTACCTGTCAGGGGGTGTATTCGACCCCCATGGTGCCCCCCAGTTCAGACTGCAGTGCTGGGGGCAGAGGCTCATTTCTGGTGCCTCCTGCCAGCCATGGCTCAGCCCTGTAGTTGAGTCATGAAACCCAGACCGCTAGAGCTCAAACACATAGCTCCACCTCCACCGGGCTCAGCACATCATCCGATCCGCAATCCGGATTTTACTTGCATCCACAGAGCAAACCATCTGGAGGGGAGCGAGGAGGGGGCAGGGTCATGCAGGGAGGAGGCAGGCGGCTCGAAAGCAGGAACTAGGAGTACGGGGGAACAGGAGCCAGAGTTCACCAGGCGGGTGGGGAGGGGGGGAGGAAGCCTCCCCACCCCCACCACAGGGAGATTGAGGATGGACCTTGTTGCGCTCTTTCCCCATGGGCAGTGCCGGGGCCTGCCCTGGCCCTGCCCCCACTCCTGGGGTGGGAGGAGAGCTCTGTGCTGGTATCCGTATCCGAGGGTGCAGATATGCAGCAGACAGTAGCAGGAGCGAAGTGGGTCTCTGCGGATATGCAGGGCTCTACAGGCCGCTCCCAGGTTGCTCGAAATCCCAGACCCTCACGAGCCTTCACCCTTCCAAGCATAACCCGTCGTTGTCCGCGTTAGTCAGAGCGCTGGCTCCCTGGGCTTTTCCCCATACAGACGTCCAAATTCAACTTGAAGGATCCTCCTGGCTTGCCGTCCTATCCCCGTGTCCTTGTGGGTGCTAGCTCCGGGCGCCTTCTCTCCCCACTCCATCCCCCCACGGCTTCCCGCAGGTCTCTTCTACGCCCTGCTCCTCTTCTGGAATGCCTGGCGCTTTGTTCCGAGCCTGCCGCACCAAGGGCGAGCCTTACTCCTGCCGCTCAGCTTGCTCAGGCATCAGACAGCCCTACCGTGTTGGCTTGTCTGGTTTCCGTAGTCCCTTTTCTACCGCTCTTGGCCTCGTCCTCCTACAGGAGTCGCCCTACTCTTGCTCCTTCCCCAAGAACCAGCTTCGAACTGCAGGCTTCTTCAGAGACACCCTCCTGCTCTCCTCCCAGAGCAGAGGAAAGGTCTCGTGCAGTCTCCTTTGCTCCAGGCGCTCGTAGTCCTCCTTCAAATCTCTCCTACTGCCCTCCTTTACAGCAGCCTTCCCTGCTCTGTCTTGGCTACATTAGCCAAGCAGGCTAACGGCATGTCGGGGTGCATGAGTAGGAGCATTGCTGGCAGATCTAGAGAAGTGATTATTCCCCTTCATTCAACACTGGTGAGGCCACATCTGGAATATTGCGTCCAGTTCTGGGGCTCCCACTACAGGAAGGATGTGGGTGCATTGGAGAGGGTCCAGCGGAGGGCGACCAAAATGATTCAGGGGATGGAGCACATGACCTGCGAGGAGGGGCTGAGGGATTTGGGCTTGTTTAGTCTGCAGAAGAGAAGAGCGAGGGGGGATTTGCGAGCAGCCTTCAACTTCCTGAAGGGGGTTCCAAAGAGGATGGAGAGAGGCTGTTCTTAGTGGGGACAGAACGAGGAGCAATGGTCTCAAGTTGCAGTGGGGTAGTCTAGGTAGGCTATGAGGAAAAACTATTTCCATAGGAGGGCGGTGAAGCACTGGGCTGGGTTCCCTAGAGAGGGGGTAGAATCTCCATCCCTAGAGATGTTGAAGTCCCGGCTTGACCAAGCCTGGCTGGGTTGATTTAGTTGGGATTGGTCCTGCTTTGGGCAGGGAGCTGGACTTGATGACTCCTGAGGTCTCCGCCAGCTCTGGGATTCTATGTGTTGGTTTTTCCCTAGCCTGCAGTACCACCCTTGCCTCCCCTGGGGTCGCCTGCATTTATTGTTCCCTTCCTAATTGGCTAATGCACCTCTACCTAGATCACCTGCTCCCAGGTGTATTTTACAGGGTCACCATGAGCCCATTAGGACCTTATTCCCTTGAAGGACCGCTGACCCCATAATGGACCCTGCCCGGCCATTTTCCATTGTTTGCTTTGTTACCAGATCAGAAACATGACTTACGGTTGTTTATCGCTTGCATTTATATAACATCGTCCATCCAGAAAGATTAGTTAGGCTTTGAAACTCGGCCTGATAGCAGCTTACGCTGATATGTTGGGATCAGTGAAATTGAACTGTGCCTGGGGTAGAACACAGCAGTTGTTTTAAGAGCTCACAGTGTCACTGCGTAACAGTTGAGGACAAGAAGTGTGATGAACACTGTATTCAATTGAAACCGCAGGGAGGATTTCGGGAAACACAATACAAATAAATGTTCCTGTTGGAATTGGTAGGTAGGAAATCATTTGTCTTTCATCTTGCTTCTATTACTACTTCATCTTCCATTCCTACTTACTCGCAAACTTTACAGCTCCCTGAATCCTAGATTAATTCACCCTGCTTTGTGACAATTGTTCATGCCCTAAGTATTTCCAAATAACCCGCCTCAGGTCGAATTTATAAGTGGAGTGTCCACATGACCAAGCCTGTTATTTCAAAACAACGGGCTGCTTAATTTGAAATCTGGACTCCGGCTTTTCATCAGGAGTAACACTAATTCCGAAATAGTTATTTCAAATTGCGGCCGTGTAGACGCTCCGTTGCCGCTATTTCAAAATACTCCTCAGAGTAATTTGAATTAATGACTCCCCAGTCCTTCCTGGGGCTCTACGTCCAAGGTGGTATGTCCATATTAATGAAGCCTTCCTTGGATTCATTTCAAGGCTCCTCTGTAGTGTGGACATGCTAGTTTGATTTTGTTAAATTGGGAGTTGTTAAGTCTAATATACTACTAATACTAATTTTGAAATAGTTTCCTAATGTTGTTGTACCAGGACTGGAAAACTTGCTGGTTTCACTGGACACATGGATAAGATAGCAGATTCTGAAAGAGCCTTGAAAACAACTGAGTCTTAGAATACCCCTGTGGTGAGACAGGCAAATACTCCGCTTGCTTTAAGAAAGAGCAAACTAACTTACCTAAAGCCACAGACCAAGTCTGTTGTGAAGCCAGGAATAGGACCTAGGAGCCCTCCTGTCACGTCTCGGATTTATTCCGGTTAGTAACTACTACTTTTCTGAGCCTGCAGGGCACGCATGGTGCTGCAGCGCCCGTGGCATTGCCAATTATCAGCGTTACCTACATATGAATCTTCCTTGGATGTTTCCTTTGATCAGAAAACGTGCCAGGGATTACAGGAGGCCTCTTCTTCCCTGCTCTCGCCCGAGCGACTGTAGAAAAGTTGTGGACCACCGCAAGTTAACCAAATGCTTTATTTTGAGACTGTAGCTCCAACGTTACAGTGTCTCGACTTGGAACTACCCATTTCTCTACCTTTAAAGCGGAGGAAATTGCTACAGTGATAATATTTCCAGGGCACACTGCCCAATGTCTAAAACGGGAAAGAAATAAGTCCCGAGAAGCTGTCAAAACAGCGGGAGGCAAGGCTGACTGGTTCTCGTGTGGGAAAAAAATTCAGGTTTTAACTTGAAAACTCACCCCTACCCGTGTAACGTCCACTCCAAGTCATCTGATGAAGTGGGTTTTACCCATGAAAGATTATGCCCTAATAAATCTGTTACTCACTCAGGTGCCCATAGGACGCCTCGTTGTTCAAACACAAAGACATTCCTTCCTGTCTCTTCCGTTGGGTTCTTGGCTTACGGCCAGCTGATTCCTACGCACCCTGGCAGCCCCGTCTCCGAATCACTGAGCAAAGAGTGACAGCTGCTTTCTAGTCGTTTGTAGGTTCACAAAAGCTTTGGATAAAGCTCTGGGAGGCAAACGTGCCCCTTTAAACAGTGGAGGCTTCAAGTGTATTTGTGCTCGCGTTGTGTTTCGCGGTAAGATCACTGAATCTAGTTTTCAAACTTGGATTTACCTCTCTACGGATTTTGCCTCCTCGTTCTTTTCACCTTTTTAGTCCCAGGCCAACTTATGCCAATCAATACAGAGCAGCAATTAACACTTTAAAAAGAAATCTCATCCTGCATGTCCGCAGGATGGAGACAAGGAAGGTAAAAGGATAAAGATGACTCACAACTCAGCTCTGTGTGACCTGCTTTTGAATCAACAGTACCGGATTGCACAGTCAATTATCTCAAAAGTACAATGTGTACCATTGGCAAAAAAAACAAAAAAAAGTTGTCAGATAGAAGTGGGTTAGTGGAAAGGACACACACGCTGGAGTGCACATCAATCTTTTATATTCCCTATAATTTTATACAAGCCAGGTTGTTTTATTGTGGGCTCCCCTCCCCCAACCAAGATTATGCATCGTTTTAATATTATTTCATGGACATCTAATTGCAGGCTGCAGGGAGAGGCGCGGGCATTGCTAGGGAAATAAAATAAGGTCTGCTCCGTGTAGCCCAGTAATAAGGCCTCCAATACAAAAGCGGAAAAACAAGTCATTAGTTACAACCATTGAATGAAAGAGGTCTAACGGGAGCCACAGGATAAACATTCCATTTTATTATGTCTTCGTTATATGTTTTGCAAGGCTCTGTGGTTATAAATTAAAATGGCTTTTTGCAGCAGTGCCTGTAAAAAGCTCAAAATCTGTGAGTGTACCTATTATTTTTATTTATATCACAGCAGGCTGCTCACGGAATTAACTTTTTTCCCCTCCCTTGTTTGTTAGTTAAAAGATGGAAAGTGCATACAAATGCAGTTTTGAAGGCGGCATTTAAAACCAGTTTCGTTGTTGTTGTTGTTTTTAATCAGGAGAAAGAAGTCTAGCGAACCAACCAAAAAAAACCCCCCAACCTTCATCATGTTGGCAGGTTCTTTTATTTGTTTATGGAGTTCAGCTAGCACTGGTAAAAGGGGCATGAACACTTCCTTTGTCTGCAACGGATTACAACTTGGGACTTCTTGCTGACAAAGCAGAATGCTTTCCAATGCTCCACTTAGCCACTGGAACAAAAGGGCTGGATTGACAGCACCGGAGACTAAGTCTACTGGTCAGCCACAGAATAGGCAAGGGGAGGGTAAGATTGCCCCTTGTCCCCCCCTGGCCCCCTCTCCCCCCATCCTAGCCAGCAAGGAAGATAATATTCAGTCTCTGACTCTCAGCCCTTGACTTCTTTCCTGGGACTTCTGGCATGAGGATCAGTTGTGGATTGTGAATTCACCTCCGGAACTCACTGCCACAAGATATCAGTGAGACCAAGAGATTAGTCAGATTCAGAACACGAATAGGTTTTTTTATGAATTTACGGATGTAAAATCAGATATCAATGTAGCGGCTGTATAAACCCCCATGCTTCAAGGCAATCAGTGCAAGATACGGGTTAGGAAGCAATTTCTTTGCGGTCAGGTTAGTCCAGCATTATGCACTAGAGGGCTTCTTATCCCTTCGCACTGAGAATCCTGGACTAACTGAGTTTGTTGTGATCCAGTCTGGCAATCCCTGTGATGGCAGGCTGTTTGGTGACCCCCTCTGGTAGGACTGGGTGGTGGACAGATGACTTCATGTTGGCCACCCAACAGCCATCAAATGATAGTCATAGTGGCTGAGCTTTCATGGGAGCCATACAGGTAACAGAGATGACCCTTCTTTCACTCTCCTTAGGCAAAGGGGTATTTTCCACCTTCCAGATCAGAGCAAACTACAACCTCCATTATCTAATATGTCCAGGCATTGCTAACACAGCTATAATGGTGGCCCAGGGCACTCTCCTTACTATTTTTCTAGTATTATTTAATAATTGTTTTACACAGGAGATAGTGCCAAGGAATCAATGCCTTAGGACTTCCTTGTATATAAACAAGACAGATAAGAGATGGAGTTGAATGCAGAGGGGTGTGTTTTCAAGTTGAAACCTGAGTTTTTTTCCCACACGAGAACCAGTCAGCTTTGCCTCCCACTGTTTTGACAGCTTCTCGGGACTTATTTCTTTCCCGTTTTAGATACTGGGCAGTGTGCCCTGGAAATATTATCACTGTAGCAATTTCCTCCACTTTAATGGTAGAGAAATGGGTAGTTCCAAGTCGAGACACTGTAAAGTCGGAGCTACAGTCTCAAAATAAAGCATTTGGTTAACTTGCGGTGGTCCGCAACTTTTCTACAGTCGCTCGGGCTAGAACAGGGAAGAAGAGGCCTCCTGTAATCCCTGGCACGTTTTCTGATCAAAGGAAACATCCAAGGAAGATTCATATGTAGGTAACGCTGATAATTGGCAATGCCACGGGCGCTGCAGCACCATGCGTGCCCTGCAGGCTCAGAAAAGTAGTAGTTACTAACCGGAATAAATCCGAGACGTGACAGGAGGGCTCCTAGGTCCTATTCCTGGCTTCACAACAGACTTGGTCTGTGGCTTTAGGTAAGTTAGTTTGCTCTTTCTTAAAGCAAGCGGAGTATTTGCCTGTCTCACCACAGGGGTATTCTAAGACTCAGTTGTTTTCAAGGCTCTTCCAGAATCTGTAAATTCAAATATTACGCTGATTTCCTAGACTCGTGGGGACTTGAATGCTGCAAAGTCCCTCAGAGGGTGTGGGATGGGTATTTAAAATGGAGACTTTTGAATGTCCTTTTAATGGAGTTAGGAAAACATGAGAGTATTCCTAAAACCTGGGCTGCCAATCATTACAACAGCTAATGTTTAGCATGTGAATAACATTTTACATCTCCAGAGCTCTTTGTGAACAATGAACTAAAATCCTCACAATAACCTGAAAGGCAAGGGCAGGTTGAAGCTCTCTAGTTCAGCACCCCCAGGACCTGAATGGTGCCGAACCAGAGAATTTGCCTGACCATTAGATGTCAGGAATGTCTAGCAGCATTACCAACACTGCCACTGCTTACTGGGCCCCGAGAAGACCTTACCAAGTAAATTAGAGCTAAATAACAGCACAGAACACTGAGAGCTAGGACTGGTGGCTGTACACAAACTTTATGGGTATGTCTACACTACAGTGTTATTTCGAAATAACGCATTTCGAAGTAGCTTTTTGCTATTTTCAAATAGCATGTCCACATTGAGTAGACGCTGAATTCCATTTAAGGCCGGCCGGAACCAGGTCTGGCAGGGCATCAGGTCAGGAGTTACTTTGTGTGGCAGCTGCCTGAGGCTATCTGAGGCCTGTGCTTAAAGGGATCCCCCCCAACCCCCAGACTCCCAGACAGACAGTTCTCAGGTTTCCCTGCTTGCTTGACTACCTGGATGAGGGACAGCAAAGCATTTTGTCTCTGCGTGCTTTGGTTGCCCTCACTCGGGACACCACAGCACTCTGCAGCATGGAGTCAGAGCTGCCCCTGGGCACTCTGGTGCTTCTCGTGGGTGCGTTGCTGAGAGTCTGGCTGCACTTTCTGCAGGTTGTCATCCAGGAGGTCCATCGGGGGGCTGTCAGTATCCAGGAGGCCCTGCGGGAGAGCGTCCACCCTGAGGAGCAATAAGAGCCTCCCTGGTCTGCCCCACTGGGGGCTTGTGCCTCATTCCTCCCTCACGTCCTTCCACTTACCCCTCCCTAAGCCCCCTGCCTGATGTCAAATAAAATACACGTATTTTCATGAACACAAACTCTTTATCTAACAAAACGGGGGGGGGGGAGGAATGAAACTCTGGTGAGACTGGGGAAAGGAGGCAGGAGAGGGGAGAAGAGAGGGTGGGAGATGGGAGGAGGAAACCTGGGAGGAGGGAGCTGGAAGGGGGAAGCCAGGGGAAGAAGGGGGAGGGGAAGCTCAGGGTTGAGGATCTCTCCAGACCAGCTTGATTTTCATGCAGACCTGCTCCTGGGTTCTCATGTGGCCTTTGGTGGCCAGGCTGGCAGCTACCCTGCCACAGATGGCCGCATTCCTCCATCTAGTGCAGAGATCATGGACATTGGGGGCATCCCCCCCAAACCTGAATAAGGTCCATGATCTCTACCCTGGACCAGGAAGTCGCCTGCCTTCTCCGAGCCCTGGCAGGCTCCTGGGAGCTGGCAGACTGCTCCTGGGGAGCCGTAAAGGGCTGGCTGCCTGTGGCTTGCTGGCTCATGTTTTGGGGCCACTGGGTCAGGGGCAGTGACTGCTGGCTCTGAGCTGGCAGGCTTGGAGCTGGCACAGGCACTGTGGCCACACTGTACCCCTTTAAGGGCTCCAGGGACCAGGGAGGGAGAGAAATGTTCTTGGTTGTGGCTCGAGTGGCCACCAGGGTACCCTGGAAAGGCTGGAGGCCCCCTATTTCGATATAAGTGTCTACACAGCACTTATTTCAAAACAGCTAATTTGAATTTGGGGTTATTCCTCGTGGAATGAGGTTCGCCAAATTTGAAATAAGCGCTTCGCTATTTCAATTTAATTTCGAAATAGCGGTTTGGCTGTGTAGACGCTAGCAAAGTTATTTTGAAATAACAGTTGTTATTTCAAAATAACTTTGCTGTGTAGTCATACCCTATGGGACTGCGGGAAGCTTGGCCACTCGCATGAAAAGTGGACATCTGGCTTACTGAAATCATGCCAGACCATGAAGGTTGCCAGACCAGAGTGCCAGATTAGAGAGGTTCAACCTGTACTGTTTTAAAGTGATTTCCCCAAGATCACACAGGGCGCATTTACACAGCAGGGCTTAACTCAAAATAAGTTAAGCAAATTGAACTATGTCAATTGCCGTAGCTTATTTCAAAATAGCATATTTGACTTTTGGTGCTGTCTACACAGCACTTATTTCGAAATAGAGCACTCTTCCTCCGACTTCCTTTCCTCCTCGTACAACGAGGGTTACAGGAGTTAGAGTAAGAAGTCCTCCAGCTTGACAATATTTCGATATTATGTTAAAATAACTGCCAGCTGAGTAGACACGGACTAAGTTATTTTGAAATAGCATTAGTTATTTTGAAATAATGTTGGTGTGTACTCATAGCCATAGAGAATAAGGAGAACAGCTTGTACCAAACCAAGAACGTCCTTAAATCACATTGCGTTTCCTCTGATCAGCCGTTTGCCTTTCTCAAATTATGGTTCCTAGTACCCTCTACTTGTGAATACCAAGTAGGGCTGAAAGGTAGGTCATAAAAGGCTCTTTGGGAAGCGGCTTGGTGACTGATAAAGCTAGACAATTCCTGAATTAATCAATCCGCAGGGATGTAGCGTGTTGATTTGTGTTCGGGAGCATTTTTCTAACACTTGAGGAATACACAGCATTCGTGCAAATAAGAGGCTATCTCAGCCAACGGCGCTCAAAGTCCGTGAACTGCTGAGTGTATCTTGATATTTCATGATATATCTTGATTTGTAAAGAATCAAATCAAGAACAAATCATATCAAGCCAATCTAATAGCTTACTTTGATAGGATAATGAGTCTTGTGGATAAGGGAGAAGCGGTGGATGTGGTATATCTATACTTTAGTAAGGCATTTGGTATGGTCTCCCATGATATTCTGATCAATAAATCAGGCAAATACAACTTATATGGGGCTACTATAAGGTGGGTGCAAAACTGGCTGGATAACCATTCTCAGAGAGTAGTTACTAACGGTTCACAATCCTGCTGGAATGGTATAACAAGTGGGATTCTGCAGGGGTCTGTTTTGGGACCGGGTTCCGTTCAAAATCTTCATCAAAGATTTAGATATCAGCATAGAGACTACGCTTCTTAAGTTTGCAGATGATACCAAGCTTGGAGGGGTTGCAACTGCTTTGGAGGATAGGGTCATAATTCAAAATGATCTGGACAAATTGGAGAAATGATCTGAGGTAAACAGGATGAAGTTTAATAAGGACAAATGCAAAGTGCTCCACTTAGGAAGGAACAGTCAGTTCCACACATACAGAATGGGAAGTGACTGTCTACGAAGGAGCCTTGCAGAATGGGATGTAGGGGTCAGAGTGAACCACAAGCTAAATAGGAGTCAATGGTGTGATGCTGTTGCAAAAAAAGACTACATTATTCTAGGATGCATGAACAGGAGTGTTGTGAGCAAGACACGAGAAGTCATTCTTCCGCTCTGTTTTGCGTTGATTAGGCCTCAGTTGGGGTACTGTGTCCACGTCTGGGCACCACATTTGAAGAAAGATGTGGAGAAATTGGAGAAGATCCAGAGAAGAGCAACAAGAATGATTAAAGGTCTAGAGAACATGACCTATGACAGAAGACTGAAATAATTGTGTTTGTTTAGTTGGGAAAAGAGAAGACTGAGAGGAGACACAATAGCAGTTTTCAAGTATCTAAAAGGGTGTTACAAGGAGGAGGGAGAAAAATTGTTGTCCTTGACCTCTGATGATAGGAGAAGAAGCAATGGGCTTAAATTGTACCAAGGGAGGTTGAGGTTGGACATGAGGAAAAGCTTCCTTCCTGTCAGGGTGGTTAAACACTGGAATAAATTGCCCAGGGAGGTTGTGGAATCTTCATCACTGGAGATATTTAAGAGCAGATTAGATAGACACCTGTCAGGGATGATCTAGAGCAGTGTTTCTCAACCAGTGGAAGGCGTACCCTTAGGGGTACTCAGGAGAAGTCTGGGGGATATGTTAACACAACTGAAATTTGGAGAAAACTGAATTTTTGTTTTAAGTTTTATGGCACTTTATTATTTTTGTACTTTTTACACTCAAAAATTTCATCGCCCGCCCGACTACAATTCAGTTGTTTAGACAAATGTGTTGCAAGGGTAGAAAAAAAAATGGTGTCTCTGAAAACTGTAGATACTGGTGGTACTTAATTTTTTTTTTTTTTGAGAAAGGTGTACTTTATTAAAAACGGTTGAAAAACACTGATCTAGACATTGCTTGGCCCTGCCATGTGGGCAGGGGACTGAACTTAATGACCTCATGGGGTCCCTTCCAATTTCTAGTGATCTGTGATTCTCCGATTCTCTGATATGCACAAACATCCCTGATGGCTTCCGTAGGAGCTCTGAGTAGAGGGCATTTGGCCTTCTGTCGTTAGGCATTGCACATGTTCAGAGATGCTGAGCGGGACACATACCATCTGGAGAGCGGCTGCTGTTCCCATCAGGGCCAGTGCTACTTGAATCCCACTCTTCACTTGACCAGAATTTGTTTTGCCAGTTGCACGGTTTTGAGACCTGTCCTCGATACGTCTTTTACTAACAAACCTGTCACAGTGATTTCCGGAGCTGGGAACTTGGCTGGGCAGCTTCACTCTCTGATGCAGGGAGTCTGGCTTTGATGGCTGATTTGTCTCTATTTACCATCTTGTTTGTTCTTGTTGTGTCAGTTGGCCCTTCTAATTCCCATCCCTGGATGAATGCCAGCTGCCGAGGGAAGGACGAGATGTACGGTACAAAGGGAGGTGGCACAGGGAGGTTCATGCTTTCTTGTGTTTGAGGGAGACTTAATTATGTTCCCTCGGTAAATGTTTAACATTCGCAGAAATGTCCCCATGAACCAAAGCGCGCTTGTTATTCTACATGGAGAAGGACATTTCAATCCTGCCAGTGAGGAATAATGAGGGGGGGGAGGCAGATACTTGTCACTCTCACAGCTGTGCATGAGAACACTTTGCATCTGCTATTGGAACAGATGGAGCATGCCGCATTATTGGTGTAGGACCTAGAATGTGACTGGGGAAGATGCAGCCCGGGGGCCGGATCCAGCCCTTTGATCTGGCCCGCAGACAGCATGTGGCTGCTCTCTATTTATACCCTGCTGGCGCTGCCACCAAATTTCCAGACGGTGGCTGAGGCAGCAAGATCCTATTTTAATGGCTCATGGTCGCAGCACTATGCCAGTAGGGGACGGAGCTGCAAGCCCTTTAAATAGCCACAGCAGTTCCAAGTGGCTGCCAGGCAACGTGGTAGCAGCACGGCCGAGAGCTAGGAGCCCTTTGCTGTGTTTTTAATTCAAAGCCTCCAGCCCCAGAAAAATCCAGGCCGGGGGGCTAGCTATCATGTCCCCTCCGTCTTCTCTTTTCCACACTTCTAGTCTTCCCTCATAGCTCATTGTTTTCTAGACCTTTCATCTTTTTAGTTACTGTTCTCTGGGCCCTCTCCAATTTCTCCACATCTTTCCTGAAATGTGGTGCCCAGAACTGGACACAATACTCTGAGGCCTAATCAGTGCAGAGTAGAGCGGAAGAATGACTTCTTGTGTCTTGCTCACCACGCTCCTGGGTAATGCATTAGGGAAAGAGAATTCCAGTGGCCTACTGAGGTATTGATTCATCACCGATTGGGAATGGCGTACATCCTCCCAGGACTTCTCCTCCATTGGGGAAGCTGGAGGTGAGGAACTGGGAAACAAGAAGCAAAGACAGGAGAGGGGGGGAGTAGGAAAAATGGACATCACGGAGCAAGGGAAAAGATGCTTTTGCTGTCTAGGGTGTGGTGGATGCTGCTGCGAATTCTTGCATGGTCCTTAGATACCAAAGTGGTAGATGCCTGTAATTGACGCTTGTACATTCACGTCCAGTAACACCAGCCAGAGTTTCACTTACTTAACAAATTTACAAACCCACTCGCACAAGTTATGACATAAATGTGGTGTTAGGCAACAAGCATGTAGGAGGAGAAGGTTTTATGGGTTTAAGTGTATCCCAAATGCAGTAATCATACCAACCACATAATTGATTGAGCACAATCACACCTATTCAGCCATTAAAGCACTAGGTCATAGTGCAAGTAAGAACATCAGAAAGGCCATACTGGGTCAGGCGAAAGGTCCATCTAGCCCAGTGTCTTGTCTGCCAACAGTGGCCAATGCCAGATGCCTCAAAGGGAGGGAACACAACAAATAATCATCACATGACCCCTATCCTGTCATCCATTTCTAGACAAACATAGGCTAGGGACACCATTCCTACCCATCCTGGCCAATAGCCATTGATGGACCTAACCTCCGTGAATCTATCTAGCTCTTTTTTTAACTCTGTTAAAGTCCTCGCCTTCACCACATCCTCTGGCAAGGAGTTCCACAGGTTGACTGTGCACCCAGTGAAGAAAAACTTCCTTTTGTTTTAAATTTGCTGCCTGTTCATTTCATTGGGTAACCGCTAGTTCTTACATTGTGGGAAGAAGTAAATAATTTTTCCTTATTCACTTTTTCCATGCCAGTCATGTTTTATAAACCTCTATCACATCCTCCCTTCATGTCCTCTTTTCTAAGCTGATTAAGTGACAGTGTTTGAAAAGACGCACCTCAGGTACCTACCTCCGCTGCAACAGCATTATGGATTCTCATAACCATTGTGGCAAATCTTAGGTTTCTATGTTCCACCTCCTGAAAAGTAAAGCTTGGTGGGTTCTCCAAGCCTACCTTGTGGTCATCCTTGTTGCCGACAGCTATCTGTGCGTGGATCGGGAGTATTTTTATCAATCAAAGCAATGAAAATGACGTGTCTGGTTGTAAACAGTCGCTTCCTCTCAATGGGACAACCGCTCCGGTATGTTCCATCTGTGACTCTTGATTAAAACCAGGCGGGTGGAATCCGGGCCTCTGGCAAAACTCTCATTGACTTGCGTGGAGCTGGAATTTCACCCGTGATGTTTTAATTGTTGGTTCCTTTTCTCTAAGGTAAAAGTGAGTCAAGTAGAAGGTCCAATGCACCTTTGCATTGTGCACTATTCCCCACCCCCAATCATAATGAATGTGAAACATGCATGCAGATAAGGGAGGAAAACAGCACATAGGAACAGATCAAATGGCTGTATTTGTGCCTAATACAGAACAGTTTTCCCCTTTCCTCCGTGTTTTCTTTCCATTTCCTTCCTGTCGTCTTTTCTCATTTATGACCGGAATCCACAAGGTGCTAAGCACTTGCTAAGAACTTGAGGGCGAAGGCAGGAGATGGAAGATTGTATAGTCACGTGGCTTTTGCAGCTCCATGGCCTTTGTCTGCAGAGTTTGCAAGTCCCAAACTGGAGCTAATGGAGCTACAGAAACAGTGTAAGTCCTATGGTCTAGAGTTAGGTTGTTCGTTACATGGGCAGGCTCTACCACCTCTTGCTCTGAAAGCAAGCGGCAAAGCTTCCCAGATTTAAATATCGCCGTATGCTTCAGTGATTCTGTTTGTAAATTTCTTTAGTGTGGCTGTCTACAACATCCAGCATCTGTGAGTTTCAGGGAGAGGGCTCTCTCCCTTCTTCATAATCCCTAGCATCCACCCTTGCTTTGGGTGCCATTGTCCACAGTGCTGTTTGCTTTCTGGTGGCACCCAAAATCCCAAGCTCCTACGATGTGATATTAAAAAATCATAGATTGCTAGAACTGGAAGAGACCTCAAGAAGTCATCAAGTCCAGTCCCCTGCCATCACAGCAAGGCCAAGCACCATCTACACCATCCTTGAGGGTATGTCTACACTACCCCCCTAGTTCGAACTAGGGGGGTAATGTATGCATACCGAACTTGCTAATGAAGCCCGGGATTTGAATTTCCCGGGCTTCATTAGCATAAAGCCGGCTCCGCCATTTTTAAAAGCTGGCTTGTTCGAACCCCGTGCCACGCGGCTACACGCGGCACGGGCTAGATAGTTCGAACTATGTAGCCATTCCAATCTATCTGTACGCCTTGACAGAATTCAGCGGTAGCGTAGACGCTGGTATAGTTTTGTCGACAAAAGTCCACTTTTGTCGACAAAACTAGGTAGTCTAGACACACCCTAAGGCCTACACTAGGACCTTAGTCTGAAATAACTCCCCCAAAGTCAAATTTGCAAGTGATACGTCCACTCTACCAAGCCCGTTATTCCGGAATAAGGAGCCGCAGAATTCGAACGCTGTACTCCTGCTTTACATGAGGAATATCACTAATTCCAAACTTGTACGTCCAAAATAACATCAGTGTGGACTCTCCAGTGCCGCTAATTCGAACTAACTAGCTTCCGGGAGGCTGCCCAACATTCTTCCTGGGGCTCTGAGTCCAAGGTAGAGCATCCATATTAACAGAGCGGGCCTCAGACTCACTTTGAGGCTTTCCCAGAGAGGAACATGGAAGTTTGAATTTGTAAAATTGGGTGCCCACATGTTGAACTTAATAAATTTGAAATAATCTCCTCATGTCGACATGGCCTTAAGGTGCTGTAAGACTACTCCTTGTTTTTTAAAGGTACAGACTAACCCGGCGACCGCCCGGAGACTTTCAAATGAATAAATACATTACATTAAAAACACCCCAGGGAACTCCCAGCCAGGGTGCTGTCACTTCCCAGATTGCCTGGCTGGACCAGAGCATCCCTCCATCTTCCCTGATGAATCACCTGTGTCAAGCGTGGCCTGAATAAAACACCCAGTGGTGAGCAATTACTGCAATTGAATGAACTCCTGATCTGACCGCAGCAGGGCGGCATGCTGACAGAGGTCGTCTTCCCTCCTGCAAGACAAGGCCCTTCACCACCATCCCCGAAACAGAGCAATCACCCAGCCCTCGCTGTCTGAGCCGGGGTCCGTGCAGCTAGCCACACGTGGATGCCCCATTATTGTTTCATGTGCAAAGAAGTCAGGTGCTGGGTGATTAAAAGTCTCCCGATGACATAACTGCCGGGTTTTTGTATCCCCGTTAGCAGCAGCCTCAATACCTGGGCATGTGTGCACATGCATCGTTTGCAAGTTGTTAGCTAAAGGAAATATTTCAGCACGCATTCTCTGGTTTTTGCCTTGGGTTACTCTTTGCTCCCTGTATATTAGGAATAAGCATTTGCAAAGCAAGCTTGTTTTTGAAAAGTTAGCCCCTGTTTCTTCTGGGGACTGGCTAAGGCAGTGGTTTTCAAAGTACAGGTGGTGACTCAGGACTGCGTCCCAAAAGGTCAGGCACGGGGTCACTTAGGGTGACCGTGCTGTGCCCTGCAAGCAGCCAACAACAGGTCTAGCTCCTGGGTGGGGAGGGAGGCTGTTCTGGGGATCCAAGGACTTCCCCTGCCCTGAGCACGGCTCCCCACTCGCAATAGCCAGTTACTGGGGGAGGCAGGCAGTACTGCTGGTGAGAACAGCGTACAGAGCTGCCTGCACACCTCTGCCTAGGAGCTCAACCTGCTGCTGGTGACTTCTGGGGCCCAGCATGGTCTATGGTACTAGGACAAGTGGGAAAACCTTAGCCCCCTCCCTCACTCCCAGCACTGCGAACCGGGATCTGCTACAAGTAAAGCAGAGCCCCAATTCCCTGCCTCTGCCCTGAGCCTCCTCCCTCATTCCTGGCCCCACCCCACAGCCTGCCTTCTAGTCAAAATCTATAATGATGTTGAGTCACGAGCATCCACAATTTTCATCAACTGGGTCGTGAGAAAAAAAGTTTGAAAACTCCCGGGCTAAGGAATGGAGCCCCGCAGTGGAATTCTTTTGTAATGCAGCGTATAGCTCAGGAGATTGTGAAAAGAGCTCCGCGGTAGTCACCGATGTTTCAGTGGGGTCAGGAGATAATGGCCACATTAGAGGACAAGAAGAATTACATTTTGATGGAAGGGATATCAAACCAAGCCACGTTCCCGCAGCTGGAACCGGATCTGGATACAGTCCACTCAGGAGCCTGGTTATGCAATAGTGTCTTAGAGGTGTGAGGCCTGATTCTCATTTTGACTAAGCTCCCTTTAAGCCAGCGGTGAAGAGCCTTTTGGAGGGGGGGCGGGGGCCGCTGACCCACAGAAAAATCAGTTGGGGGACACGTGCAAGTGAGAAGCAAAACCAAAACAAATTAAAACCTCCCGATTGAGAAACAGAAAGACTCTCCCCCCCGTTCTCTTCGCACACCAGAGCCTAGGAGGGCTAGTGGATTTTCTGGGCCCTCCCTATGCTCTGGGGTGGGGCGAAAATGTTGCATTCAGTGTGTGGGAGGAGGCTGCCGGGAAGTGGGATTGGGGTGTGGGGTCTGGGCAAGAGGGAGGGTGCAGGAGTTGGCTGGGGGTTGGTGGGTCTGGTGCAGGAGCGAACTGGGAGTGGGAAGGCTGGGCGGCAGCACTTGTACCCCAATGCTGGAAGGGAGCCCCTAGCTTTGGGAGCCAGATCCAGGCAAGCTTGGGGGGCCAGCTGTGGCCCCTCAGGCTGTAGGTTCCCCACCCCTGCTTTACACCACTTGGGGAGTATAAAGAGTCTTTCAGTGGGAGTAAGTAACTGATACTCACTCGAAGACCCTTCGCTATTGCAGTAGCAGCGTAAAGGTGCCCGAGGGTAAATGTGAATCAGGTCCGTGGTGCATAGGGGCCTGATCCTGTCAACTCAGGTGAGTCCTCCTTACAACTCGCATCCAGCAGGTAGAATTTGGCATCTGACATTTACCAAGTGACTGGAGATTCTGAGTGCTCTTTTTCTTTAGCACCCAGCTTGAAATGGCCTGATGGTGCCTGATTCTCAGATGGTGGCTGGACCTGTTGAGTTCAGAGGGAGTTTTGCCATTTACGTCAGTGGGATTAGAGTTACGCCTAGACCTCACGTGCTTGTGAAATTTCCACATCTTTCTCCGGTGAAAGGTCCATGGACTTGAGTGAGAGCTTTAGCTGAAGACTGACGGCCAGTTTTGGCCCTCAGAGGATAGTCCACATGACCCCGTGAACTTTTAAATAGTCACTTATAAACTACCACGGGTTGAACCTCTCGTCCAGCACCCTGGGGACCAGACCAGTTCTGAACAAGAGACTTTTCCGGATCACGGGAGGTCAGTGTTTTCTAGCAGCATTAACAACACTTCCACTGCTTGATGTGTTTTTAGAGGGCGTTGAGGGGTAAATCAGAGCTAAATAACAGCCCAGAACACTGAGTGCCAGGACTGGGGGCTGTACAAAACTTTATGGGACTGTGGGAAACTCTGGCCACACCCATGAGAAGAGGACATCCGGCTAACTCAAATCATTCTGGATGACGGATGTTCCTGGATAAGAGTGTTCTGGAGGAGAGAGGTTCAGCCTGTATAAAAATAACTCTCCCTCCCCACCTGCTTTGCCAGTCTGAGTGTATCTTGCAGCTGTTCGCCGACCATCTGTCCACTTGCCCCTTTGCCTCTGAGGCTCCGGCTTTATTTTTGGCAGCGGTGGCATATGGAGCAGGTTCTGCTTCTCCCAATGTGTGTGTTCTTAAAAGCTTTGCAGCGTAAATTTCACATGGCGCTGGGGTTTATGGAAGAGGAGCGGGAAAGCAGTGAATTCTCTGTTTTTCATTCGGCTCCTGTCATGCTTTCTCTTCCCAGCAAGCTAGCAAAGGGCAGCCACCCAGACATGAGTGATCTGATTAAGTCACCACCAGGCACATGCAGTAAAACACGGATGACATGAATCCTTTGGAGCTCTGTTATCAGCCTTTCTGCATTTTTTTTCCTTTCTTTGCTGTGCCAAGAGGCCGGGCGGTTCACTCGCGTGTGCAGCCCGCTCCCTCGTAGACCTGGTATCCTCGGATCCAACGGACACCATCAATCGGAATCAAACTTGGCCGATCAGATCTGATGGCGTCTCCCCTTTGCCAAGCATGCCCTTAGTACCGGCAGAGAGGCTCTTAGTAGTCCAGGTCTGCTCCCTGCAGAGATCTAGGAGGTGTGGGTCCGCTCCAGGAACGAACTGAAGTATGAAATGGAGCTGATGTTTAGCTAAGGCTCCTTCTGCGGCAGAGCAGACTTCCTTGTCACTGGGTGAGTTGTGGCTGATTTATTGGGCATCATTGGGCTCTGTGCTAATAAACTGCAGTCGGATGAAGATTTGAGGAGGGGGCATGTGGAGAATCTGAACTGCTTCCTGGGCGTGGCTGAAGGGTGTGGCGCTGTTTGTAGCTGGCTCTGTATTCCAGCACCTGGGCACGCTACAGGGAAGCCTCAAAATGAGTCCAAGGCAGGCTCCCCTAATGTGGACGCACCATCTCGATTTAGAGGCAGTGGGGAGGAATATCTTAGAATGCCCTGGTGAGGAGCTATTCCGACATAGCAGAGGTGGAGCGTCCACACACCCCCTTTTCCGAAAGAGCTTTTTCGGAAGAGGCGTTATTCCTTGTGGAATGAGGTTTACCAACGTCAGAAAAAGCCCGCTGCTATTTTGATTTTCTTTTGAAATAACGCAGTTGCTGTGTGGACGCTAGTATTGTTTTTCTAGAATAACGGCCATTATTCCAGAATTGGTAAGCACACCCTTAGGAAGTTTTTTCCGAATGTCCAACCTAACCCTCCCTTGCCGCAGTTTAAGCCCATGGCTTGTTCTAGCCTCAGAGTCCAAGAAGAACGATTTTTCTCCTTTCTCCTTGTAACACCCTTTTAAATACTTGAAAAGTGGGAGAGTCCTGTGAGTTCTCTGGATGAAACTTGCCAAGTATTCTCCACAGGCCACAAGGCCTAGCCCCTGTTCACCATGGCAACCAAGGTGTTTCTGGGAACTTGGAGACCTTTACCATCCATCTCTCCACAGCTCTGTCTTTGTACCAGAGAACCAGGCACGCACAAAAACTAAACAGGATTATGATGATATGCTAATTATAAGCTAATTAGCCTCTTTATTTTTCTTTTCAGAGAGGACCCACTTCAAAAAGGAGGTGGGAGGACTTCTTGCACACATTATTGCAAGGGCTTTATTTCGGTACACACCCCTAATCCCTTGCTGTGCTTATTTGTATTTAGCAATCTAACTGGATTAAGAGGGGGCCGACCCATTCTTTGCTTAGGCCAATGTGTCGGCTTATAGAAATTACTGACATTAGCCGCCCGTGTAATATAAGGATAAATTCCTCCCTGCCCAGATTGGCCCGAACACTGGAGGCAGCGTGTGAGTGTAATATTGACTAATTATTTAACCGTGAGTGGCAGCTCTGAACATTGTGTTCTTTTTGCATCGCTTCCTACATTTACTGTTGTGAATCTCATTACGGAGGGAACAAGCATTTCTGCTCAGGCCTCGGAAAACACGGGCACCGGCTGAGCGAAGGGCCCGCGCCCCCGTGTTGTTTAAGTGGAGATGGTTGTAAATTGCGCATCAGCCGAGACGCTTGCATGGGAGCTGGTGCACAGCCTATTTTGCGGACCCGTGCTGTGGGGTTCGGGGGTGTCTACAGAGTGGGGGGGAGGGTGTTTGACCAGATCTGATCTGAAAGCCCAGAGGTGGAAGGCGGCACTATAAAAAGCACAGCTTAATCTAAAAACTGAAATGAGTTGAAACAAACTGTGGCTGGCTAGACCCGTGCAAGCTGGCCTCGGGCTCGTCATCAGCTGGCTTTTTCTGCACTCTGATGGTGATTACTTCGGTGCCAGTAGCTTTTAGAGGGGTTGGTCATCTGTCTGTGTTATCAGAGGCCGTCCCTGGTAGTAGAATTGAGCGTTTGCTGCTCGGGTTCTAGAAGTTGCTGTCCTTCATTTCCAGGACCGGAGGGTGACACATGGGAAGGCAGCGGCGAGTTAATTTTCAGACTCCGCGGGTCTTGGGTTGCCCCTTCGCAGTGGACAGCGCCGGAAGGTGAAGAAGACTTGATTCCAAAGCCCAGCAGGGTGGCCGTGAGGAGTGAATTTATTTTCAAGGCCGGTGTTGGAGTCGGGGACTCCCTAAAACAATGCCAGGTCCTTTTGAAAACAGATCTGACTCGGTTTACCCTGCAAACCATTTGGGGCAGGCAGTCTCTCTCGCTGTGTGGTTGTGCATGGACCTGTATATGTTCCCACAATAACCCTTTCTGGACAAACCCCAATCTTTGCTTACATTGTATAGGGCAGCTGTGGCCAACCAGCAGCTCACAAAGCACCCCTCCCCTCTGCCCCCTGTGGCTCGTCAAGCCACCTCCACACCCCTGAAAATGGCCCTCTCCTCCCGGCTCCCTGTGCTCACTGGGGCAGGGGAGCCCTCCGGCGCAGCCATTAAGGATGGAGTATTAAAGATGGTGTCAGCCAACAGGAGCCTGATGTGGCCAAAAAGCCTCTAAACACATTTTTTTTTTTTTGCTCGACCAAATGCGACCAAGGTCTCCTTTTAAAGGGGCAGTCCTCTTCTTCCCCCCCCCCCCCCCCCCCGTCCTCTTCGTGCTGGATCCTCTGATATCTGGGCTCTTTGCTCGGAATGGGTTGGCCACCCCTGGTATAGGGCGACCGTAGCAGCTTTCACTTGGAAAATGTCGTGTACGTGGTTTAGGCCTCAGCTGTAATCCTTTGGAGACCGTGGTGAAGTGCAATATACAGACATCCTCTGAGATAGTCGTGTGGCTGATCAATTGAAGGATGTGCGTGCCCACAGGGCATGAACTGTGATGGTTGGGAGATTTAGGGTATTAAGAAAAACTTTCTAACTCTGTGGGTAAAGCTTTGGAGTGAGCTTCCATGGGGGGTTGGGGAATCCCCGTCACACAAGGTTGTTTAGAATTGGTTGGACAGACACAGCTCAGGGGCGGCCTAGGTTTACTTGGTCCTGCCTCGGCACGGGGCTGGATGAGATGACCTGACATGTTCCCTTCCAGCCTGACATTTCGGCAGTTCTAGTTAATGGACTTTTACCTATCCCTCCATCTTATTCCTTTAATAAGTTAGACTGAAATTCCCTAAACTCTGAGCTAGACCTTCCCTCTTGAACAGTGGTCCCCAACGTTTTGGGGCTGCCGGGCGCCTGGGGGCGGGGTCGCTCACGCGCTGCGCGTACGGGGGCGGGGCCGCTCACAGGCCACGTGACTGGGGGCGGGTCCAAGCATGTGCCGCACGCCCGAGGTCGGCACTGGGGGCGGGGCCAAGGCCAGTGCCAGGGCCGGCAAGGGCACGCGCGGCGCACCCGGGGGCGGGGGTCAGGGTCGGCACCGACACGCGCGGCGCACCCGGGGCCGGCCATGCGCCCGGGGCTGGCACCTGCCATGGCGCCCGCGGGCACCGGGTTGGGGACCACGGCTCTAGAACCTCTCTCCTCCCTTGCTCCTTTTCCATTCAGCCCTGTCGATTGGTTGCTGTTGGAAAGCCACTGGCTGTTTTTGTGACTTGACTGAAAGGGGGA
Organism: Pelodiscus sinensis; assembly: GCF_049634645.1. Classification (NCBI taxonomy): domain Eukaryota; kingdom Metazoa; phylum Chordata; order Testudines; family Trionychidae; genus Pelodiscus; species Pelodiscus sinensis. Next base: position 52,329,726 of record NC_134720.1, read on the forward strand.
TAAAGAAGTGGGGACCAAGATGTCAAGGCAGCTCATTTGCATCTGTGCTGCAGGAGAGTTTGTAGATTGCTCCTCTCATGAAGTGATTACTCCGAACCCCTGGGTCAATTCGGCGTGCTCCGTTCCTGGCCATGCCAGAGGGCACGGTACAGGGCTTGGATTACAAAGCAGCCTTGTAATCCCGTCGTTGCTTTTTGTGTAAAGTACGGTCTGTGTAAACATTTAAGTGATATCGGCTGCCTTTTCTCCCTCCCCTTGCTACCGCTGTTGTGTGTGCGTTAACGAAGGGCTATTAGCAGATGCTGAGCATGGAAGGCCTGCGCTCCAGCTCGGACTTGCTCTGTATTGTGCTGCATTCTGATGGGACTGAAAGAATTGCACGTGAAAGCAAACTCTTCCATCCTCGAGCTTTCTTACTAGCGCCGCGAGGTTCGATGCGCAACACAAAGTGGGCCTAATGCACATCCGTCTTCCATGCCTGGAGGATGGAAAATCACTCGTGACAGGGAAATAAAAGTGGGTTGGCATTCTTCTTCCCATCGCCATAGGAAACACTGGCAGGCACCTGGAAACTCTTCGATCTTGCCATAAAGTAACTAGAGGATAAATTCAGTGGTGCAGGGAAAAGTCAGGACCCATGTGTTACTCCTCTGTAAAATAGCAATAATCACAAGAACAACAAAATGGCCAGACTGGGTCAGACCAACTGTCCATCTAGCCCAGTATCCTGTCTGCTGACAATGGCAGATGCTCCAGAAGGAGGGAACACAACAAGTAATCATTACATGATCCCTTTTCATCCATTTCCAAGCAAACAGAGGTGAGGGACACCATCCCTGCCCATCCTGGGTAATAGCTGTTGATGGACCTCACCTCCATGAATCTATCTAGCTCTTTTTTGAACCTTGTTAAGTCCTACTCTTCACCACATCCTCTGGCAAGGAGTTCCACAAGTTGACTGTGTGATTGGTGCCATTTTAAAGCTGCTGCCTATTCATTTCATTTTGTGACCCCTAGTTCTTATGTTGAGGGAACAAGTACATAACTTTTCCTTATTCACTTTTTCCACACCACTCATGATTTTATAGACCTCTATCCTATCCCCCCTTTGTCTCCTCTTTTCTAAGCTGAAAAGTCCAAGTCTTTTTAATCTCTCTTCATATGGGACCCGTTCCAAACCCCTAATCATTTTTGTTGTCCTTTTCTGAACCTTTTTCAATGCCAAGAGATCTTTTTTGAGATGAGGTGACCACATCTGTATGCAGTAGTCAATCCTCGCCTGCCTCCGCCAGTGAGTGATGTGAGGCATGAGGGGTGTCACTAAAGCTTCTATATACATGCAAACTACTGTCGTTATCATACCAGTGTGGGAAGTTCAGCGCTTGACTCCCATTCTCTTGCACACCATGCAATAAGAACATCTACCATTACATTAGCTTTTTTTTAAAGAAACCTTATCAACTCTCATGCTTCAGGGCATGAGCCGACCACAGACTGTCTGAGGTCAGGCAGGAACATCCTCTCTGGGCAAGCTTCTCTATATTTATTCATTCTGGGGTTTCTTGCACCTTCTTCTCAAACATCTGGTGCTGCCCTCTGTCAGAAACCCAGCGCTCGACGAGACAGACGTTTGGCCTAATCTAGCATGTAAATTCTTGTGCCTTTCTCTTGGTTTCAGGAGTGTTTTGCGTATGATAAAAATAGAGGTGCTGAAGGCTTTATTGTTAGTATGAAGCAAGTGTTATGCCTCTGTGGGACCCAAAACCAAGATGACTGCAGTTCCTTACTCAGGGAATCTATTTTTTTCTTTCCGTGTGGTTTTTCATGACAGCATCATCAGTTGTCAAACCTGCTAGGCCTCTCTTGCCACCTTTACGCAATGCTTTAAGACCCTAGTCTGTCTCCCAGTGAATTGGCTCCGGCTCTCAGCCCTCTGTGTAGCTTCCTCCTGGAGGCGGGCACGTTGGGAGCAATGTCCATGAGTCACAACTCTGCCTTCTGCTCAGGCATCCTCCTCTGTCGTGGTCAAGAGCAAGTGGGTAGAGATGTTGCTTCGGGGCAGTGTAGCCTTGGTGCCTTGGGGCTTCACAACTGCTAGGTTGGGCATTCACATTTAGTGACCCAACAGTATCAGTAATGCCTGGGGAAAGAGCAGTTGTGTTTCCTAAACAGTCAGTCAAATCTGAATGAATTTATTCTGAGCTTTTCCTTTCAGCATTATCCATCCTGCGGTTATGCCCCGGTCTCTCCCCATGTCCTCTCCTAGTATTTGGTACCAACCTGGAGCTTCTTATAGAATCATAGGACACTAGAACTGGAGGGGCCATCAAGAGGTCATCAAGTCCAGTCCCCTGCCCTCACGGTAGGACCAAGCACTATCTAGAATAATCCTTGATAAGTGTCTGTCTAACTTGCTCTTCAATATCTCCAGTGATGGAGATTCCACAGACCTTCCTAGGCAATTTATTCCAGTGTTTGACCACCCTGACAGGTAAGAAGTTTTTCCTAATGTCCAACCTCAACCTCCCTTGCTGCAGCTGAAGCCCCTAGCTTCTTGTCCTGTCCTCAGAAGTCAAGGAGAACAGTTTTTCCCCTCCTCCTTGTAATACCCTTTAGGTCAGTATTTCTTAAGCTTTTTAAGACTGCAGAACATCAAACAATAATTTTTTTATGAGGAACACCAAGGATTTTTTGTTGAGCAAAAAAAAAGGGGGGGGGGGGGTTATTGACCAAAAAAAGGGGTCAAAAAAGGTCAGGGGGAAAGTTATTGAGGGAGGGACAAAAAAAGGTTGCCTGCCTCTTTAAGGGTGGGGCCATTTTGAATTCTGTTGTTCTCTGCAGCACACCTCCGCTGCTTTAGGTACTTGAAAGCTTCTCTCATGTCCCCTCTCGGTCTTCTCCTTTCCAAACTAAACAAGCCCAATTCCTTCAGCCTTCCCTCATAGCTCATGTCTTCTCGGACTTTCACCATTTTTGTTGCTCTTCTCTGGATCTTCTCCGGTTTGTCCCCATCTTTCTTGCAGTGTGGTGCCCAGTGGAAACGTGGTCTCCTTGGTCTTCTGGATTCTCTGGCAACCCTCTGGCAACCCTAAATGCTCATCCTCTGCACTAACAAATCCCTACTCATGTAGGAATGGAGACATTCCCTGGGTGTTCATGGCCATCAGCGCCACCGCTCAAAGGTTCATATCGGGCAGGGGAAATTAAAGATGAGGGAGCATGTGGTGGAGCTCAAAGCGCATGACTTGTTGGGCCAGACCCTAAGCGATTTGGAGAAGCTCCCTTAAAATCAATACAATGACACCAATTTACTCCAGCTGAGTGTGCCCCACTCCAGTTGTAGCCGTGCTGGGGAATAACACAGAGGTCAGAGCTAATGTTCCAGGTTTATTTCTCAGCCTGTCAGTAGTGATCTTTGGAAAGCCGAGGCTAGAGGAAAGATCTCTTTTCCAGGGAACAGATGCTACCGATTGTGTCCTCTGTCACAGGCGGATTTGCTTTGGCCCACTTCACGGCCACAAAGCTGGCTTGGCAAAAGAGCGAGATGGAAAGAGGGGGAGAGATGGTCCGGGTGAGGGGGAGAAACCTGCCTGTGTTGTGGCTTTCGGTGTGTTTCCAAAGCAACCAGCAGCACCAAAGGCCTTTGGAATCTGTCCTTTTTCTCGGGGCAGCTGCGTGTGAGTTCTAGCGGCTCCAGGACTCGCCTCATGCCTGTTTGAAAACGGAGTGCGTCACAGCAGCATTGTCCAGAGCACCCACGCTTCTCGGTACGGATCGGAACGATCCTTGGTATGGAATAGGAAAGCGACTTTCCATCCCTCCACAGGTGCTGTCTGTTCCTGAGTAGTAAACGCCATCCTGTGGCGTGCAGCCATCACGAGTAATAGCCTAGATGGTCCCCTGCCATTCTGTTTTTCCATATGGGGCAGACTTACTGATGTTTACCAAGTGAGTTTCTGTGCTCCCCACCCAGAAGCGCACGCGGCTTTGCAGCAACCAGTTTGCCATCTCAACAGCTGCAGCTTGCAAACAATTTCCCGTCTGCTGCGTCTCTGCCTGTGCAGACTCACTGCCCCAGCTGTCTGGTGAAAGGTGCATTTTAAAGGAATTCAGTGCTGGTGAAAGTGAGGCACCCCTGGAGGATTAAAATTACCCCCTCTTTCTTCCGAGGCAAATGATGGTCCAGGCAGTTGGCCATACAAGTTTCCCCATATCCTGCAGCCAATAAGCCTCAAACCTAAGCGGGAGAAATCATCCTTAGGCGGTGATGAGAAAGGACAGTCTCCGGAGCTGATCCGTCCTTTGCTTCTTGGCTGAAAGCAGCGGTGTTGCTTCAGCTCATGATTCCTGTTAGGGAGGTGAACAGCGTAATGGTTAACGGATTCCCCAGGAGCTGCCTCACCGAACCTTGCACAGAGCCGGGAGCCAGCAGCCAGCCCCATGCAATGGGGACTGGGGTCAGGAGCTGGCAGCCAGCCTCATGTGGGGGGTGGGAGTGGGAACCCTATGGATAGGGGACTGCTCCAGCCAGGCTAGAAGGGTCCCCCACCCAGGATCCCGCTTAGTTAACCGATTAACCGAACATTTAGAATCCTAGAATCCCAGGGCTGTCAGAGACCTCAGGAGTAATCGAGTCCAACCCCCTGCCCAAAGCAGGACCAACCCCAACTCAGTCATCCCAGCCAGGGCTTGGTCAAGCCGGGACTGAAACACCTCTAGGGATGGAGATTCCACCCACTCCCTCGGGAACCCAGCCCAGAGCTTCCCCACCCGCCTAGGGAAAGAGTTTTCCCAATATCCAACCTAGACCTCCCCCACTGCAACTTGAGACCATCTCTCCTCATTCTGCCACCTGCCCCCACTGAGAACAGCCTCTCTCCAGCCTCTTTGGAAGTCCCCTTCAGGGAGTTGAAGGCTGCTCTCAAATCCCCTCCTTGGGAAATAAACATTTAATAAATCATGAATAACTAACCTTTAACCGGTTACACTGATGAATCAGGATTTTAAATCCCTAGTTTCTGGTATTTATTTGCAGCACCATAGTGCCTCGGAGCTCCCGTCATGAACCACGACTGCGTGGCACTGTCAAAACACAGAACCCCAAAACCAGCACCGAGCCCCACACAGCTCACCATCGGAGTACAAGGCAAGAGGGACGCAGACAGAGCAGCAGGGCTGTATGGGGAAGGAGACCGTGCTGGTCAGCACAATGGACAGTGCCCTCCGCCACTGAGTTTCTGAGAGCGAGGAGCCAGAAGGAAACAATCAAATAACTCCGCGCCTGTCCCTGCTCTGTTCCCCACAAGGGGAGTGAAACATGAGTTAAAGTCGCTTTCAGGCAAAAGTGGTGGTTGTAGATTTTAACAAGCCTGCCCCAGCTGTGTTGAATATCGTCCAGGAACACACAGAAGAACAAGAGCGGCCGTACTGGGTCAGACCAAAAGCCCCTCCAGCCCAGTGTCCTGTCTGCCCACAGTATCCAATGCCAGGTGCCGCAGAGGGAGGGAACAGAACCGGGAACCATCAAGTGATCCCTCTTCTGTCCCCTGTAACTGTGCTGAATATTGTGCAGCGAGCACTTCAGTTCTCTCTAGAGCTGAAATGCATGGCTAGCTTCAGGAGCTTTGAAACCCACAAGAGCACGAGTACTTTGCAGGCAGTACTGCAAGACGTGCACGGCGCTGTCCGCCACAGGTGTGGGCAAAATCGCCCATTCGGAAAAATATAGCACGGTGGACGGCATCGGCGGGAGGGGCGGCGTTGGAAGGAACAAGGGCAATGGGATTCCATCGTCTCTTCGGCAGCGCGTTTGAGGCGTCCTGGGGGCACCCGAGTTTTGACGTGCGGTTTTGACATCCATGATGCACTTTGAAGAGAGGGTGTTTGCGGGGGGAGGGACAGCAGATGGGAATGCAAATTCAGTCCATTCCCAGGCACAGAGGAGAGCTCCGATGATGTCCCAGGGAATGAAGAGGAGACAAGAAGAGCTTAGCTGGTTTAGCAAAATAAAGATGGGGGGGGCGGGTCTGACTCTGTTGGTTCCTACATCGGTGGGGGAAACACCAGAGAGGATAAAGAGCTACTGACGCTTAAAGACGCCGGCGGCACAGGAACCGGTGGGGATATATTGGCGATGGGTAAACTGAGGCTGGAAAGGAGACCGTTTCTAACTGTCAGAGGAGAGAGGCTCTGGAACAGCCTTTCCGTAATGTCAGTGACCTAACCAGCTTTAAAATGGAGCGTGATCGGTTTGTGACTGGGATGGTGTGACAGGGATGCCTTCGCAGTGGAGTCTGGACTCATTCGCCTCCATACAGAAATGTCGGTTCCCGGGCCCACCATAAAGAAATGCTGGACCGAGGGGTCGTAGAAAGCAGATAATGCAGCTGGCTCTGGGGAGGGGTCGTCCTGAGAGTCGGCTTGGTCTGAGCACAAAGGTGGCGCAGAGGGGGTGAAAGGAGCCCTGGTGGACAGGGAGCGGGGAGGGGGCGGAGAGTTGTATTCATTGAGCCCTAGTTGTGCTAAGTGAAGCAGATTTCAGGCATCCTCCTGTTCCGGGCAGACGGACAGCCTCAGAATGTAGATCGGGGATGTTTGTGTATCGTCATGTAATCGATTAACCGATAAACCTGGGTTTATCGGTTAATCCAATCGACAGCACCCACTCCCCCCTTGCTGCCTCTGTGTCAGAGGCAGCAAGGGGAGGAGGAGGCTTTTAAGCCAGCTCCCCACAAGCACCGGATCCTGCGGAGCTGCCTGCCCTCCCCCACCGCCATGCTGCTGCCTCTGACGGAGAGGCAGCAGCGCAAGGTGGCAAGGGGGCTCTGCGGGAGTGGAGCTGGGAGCGCACTAGCTGCCGGCCCCACCCCCGGGGACCATCCAATAATTGTGTAACTGCTAAGAATTTGTGCGGTTACACAATGAAGCGACACCTAACGTCCCTACGCTAGCTCTCGGTTTGTGATGCTCGCTCCTGCACTGTAGCGCGTGAGTGGCCGCTTCCTGTGCCAGCTGAACGCCGCCGGGGGCTCCGCCTCGTCTGGTGGCTTCGCCTTGCCAACCACAACGGGATTAAACCTGCACTCTAAACAGACTGCCCGGCGCTGACGGACCCCCGCTCCAGATCTGGCCTGTCGTTTGTAACGAGGCTGCACAACGTTTGATTCTTCTCAGACTCTGCCCCGGCTCCTCGAAAGCGGCTTGGTCGTTAGACGGGAGGCTTTTTCTCGTTGCTGTGGAGCAAACCTAAAAGCTCTGCGCAGCCCCCGCGGTCTGTTTCATGCCATGTAAGCACCGCAGACAACTCGTTCCTTCCTGCCGCCGCCCGTGGCCTTGTCAGCTGTAATTGCATCTGCTGCGGCGTCCGCTCGCTCGCTCGGCGCGAGGTATCGCCTGGCCAATTAGTGAGAGAAGTTCATCAGCCGCCCAGGAGGCATGTGGACAGCCTTCTCCCAGGCCTCGTCGTTCAGCGGGGAACGTTTTGACAGTTCAACATGGATCTTGTGGAGCTGTCAGTTCTGCTCACGCTCCAAAGCGCCTCTTTGTTTCTTGAGTCGTCACACACTTCCGGACTTGTACAGTAGACAGCACTTTGAAGTCCATTGAAAACAGGGGGAGGAACTTTTTTGGGGGTCTGGGGCCACTGACCCACAGAAAAATCAGTCAGGGACCGCACGTGAGATGCAAAAAAAAAAAAAATTCCTCACTGACATGGCCTCTCCTCCACATTCCCCTCACACAACAGAGCCTGGGGGCCGGGCCTAGTAGACTTTGTGGGGAAAACGCCTCCAGCCACGCTTTATTACACCAGCCGGGGAGATGGGGAGTAGCAGCATGGGCAGCTGCTTCCTCCCCACGCCAGGCAGAATCTGTGGATCGGATCCGGCTCTGGCTTGGCTGGCTCCATCCCACGAGGATTCCCACAGTGGGTAGCTGGTGTAGGCGCGCCAGCCCCATGGCGAGAGCTGCCGGGGGGGCGGGATCCAGGTAAGCCACGGGTCGGGACTGGCCTCTGGACCTTAGGTTCCCCACTCCCGATTTAAATTGTGGGCTTTGAACAATGCTAACTTTCTTCAAGCCAGCAATGCCTTTAAACTCAAGGGAGGTTGAGGTTGGACATGAGGAAAAACTTCCTACCTGTCAGGGTGGGGAAACACAGGAATAAATCGCCTAGGGGGGTTGTGGAAGCTCCATCCCTGGAGAGATAGAAGAGCAGGTTGGACAGACGCTTGTCAGGGATGATCTAGATGGTGCTTGGTCCTGCCAGGAGGGCAGGGGACTGGACTCGATGACCTCTCAACGTCCCTTCGGCTACTTCTACACTGCACATTTATTTCAGAATAAGCTATTTCAGAATAGCACGTCTACACTACAGAGAAGCCTCGAAACTAATCCGAGGCAGGCTCCGCTAATGGAGTGGTGTTCTCTCGATTTAGCGCCCCAGGAGGCACTGGGCAGGAATAACTTAGAATGGCCCTGGTGAGGGGCTATTTTGAAATAGCAGAAGTGGAGCGTCTACACAGCCCCTGTTCCTAAACAACTATTTTGGAAGACGCATTCTTCTTCGTAGAATGAGGTTTACAGAAGTTGGAATAAGCCTCTCGTTATTTCAAAATTATTTCAAAATAACGGAATTGCTGTGTAGCCGCTGACATTATTATTTCGGAATAACGGCGTCATTCTGAAATAACTTTGCTGTGTCAATGCGCCCTTCCAGTTCTAGTGTGTTATGCGTCTGTGCCTTGAATGGGGCAGATGGCTAGATCTGTGGTTACTCTGCAAATCAGCATGATAGAGGCCATATACATGCTGGGATGTGACGTCGCTGTGAGCCGCATGGGAAAGTCCAGGGTTCTTCCCGGACTTCATCTCATGTTTTGGTGTGCAAGGCTTTTCTGGTGGCGGATGAGGGCCATCTGGGGGGGACAGTCAGTGGAAATCAAAGAAGATTGGGGCTGAAAGAGGCCTCAACAGGTCACCTTGTCCAACCTCCTGCCAAAAGCAGGATTCATACCAAGTAAATCACAGCTTGGTTCAGTGGATTGTGACTTGGGAGCCCGGCATTCCTGGCTGGCTCTGCCTCGAACCACCCTCTCTGACTTCATTTTCCTGGCCTGGCTTCGTTTCATTCCAATGGGGCCTTGATCTTGCTTGAGGCTTCTTGGGGCTACCGTGGTACGAATGATAAGAATCCACATTATAAACGAGAATATCTGGGTGCCCCCATCATACATAAGAATGACCATATGGGGTCAGACCAAAGATCTGTCTAGCCCAGTACCCTGGCTGCCAACAGTGGCCAATACCAGATGCCCCAGACAACAGGTAATCCTTACATGATCCCTCCCCTGTCACCCACCTCAAGAGAAACAGAGGCGAGGGACACCATTCCTACCCATCCTGGCTAATAGCCATTGATGGACCTAACCTCCATGAATCTATCTAGCTCTTTTTTGAACCCTGTTAAAATTCTAGCCTTCACCGTATCCTCAAGCAAGGAGTTCCACAGGTTGTCTGTGCGCTGCATGAAGAAAAATGAGAATCCCCATTCTGAACAGGCTCGGCGGTGACCCCTCGCGTCCTAATTCTTTGCCTGAATGGAAGCACCTTCTTTGTGTCTCGGGGTTCAAACTGACCCGTGTGCAAGAGTGCAGCAGAAGGCTTATATAAATGGCATGTGATGAACAGAGCTGCATAAAAGCTAGATTCTGCTGCCCCTGCCATGCTCTCATCCCCACGTCCTTGCCCCTCTTTTCCTCTCTCCCAGTTTCTCCCATCACCTCTGTTCCTCTTCTCTTTACCTACTCTCCTGTTTGTGGTCCTCTTTGCCTCGGCTCCTCTACTTTTGCTCCAGCACCAGAGAGTACGCTGGCCGGCCGTGCCGGAAACGGATTGTACGCGCTCTCTTCCAGCGCTGTGCATGGCCACTCCAGCCTTGTTGCGCTTGTGTCTGTGCTTGAACCCATCAAGGTACAGACCGCAACCTTCAGTTGACCTAGGGCATGCAGGTCGAGTAAGGAAAGTTGACACCTACTGAATGCTCAGCAGAACTTTTTGCAGTGCGATCCCCTTGGATATTCCTCATCCAAGAGCCGGGCAGGTCTTGGGCCAAGTCGTCATGGGGGAGGGAATCTGTTGAGTTTGCAGCCTGAGGCTCTGCTATGCAGCCCACAACATGCACAGCCCTCGCCTCTCAGCGCTTGTGCGATGTTCCCTGCATAGGGACCAAGATTCAGTTCAAGAAACACTTGAAGTCTTTACCTGCATAACACTTAACTCCCTTGGACTGTGGAAGCAGAGAATTATGACTTCGTTAACTTTCTACTGCGGCGAGCCAAATTAGAGATCGTTTTCCTAAGTACGTTGGACGAGATAGATGTTGATCTACATGACAGGCATTTGGCCTGGATTCTTTCCCCAAGTGTCCCTCCAGACTTGGCACTGCTGCGTTCTGGAAATATTTCTGAGTCTCCCGAGATAATTGGCAATGAAACAAGTGAGTCTTTGCTACAGTTAATGTAACTTTGCATTCGTCTGGAGTGCTTGGACTGTACCTTTTCTGGGCTTCAAATGCTACCTCCAGCTTCCCTCTAGCACACTGGTTTTTCAGGGTTTGGAACGGGTGCCATATGAAGAGAGATTAAAAAGCCTGGGACTTTTTAGCTTAGAAAGGAGGAGGCTAAGGGAGGGATACGATAGAGATCTATAAAAGCATGTCAGGTATGGAGAAAGTAAATAAGGGCAAGTTATTTACTTGTTCCCATAACATAAGAACTAGGGGTCCACCCAGTGAAATGAATAGGTAGTAGCTTTAAAACAAATGAGTTTTTTCTTCACGCAGCACACAGTTAACCTGTGGAACTCCTTGCCAGAGGATGTGGTGAAGACCAGGACTTTAACAGGGTTCAAAAAGGAACTAGATAAATTCATGGAGGGTTGGTCCATTAATGGCTATTAGCCAGGATGGGTAGGAATGGTGTCCCTACCTACTGTTGGTCTGGAAATGGGCGACAGGAGAGGGATCACGTGAGGATTCCCTGTTCTGTTCACTCTCTCTGGTGCGCCTGGCACTGGCCACTGTCAGAAGCCAGGACACTGGGCTAGAGGGACCTTTTGTCTGACGCAGTCTGGCTGTTCTGATGTTCTTATCTCTGATCTCAGATCAAATGTCAGCCCGTCACTCTCATCCCCATCCCCTTGCCTCTGTCTCCCAATTGTTTTACCGCTCGGCAGCGGTCCGAAATGTTGAATTGAATCCCCTTGTAATGCCGCTGCGGCGTGTACCTTCGTGTCTGCCTGGCGTTCATTGGCAGCACAACACCGCCCTGAAGCAAAGCGGTCAGCTTTCCCAGCCAGTTCTGAGAAGCTGCTGATGACCACCAATAAGTTCACCTTCCGGGCCTGCGAGGCAAACACCCTTCCGTGGCACGTGTTCACGTGGGTGGGAGCCGAGCACCCGGGGTACTTTCCATTGGTGGTAGAGCTGAATAGAACTCTGATGGAAAACCTCTCTCTTTCCACCGGAGAGGAAAACCGCTTCCAACAGGGTCTTCATAGGTCTTCTCCATCAGTCACTGGGCTCAGCCCCGACCTGCTGTTTCATTCAGATCCCATTCCCCCATTTGCTGTCGAGAGACCGCTAGCTGCGTCAGTGGTGGCAGTACTTGTGAGTTACCCTAAGCCCATCGTCCACCATCACATCAGTGGCTCCGTCTGATTGAAAACATGCATCTTTGCCAGAAGCTCATGACCTGGCTCAAAGCCAGGACTTGGACAACCTGCCGAGATTTGCGAAGGATAGGGAGCTCCCCTTCAGGTTTCGTTTATCCTGTGCAGGGGGAAACCTCTTTGCTTTAAACTCAGTAAGGCTAGGATCAGTTACTGCATCAGGAAATCCATCAGCCCAGCTATAAATGGAGGATGTTTCAAGTGGAGAGAGCCTCTGAGAGCATATCGGGAACTAAAGAATAAATGTTTCTCTTTCCGTGCCGTACTTACAGGTTTCATCATGTTGCTGTCACTTCGGGGGCTTGTTCCCTAAGCTTTGTCCTGTACAGCCTCATTCATGATTTGCTTTCTTGTTTTCCATCTCCTTGAGATATCAGTACAGGTTGAACCTCTCTAGTCCAGCACCCTCGGGACCTGACCGGTGCCGAACCAGAGAGTTTGCCAGACCACAGGAGGTCCATATTGTCTAGCAATGTTGCCAACACTTCCATGGCTTCCTGGGCTCTTGAAAGACATTTGGGGGGTAAATTAGAGCTAAAGAACAGCACAGAACACTGCAGCCAGTCCTGGTGGCTGGAAACAAACTTTATGGGATCGTGGGAATATGTGAACATCTGGCTCATTGAAATCATGCCAGACCATAGATCTTGCTGGACTCGAGGGCTGTGTCTAGACTGGCAAGTTTTTCCGGAAAATCATCTGCTTTTCCGGAAAAACTTGCCAGCTGTCTACACTGGCCGCTTGAATTTCCGGAAAAGCACCGACGATCTCATGTAAAATCATCAATGCTTTTCCGGAAAAACTATGCTGCTCCCGTTCGGGCAAAGGTCTTTTTCTGAAAGACTTTTGCGCAAAAGGGCCAGTGTAGACAGCATAGTACTGTTTTCCGAAAAAAAGCCCCGATCGTGAAAAAGGCGATCGAAGCTTTTTTGCGGAAAACCGCATCTAGATTGGCCACGGATGCTTTTCTGCAAAAAGTGCTTTTGCGGAAAAGCATCCTGCCAATCTAGACGTGCTTTTCCAAAAATGCTTTGAATGGAAAACTTTTCCGTTAAAAGCATTTTTGGAAATTCATGCCAGTGTAGACATAGCCAAGAGGTTCAATCTGTAGTCTTTTTGTAGCATTCTCCTGTCCACTCACTTATTTTACCAGAGGAGCTCAAAGCACAAACACAGATGAATTCAGCCTTACAACGTGCCTGCCAGTCAGGTAGTATTATTAGAATTAAAATGATTGTTTAATTTTCTAATTTTTGATCTGTTCTGGTTAATGTACCAAATAGCTGCTCCGTGCCTTGGGGTGTGTCTAGACTACCTAGTTTTGTCGACAAAAGTGGACTTTTGTCGACAAAACTATACCAGCGTCTACACTACCGCTGAATTCTGTCGACATAACGTCGACAGAACTCAGCAGTTTTGTCGACGCTGGTAAACCTCATTTTACGAGGCATAACACCTTCTGTCGACAGAACTCTCTCGACAGAAGGTGTTATTGCCTGTAACGTTGCATCCAGACTACGGAGTTCTGTCGGCAAAGCAGCTTGCTTTGTCGACAGAACTCAATGTGTCTGGACGCTCTTTGTCGACGGAAGTTTTGTCGACAGTATCTGTCGACAAAACTTCCGTCGACAAAACGCGGTAGTCTAGACGTACCCTTGGTTTTCCTAACATACATAGTGGAAAATCAAGTGTCCAGGGCTCTTGTCTTCCAGGTCCTTGTTCTAACCATGAAATTACCACCTCTGTTTCCGTCCCTTATTCCCATGTAAGCTTTGAAGGTGGAAGGATAAGACTGAGCACTGGAACCACACCGCTCATTCAAAGCTCCCAGACCGCTTTGCAAAGACACTAGTTCCAATGGTTTTGATAAAGTGTGGGGGGGAATTAAGGAGGTGCAGAGGGTGGAACAGAAGAATGGCGCAGGATCTGATTTGGGAAACAAGATGGTGCAAATCTAAATGAAAAAAAAACCTCAGCGGAAGATTTGTGGGGATCTGATGAAAACAATTGCGATAAAGCTCGATTGGATTGGAACTAAAAAGGGCAAACCTATCTGTGGGTACGAAAGGAGTGATTAGATGCTCCCAACAGGAATGTGACTTCCTTTTGCCACACCTGTTTTTCTAGTCAGTGCGGTTACTATTTATCAGCAGTATTTATATAGCACAGAGTGTCCTAGACCTTCTCAGGGCATGTAGGGAGACAGGTTTCTACCCTGAGGATCATCTGATGTAAATAGACATTACATAGCTAAAGGAGAGGAGGGGAGACAGCGCAGAACACAATGAGGATAATTAATCATAATACTTTGCAGTTGTAATAGCACTTTTCATCTGAAGTTCTCAGACCACATTGCAAACAGCAGCAGGTTAAGACTTGCACCCTCCGTAGAACTATGTAGCTGTTTTAATCTGCCCGTGCGTTAAGGAAACCGGGTTGACTAGTGTGCCTCCTCTGACCATGAGAGCATGCTTGCTCTGTACCCGGAGCAACACTTTTACTGTAATGATTTTTTGGTAAATGCTAAGCAAAGCATGAAGTCCTCATTTCAGTCATTAGTATCTTGGGAGAGGTAATAGCCCGTGACTTTGCTGACTAAAACCGAGACTGCCTCTAGTGGGTTAAAGACATTTGGTTAACCATTTGTTTGCTGTTATCGTTTTCACATGAAGCAAAAGAGACTGACACGTGTCTTGTTGATGGAAAGTGATGTGATTTGAAGTTTCTTTGTGTATTAAAACAGAAACCCGATTTGCATCTCTTCAATCTCGTTTTCTAACCTATTCGGGCATCTGGCAGGCGGGCTATATTAAACTGCTAATCCGCTACAAAGGCAGGTTTCACATGCAAAATGAGGTGCTTTCATTGACACTAAAGGGATTAAATGTATTTTTCTTTTCAAGTGTAAACTGCGCGCCCCTCACTTCTGTTTTCGTTGCCTGATACGGCGTTGCAGCTGGAAGGGGCTGTTTTTGAAACGGGCAGTGAACCTGAACCGCAGCGCAGATGGCATGTCTCTTACTAGCTCCCACCCTCTTTGCCGCCCCCCATGCTATGGCAGGACTCAGAGTACAACACCTTTTCACTGGGGGGTAGTAGACAGGGCACTGACCCTGTGATTCAAAGATACCAACACAGGTTTTATTCCTTGTTCTGCCACTACGCCTACGGTGCGGTGTTGGGCAACTCATTTCATCTCTCTGGGCGTCACTTTCGCTGTCTGTCCGAGGGGTTGAATAATGCCTTGGAAATGGGCCATGAGATTTTTTTTTTTTTTTTGGCTGCAAAGTGCTTTGCAAAAGCTAAGCTTTATTATTGCACTAGAAGATGTCCCAGGTCCTTAACTCAAATATGTTTTTCTTTGTTGAAATCATTGTTTTGGGGGTGGGGCTGGAGGGGTGAGGGGTTCAGGGTGCAGGCTGCCCAGGTAAGAGAGGACCACCCCAGCCCTCTCTCACCGCAGCAGCTTGGGGCCAGTGAGAAACATCTGTCCATGGCCACTGCAGTGGGCACAGCCGGGGGAGGGGTGAATTGTCCCCCTGCCGGGGGACATACCGACATAAACAGGCCAATGTTCTGAAATCTATTGTCGATAGCTGTCCCATTCTCCACCTCTTCTGGTCCCATCGGTTACAGCTGTCCCAGTCCTCATCTCTGGCCCCTTGCTGACCCCCTGTGGTCAATCTGCAGTATAACTCCCTCCTACCCGATCCCCTCCCTTTCCACTTTATGAGAAACAATCGAATTCCAGGCACATCCCAGTGTCCTGGCACAACCAAACCCTGACCTTGCTTTTCAGTCATAAGAGGAAGCTGCCTACCAAATGTGGTGGTCCTAGCCCTTCCTGTTTAGGAAGAGTTCTTGAACAGACAGACAGACAGACATTTCTAAAATATAGAGTAAGATTAATTAATGCTGCTTCTGGAAGTGTGACTGCTGAGCCATTAGCTCATCCTGGAACGAGGGCAAAGCAACTGGCCCTCATGCCTTTGGGGGCCACTCAGTCACTGCTAGCTTTCTACAGTAGCTCTTTTGAGTTCCCCAGAATTGCACTAGATTTATCCCTGTGTCACTGATACAGCCTGGCCTATCCTCGCTCCAGAAAAAAAGGCTCCATAATTTTCCCAGGATCCTTGGATCTAGGCCAGATGATAGCCAAGGGCTTTAAAGTATCAGCAGCACCTCTTCTATGTCACACAGCCCTGTCGCAAGTCAGAAAGTCCAGAGGGATCAAAGGATCAGGCCCCTCTAAAATCTATTGATTTATTAGCCACAGTGGCAGAAATACTGAACTAGTTAATGCTTTGATGCCAGCCACTGGATGTGGAGATTGCTAGGGATTGGGCGGGGGGGAGCTGGAATTTAACACGCAGGCATCATTTGGCCTGGAGAATCTTTATTACTGGTGATGCTATGGGAGGGAAAGAACCCAGCTTGACTCTCAGAGCCCAGAGAAGTTTTCAGGGGAGGCATTTACAACAGGTTAAAAATCACCTCAGTCAAGCAGGAAGCCATTGAGGCCATGTCTTCACTCCGGGGCAGATTGATAGTGTGGTGATCAATCTTCTGGAGTTTAATTTAGCAGGTCTAGTAAAGACCCACTAAATCAAACTCAGAGATGCCCCCGTCGGTGGTCAGTACTCCTGCTCCTGCAAGGACTAAGGGAAGCCGATGGGAGCATTTAGTCCTGTCAGCCTCCCGCTGTGGGGAAACTCGAATCAAGGTACGTCTACTCCAGCTATGTAATTAACACATCTAGGCTGTGTCTACATTGGCACCCCTTTCCGGAAAAGGGATGCTAATGTAGACTTCGGAATTGCAAATTCCGCGGGGGATTTAAATATCCCCCGCGGCATTTGCATTTACATGGCTGCCACTTTTTTCCAGCTTGGGGATAAGCCAGAGAAAAGTGCTAGTCTAGACGTGATTCTCCGGAAAATAAGCCTACTTGAAAGTAGGAATAAGAAATCCTCTGGAAAAGGGCTTATTTTCCGGAGAATCACGTCTAGACTGGCGCTTTTCTCCGGCTTATCTCCAAGCTGGAAAAAAGCGGCAGCCATGTAAATGCAAATGCCGTGGGGGATATTTAAATCCCCCGTGGAATTTGCAATTCCGAAGTCTACATTAGGATCCCTTTTCCGGAAAGGGGTGCCAATGTAGACATAGCCCTGGAGTTGCATATTTCGATTCCCCTTGCATGTAGACCTGGCCTGAAACAACAAACATGGAACCACCATTTTTACAGAGCAGAACAAGCATTTCAAACCCGCAACATAGGACGACGGTGGGGTGTTACGGGTTTATTTGTAGTACAGTAGTGTTCAGAAGCTCCAACCAAGAGCAGGGCCCCATTGTGCTTGCAATTGTTCAGACCTATAACTAGACGAGTAAATGAAAAGCCAAGTGCAGCTTTTATATTGAGTCTTATTGGAGTGCAGTTTAAGTTGGCTATAATTCCCGAGAAAACATGGCAATATTTTTATTGCAGTCAATTTTTGGTTCTTGGTATTTGGTTTTCTTAGTAATAGCTACAAAGCATAGTTAATATTCTCATCCTCCTCGAATATCATAAACCTCTCGAATCCCGCAGAAATGGTAACGCCATCTGAAAGTGGACCTGAAGCTCTGTGAGCTCGAAAGCCTGTCTCCCTCACTAACAGAAGTTGGTCCTATAAAAGATATTACCTTTCCCACCTTGTTTCTCTATGAACGTGGAATCTATAATGTAACTCAGTCGCATTCAGTGCGTAGAGCAAGAGCTAAGTATAAATATTATTCAGCTTTTGCATTGTGCAGCAACAGCAATTCAGCTCCTCCTGATGTAAAACATCAGCACAAACGTGAGGATTAGAGAGAACAATTTATTTGGTCTGTTTGTATTAATAGAACACCCGGAATTCAAGGGCATAATAACCACGCACATTGATTACCATTTTTGAAGATTATTTTAACACTTTGCTGTAGGCTCTCAGACATGCTTTACGGGCACTGATTAATTAACACCCCTGTAATCATGCAATATCACTGAGCCCATTTTGGAGAGACGTTAAAATGCCCGGTTGCTGTTGCCATTGAATGTAATTGGAAAACTTGCATTGATTCCTAACGTGTGCCAACTTTTTTGCAAACCTCAGAGTGTATCTAGGGCTCTCCAGTCCATATTTAGACACCTAAATGACCTTGATGTTCATAAGCTTTGAGTTCCCAACAGTTCATTACTGATCTGAGATCACTGATGTAGAAGTCCTCCCCACCAAGCCATACCCCTAGATATAATAGCGCACAAACGAGGGCACGTCTGATCAAATTGAAAGGCAGCCCATTTAAAAGAGAGAAAAAGAAATGTGCACTTCCTAAAATATTCAGTTAGCCTCGTTATGGAGCTGTGGAACTCCTAGCCACAGGAGATCCTGGAAGCCAAAAACTTTATCGGCATTGGAAAAAGAACTGGAATTGCATGTAGATCTACATTTTTACTAAGGATGAAAACAAAACAAAAAATCCTAAATTTTGTGATGGGTATAACTCTCCACCTTCACGAGCCAACATCTAACAATTGCAGGTCAAGAGGAAATTTTTCCTGTGGGTAAGGTATTCCATGACTACTGGAAAGAAGCTAGTGGATCAGACAAACCATGGCTGCATCCACGGTGGATGTTCCTATGTTTCTACCTGTTCCTCATCCAGATCGTTTCTAACTACTCCCCACTGGAATTATTTGTGTGTCAAGAATAAACTCAGGAGTTCTAGTGACCTGTGAGACACGTTCTCCTAGAAGGATCTGCCTGTACTTGTGCAATTGTAATGTTTCAACCAGGAACCAGAACATATTTTCCCCCTGATTAGTCTTGTCTGGAGGAAGGGTCAGTTGGTTTCCATTTCATAACGCTTTTTCTGGAGGAGCTCTCTTGAGGGATATGTTCATCTCACTGCATCATCTTGCCTGAAAGACCACAGCTGGCATGGAAGATGGGCTTTGGTACACTCTGAAGGGGTGTACCTCGTCTCTTCTGCTTCTGGGGACCCCGTGGTCCTCCTGGGAAAGGACCGGAGATGGTGGATCCTCCAAGCTTACTAAGCCAGGCTTCACAGAAGCAGCCAACATGCTCAGGTAAAAGGACCAGCAGGGCCTTACTTCCTGGCTGGGTCCAGGGGGGGCAGGGAAAAGCCAGAGGAAATCAAGGGATAACCAGAGTTTCTTTCTGGCTGCATTTGCTTGAGCTACATTGGCATGGAGAGAGAGAGAGGACCTATGAACCTTCACCCTGAGGTAAGGGGGACGCTATCAGTGACCATGTGGAAAGAAGCAGCAGCTAACGGAAATCAAGAAGTGCGTAGATGCTGTTTGTCGGGTTCTAGGTTGGAACCCCGAGTTGTGAGCGCTCCTGGGTTCCACTCCTGGCCAGAGTGGCATAACCCCCGCGTAGAGGACAGGGCTAATTTGAGAGCCAGGGCTGAAGACCCTAGTGAGAGTAATAGCACTGTTGATTTACTGATCTCTCTGCTGCCCTGGAAGGGATTCTTTTGCAGTTAACTGGAAGGCCAAGCCTTGAAAGTCCCCCAGCGTTGGCTGGCAGTCTACAGGAGGCAGCAGGGTGAGAAAAAGGCTGCAATACCACACCCAGCTGCTAGGAGGCACTCAGGAGGAGTGTCCCTCTTGCACATACAAGTTGAACCTCTCTAGTCTGGCACTCTCTGGTCGGGTAACACCTGTGGTCTGGCCTGATTTTAGTTAGCTGGGCACTGATCATGGACATCCTTATCCACATCTCAGTCCTGGCTCTCAGTGTTCTGCGCTGTTATTTGGCGCTAATTTACCCCTCAATGTCTTCTAAGAGCCCAGCAAGCAGTGGAAGTGTTGGCCATGCTGCTAGACAATATTGACCTCCCGTGGTTCGGCAAATTCTCACGTTTGGCACCGGTCAGGTCCCGAGGGTGCCAGATTACAGAGGTTCAACCTACACCACTAAGTAAAAAGGTCTTGATGATGTCGTCAACAGTTGGTCTAACTGGTGGTGATTTATGAGTTCAAAAATGATATGTGTTTGTATGTCTGTGGAGTCAAAGGGAGCTGAAAACTTTATGCAGCTGAACAAGAAGGAAAAAAATGAAAGGAAAAGTAAATATCAGCAAGAGATGTTTCTGGCAGCTTTTCAGTTCCAAATTGGGCTAATTCTACCTTTTGAAAAGAAGATAATTTCCATGTTTCTTTAGCTGAGAACACGTAATTGAAGTTATTTTCTCCCAGAGAGAAGGAACCTCTTATACATCATTTACAAAGGAACAGGAAAAATGAACATGTACAGTGTACCCTGAATGATGGAGTATTCATTACCACATCATTTTTGGACGTCTGCTGATTTTGCATGGGTTTTTTTTACCCTTTCGGGTGGAACTTTAAGTAGGGGAAAGGGGGTGTTGCATAATGAAAACCCAAAGAATCGCGTGCCCCACGTAGTCGGTAAATCTAAGACAGATGCTTCTCGTTGAGGTCTGCAGTGCCAATGAGAAATCAAAAAAAAAGCTGAAGCGAACTATATTGACATGAAATCTTGACTTGTACCAAATAATTGCATAGTGATTCCGCACAATTGCTCCTCTCGACCTGGCTTTTAAGGAACGGAACGATTACGAGGAAGGTGAGCCAGATGTTGTTGCAGCCCAGAGAGGGCGGCACAGATGTTAATTCACTTCCTTTTGTTTATACATAAAGATATTTTCTACTGCAGAGTGAGAAATCGGTTGAAATGTAACCCTTGGAATGCCGGCGTTTTCCGGGGTGTCGAGATAACGGAGTGTGTATGCTCACGTGTGCATGAATGCAGAGCAGTGTAGGAGCATCACAGGTCTCACTGTAGAACTCAGAGCTGTCTGCTCTTGAATTATAGTCCTAGACCACTTGAGCTAAAGGAGAATCATGGGTGACTGTGACCGTATTGAGGTCTGTGAAAGTGATTAGCCTTCTTTGCAGGAAGGCTCCTTTCCATTTTCATTGCTCAGATTGATCAACTTGGTTATGTCTGGGGTTGGTGAACACAAGAACGGCCACACTGTAATGCCAGGTGCCCCAGAGGGAGGGAACACAACAGGTAATCATTACATGATCCCTCCCCTGTCACCCATTCCCAGTCTCTGACAAACAGGCCAGGGACACCATCCTGGCTAATAAGCATTGATAGACCTAACCTCCATGAATTTATCTAGCTCTTTTTTGAACCCTGTTCAAGTCGAGCTCATCACAACCTCCTCTGGCAAGGAGTTCCACAAGTTGACAGTGCACAGTGTGAAGAAAAAACTTCCCCGTGTTTGTTTTCAACCGGCTACCTAATAATTGGTGACCTCCTAGTTCTTGTGTTACAGGAACAAGTAAATGACATTTTCAAACCTTCCCGTTTATTGTAGGCAAAAGGCAGCCTGTGGAGTGTCTGCCTCTGACCCTGACAAACACGGACGAGCTTCAATCCTGTCCCTGATTTTAGGTGTGACGGGCACTCTCCTCAGATGGATTGATCTGGGGGTGTGGAGATAGGGGAGCCAATGGGGCACAGATTTTAAGTCTAGAAGGGACGTCTCATCTGACCTCCTGTGTAGTACAGGCAATAGAACTATCCCACCCTGCCCTCTGAGTCCTTCAGAGCTAGATCCAAACAGCTGCCTGCTGCTGGCATGCAACGGGGACTTGGAGGGGGTTGGCCATGGAAGCACTGTGGGCATCTCATAGCCATTCTGTGCACTGTGAAGAAAGAGAATCGCCTTCAGCCCTGAACATCCCCCATGGAGATCCGTAGCACAGGGTCCCAGCTGCCGGCGAGGAGCAGGGGCGGAGCGACTTGCTAGTGTTCTGTCCCATAGAAGGGGCACAGAGGAAGGACGGGTTTGGGTCTACACCATGTCGCCGTGTGGACAACGGGGTGTGAATCACATTGACGTAGGACAATGTTCTTGCAAACCAGGTACCTTGTAGTTTGCACCGGCACTGTCCACACCCGGCTGTGAGATTGCAGCACCTCGCGGTCATAGCCCGGGACTCGGTTTGGGGCCCGTTCCCACCTCTGCCATCGACCCCCTGGGCGTGCGATTGCGTCGCCTCGCTGCAGGTCCCCAGCTGTAAACCGAAGGCCGTTATCCAGCCTTTCTCCGTTCTCGTCTGCGCACGCTGCCAGGACTTCAGCGTCGCCGCTGCTGCGTCTCACTCTGCGGGGCTGCGGCAGATGGAGCGGGGCTTTCGGGCATCTTTAATACGAAGCCACTAGCATCTCAGAAGCTGCGCCATCTTCTCCCGCCTGGAAAAGCCCCAGGAAAATAACGGCCCATCAGCTCGCTTTCGAGGCTGTTGTTCTTCCGTCAGCACAGAAAGAAGAACCCGCCCTGCGTGGGATCCCATGTGCAGGGGGCCGGTGGCCGGATTGATTTCCAGAACTAATAAATCCTCGGCTGTGTGCTCATTGTATTCAAATAGAGGCGCCAGCAAGATTTATGGTCGGCTCTTCGGAAAGAGAGAGACTGCTGGGGAGGGAAGGGGGGGAGGGAAGGGGAGGGGAGGGGCGTTCCCCCCAGATTAAATGCTTTCCATTTGGCAGCTCTAATTGTTTTATTAATAAGCCTTGTGTGTTATTTATCATTGCTCAGTACAATGACCTACCAGCCTTTACAAAAAAAATGTCTTTACAATATATGGAACAAGTGCCGGTTCTAAAACTCTCATTCATGTAAGAGTTTACTTGAGGGGTGTCTTGTGTAGGGGTGATGTTCCCCCGGGCGGTGAGCCAGCACAAGGCTTATCCATCCGTTAGTCCCCCATAAACCCCGAGGGGGGAGCTGACATTGACCCTTTGTTCAGAGTCGAGGGTTTCCCTAGAGTCGGTGGTGAGCACTACCTTTGCCACCCCGCACCCCCAGGTTATGACGGGAAAAAGTGGTAGGACACCCTTCCCCATCAGCCATAAAGAAAGGAAAGGGGCCCCAGACCCCCTGAAACCAGCGCGCAGCTCAAGAACACATGCCCTAAGTAAGGGTGTTCAATTCAGATTAATTCACTAATCGAATAGTCGACGGGATTTTCATCGACTATTCGATTAGTCTATAAGGGTGCCTCTGCCTTCGAACTGTAGCAAGAGCCCTGCGCTCCCTGCGCCACCTCAGCCTTTGAAATGTACAAGAGCCCTCCTGGGGCTCTTGTACATTTCAAAAGCAGAATCGCAGTAGAAGCCGTGCGAGCGGAGACGGCTTCAGTCCTCGCTCGTGCCGTTTCCGCTGCGCCTCGACCTCCCCTGCCCCACGCGGAGACGGTGCTGGGGGCAACCGGCTTCTAAGCCCACTCCCCCCAATGTCAGCTCCTTCCCCCCCTTTCCCCCTTGCTGCCTCTCTCTGATAGAGGCAGCAAGGGGGGGAAATGACTAGTCGCATCACTAGTTGACTATGCGATAAGCTTATGCCCATTGGATAGTCGACTGGTCGCTTCCATCCCGAACTCTAAGAGTGGCCAGGCTGGAATCTTAGAGGATTTTTGTTATGGGGAGTGGATGGCAGGAGGCGTCCCTTTCCGTTTCTTTCTGCCAATAGCAGCCGATGCAATGGTCCCTGTACTCCGAGCCCATGAGCAGCCACCCAGGAGTAGACATGTCGGTGGTTACTAATTAGCGTCACCTAGGTTACTGGGGATTGGTTAACCGGTGGCCTGACTAGGCTGGAGCAGCCCTCTCCCCGGGGTGGGCTCCCGGAGCAGCCCCTGCCCCGGTGGGCCTGGCCTGGACAGAGCAGCCCACCATGCCACAGGCAGGGGGCGCTCCAGTCCAGCGAGGCCCCCTCCTGCCCCATTGAAGCAGTTGCAGGTTAAACGTCTCGTTTAAACGGTTATCTGATTAGACGGGATTTTACATTCCTGCCCAGGAGAGATTCAGATGCCACCGAGCTGTTTAGCAGAGCGCCCCCAGCACCCGCAGCCAGCAGCATCGTTCCCACTGAGGGGTGCGCCTGCGTGGCCGCGCACAAGAAATTCTTCCCCACCCTCCTCCTCTGGCCAGCTGAGACGGAGTGGTGGGGGAGCCACTAGGGCGGGGGCTGGAACCTGCTGCAGCCACGTGGCAGGGGAGGAGGCCTACTCCAGTGACTGAGCTGCCACGTGGCAGGGGAGGAGGCCTACTCCAGTGACTGAGCTGCCACGTGGCAGCGGGGGCCAGGGCCTATTCTGGCAGATGAGGCCGGGAATGTGATCTCCTGCATGGCTGGGGGGGAGGGTGGGGTTGTGTTATGGTGGCCAGGAACGTGTGTACGTTAATAATTTGAGTGCCACAGTGGCACAAATCCAAACCACCTCAATATTGGTGCACAAGCCAAAACTCACTTCGCTCGTGGTTGGAAAATCTTAGAGGGAACGCCGGCCAGCAGCATGTTTCTACTGGTGGTGCACATCTGCACATGGCTTAGTACACATAAAACCATTTATTCTGCATGTAGACAGAAAAAATTAGAGGGCATATTGATCAGAGGTTAAGTATCCTTACCGGGAGTGAAGGTCTTTTTTTTTTTTTTGGTCTATTTGGCAAGAAGTTTTTACCTCCCATGACTAATGAACATTCTGGATAAAGTGCACAACTGTTAAAGATTCACTAACACCCTTTGAACTAGAGTTCACTGTCCTAATTTATTATAAAGAAGCAAAAATGAACAAACAAAACTCATTTTTTAACAATACTTCCTGAAAAGGGATCACCTTCAAGCAGAGAAGCTCTGTGGAGTTGAGAGGCTATTTCAGACATCTACACTGAAAGGCACTAGTTCTCAGCAGGGTTGAAGGATCAAAATCAGACCTTTCATGGGATTGTGATATTGAAGGGAAATATAACCAGGGAAATCGTTCCTGACTAGTGCTGGTCAAAAATGTATTTTATTCTCTCCGTAATATAAAGGAACATGGTTGTTTTTTTTGTTGTTGTTCCTATTAAAGTTTTTGTGGGATAATGGGGGAGGTTCATCAAAACACCCAGAACCAATTTTTGGTGGTGTTTTTTGTTGTATAAAACAAAAAAAATCATTTTCCAGGATTTGGGTTTTTTTTTGTCAATAACATTTTTGAGAAACAAATTATTTCATTGTCTATATAGTGAGAAATGTATATATTTATGTAATAATTTTCTGGGGAAGGGCAAATTGATGAAAAGTCTTTAAACATCTGTCCTTCTGGTAGAGAACAAGAAAGTCAACTTGCATCACCCATTAGTAATGTCTGAGAAGGTTGTTTCAAACTTGGATTCCAGTGATCTCTCACTTCACAGATGAAAATATCCAACTTAGGCAGTGACCTTTATTGGGCTGATAGGAGGCAGCAGGGAAAATCCTGGAGGACCTGTCTATGTTTTCACAACAGGGGAACAAGCAAAGCTAATGACAGAACATACCCTATCTAGTGATTCCTGGTCTGTTTGAGAGGCTGCCAATAGGAATTGACTTATTCATGTTGCACAACTGAATTTCTCAACTTCTGGTTGCAGTTGGCAGCTTAAGAGGTTCCTTGCTGGAAACGGACTTTCACCCCCGGGTAGTGACACGGTGTACACATGGGTCATATTTGCAGTGGGAAAATTGACACACCTGATTTGAACATGTAGGGATCAAACTTGTAAATTTGGCTTCCTCTTTTTTTTTTTAAGAGTCATCCGTGCTGAAGCCAAACGATCCGTGATGTTTTTCTGAGCTCTTACCTCTCTCAGATTTGGAGTATAGCATCTCAGTAGAATGAGGATGATGGAGATGTTATCCCTGAACACAGTTGTAAGAACTCCTCCCTCCGACTGATGTCAAGCTCAGAATTGCTTCTTTTCCAAGAAAGACTTGGTGTGTTTAGACAGTTCTGGGAGGGCGCTGTAGTACCTTGCTGAAAACAAGCAGGTCACAAGATTCATTGTCTCAGTTGTAGGACTTTTCCAGTCTCTGTAAATTAAATTTGCATCACCAGAGAGACCGATATGTTGTTCTTCAGCACCGTAGCCTTTTCAGCCACATTTAAATAGGCGTAGGGTATAGGCAAAGCCATGTGTGGGTTATAGCCTGTCCTGATATTTGCTTCTAGACTAACAATGCTAAGATATGGAACTGAAATAAAATCCTAGATGAAAGCAGCAATTAACAAACAAGTCGCCCTGACTTTACCATACTGTATTCCGTAAACAGGTTCATTCTTGCATCCAGGCGGTTCATGAAACTTAGTACAGACCAGGAAATGTTACCTCAGCATTTTTTTAAATTCCGTAATGACCCTCGTACCTAAGTACACACCCTACACTTAGCTGCTTCTAAGTACTTCCCCGGTTCATTACGGCACGTCCCTGTTTCTTGAGGCATCTCCATATTGCTCTCGTGTTCTTACGACAGCTTGCTGGAAAACTGCGCGGAGGCTCGCCAGCTCTTAACACACGGAGCCCGAGAGGTCTCATTTCTGAGCCTGCATTAAAAATGTTTGCAGCTCTAGTATTCAAATCTGTGAGCCAACAGCGGGAGCCTTTCATATGAATGGCAAAACTTTCTTTGAGCAGGATTTGACTCTGCAGAAGCCATACTAAAGAGAAAACATGTCTAGCTCCTCCAGATTAGCTCTCCTCGTCTCTCTGCTTCTCCAGAGCAGGGCCGTTGCCTCTGGCAACTTCTCTGGTCCAGTGTCCAGTTCAGTTTTAAATAGTTCAAGCCAGCGGGACTTCTATCACTTCCCCAGGGAGACCATTCTAATACCACTGGCGCCTTTATGATTAGGAAATGTTTCTATTTAATTATTGTAGCATAATTCCCTCTTTCCTTCATACTTGAAGCCCATCCAAAGGTCTGCTAGGCTGTCTAATTACTGGGTACATCCATCCCCTCTAGTAATACCTGCTCGTTTCAGTCTGATGGAAATTGTTTGGAGTTTGGGGGCATCTATTTTCATTTCATTCAGTAGGATGTTTGTTTGTCCAGACCCACTGGGTCCCAGGAGAGGAAAAATAAAACCCATGGGAGAGCTGGAGAGCCAAACAGCTGGCTGTTATTTTACCTTTCGTTATTGAGTGACGTTCTTTTACCTTTCTCTCTTAAGAGCACGTGCAGTGTTGTGCAGACATTGTAATGCTGATTCGAAACGCCACAAGACACATGTGTCTTCTCTTCCGCAGGGTGGGTATCCCGTGCCCGCCACGGCCTCAAACACTCCCTTGTTCCGACCTGAGGATGAGCTGGAACATCTGACCAAGAAGATGCTGTACGACATGGAGAATCCCCCCTCAGATGACTATTTCGGTAAGTGCCGTGTCACTTGGGCTAACTCTCCCCGGGGCCTTTTGATCTCTGTACCACCCTCCGCAGTGGGGAGAATTGGCAGCCCCCCTGCTAATGCAATGGCAGTCATGATGTTGGAGTCTCTTGATATGTTTGGGGTAATTTTTCAGAGCGATCCCTCTAATTTCAACATCCATCTGGTGCTCACTCACTGACCAGTATCTAAGTTCAGTGTTTCATTGCCTGGGTCTTTCTGACACCATCAGTCTACAACCTTCGGAGCTATAGGGCCAAATTCAGCCTGAATGTAAATTGGTGCAAAATCATAGGGCCTGCTTCTTTTTCCACTTACATGGGTGTAAAGCAGTGGTTCTTAAACTGTTGGTCGGGACCCAGAATGGGTCTTGATGACCCCACGTTAATGGGTCTCCAGGGCTAGCTTAGTCCCAGGGCCTGGGGCTGAAGCCGACACCCAAGGGTTTCCGCTCTGGGGGCAGGTCTCAGGTTACATGGCTGAAGCTTCGGGGCTTTGGCCCCACTCAGTGGGGTAGCAGGGTGCATGCTTCTGGCCCCGTGCAGTAATGTGCGTTGTCAGAAAGGATTCACAGGGGCAATGGGCTTTGAGAGCCGCTGGTGTAAAGCAAGAGCAATTCCATTTGTGTCAGTCAGTTTTACACCGATCTAAGGGCATGTCTACACCACGGAGAAGATCAATCCTCTAGAGATCGATCTTCTAGCGTTCGATTTAGCAGGTCTAATGTCGACCTCCCCCCCCCCCCCCCCAAAATCAAACGCTGAAGGCATCCCCCACCGGTGCCCTGCACTCATTCTGCGAGGAGTAAGAGACGCCGATCGGAGCGTGTGCTCCCTTCAGCCTCCCGCAGTGTAGAAGCAGCGGCGGCTCAGCTTAAGATAAGCCGAATCCAGCTTCCATTTTGTGAAGCTGGACAGCGTACCTTAAGCCAGCCTGCCTGGTCTAGTGTCGACCAGGCCTAAGTGAAGCGAAACTCCGGCCCAGTGGACTTCAGTGGAAATACTCCAGGGTTGATCATGACCTCTAATAAGGATGTCATCTTGCTTGTCTGAACGAGATGGGCCACTAGGTCCCTTTGTAAAGGTATTTCATTGTGGTATCTCGTGTCTCTGTGTAAAATACAAGTTAGGGTGAGCGTTGAATTGTGTGGTGAAGCCAAGCACCTCCCTCATTCTTCGGGGTCTCCACTTTCTGCTCTTCCGTTTCTCATAAGCGTGGCTGAGAGATCCATCGGGGAGAGACAATGGTTATGAGACGGAACTTTGAGCTTTGCTCGGGATTTAAATTTGTGAAGCTGAAATATTTATGTCGTGCTGGCTAAGGCTGCATCACCAGGTGACTTGACTTCTTTCAGAGGGTGGGTTTTGACAGAGAGAGCTCGGTCGCGCACAGGGGTGGGATATAAAGCCCTTCTGCTTTGTGGTTTGGAAACAATGATCATTTGCCACCCAGTGGCTGATGAGCTTGCATGAAAGCAGTAAGTTACCTCACTCTAGCACCCAGGAGAGGTCCCCAAATCACTAACGCAGTCAAATATCGCCAGCTGCGTTGTCCTCAGCAGTAGGGGCAAAGACTGATTGGCTGTGGCAAAAACTAGGAGACCCGCAGCTGACATACTTACATCTGGGCACCTAACAATCCCCTGATGGCATGTAATTCTTAGGGACTGACTCACGCATCTCAAGCGAGGTCTCCGGTCTCAGTTTTCTTTTAAACATCATTAACCAGCTGGAGGAAGATGATTAACATGTGCCTGGTCGTTTTCCTAAATTCCTCCTCAGTTCTGCTCAGCCTCTTGTGTGCTCCATACAGCATTTTGGGGGAAGTATCCATGGGTCATCTACAAAGAGCAGGGCAGGTAGTGGAGAAATCCAGCCTGGAATACAGCCATAAAAGAACGTAAGAGCAGCCAGACTGAGTCAGACCAAAGGTCCATCCAGCCCAGTGTCCTGTCTGCCGACAGTGACCAATGCCAAGTGCCCCAGAGGGAGGGAACACAACAGGTAATCATTACATGATCCCTCTCTGATCATCCATTTCCAGACAAACAGAGCCTAGAGACACCATTCCTACCTATCCTGGCTAATAGCCATTGATGGACCTAACCTCCGTGAATTTATCTAGCTCTTTTTTGAACCCTGTTAAAGTCCTGGTCTTCACAACATCCTCTGGCAGGGAGTTCCACAGGTTGACTGTGCGCTAAGTGAAGAAAAACTTCCATTTGTTTGTTTTAAACCTGCCACCTATTCATTTCATTTGGTGACCTCTAGTTCTTATGTTATGGGAACAAGTAAATGACTTTTTCCACCCATCATGATTTTATAGACCTTTATCCTATCCCCACCTTAGTCTTCTCTTTTCTAAGCTGACAAGTTCCCAGTCTTTTTAATCTCTCTTCATATGGCACCCCTTCCAAATTCCTAATCATTTTTGTTGCCATACGAGGTGATAAAACCAGATACCCACACAAGTCACTTAAAAAAGTAACTTAAAATATTCCAAACTTGCCTCGCGGTTGAATTGAGGATTTTTTTTTCATGTATAAAAAGGCATTTTGACCTCACAGTGAAGGAAGGGAGTGCTCTCTCTCTCTCTCTCTGTTGCTGCTTATGCTGTATTCATTCTGTGGATATGGAAAGCCACTCTCCAGGGCTAATAGTCTAGCACCTTTCGCCAGCATTAAACCTGTTTGGAAAAATTTAAGGACTAGGGAGCTGTCCTATGGACTTTGCACAGTTAACAGTCTGAATCAATCTCTCTACCTTTGAAGCTGTCCTGCATTTATTTAGCATAGTACCAGGGACTGTACAAACTGACGATTCACGCCGCACACTGATCAAATAATCAGGGAGAAAAAAAAAGGACAAGTGGGCAGAGACATTGACTCTGATCTGCTTTAAATATCTTCTGCCTGAGGTCTAAATGCCATGGTAATTGTAGCATCCCAGATAGCTGTCAGCTAATCACTTTATTAGTTTGAATTTAGAAAACTGGATCTTGGCATATTAAAAGTTGGTTAAGAGCAGAGAGGTTTTGAACTGAAGAATCCAATTAACCTTGGCGGAAAGCTTCAAGGCGTTCTATTAAGTCATGAAAATGATTTGTCCAAATAATTACATTTGAACTGGCATGCGAAAGAAAGGTCATTTTACGTGGTCCGTCAGCACTCCGGGTCTTCTCTTTAGGAGCTCTCCTCCTGCTAGTCGGTTTCGCTTTTCACTTCTCGGGCTTCCATCAGGTTGTTTATTTTCTGGATGCTGTGTCGGAAGTGAAGTGGGGCTCAGCAAAGTTCTGTCTGTTCCTAGCTCCAGAAGTCTCGGCTAGACCCCCTACAAGGCTAGCAGATGAGTTCAGAGACAGGGCAGCTTGCAGTTCCATCAGCTCTCTTTTCACCAGAGCACACCCTTGCAGCTCTGCTTGATGGAAATTACTGTAGACGATTTCACACACAAGGGACTCGCTCTAGCCAAGAAACATTTTAAAAGAAATCGCCCAAGCATATACAATTGAAGGCAAGGGATCGTTCATGTGCAAGGAGGAAGACACTGCTGCCGTGTAATCAAGGTAGGGCCCATTAAGGCCTTGCCAGTTAAGAGCTTGCCACAAGCAGCGGGCTAATCAGGGCTAGGGTTGCCAGATGGTTTAAGAAAAAATAAACACCCCTCTTTGCCCCCCCCCCCCAAAAAAAATTGGGAAAAAATTCTGTTGAGAAAAAAAAGGGCGGGGGGAGACCAAAGTTGTTAAGCAAAAAAAAAGCCTTTAAATGGCCCCGTGCTCCTCACTCCCCCACCAGATGCGGCAGGGCAAAATTGTCCCCGCCGGCCTTCCGTCTGAGGGAAACAGGAAATATCGAACATTTCACATGTCCGTTATTTTCTGGTTTTTTTACCCGATTGGGGACCCAATTAATGGGCAGTCTGGGCGAAAACTGGACACCTGGCAACCTTAATCAGGGTACCTGCGGCCAATTAAGGCC
This sequence comes from Pelodiscus sinensis, assembly GCF_049634645.1. NCBI lineage: Eukaryota > Metazoa > Chordata > Testudines > Trionychidae > Pelodiscus > Pelodiscus sinensis. The sequence continues at coordinate 52,360,706 of NC_134720.1, forward strand.
TGCCGGGGCCAGTTTAAGTGGCTGCCTCAGGAAGGGCAGGGGAGAGGGCCAAGGGCTGAGAGGGAAGAGGTGCACTGAGGGAGCTGAGGACTGGGAGTGTGGTAGAGAGTGCTGTGGAGAAGCAGGAGGGGCTGTTCTGGGAGGGATCGTTTGGGAAAGTGGCCCGGGAAAGGCTGCAAGATGGAGTGAAGGAAAAGCCGCCAGTTCCTCAGGGTCGCTGGACTGGAACCTGGGGGAGTGGGGAGGCCCAGGTTCCCCCCAACCCTCCCCACACCACTTCAGAGTCTGCCCCTGAGAGGGGAGACCAGGACTATGAAGGGTTTCACTCCAAACTATGGACCAGCTTCTGAGAAGATGGCTCAGTAGGCCCTGAGCTTTGCCTCTAATAAAGGGCCAGAGACCGGGTGGAGGGTCACGGTGAGCCTCTGAGACCAGACTAACCACCAAGAAGCGCAGGACCCTCAGGCCACAGCTAGAACTTTGCCACGATAGAGAGAGGTGGTGACCGGGCAGCTCCTCAGGATAAGGCATCTCGGCAGCGGGCTGCGGATGGAGTTTGCCGTGCATCCCAGCCATCCGGCGTGCATGCACAAGATGGCTGTTTGCTCGGTGCTGTGCGGGCCAAAATGCCTTTCCTCGTGGTTCATTCCACGTTATGGCGGCGGGGTGCATACAGGGCTCTTGATTCCCCAGGGAGAGCTTTGGGAAGATTTTTCTTCTGTGCTTCTGAGGACCTGGTTCTGCTCTCAGCAGTGACAGCCCACAGGCTCGGGGAAATTCCTTCGGATTTGCTCCATGGCGAATGAAAGGAAAGACACCTCCACTGGCATGCCGATAACCACACTGGGACTTCAGCTCCTCGTGCTGTTTATTCCTCCTCCTGGCCGGCCTCACCCTGGGATTCGGCAATATAAATGACTGTATTGTTATGGCAACTAGCAAGGCTTGTCTCTTGGTAACCGGGGAACACGGCGCTTGCTACACACGCAGGCCACTGGTTGGCTTCTGCCACAGCTCGCGAATGCAAGAAAGGGCGCAGCTTTGGCATTGTGAGTTTTCCTGAGGGGCGACCATTTGCTAAACAAACCAGGCCAGGGGCAGACGAACAAGAGAGCCGACAGTCTCCGTGGGCCCCTGGGCAAGCTGGGGGCCTTGCTCCACACCCACAGAAGGGGCGGGGCCTGGGGCAGCAGGGGGCGGGGCCTTGAGCAGCCAGCCCTCAGCGCCACCTAGAGCATGCCTACGCTCACCCCTGAGCTGCCCAGAGTGCGCAGAGCTTCAGCAGTGATCTAAAAGGTCCGGACCGTGGCTAGGAGCCCCAGACACCTTTGAATCGCCCCCAGGCAACCATCCCCTTGTCCGTTCATCCCCCATTGGAGGGCCTGCAACCAATTGATCAGAAACAGAACTACTACCTGAAGTCCCAACCCCAGAATTTTGATTGTGGACGGTAAAATGCTTTGGAACAGCAGGACGTTTTTGGTTTTAGCTTCCTGGTGAAGTTTGAATCTCTGGCAGTCAGCAAAGTCATATTTTCCCGTCTAAATGCAGCTGGTTTGATAATAAACACACTTAAAAGAGAGCGAGTGCAGAGCACCAGGCTATGATTTGGACAGAGAAACTCTGCTGGCTGTCCCAGACGGTAACACGAAGGTGGCTTGCGGGTCATTGAACAGCACCGTTTTTTGTCTTGACTCGGAATAAAGAAAGACTGTAATTTCCTAGTGTCTGCTAAGAAGCATGAAACGCTATGATGAAAAATCAGTGCATGTGTCCTTTTGTGGGGCAGCAACCCGCGGTGACCTCCTTACCCAGTATTCAAAGATCAACCGTATTCATTTAACAACTTCCCACGTGGGCAAGTTGATTGATTATTTATTTAAGCAGCAATGCCACAAATGTGCTAGCTGCTATGAAAATGCATCGCAGGACATAGTCTCTTCACTGAAGAGGCTGCAAGCTATGAAGAGAACGGTGCGGCTCTCCAAACCCTTTTACAGAGGAGAGATAGAAGGAGAGAGAGAGATCAGGGCAGTGGTCACTAACCGGGAGATCGGGATCGACTGGTAGATCTGCGACCCTCTGGCAGGTGATCCTGACCAGTTTGGCCAGGAAGCTATCAAGTGCCAGCACTTCAGCTGCCCCTCCTCCCACTGCTGCGCATCTCCGGCCCTTTGCCTTGGAGCAGTTCCCCCATGAGCCTCCAGCTTGCTGTGCAGGGCAGGGGAGGGAGAGGAGGGTGCTGATGTCAAGGTGCCCCCTTCTCCCATCCTGTATCCTGTCTCCATAGAGCAGAGAGGGGCACCACAGGACTTGGGATAGAGCAAGCTTGCTGGCTGCTTTTGGGAGTGGTGCAAGGGCAGGGCATGGGTGAGCCTGCCTTAGCCCCCTGCACCACCACGTAGGAGCCACCTGAGGTAAGCAGGGCCCAGCTGGAATCCACAACTTAAACCCCTGCCCCAGTCATTAACTGCCTCCTGTACCTGAAGCCCCTGCCCAAGCCCTGAGCTCCTCTGCATCCAAACACCCTCCCAGAACCCGCTCCGACACCCCAACTGCCTGCCCCAAGCTCAGCTCAGAGCCCTTCACACTCTAAACCCCTTAACCCAAGACCAGACTCTGCACCCCAACCTGCTGCCCCAGCCTGGTGAAAGTGAGTGAGGATGGGGGAGGCAGGGAGGAGGGAGTGAGCAGGGGCGGGGCCTCAGAGAGGGGCGGGGCAAGGAGCACAAAGGAGGTGGGGCCAGGATATTTGGGTTTGAAGTAGATCTTGGGTTGCACTTAAATTCAAAAAATGATCTTGTGCTTAAAAAGGTTGGAGACCCCTAGATTAAGGGATTTGTCCAAGGTCACACAGGAAGTCTGTGGCAGAATTGAAACCTGAACGAAGAAACTTCCAGAGCCCTGTGTGCCATTAATCACCATTTTTCTCATTTGAAGACAAAATCATCAACATTTTGTTTCCTCTGGTGTAGTTTAGTACAACTTTACTTAAGATCTATCAGCATTGAAATCAGAACCATATGGGGAGAACAGGGGGAGTTAATAACATGGCTGTGAAAACAAGACAGGGAAAAAAGCCACTCCAGGATCAAATTTAGTAATCTTAAGTGATATTAGTGTATCACTTTCAGCTATCGCACTGCAGAATTTAGATAATACGCAGCTATTATGAAAATTGATAATTCACCGTAGTAATCTGTTACTTTCCAGTCTAACAACCAGCATCCGATTACAGGGTGGTGTGGATTGTTTCTTCTGTTTTTCATTGTTAGCATTTGTCCTCTTTGAAAATTTGTATTGGTGTTTTTGTCTTTAGCCTGTGGTTTTCTCGGGGTGTTTTGAATGTCACGTTGTTTAGTCGGGGACGGCTCTTTTATCGGAGAGTGAAATATACCAAAGAAACATTATAAACAGAACTTTCTCATGTATTGAGTGTTCTCCCCTGGCGTTTTTCAGTCGGAAATGTACAGAAAGGGTGGTTGTTTTTTTTTAAGGAATCATTTTGACTCAGATTGTGAGAGATGACTCATAACCCACTTTCTCATCTGAGAGGTGTAAAAGAAAAATTCCAACTCTGCCGTTGGCGTCAGCATAATCGATACGGCGTGCTTGTCAGAGGCACAGAGAGGAAGAGGCGCATCAGAAGAACAAAAAGATTCAGAAGTGGCACAGAACTCTTTCATTTCTTCCTGAATTTGCCAGTGCCCCACAGTGGCTAGTCATGTCGTCCACAGAGCACACCAGCCTCCAGTCAGAGTGTCAGAAGAACGTAAGAACGACCATACTGGGTCAGACCAAAGATCCATCCAGTCCAGTCTCCTGTCTGCCAACAGTGGCCAATGCCAGGTGTCCCAGAGGGAGTGAACAGACCAGGGAATGATCAAGTGATCGCTCTTCTCCACCCTCTGACAAACAGAGGCTGGGGACACCATTCCTTATCCATCCTGGCTAATAGCCATTAATGGACCTAACCTCCATGAATGTATCTAGTTCTCTTTTAAACCCTGTTAAAGTCCTAGCCTTCACAACCTCCTCAGGCAAGGAGTTCCACAGGTTGACTATGCGCTGTGTGAAGAAGAACTTTCTTTTATTTGTTTTAAACCTGCTGCCCATTAGTTTCATTTGGTGGCCCCTAGTTCTTATATTACGGGAACAAGTAAATAACTTTTCTTTATTCACTTTCTCCACACCACTCATGATTTTATAGACCTCTGTCCTATCTCCCCTCCCCCCCTTAATCTCCTCTCTTCCAAGATGAAAAGTCCCAGTCTCTTTAATCTCTCCTCAAATGGGACCCATTCCAAACCTCTAATCATTTTAGTTGTCCTTCTCTGAACTTTTTCTAGTGCCGGTATATCTTTTTTGAGATGAGGAGACCACATCTGCATGCAGTATTCCAGATGTGGGTGTACCATGGATTTATATAAGGGCTATAAGCTATTCTCCATCTTATTCTCTATCCCTTTTTTAATGACTCCTAACATCCTGTTTGCTTTTTTGACCGCCGCTGCACGGTGTCCTTGGCTAAGACGCAAGGTCGGGATGCCGGGACATGAATGGTCCGAATGGGTATTCAAATCACAAACCTCCACTTCAACAGATCTGTAGATACCGAAATGCTGCCCATCAGTCAGGGACGCAACCTCATCTGACTTACAAAACAAGCCGTAGGCTTGGAACCATCTTGTCTTTGGGAGAGCATTCTGTTCACGGCTTGGAGGGCAGATGGCAAACCTGAGGTCCTGTGATCCACCAGGTTGAACCTTTCTGGACCAGAATTCTCTGATCTGGAAATATCCATCGTCCAGCACGATTTGAGTGAGATGGATGGCCACTTTTCATGGGCGTGGCCAAGTCTCCCGCGGCTCCCATGAGGTTTGTTTACAGCCCCAGTCCTGGCTCTCAGTGTTCTGTGCTGTGATTTAGCTCTGATTGACCCCTCAATGTCTTCTCAGAGCCCAGAGAGCTGTGGAAGGTTTGGCAATGCTGCTAGACAATATTGACCTCCTGTTGCCCGGAAAATTCTCTCGTTCGGGATTGGTCAGGTCCCGAGGGTGCTAGACTAGAGAGGTTCAACCTGTAGTAATAAGATTCTGGTGGCCAAGAATTGAAACTGTAAAATCAAGTCTAATTCATTATAGACAGGCCTTAATTTATGAATGAAGTTTCTTGTATTAGATCTTTTGGGGGGTTTTTGGTCCCTCCTAAGCCTGGGGCGAATATAAAAGCTATAGCCAGGAATTACCACTTTCTTTACAGAGTTCCACAAGTCTTGGAGGAGGAGGCTCCACCAAGGGTCAAGAAGGAAATTCCACCCACCCCAAGAACAACATTGCTTGATTAGCTCCATTGCACAATTAGCTTCTAGGCATTCTGGGAATAAGGAAGGAAACCGTTCCACTCAACACAGCATTGCACGTTAATCTACAGGAGAGATGATAGATAAATGTATGCGGCATTTGCAGCATCAAATACTGGCCATAGCTAACAGGCTACTGAACTTGGTGGACGAATGGTCTCAAATACTGTTCCCTTCTCACTTAATCCATTTTCCTTTCTGGAGCCTATCATAGCTTTCGCATCTCCTTACAATTCTTATTCCCCATCGGAATGCATCTGTGTGCTTTTTCTTATTAATCCAGCCTTGTGTTCCATTCGTCCAGGAAACCGCAACACCCTATTGTGACACCATTTCCTCCACAAATGCCGGTTCCTGGCAATAGCCTTACAAGTTCCTCGCTCGCTCTTGTGGCAAATGCATGTTCCGATTGTGATGACACATGAGTGAACAGAGTCAATGATTTGTAGCTGTTTATGGGGAGGGGGCAGTTTCTGAGGACCAGAGAGAGTTTCGGGGTGGGGGACGGTGCATGGTTTGCATTATATTTTTGGTTTTAAAAATCTGCTATTTGCCGGAGTGTCCGTATTTACTCCTCCTCTGAATGCCCTGCCTGGGTCATTCATTCTAGCTGCTCCTCCGCACTGTCATGTGAGGAATGAGCCTGCCTCCTTCACTCGGCCTTTATCACACACTCTTGAATGAGTGGGAGAGAGGGAGCTACATTTCTGATGAGCCTCCTATTTCTGAACGTGGTGATAGGGTTACCAGGTGTCCAGTTTTTGCCTGAACTTTCCATTATTCGGATACCCCCCATCCAGTTTAAAAAAAAAATCTGCTTTCCTTAGAACGGAAGCCCGGTGGGGACAATTTTCCCCTGCTGTGTCTGGCGGGGTGGGGGAATGAGGAGCACGGGGCCATCTAAAGGCTCAGCGCCTCCCCCCTTTTTTTTTGCTCAACAAGTTTGGTCTCCCCTCCTCCTCCCCCCTCCCCCCCCCCCCCCCGAGTCACACATCCATCCCCGTTCTGTGGGCGTTGGGTTGGCGTTTCTTCTCCTGGCAAGAGCTAGTGAGACTCTAAATAGTATTTTGTTAACAGAGGGGGTGGTGCCCCCCGTTGGGGGGGTGGGGAGCTCGTAGTGTGAGAGATACAGGAAAGAGGACTTAGTTTGAGCAGGCCGACCTTCACGTGAGTTATAGCGGCTGCATCAGAACCCAGCTTGCAAAGAGATTTCCTTCCTCCCTGGAGATGGGCTGGCAGTCCCTTGCAAATCCTCGCTAGATCTGAAACATCTTCAGTAGCACTGACTCTCAGAGTTTGGGGGGGGGGGGAGGAGCGGAGAGGTGAATGAAGTCACAACAACTTGGAAGCAAACTGAGGGCAAAGTTTGGCGCGTTTGAAAATCCCATCCCATGTCTTTACAGTTACAGACTGCAAACCCCTGGGCTTGATCAAAACATCAGCTGCCAAGTGCGACATGCGTCTGTAATTCCCCAGTGACTGCTCATTCAGTAACACCCCTGCTGTCACTGAACCGGTCATAACCTCTTCCTCTAGGCGCATTTGCTTTCTAAATATAGGCTTGGTGTTTTGTTTTTGGGTGGTTTTTTTTTTTTTTACGTGCAGAAATATTGTCTAGTGTTTTTGCATAGGATAAAATAAAAAGGAAGATTAAATATAAGATGCACTGTCTGACTGCTACATAATAATAGCGCTTATTTGGAGGGGCAGAGCCAATCGTCATGGGATGGAAGTAACACAGGACGCGAATTTGCCATTCTGTTCAGTGCAAGCAGAGTTTGGCCGTTTTCTGTTAACGGCCAGTTGCTAGTCCGGGATAGGTCTGGCATGGTCTGACATGACCTGTAAATTCTCAGGCCTTGTCTACCCAAAAAAAAGCTGTGCCAGTTTTACTTGCTATGTGATTTCAAACTGATTTAGATAAACTGCTGCCCATGGCCATGCATGGAGCTGAGGGTGCTGACGTACCCCCTGCCTGGAAGTGGCGTCCATTCAGAGTTGATAGCTTTGGTTCTGTGGCTTTGAGCACCCCGCTATAAAAAATTGTTCCCAGGCTGCTGAGCCCGTGTGGATCTTCTCTGAGTGTAATCCAGGCTTCGGTGAAATTGATGTTGAACTGGTTTTACTTGGGATCACTTTCCACACAGGTTTGTCCTGGATTAAAAAGTGATTTACATTGAATCCGTGCACTTCCTTGCATGTCTGTAAGGACTGAGCCAGTTTCTAATATCATAACGTTCCTGCCTCAGGGAATGCTCCCTCAGAGTGGCGTTTTTGTCCCCCTGTAGTGGGTAGGCCCCAAATGGAGCCTTATGGATCTGCAGCTGCCTCTCAACTGATGGGCCTCAAGCTGGAGAGGCGTTTGTGCTTTGAGATCCAGAAGCTAGGGTTGCCAGATAGTTTAACAAAAAATATCGAACATCTCTCCCCTCCAAAAAAAAAAATATGGGAAAAATTCTATTGAGAAAAAAAAGAGGGGGGGGGGGGGCGACCAAAGTTGTTGAGCAAAAAAAAGAGGGGGAGCGCTGCACCTATAAATAGCCCCGCACTCCTCACTCCTGCACCCCCGCCAGATGCAGCAGGGGAAAATTGTCCCCGCCGGGCTTCCGTCCAAGGGAAACAGGAAATACCGGACATTTCACATGTCCGGTATTTTTTTTATTTATTTATTTTTTACCGGACGGGGGACCTGAATAACGGCATCCGGGCGAAAAGCAGACACCTGGCAACCCTGCCAGAGGCTCTAGGTCTAAACTCCACAGGCAGCTCAAACAGAGGCGTGGTGCTGATGTTGACACCCCTGAACTGGATGGGCGAGTACCCTCCCTCCAGCTAGGCAGGGGGGCATGCGGGTGGTGCAAGTCGGAGAGCTGAAGGCTGCCTCGGCCTGTGCCGTCCCTGGTCTGTGGATGAACAGAGGGCTTCCTTCTCCAGAGCCGTCCAGCCAAACTGTTTTCCCAAGCTGGGCATTTGGCTTTTAACAGAGAAATGGCGTTTGTAGAGCTGGTTTGACCGGAGTCATTGGACACGGGCAAGGCCTTATTTGGGGGGAGACTGTAGGAAGGTAAGTGGATCATCAGGCTGCCAGTAGATTGTAGCAGCTAAGAAAAAGAGGGACCCCCCCCCGGGGACTGGGAGGGGGACATAAAATAGGGTAAGAAGTCGGTCGGGCATGGGCAGTGCATGCTGAGCTGGGATTGGTTCCTACGAAATGGCCGAGCCCGTCCACAAGCGGGTCATGCAAAGTACAGTAAATACACCGCGATGGGGAAACGAAGAGCTTGGCCGTGTCACTCTGGCGGGGCGGAGCACCGTACTGCCACGTAGCGTGGCTTTGCTGGGTGCCAAAAAAGGGAACCTGAGCGACAAAACTGAGGACAACCAGCGTTCCTGGGGAGCCAAGAGGAAAAAGTTTCGGGGGAGCTCAATCGGTACTTTGTAGGATGTCAATTAATCTCCAGCTCCCAATGTTTCCCTCTCACTCTACCTTGCAGGCCCTACTTCCACTTAGGCAGGGCAGGCTGTCAGGGGCAGGGAGAGAGAAGGAATGAACGTGCCGAAGGTTTATCCGCTTTTGCATCCTTGCTTTTTGCGCAAGCCCTAGGAATACAACAGCGTTCCCTTTAGGATAGGAGAGGATCAGAGACCGACAGGCAGCCCTGTACAGACGTCAGTGGTTCAAGACTTTTACGGTCACAGCACAGAGACGCAGAGGGGGAAATGATCCTTCGGGATATGTGAGATAAATCCCTCAAGCCCTGGATAATTGCAAATATCTTGAAGAATAAGTCACTGGTGAGGCCACATCTGAAGTACTGCGTCCAATTCTGGGGCCCCCATTACAGAAAAGATATGGGTGCATTGGAGAAAGTCCAGTGGAGGGCAACAAAAATTACTAAGGGGTGGGAGCACCCCCTTTATGGAGATTCTCATAAATCTCATGATTTATGAGAAGAAGCTGAGGGATTTGGGCTTGTTTAGTCTGCAGAAGAGAAGAGTGAGGGGGGATTTGAGAGCAGCCTTCAACTTCCTGAAGGGAGGTTCCAAAGAGGATGGAGAGAGGCTGTTCTCAGGGGTGGCAGAACAAGGAGCAATGGACTCAAGTTGCGGTGGGGGAGGTCTAGGTTGGATATTAGGAAAAACTATTTCTCTGGGGCAGGGGAGCACTGGGATGAGTTTCCTAGGGAGGAGGTGGACTCTCCATCCCTAAAGGTGTTTAAGTCCTGCCTTGACCAAGCCCTGGCTGGGATGATTGAGTTGGGGTTGGTCCTGCTTTGGGCAGGGGGTTGAACTCGATGACTCCTGAAATCTCTTCCTGCTCGAGGATTCTAGGATATCACAGGCCGATGACTTGAAGCACAACCCAGCAGGGTCACGCACAAACTGTGCGCCGCATCCCCAGCTGGTGCATGTGAGGGAGTGTCTCCCCATTGATTTGGATGACACTGCACCCATTTCCATCGCTTGAGGTGAAGATCTGCCCCAGTATATATAGAATGAGCACACTGGAGGGGCTAGAGACCTTTGGCTGCTCACTTGCACTCTCGGGGGTGGGGAGAAGGTGGGCAGCGAGGAACTGCTGCAAGGCGAGACGTCTGACAGGTTTTCTTTCGGCATATTCCGACTGATTTTGCTCCTCTTTCGGCCAGCAGCATCCCCTGCTAGCCCTCCGCCCTTCCCCATAGCTGTTCCTTGTGTAGGCGTTTGCCACATCTTAGCTAGAGAAGTATCTTTCCAAAACACGGTCAGCATTTGTGTTTATTTCATACCATCCGCGCCTTGTAGTGGGAAACAAAGGGTTTGGTTTTCCTTGTAAGTGGTGCTGGAGTGCTGAAACCCAGAGACAGGAGCCGCAGGCTCGGAGCATGCGTGGTGGCGTTTGGATGCAGATGTGAAACGAACTCGAAAGTTGCTGCAGCTCTCTGTTCTAGAAACTGGATTGTGGACTTCCCAGGCCCTGACTTGCGTGCTGTGTTTGAGTGCTCTTGGTCCATGCCAGGGCCGAAAACGGAAGGCTTGTGGAAAGGAAAAACCATTTACAAATAGAAAAATGTGACCAAACTGTTCTGAATCTCACAACCCATTTGGTGCATGTGAGTCACTGTTTTATTTAATCCAAATTGAGCCTTACGGGGCTTCCCTTTTCTGTTTTGGATACAAGCTGCAACAAGCCATAACTTTTCACTCGGACAAAATTCTGCCATCCAGCTAGTTGATTTTACAGTATGACTAATAGCTTCCCGGCACCAGCCTATGTGACTTGTCAACACACACACACACACACACACACAAAAGATGCACCACTTTTAGTGAAAGTGAAAATTTGAATTGAGTTCAGTTAAGGTGGTACACACCATCCTGGGGAAAACTCGGATCAGTTTAGGAATGGCTTAGGTCAGTTTAAACATGTCGGCCTGTGGCACCTGCGAGATTAACAAAATATATATGTAGTATCATGAGCTTTCATGGGCCACGAAAATTCATGATACTAGAGTTTCAAAGGGTATGTCTACACTACCACCCTAGTTCGAACTAGGGTGGTAATATAGGCAACTGGAGTTGTAAATGAAGCCCGGGATTTGATTTCCCGGGCTTCATTTGCATATTGCCGGGCGCCGCCATTTTTAAATGTCCGCTAGTTCGGACTCCGTGCCCGTGGCTACACGCGGCACGGACTAGGTAGTTCGGATTAGGCTTCCTATTCCGAACTACCGTTACTCCTCGTGGAGCCTAATCCGAACTACCTAGTCCGTGCCGCGTATAGCCGCGCGGCACGGAGTCCACAGTAGCGGACATTTAAAAATGGCGGTGCCCGGCAATATGCAAATGAAGCCCGGGAAATTCAAATCCCGGGCTTCATTTGCAACTCCGGTTGCCTACATTACCACCCTAGTTCGAACTAGGGTGGTAGTGTAGACATACCCTAAGGTACTACAAGATGACTCGTTTTTAGATCGGTTTAGTTTAAGATAATTAGCAATAGCTTTAAGCCAGCCCAAACTGACTGTGTCCACACACACACACACACTCAGAATCATAGAATCATAGAAGAGATTCAGAAGGTCATCAAGTCCAGCCATCTACCCAAGGCAGGACCAATCCCAACTAAATCAACCCAGCCAGAGCTTTGTCAAGCCAAGACTTAAAGACCTTTAGGGATGGAGATTCCACCCCCTCCCTAGGGAACCCGTCCCAGCGCTTCCCCACCCGCCTAGGGAAAGAGTTTTTCCTAATCTCCAACCTAGACCTCCCCCACTGCAACTTGAGCCCATTGCTCCTCGTTCTGCCACCTGCCCCCACTGAGAACAGCCTCTCTCCATCCTCTTTGGAACCCCCCTTCAGGGAGTTGCAGGCTGCTCTCAAATCCCCCCTCACTCTTCTCTTCTGCAGACTAAACAAACCCAAATGCCTCAGCCTCTCCTCATAGGTCATGTGCTCCAGCACCCGAATCATTTTTGTTGCCCTCCGCTGGACCCTCTCCAGTGCGTCCACACCCTTTCTATAGTGGGGGGCCCAGAACTGGACACAACACTCCAGATGTGGCCTCACCAGAGCCGAATAAAGGAGAATAAACTTAAGTCTTAATTACAACTACACAAGTTTATAACTGGTGCAGTTTTCTCACTTCAGCTTTGTCTGCGCTACAGAGTTTATCTCCTCATCGCTGAGCTGCTAGAGTCTAGCTTTTCCAGAGAGTTGGTCTCTGAGCTGAGACCAAGCATTGGAAGTTTTGACCCCAAAGCTGAACTTTTTCAGCAAGCAAGCAGCATGTGACGACAGACGGATGATAGTAGCTGTGCCTTTTGCTGTTAGGTTTCATTGGTGTCCCCCATGTCCTCTGCATAGACTGGATGTGCTACAGGGAGATCATTTTAAAAATGCTTTGGCCAATTATTGCTACCCATTTTCCCGTCTCCCTCCGCCAATAAGAGCCTGTTCCCTTCACACGATCAATCTAACTCTCAGAGGTGAATCACAATTATAATTACAGTAGAGTCTCGATTATCTGATCTAAACAGGACCAGAGGGTGGTCGGATAGCAGAAATGTCGGCTACTACGGACTACTAATAAAAAACATGGGTATAAATATGTATAAACTCAATTTATTACTCATTCTAATGAAAAAATAAACATCAAACGAAAGTACGACTGCACTCGTGCGTGGTGGGGGTGTGCAGCGCTGATTGTGATTGGCTGTTGTACATGCTGCATTCTTATTCGTCACGTTGGCGGGCGGCACATGACGGTGGGCGGCACGTCGGATAAAACAGAATGTCAGATAAGCAAAGGTCGTAAAATCGAGACTCTTCTGTAATACAATTTTTAATGCCATCAAATAACTACCTTCAAGAAACTCTCGCCCCGTAATGCTGGTGTGGTGTTAAGGGATGGGCCTTGCCGAAGCTAAACCAAGCGGTGTGTGTCCCTTTCCAAAGGCTATAGCCTCCTCTTTTTCAATTGGATAAAGCTCTCGTGTCTTGCACCAGTGGAGAGTCAGAACCTCAGGCCTGGATGGGAAAGAAGGAAACATCTGTCTGGTGTAAAGAGAAGCTGGGCAGCTGTTAGGAGCGGCTCAGAGGTTTGGGGAGACAAACGTTAGGCTGAAGGGAAACGGGTTCGTGTCAGAGGGCAGGTCGGGGGGGTCAAAGCTGCATGATGGAGTCAGTTTACTTTGCGGGCAGTGGGGGTGCAGAAATGCCTCGGCACCTGGCACTGCTGTGTGGATTCCTTTCCAAAGGAATCTGGTGTCCCCCTGAAACTCAGGGGGGCTTGCACGTCTAACACCCTTACACTCCTTCGACAGTCCCCGGCCTGAAAGCCTTTGGGGGCCTGACTGCCCAGCAGCAAGTCTTTTTGCTCCCTTATTTTCTGCCTCGGCGACATTTCTCCTTCTGGTCCCCCCCAGGCAGGTGGACAGGCAGGAGTAACGGGCAGAGAAAAAAATCGCTGATTCAGCAATTCGCATCTCCGCCCCGTGGCCGGCCTCTTACATCTCTCCAGTGACTGGAGGCTGCAGCGCACCTGGCTTCCCGCCACCTGCCTGCCCGGCTGTCTAGCCAGGGGGAGGCACCTGTGGAGACTCAGCAGTGGTCCAGTGAGCTGCGTGAACGCTGACGGGCCTTGCCTGGAGGAGATGAACTGATTGGTTTGGGGAGGAAGGGGAAGAGTTTTGCAACAGAGAAACCCTCGCCATTCATGAATCCTGGGAGCCGTGGCCCCTGGTCTCTGCGGCAAGCTCTGTGTGGCTCGCAGACTCACCACAGGGGCCGGGAGCTGCTGGGAGCTCCTCATGGTTCCTGGCTCCTGCTACTCCATCCAGGCCAGGTCAGGAGACCCACCCGAATATGTGCCCGAATAGGCAAAGTCGGAGCTAGTGATGCCGCGAATCAGAGGGTTTCCTGTAAGCTCTGTTTGTTCTGGTGTGATGGTCTCTCGCTCACGGATGCTGGCGCGTGTCTAGGCTCCTCGGTGCTCGGGCAATGCAGATAATACTGGGAGTGCCTTGCCTCAGGTGGCTTTGGGGTGAACGGTTGAAATCAGTCCGTTCCCCACCGTGGGCTGGAAAGCTGGTCCCTCGACAGGGGCGGCCCTGGACTAGCAGCCAGCAACTGGCGCCCTAGGCGAACCAGGCAATCGGCACCCCCACCTCCAAACCCCTCAATGCTATTGCACCACCATTTGGCGCCCCATTTAACTTGGCGACCACCTAGTTCCCCTCTATGGACGGACCAGCCCTGCTCGTGGACAGTCTGAGGTGTTCGTTGTCATCTGCCCAGCAGCGCGGTTCTCAGCCTGGTATCCCCAAAGGTGCTCGGGTTTCTGTCTGAATCTGGGACTCTTGTGTCTTCGGCCTCGGCGCACCTGGACACTGGTACCTTTATCACAGCTGGGATGTGGACGGTCTGGCTAGGGCGGGTCGGACCAGGAGCCATGCCGCGTGGTCAGACCAGGGCTTGGTCATTGGAGTAGGAGTTGGGAGCTGGTGGAACAGTCAAGAGTCAGAACCAAGTCAGGTCGAAGGACAGAGCCAGAGTCGGGACTTACAGCTGGAGACCAGGAGTTGGCCCAAGGGCCAGAGTCAGCATCCGGTGGGATCTGTAGGTCTGATATGGCCAAGTTGCACAGACAGCTTCCTGCCTAACCAGTGCACTAATGGCAGGTCTTCCATGGTGGCCTGGTGGTGGAGGGGAAATATTTGTCACTCTGCGCCGTGCAGACTGGGGTTATTACCCTCCAAGGGGGGGTGGGAGACCTGCAAATCGTTAGGCACCGAGGAGGGGGCCTCAGAGTTTTGCGCTACATTGTGACTCCCGCTCGCAGTGGGGATGGGTGTCGCATCAAGGGGGTACCAAAGAGTATGGGGAGGGGCTGTTCTCGCTGGGGACAGAATGAGGAGCAATGGGCTCAAGTCGCAGTGGGGGAGGTCTAGGTTGGATATTAGGGAAAATTGTTTCCCTAGGCGGGTGGGGAAGCGCTGGGATGGGTTCCCTAGAGAGGGGTGGAATCTCCATCCCTAGAGGTGTTTAAATCCTGGCTTGACAAAGCCCTGGCTGGGATGGTTGAGTTGGGTTGGTCCTGCTTTGGGTAGGGGGCTGAACTCGATGGCTCCTGAGGTCTCTTCCAGCCCTGGGATTCTAGGATTCTGTCCCTTAGAACCACCCACTACTGCCACCAGGAAGTAGAAGCTCCTTGCTGTGTCAGAGCGCTGAGCCAGCGCCTTTCGCGTACAGCTGTGCCTGGCATCGGATGGGAAAGCCAGAGCCCCGAGCCGCTGCCTGCTCAGCAGCTGGGACTTCCGCTGCTACACCAGCACCAGAGACGTATTTTTGTGGCTCCCCGAAAGAGGATCCTGAGGTCGTGTGCAGAATTTCAGAGAAGGTCCCCCGCAGACAAGGGAAATGCCCAGAAATCCACCCCCTCCTCCAAAGGGGTGGGGGAGGAGAGAGATTTCCATCACACACGTTTCAACCAAGCTTTTTAGCCAGACACTTGTTTCTCTGTTGTTTGTTCTTTCTGTTTCAAGAGTCGGTTTTGAAATTAGATTTCTGAAAATGTAAGTGCAAAGGGCCATGGCTCAGTGGCTTGGTACCTGGGGTCCGGAGTGGTGCAGAGAAATTTACAGGGTGGCTCAAACATAAAATCCATCTACTCCACTATCCTTTTCCTGGCAGCGCCTAGCACCAGCTGCTTCATTGTAAGGTGCAAGAAACTCCCTGGTAGCAGTGATAGGATAATTTGCTCCTGAGAAGGTTTCCTTCTGAGTAAAGTCAGATTTTTTCTTTCGGCTGAAACTTTTGTCCGGGACGGGGCGATGCAGGTTCGCTTATACTGCGACATTTCCCAAATAATTTTTGCTGAATTGGTTTTTGTTTTGGTTTTTTTGTTGTTGTTGTTGTTTTTGGTGGAGGAACCAAAACAAAAATCTCCCAGAAGTTGGTACATTTCATGCCCGTGTTTTCGAAACGAAACATTTTGATTATAGGAGCCAAAATCATGTTTTTTATTATTCGATTCCCTTTGATCTACTTTTTTTTTTCAAAGGCACCATCATTTTTCAAAGCTGCTCCACATCAAAACCAAGTGTTTTGTTCAGCCCCAAGCAATTTTTGGTTTGCCAAAAATTACAAACTGTTGACTTGGAGTTGGCTCTCGGCAGCCAAAAAAATCCATTCTCCTCGCCGCTCTGTTCCTCTTCCCCGTCAGCAGTTGCCGTAAGCCCTAAGTAGCAGCCGTTTCTTCTGAGCAATCATTTCTGCCGAAAATAGTCGTTTTTTCACTGAAACTTTGAAGCAGTTTTTCTCTCCTTTTTTTTTCAAACTGGGAAAGGAAGATGGGGAAGAAGAAAGCAAGAAGTGTTTTTTTCCCCCGCCCCTACTTCCTCTCACTTCTCTTCCCCACCCTTCTCTGTTTCAGGTGGGGGTGGGGAATTTTTTTTCAAAGTGGGCTTTTTTCCAACCTATTTTGAACGAAAACAAAAAAAATCCAGCATCGTCCAGTGCAAAACTAAGAATTGCATGGAGAGAAACATCAAAGAAAATAAATCTTTCCTGGTTCATATTTTTCATCAGCCGTATTTGCCTCTTTCCAATCTGCCAGTGTATAGATCCCGTCTAAAATTTCCATTTATATTTGATCACCTGGTCGGTCACCTGTTTCAATTCAGGTTAGATCCCTAATGACTGGGGAGTTAAGGTTGGCCTCCATCCCTCTCATCCTTTTTGGGGGTAGTCCTCCCTTGCCAGAGATAAAGCATCCTTGGCCAAGCACTGTAAGGAAGCTTTCTCTGCTGTTTCCCATGCGGTGGCTGCTCTGTGGATGGAGTGCTTTGATCTATCTGTGTCAGTTAGGAGCCGTTCATCAGCATTAAAGGAAATCAAGTACGTCTTGTTCCGTCCTCTGAATGTCCGTGATCGGTCAGCAGAGGAGGTTTCCTGAGTTATTTTTTTTTCCATCTCAAGATGTTACGCTGAGACTCTAATCCAACCACTTTGCAAATGGCAAAACATCTGCCCCGAAGTGAGACGAGAATAAAAACCAGAGCAGGCTGCAATAAGTGAGTCTTAAGCCACGTACTGTAGAGCGTCACTGACCCCCACTGGGCTGGGAGGCCCGCTGCAGGCTGCCAGCTTCAGGGGACTAGCAAATAACCAGCTGGGCACAAAAAAGCAACCGGTTTCCTGCATCGCGGCAGGGACGAGGGTCCTCACCAGCAGCGCAGTGCAGAAGAACCCCGAGCTTTGTGGGAAATCCAGATCCAAACTTTGCAGGTGGCACTTGTGTCTAAAACCGACTCGCCCGGACCCGAGACGGACGTGAGGAATCACAGAATACAAGAACTGGAAGGGACCTCAAGAGGTCATTGAGTCCAGTCCTCATGGCAGGACCCAGTACCATCTCTAGACCATCCCTGACAGGTGTCTGTCCAACCTGCTCTTCAATATCTCCAGAGATGGAGAATCCACGACCTCCCTGGGCAATTTATTCCCGTGTTTCACCACCCTGACAGTTGGGAAGTTTTTCCTAATGTCCAACCTCAACCTCCCTTGCTGCAATTTAAGCCCATTGTTCCTTGTCCTGTCCTCAGAGACCAAGGAGAACAATTCCCCCCCCCCCCTTGTGATGCCCTTTTAGATTCCTCGATCCCTAAGAATGCTCAAGTCCCCAGCTGACCTTTGGACCACGGCCCCGTCCTGGGCGCGGGGGTTTGGGGAAATAACTGGTGGCCATGCTGCTAAGTGTGTTCTGCCGAGTCAAACCGCTGGGAGAACCTGTCCTGGAGCCTTGCGTGGCACATGGGAGAGAGAGGAGTTAGAGTCGAGGAGCTGTTCCCCACTGCGTGAGAGGCAGCGATGACTGCAGTGCCGCTGTTCCAGGGGACACGGGGCTAGCTCCCTCCTAATGCGGCAGTTAAATCAAAGAGGGGCACTTCCCATCCTCCTTCCTCTGGCAGATTGCCCAGGAGCCGTGTGGCGACAGCACCGTGTGGCAGGAAGTGCGTTCCTCCTGCCTGCTGGGGCGTCGGGATCAGGTTTGCATGCACTTACGCACGTCTCTCCTGGAGCCGTTCGTGGGATGGCACCGTGCCCTCCGCCTCTGGAGCAGCACTTCCAGGGGTGGCGTGAGGATCCATCCATCGACGCTTCTGAGCTGCTGGGATCGGTGCATTGGCTGAGCAGCATGGAAAAGTCTCCGGGAAAGTATCGTGAAGGCTGAGACGCGAGGCGGGGGAAGGAGATCGGGCCCGCTTCGGTTGGTGGCCGAAAACAAGCTTTCGAGCCCCTCGGAGGTGAGGAAAGAGATCGGAGGGCTTGAACCTTCTCTCACCGACAGAGGTCAGGTCAATAAGAGAGGCTCCGTCTGCCTCCATGTCTCCCTCATCTCCTGGGAGCAACATGGCTGCCACACCACAGCAAACCCCCATGAAGTGTGAGTAACACAAGGCCTCCTCTTTGCCCTGCATTTGCTGTTAAATCATAGGGGGTGAGTGGGCTGAGACTCTCTCTCTCCCCCCAAGGCTCACTGGAAATGTATCTGGTTTGAAGGAAAGTGAGGTGAGATAATCAGTGATGGGGGGGTGAAAACAATGCGCAAGCATAGCTGTTCCGGGTAGTGGTGAGAAGGGTCATTGCAAAGACCTGATGCATCGTTCAGATGACATGAGAGGACACAGGAAAGTACTCAGCAGTCGAATCGCAGCTCTAGAGTCAATTCATGGAGTGTTACATCATGCCTCAAAGCACCCGGCAGCTCTGAACGAGGCGTGTTCACGGGCGTCCGCCAAAGCAGCGGATTCGGAGGAATCTGTCTGACGTCCAAATGTTGCGTAAGACGAGCAATGGGTCCGACCGGCAACTGTCAGCTGATGAAACTTCTGTGCAGTGCTCTGGCACAATGAGTTCACTGCCAAGAGATGAATATTGGCCATGAAATCGGAATTAAAAAACCCCCCAATAGGACAGGTTGGGGGGGGGGGAGTAGAGGGACGTGTCGGAGAACTTTTTGTATAATTTGATTTGCCATAGCTGGCATTTATAGAATCATAGAATAATAGGACTGGAAGGGACCTCAAGAGGTCATCGAGTCCAGCCCCCCACCCTCAAGGCAGGACCAAGCTCCGTCTACACCATCCCTGACAGATGTCTATCTAACATGTTCTTAAATATCTCCAGAGAGGGAGATTCCACCACCTCCCTTGGCAATTTATTCCAATATTTGACCACCCTGACAGTTAGGAATTTTTTCCTAATGTCCAATCTAAACCTCCCCTGCTGCACTTTAAGCCCATTACTCCTTGTCCTGTCCTCAGAAACCAAGAGGAACAAATTTTCTCCTTCCTCCTTGTGACACCCTTTTAGATATTTGAAAACCGCTATCGTGTCCCCCCTTATGTAACTGACCTATCATTTTAAGTTAAAACTGACTAGAAATTTGAGGTGCTAAAATCTGAGGTGCTAAAATTTGAGAGGCCCGATCTTGCTTCCCGTCAAACCAATGGCGAATCCCTCACAAACTCCGGCGGGATGCATCGGGGATTTTTATCACGCACATTACGAAATCAAGACTTTCAGAAGTGACAGCTGATTCTGGGCGGGAGGGGAGTTGTTATTCAGTGAGGAATAATACCAAGCACCACGTCACTCCCTGAGAAGGTGTCTAAAATCAGGCTGATCGCTAGTCACTACTGCTAGGTTCACCCCAAAGCCCTCAAGGCGAAAAAACTTGAGTGGTGCACACCCAAGAGGGCTGAGGTAGGAACTAGGGATTTAAAATCCTCTTGTATTAGTGAACGGGTTAAATGTTAAGTTTAACCGGTTAACTGATTTAAAAGGGGTGGGGAGGGGGTGCAACTATTCCAGGCCGGCTGCACTGGAGTGGCCCCTCATCGCGCGTCGAGGCTGCTTCAACTTGGCTGCTTCCAGACATGGAAGGCTGGTGGGACTGCTTCCTGGGTACCAGTTAACCATTACCCAGGTAACTGGTTAACTGGTTACCTGTTAACATCCCCAATATGAACACAGCTCTCCTGCAGTGTAGAAAACCATCTGTCAGGCCTGCTGGGAGCCGCAGCCCGAGGGCAGAGCCTCTACAGACGGCTACCGTTGGCTAGCATTCAGGAGAGAACGCTTACGCATGCCCAGGGTCTGCGACAGTGGGAATTCCACCCGGGAGAAGGTTATGGCAGTACGAGCTGCCGACAGCCCCATGCTACCTGTGACGGACCTCCCCTCCCCCCCATGCTTTATGAAAGGGACTTATGGACATGAATATTCATAACTCAAAGGTGCTTTGAGCAAATGATGTCATGTAACCCATCAGTATTCATGTCATGATCCGCTGGTTCTGTTTATCTGACTTCGATGTGTGTAAAATTAGACTAGGAAGTGGGGAATACTTTGTGGGGTTTAAATGTGTGAATGAGAGGCAAACGCCCTCGTGTCTTGATAAGCAATTGTTAAACACTCTCTCTTGTCCGTAAGTCTGGGCACTGCTTGGTAGGGAGTGGCCTCAGTTCCTTAAAAAGGAATAGGAAAGCAGGGGCCTGGGTCTTTTGGCTGGGCTGCACCTGAAGGAAGGAGCCGAAGACCCCAGGGTAATATGGAGGGGCAGCTGGAAAAGAGGTTTTAGAGGGAGTTTGAAAAAGTTTGTCCTGAGGTTTCAGTGGCGAATTAGCTACGTGGTTTTGTTTCTTTTGATTTGTAACCTACGTTGCTCTGCCTGTTCTCACCTATTACCACTCAGATCCGACTGCCTGTATTTAAGAAAATCAATTTTATTTGCTATCAAGTGCAGTGTAAATAATTGTTACCTGGGGGGGGGGGGGGGGGGGGAGCAACCAGCATGCACATTCCCCCTTTCATGGCTAAAGGGGCTCACCCAGATAATTCACTGGGGGGTTGATCCCATCTGGGAAGGGATACCCCAGGAAGCTGGGCCCAAAACTGCATTCTCCTCGGACCTGAAGAGGTTCCGTATCTGTACTGCCTCTCAAGGAGGAGGGAAGAGCAGGGATCTCAGCTTGGGGCCTTGGCTGGGGGAGACCAGCAGAGCTGGCCCAGCAGAACTGGGCACCGAGAAGGCCCAGAGAGCAGGAAGGCGAGTGGCAGTGGCCGTGGTCTTCTTTGACTGCCCCTCGTCTCACCACCATCCTCGAATGCAGTGGCACTAGCTTGGGAGAGGTCATAGCCAGGGCAGCCTTCACTATCATGACCCCATTTGGACAAGCCTCCTCCTGTCCATGAGCAAAGCTTCCCTTCATGTCAGTTGGGGCAAACTCAAGGAGCCTGTTGTGTGGATGAGCCAGTAGAACATTAACTAGAGCGCCAGGAACTCTGGGTGTTGTTTGAAGTTCTGCCACCGCAGCATGGACTTGGCATGTCTCTCCGCCCCCTTCGTTAAGGGAGGCAGTGTAGCCTACTGAGTACAACCTTAGGTTGGGAATTGGGAGCCTGGGTTCTAGCTTCAGTTATACCACCAGTGCATTGGAGGACCTGGACAAGTCATTCCATTCTCTGAGAGCTAACGATAGTGCTTGTTTCCTTTGAGAAGTGTTAAGGGCTGGTCTATACTTACCTGGAAGGTTGAACTCCAGCTACGATAACGACATAGCTGGAGTCGACGTATTTTAATTCGACCTTCAGCGCCGCCTCCGCAGTGGGAGAAACGTTCCCGTCAACTTCCCTTACTTCTCACAAGGAGTAGAAGTTCTGGTGTCAAGAGGGGTGCCCTCAGCATCCTATTTAGCGGGTCTTTACTATACCAGCTAAATCAAACTCTAGAAGATCAACTGCCGCATCATCGATCTTCCAGAAAGTGAACTCTTTTTGGGGGGTAACCATGCCTACCTCGCTTGGGGCCATGAGGATAAACGGATGTTTGTGGCATGCTTGAAAACCCCCGGAATCTTGTTGTTTTGTTGACTTATGGTCAACGTCGTCCTCAAAATGCTGTTTTCTCATCAATATTTCTTCATTAGGAGTAATGATTTTTCCACATCCGTTGCCAGCCAATTCAAAACCGACTCAAAGCAGGATGTGTCACGAATCTCTAAAACACAGTTGCTGGAGAGCGCCTAAGCAGAGATGATTAGGAAAATAGCACTGGAGACCATATCGGGGTATTGAGGATGCCAGGGGAGCTTTTAGCTTGATATTTGGTCCAATGTATTTGCATATGAACAGTTCTGTAGCACACTCGGGCGAAGGCAAGGTACACGATTTCTTCTCATTTATTGTGTCCCAGAAGCAATGAAAACCAGAGAGGACGTTGGGTTGATTGAGGGAAATTTAAGTGTAATCAATAAGCATCCGGGGGTATCACCTTGTTTTGAGTAGCGGGTGGTGTACTCTACGGTAACTGGACATTTCTTTGAATGCAGGAATTGAAAGCCTTTGGTGGGTGACGGGTCAGGTGTTTTCTACCTCATTATTATTATTACTATTTATATTGTTTTGGCTGAGTACTGTACCCACAGCGAGAGTCTGTCCCTGCCTCAGAGAACTTCCAGTCTGCCTAGAGAAGACAGGCACATGAAGCATTATCTCCGTTTTGCAGAAGGGAAACGGATCTGCAGAGATATTGGTCCAAGAACGTGAGGTCGCCTTGGCAGAACTGCTATGGCTAGCGATAGACAACAAGAGGTCCTGTTTAAAAGAAGCATCACGTCTTGGGTTGGTTGATCATGGTGACTGCTCACCGCTGTGTGTTCTCTCATTCCTCTTGGCCAAACGAAGAGTCTTCCCATAATGGCAGAAGAGGAAGACCGGGACCCGTGGGGTCTCCTCCCCCAGCTCTATCAGGTTGTGGAGGGAGGGGGAGAAAGCAGTAGCAGTAGGAACAGGGGATGAGGCTTAGTTGGGGCTTCCCCACCCTCCCAATCATAGTGCACCAGTGCTTTGTATAACAGAGAGCTCATTTGGGTACAGAAGCAAAGGCTGGTTCTGTTGCTCTCCACTAGTTTCCTGGTGGTTCTCCGACAAACTTGTCAGCCATGGTGGCATCTGCCATTGGCAGCCCCTCAGAGAACCTGCAATGGGCATAGACTCAGCTGCCCTTCTTCCATCCTCAAAGGCTGTTCCCTCCAGGTAAAGGCTGTGGCTCATTAGTAGGGCAGCATGGGAGGAGCATACCCTGATGGTGCTGCCCCGTTCGATGCACAAGTGGCCACCGATACAACCCATCCTAGCGGCGTTGGGGGAAAGGAAGTGAGGAGTGGGGGAGAAAACGGTGACTTTGCAAAGTTCCATCGCGGTGAAGTTTAATATTAGACCTGTCTGTGGCTTGGTCACCATAAGAAGCAACTGGGTCGTGTTGTTCTGCGTTGCTGTTGTAATACGCCCGCCCACTCTTTTCCTCGCAGGTTATTTTTGTAATCTTTGTGTGCAATCTGTTGGTTCTCCACGTTTTGCATATCCAGGTCAGTGCTACTATTTGGACTCTAGTATAGAGATTACTTGGTCTGATGCTAACAGTGGGCGGATATCGAGAAAGGAAACATAGGGTCTTTAGCTGATGTGAATCTAGACACCCAAGTGTGCACAATTAGCGATGGCCATGTGTGATTGGCCCGCAGGAAAAGTATAGCTTTGTTCTTTGCAGCAACGGTGGTAGATACGGCATGATCTGTCACATGGGTTGATCTTTAATTCTTGTAGTCTGATTGTACCATCGAGATTTCAGCAAAAACAGGCCATATGTTGAATGGTATTCAGCACCTGCCATTCCATTGATTTCCCAAGGGCTACTGCTTTCGTCAAAAGCAGCCAGTGTTTTCAGACAGGGAAGCCTAGAGCTGAGATCCTGAATCTGTATTTAGGCACATAACTAACCAGAAGTATCTGGTTTCAGAGGGGGTTCAGAAGTATTCAGCAACCCACAAATCCTGAAAATTTGATAAATTATTATTCCCCTTTATTTGGCACTGGTGAGGCCACATCTGGAGTACTGTGTCCAGTTCTGGACCCCGAACTACACAAAAGATGTGGATGCATTGGAGAGGGTCCAATTGAGAGCAACCAAAATGATGAGGGGGCTGGAGCACAAGACTTACAAGGAGAGGCTGAGGAATTTGGGCTTATTTACCTCATTATTATGAGAAAAGTGAGGGGGGATTTGAGAGCAGCCTTCAGCTTCCTGAAGGGGGGTTCCAAAGAGGATGGAGAGAGGCTGTTCTCAGTGGGGGCAGATGACGGAATGAGGAGCAATGGGCTCAAGTCGCAGTGGGGGAGGTCTAGGTTGGAGATTAGGGCAAACTATTTCCCTAGGCGGGTGGTGAAGCACTGGGATGGGTTCCCTAGGGAGGGGTGGAATCTCCATCCCTAGAGGTGTTTTAAGTCCCAGCTTGACCAAGCCCTGGCTGGGATGATTGAGTTGGGTTGGTCCTTCTTTGGGCAGGGGCTGGTCTCAATGACTCCAAAGGTCTCTGCCAGCCCTGGGATTTTGTGATTCTATGACAATCAAGGCACTTCTATTGACTTATATGTCTCAATATAGATCAACCGCCATCTTTAGGTTCCCAGAATTGAAAGTTTTGGCTTAAGTGACTTACTCGCCCGGCTACCAACAGGAGAGCTGGGATTAGACCTTCCATCTCCTGATTCCCAGCATACAGCCTGTGTGTTGGACCTCATGCAGCTATCCCGCAGCATTACGGGTTGCACACCTGTATATGAAAAAGTCTTTTGGCCCTTCAGCTGGGTCATGTGACTGGTTCCAGGGGCACCCTCTCGCTGTAGCCATGGGTAAAAGCTGACCCTGCCAGTAAATTAAGATAGATTAGGCTCTGCTAGTACTTAGGTGGGAATTTCTGTGGTAAAACCCTAAGGGTATGTCTACACTTGCACCCTCTTTCGAGAGAGGGATGCAAATGAAGACATTCAAAATTGCAAATAAAGTCGGTATTTAAATATCCTGCGCTTCATTTGCATATTTGCGTTGTGGCGCTATTTTGAAATAACAGATGGTGTTAAGACACGGTTATTTCGAGAGAAAAGCCGTCTCTCGAAATAACCCTTATTCCTCAAACAGTGAGATGTACCAGTTATTTTGAGAGAAGGGTTTTCTCTCAAAATAACCGCGTCTTAACAGCGTCTGTTATTTCGAAATAGCGCTATTTCGAAATAGCACCATAACGTCAATATGCAAATGAAGCACGGGATTTTTAAATCTCGGCTTCATTTGCAATTTCGAATGTCTTCATTTGCCTCCCTCTCTCAAAAGAGGGTGCAAATATAGACATACTCTAAAGCTCTTTGGGCCCGAGAGAGCTAGAACAGCAGAAGTCCTGGCAGAAAACCTTCCAAACAACCACGGTCGCCCCTGGAATAGTGACGTGAGAGCCTGGGTTCAAATCTCTGCACCAGTGTAGGCAGGTCGGGGATTTGAATCCAGGTGTCCCCGACATGGGTGAGTGCTCTAACCACGGGGGGATGGGAGTTGACGTGGGTTGGGAGTCTAGTTCCAGGGCAGGGTTGATGGCTATGAATCCTGAACAGAGGCAGGTGTGTAAGGGGACCAAAGAGAGACCCCTGAGTCATTCTTGAGGATCAGGGTTTAGCCCTCTCCTTGGTTTTTAGGCAGCCCTCCACTGAGCATGCTGGCGTCTGCGTCCCAGTCGGAGGTGCCTGACACCCCTAAGGGGCTAAGGACTCCTCTGGGAAGCCAAGTGTCCATCTTAGCTCTCTCCCTTTGTGAATCTTGCCCAAAGTTCACACGAGTCGGTGGCTCAGATGAGAGAGGACCCCAGATTTCCTGCCTCCCCCTCCAGAGCCCTGACTGGAAAAGCGTCCTGCAAAGAGCTTTCTGCAGGTGACGGAAGTGATACACTTCGCACAGGGAGGACAGATATTCAAGTGCATGGGCTCCTCGTGTTAATGTGAGTCCAAATGCCTCATAAAAATGATACCGGATGATCAGAGAACTGTGCCCAGGGGAGGTGAAATTCCCCTGGAGAACATTCCCTCTGCAAGCGCAGTGTGTGCAGTAATACGCTAATGGCTTTCAATGTCGTGGGCTAGAGAGAGAGAGATCTTACCAGCCCCTGACGTCGCTGCATATTACAGCAGCGCGGCGCAAGCACTTTGGTGGAGACCACCGCGCAGTCCTGGCTTTGTCCACCCAGCGACAGGAGCTGAAAGACCTCGTAGTGCAGCTAGTCGGTTTTGCCTGTCTCCTTGCTGCAGACGCGGCTCTGTGGCCCTCCCTATTAGGGAACTTTCTAGCACTCAGAGCACCCTAGCGCAGGGGTTTTCGAACGATGGGTCGCGCCCCAGCGCTGGATGGTGGGGTGTCAGGCACTGGGGCTCAGTGCTGCCGGAGGATCAGGGGAGCAGTGGGGGGGGGCTGAAGCAACTCCCTGCCTGTCCTGCCACCGCAGACTGTGCTGCACCCCAGAAGCGGTTGTAGCAGGCCTACTTCCTAGGTGGGGGGAGAGCGCAGGGCTCCGTGCACTGCCCCTGCCCGGAGCACTAACTCCACACTCCCATTGGCTGGGACCTGCTGCTGGCTGCTTCTGGGGGCAGCCTGCTCTGCGGTGCCAGGAGAGGCAGGAAGCTGCCTTAGCCCTCCCCTCTTTCCTGGACCACTGACTGGGAGCCGTTCAAGGTAAGCCCCTCCTGCCCCAGCCCTGCCCCCCAAATCTGGAGCCCCCTCCTGCGCCCCAAAGCCCCACCCCGGAACCTCCACTCCAGTCACAGGATGTGGGGTCGCGGCACCAACAGTTTTCTTCAACGGGGTCCTGAGAAAAACAGTTAGAAACCCGCTGGGCTAACTGACTCCTCTCCCAATAAGGAACGTCCCCGGAAGCATAGCGAAGTCGTTAGAGCGAGGGGCTGTGAATCAGGGTACCAAGAGTGAATGAGACACAAAGCCGAGCTTTAAACCAAAAAAAAATCTATTTCTTCGCCCCAGCTGGGCTTCCCTTTGTGCTCCTAGCTGCTCTCTTCCACAGAGAACATAAGAACGGTCAGACTGGGTCAGGCCAAAGGTGCATCCAGCCCAGTGTCCTGTCTGCCCACAGTGGCCACTGCCAGGAGCCCCAGAGGGAGTGAACAGAGCAGGGAATCATCCATCGATCCCTCCCCTGTCACCAGTCCCAGCCTCTGACAAACAGAGGCTGGAGACACCATTCCTACTCATCCTGGCTAATAGCCATTGATGGACCTAACCTCCAGGAATTTATCTAGTTCTTTTTTGAACCTTGTTAAAGTCCTGGCCTTCACAACATCCTCTGGCAAGGAGTTCCACAGGTTGACTGTGCGCTGCATGAAGATAAACGTCCTTTTGTTTGTTTTAAACATGCTGCCTATTATCTAGTTGCTCAGACCTCAAGCTCTCGGCAGCAGTCTGTGTTATGTGTCTCATACAGTGCCAAGTGCGCAGATGCCACTTCACAGACAAGAATGATTTGGGCTCTTCTGCAGGCTCGTAAGAGATCTCAACCATCGCCTTACCTCTTCTCCTGAAGGATCTTAAAGTGCCTTCCATGCGTTATACTCCAGAATCCCTTTGCTTGCTACAGAAATGCTCTTGCCGTACACGGCAGCTGTTCCCGTGCACACGTTTGGGATGGGCAGTGAAGGAGCTGTAAATGCTGGGGTCATCATGTCGTCGTCTGTTCCATTGCACAGCAGCAGAAAGTTCAAACCCCCCGAACAATCGAACAGGCTGATTTTTGGATTAATCTTTACAATTTTTTTTAAAACAGATAACACACAATCCTTTAAATCAGTGCACGTTCCGTAGCCTGGCCCTTATGGGAAAAGACATCATTAAAGTCTATGGGTATGTCTAGACTACAGAGTTTTGTCGACAGATGTTTTGTCGACAGATACTGTCGACAAAGCTTCTGTCGACAAAGAGCGTCAACACTACATTCAGTTCTGTCGACAAAGCAAGCTGCTTTGTCAACATGGCAGTGTAGACGCAAGGACAGTTTACATGTAATAACACCTTCTGTCGACAGAACTCTGTCGACAGAAGGCGTTATGCCTCGTAAAATGAGGTTTACCAGCGTCGACAAAACTGCTGAGTTCTGTCGACGTTATGTCGATAGAACTCAGCGGTAGTGTAGACGCAGGTATAGTTTTGTCGACAAAAGTCCACTTTTGTCGACAAAACTCTGTAGTCTAGACACACCCCAAGTGTGGTACCTTTTCAGGGCCTTGAACAGCTAGCTACTGGCTCTTCTTGCTCTCTTTTCATAGCCTTCACCTCCCTAGCAACCTGCCAAGTCCCAGATGTGCGATGCAGCTGTTGTTCCACTGTTCGCTTCTGCTCCCCCACCCCATCTGTCTGTCTGTCGTCTCTTGTCTTGTATTTAAATTGGAAGTCTTTTGGCACCGAGAGCATGGTTTTGTTCGGTGTCTGTACATCACCTAGCACCACGTTGTCCTGACCCATGACTGGGTGGCTGGTAATAAAAAGGATAAATAATTATGTCTGACAAGACTAAAAAGAAGGGACATTGAAATTATTCCTGCAGTCTTGGTCTACACTAGGACTTTATTTCAAAGTATCCCCTCCCCCCAGGTCGAATTTATATGTGGCGTGTCCAAACCCATTATTTCGAAATAACCAGCTGTGGAATTCAGTATCTGGAGTCCTGCTTTTCCTCAGGAGTAACGCTAATTCCAAAATAGCTGTTTCAAAATAGCCGTTGTGTGGACGTGCCGGTGCCGCTCTTTCGAAATAACGGCTCCCCGGAGTTATTCAAATGAATGACTCCCCAGAGCTTCCTGGGGCTCTAATGTCCAAGGTGGCACGTCCACATTCACGGAGCCTGCTTCAGACTCATTTCCAGACTTCCCCGTAGCGTGGACATGCCAGTTGGATTTTGTTAAATTGGGAGTTATTAAATCAAATGTAGTTATTTCAAAATCGTTTCCTAATGTAGACGTGGCTGCAGTAAACTAGGGTGTGCTCGTGAAATCGCCTTCTTTAGGGAGGTGGAAACCAAAGCTGCTGTAAATTAGCATGACCACAGAGCAAATGTGAAAAAAACAGGCCACTTTTATGTGTGGTGGGGAGACATAGTTGTCTGTATAGGACAAAGCCCCTAATATCGGGATGGTCTCAGTTCTATCGGCATGTCTGGTCACCCTACTGTAAGTGATTTATTGCTCTGTCAATTCTGCTGGTTTTCACTAGCTGGGAACCTGGTACTCTCTCTGCTCCATAATTCCGCAGGTCTGAGGTAAATCATTTTCTACACTGACTGCTAGTGGGGTGGGACACCAGCAATCGGTCGCGTGGAACATCAGAGCGGGACTGAGCAGCGGGTGCCTCTCGGAGCGGTGCTTTCCACTCACTGCATTGAGTATCTTCCCCTTGGCATGTTCTGTGCATAGGCTTCTTTTCGGAAGGGCACTTCCTTCTAAGCCCAGCTACTTTCCTCAGCCTCCCTCCCACCAAACATTTCAGCTTCAGCCTCTCCCAGCCCACTCTGTGATCCAGGCCTGCCCCGTATTGTCTCTGTGCCCGGTGGTGTCTGTGTCGGTAGCACCGTCAGCCGGCAGTGGGAGATTGGTGTCGCAAACTTGGCTGCCCTTCAGTCCTTAATGTCTTTTCCGAGCTCCACAATAGCAATACTGCTCTAGGTCACTCACGGAGACCACCAAGCAGCTTCCCATAGGGGACAACGTCCGTCCCCATTGGTATGGGCTGCAGTAGAGCTGATAACGTATGAGTGAAAGGCACCAATGCCTGGGGCCTAGCCCCAGAGCTGTCTGGGGTCTGGCTACACTAGACCAGGCAGGTCAGCTTAAGGTACGCAACTCCAGCTACGCAAAATACATCGCTGGAGTCGGCTTACCTTAAGCCAAGCCTTGGCAGCATCCACACAGCGGGAGGCCAATGGGAGCAAACGCTCCTGTTGGCTTCCCTTACTCCTCGCCAGAGGAGGAGTACCTGATGCCGGTGGGAGTTGCTCTCAGCATTCGATTTAGGGGGTCTAGACTAGACCCGCTAAATGGAACGCCAGAAGATCGACCTCCGGACTGTCGATCCTCTGCTAAGTATGGACGTGCCTTGAATGTGCAAATCTGGAGCCAGCCCTCCTCCTAGTGATTGTTCTTTGTGAATGAGGGTGGGAATTGTACTTGGTGATGTTGTGACATTCTGGACCTCGAGAGCACCCTTACACCCCCGTATGCACCTGTGTGAGATAACGGTGATGCCTCTTCTCTCCCCTACCTCCCCCAGGCCGCTGTGCCCGCTGTGGCGAGAACGTTGTCGGGGAAGGCACCGGGTGCACCGCCATGGACCAAGTGTTCCACGTGGAATGTTTTACCTGCATGACCTGTGGTAACAAGCTCCGAGGCCAGCCTTTCTATGCGGTGGAGAAGAAAGCGTACTGCGAACCCTGCTACATTGTAAGTGCCGAAGCTCGTTTTCACCCTACATGCAAACCTTCCCAGATCAGACACCCGCTGATGCTCCCTCCCTGCTTTACACTGCGGCGTTGTTAAAAGTGAGCTACTCAGTTTGGATCGAGTAAGAACAGCCCCACCCACGATACTCCAAAAAAGTGTATTTAAGCCCTTTCCCTTCCTGCCCATGATTTCTGGTTTCCAGCCAAGTCTTGACACAAATGTGCCAAATCAGAAAGACTTTTTTGTTGTGATAATCTAAGCCTGGCTGTGAACAGAAATAACAGCACTCTTAGGAGAAAGCCCTGTTCCCAAAAGCTTCCCACTGTCAGAAACTTGATTCTGAAGTCTGTGCGTAAGCAAAACTCCCACTGAAGGAGAGATTAGACTGAAGAATCGGGATGTAACTTTGCAATCCAACAGGAAGATAAAAGCCACTGAATAGCATCCACACTTTAAGCCCCCTCCACTGCCCTCTGAAAACAGTAGGAGCCCATCCATTCATTTCACGGGCCTTTGAATCCAGATGCCTTTTGAAGCTCACCCCTTCTTTTGAATATAATAATGGAGGATTGATTCGGCCTTATTTACGGTGATTGTGGCGGACGGTCCCCTATTAATTGGCTCTCAGAAATGAAATGATTTTTTTGGATCGAATACGTGCGTTAAAAAGCATTTATCCTTTTGATGGCGGCATTAAAATCAACAGTCGCCTGTCGTTAAAGAACCAGCAGTTACCGTGCCCTGGTATTTTGGCATTTGGGTGCAAAAAATTGTTCCAATCCCCGCTTTTAGAATAAGTAAAGCAGCAGAATATCGCTGAAAATGAGTGGGTTTTGTGTAGATCTCGCTCTAATTCCTAGAACCCTTTCTGTCCACGCTGGGTTTTGTCAACTAGTGCTCAGTTTATTCGCACCTGATTCCAAGGGGAGGCTTACAGCCATGATAACTAAGCCTCCAACTTCCCGTTTTCTTTGCAAGCTTCCCAGCCAATCCTGCAGGGCATTGAGTGGGTGTCAGGAAGAAATGAGGGTTGAGCAGCTCCCAAAATCAGGGAGTCCCATTTGTTACTTGCTCAAAAGCTTTAATTCCTTGGTGTCGTTCTTTCGTCACTTTTTATTGGTTATTATCATTACGACTTCCGAGCTTGGTAACCATGCCTCATTATTTCTTGCGATGGCTACAGGTCCTTTGCAGGGAGATTATTGCTGAAATGTTGAATGTAATTATGGAGGATTGACTCGGCCTTATTTCCGGTGGCTGTGGAAGACGGTCTCTGTTAATTGTCTCTTAGAAAAGAAATGACTTTTTGATTGAATATGTGCTTTTAAAGCCATTTCTCCTTTTAATGTTTGCATTAAAATTATTGTGCCATCACATTTTAAGGTTCATTTGGGGGCACCTGTGTTCGCCCGTGGGAGAAGAGCGCAATTCATTGCAAGGGGGTGTCGTGACGCACTCCGGTCAGTCCTTGATATCTCTGAAGTGAAATGTCTCATTGACTTCAGGTTGGGATCTGCTGGTCGGTTAATACATTTTTTCTAAATCAGGCATGATTTCTTCACTGCGCATCTGCTTTAGTTTGGGAGAACATCTGCATTAGCCGCTATAAGAATGGGTTGAGATTATTTAATCCCATTACGTATACACTTCATTAGCCTGAGTGAATCGTTGGCAAGGCTTCAGTAAACTTCCTAGGTTGGGAGATAAAAAGGATGAGAGGAAAAATACAGTAGGATTTTGTTCCTCATCTGCTTTCAAATGTATCTTCTATCTTTTTAAGGGATAACGCAATGATAATTGCTTGGCTGCATCTGCAATAGTAAATTCCACACTGCCGCTTTGAACACAGACGAAAGGATAAAGTTTATATTTTTATAGCTTCTTTGAAATGATTTGGGGGGAGTGTCCCTTAAATATTCACCTTCGCAGTCCACCAAAAAAAGAAGCTTAAAGGCTTGGCACAAAATACTCCTGGGAATCCAGTCTCTTGCTGATGTGAAAACAACATCAATGGTGTTACCTATCTGTAGCATTACACAAATATGGGCAGTGATTTTAAACATCCAGATGGGGAAACTGGAACTAAGAGCGTGGCACCTGATTCAGCAGCCGTTAAGCACATGCTTGACTTTAAGCACACACCTAAGGCCTATTGTCTGAAACGGGGTATCGGGGTGTATTTTCAGAATGTGCCTCACTGACTTCAGAGCGTACGTGCAATTTTGAAAACAACTCCAGAGTCTAAATCTCCTTGAAAGTCAGTTTTACATTATGTGCTTTGCTGAGTCGAGGTCTGAGTGATGTGCCAGGACCTGCACAGCAAATCAGAGATTGAATCAGTCTTCGAAAGTGGAGGCCAAATTCTCAGCTGGCATAAATGCGCATAGCTTAAGAGAGCTCCCCCAATTTCTACCACCTGTGATTCCAGTCCCAGAAGTTCTTGGCTTCTATTCCAAGACTCAAATCACTAAATCATGCTGCCTCTGCAATTTGAAAGAAGATGAAATGTGTTTGCCTCATCCAGATTTATGGACCAGGAACTGTTTGCTCTTTCCGATAGCTCACTTTGAGTGCCTGCACCGTGCTTTTCTGCAGCGTCAGGCCACGGGCAAATGAAATGCAAGTTTCTGAACAATTAAAAATTGTTTTCCATGTTTCCGATGTTACTCTTATGGTGGAGGAGCAGTAATGAAGCAAAGTTAAGGTTGCAAGAGAAATTATGTTTAAAACTTGTCCATATCAGGGATCTAGTGCTAGAAATAAAGAGATGGGTTCGCTAACCAAAGCTAAATTACCGACATGTTCCTCGCAGTGAGTAGCTATTCACCTCCCTCCTTGAAACAATTCCTAAACCCCATCTGTGACGTAGTGGGGGTACTTGCTGGGCGGTGGTGACCTCTGCTGTCTGGAGCAAGACCCAGCAGGGAAAACCTCACTATGCAAAGGTGATGCCAAACCTGTTGAACCAGATAAACCCCATGGAGAGGAACAAAGGAAGGGGGAATGCTGCCCTGGCTGGGGGGCAGGGCTGGAAGAGAGTTAGTTAGAGTGGCTGGCTGGGAGCATGGAGGAGACAGCCTAGGGAAAGGGGCTGGAGTTTAGGGGCCCAGTCTCCCCCCATCTCAAGGGGGCCTGAGGCATCCTAGCCCAGCTCTGTGACCAGATTACATCTGTGCTGTGCTGTATCCTGGAGAGGGAATAAAGTTCCTCTATTCCACCGTTTGGTGCAGTCTGTTTGTGCCATTTCGGGGCTGCAGGAGACGGGGGACCCCCAACGCGCCGTCACACCATCTCCGAACAAAAACGCTGTCCCATGTTGAGAGCTTGAGTCTGATCCTGAAATTAGTTCCTAACTTTTATGCACCCAAACCAAGTACTACAGACTTCTGTTACTCAGGGTTTTGCTCAGGATTGTTCATTTTATTCCTACAACACCGCCAACTTTGCCATTCATCAAGATGCTTGCAGTCAGCTAAAAATAGTTGTGATAAGCAAAGTGTTAACAGGAGTAAATGTGTCACATACTATGTCTACAGCAGTCAATCTAACCCCTAAACTGTGACCATATGGCTCCGCTCTAACTAGATCCTCCAATTCAGACGTGAGCCATGTAGAGTCTGTCGTCGATAGGAATACCCTTTTCTCCAGAGAAACGTATTCCCGAAAGGCTTTGGTGTGCTTCCGCGGGAGTTGGCGAAAGTTTTTGCACTGGGCTTTGTATAAAGAAGAGGTTACGGGTAATATCGCAAACACTGTCATAAAAGATTGAAGAGCAAGATGTTAGCTTCGTGCCAGCTGTCTGCTTTCCAACTACCGTATTACCATAAGGACTGAACACAAGGTTAACCAGACATGCAGGCCTGGCAGGGCATGCTGCTATTTTGCGCATGGCAGTGTTCTTTGATGTCCTGATGTCTTTCTCGGGGACATGGAAATTTCCTTCCATTCTTCATCCCTGCTTCTTGGCTTTCACGCCCCGCGGTGTAACAGGCAGTGATCAACGATCGGTTGGGCCAAGTCCTGAGAGATGCTGAGGAACCGGAGTTGCTATGGACCGAGTAAGATGATGAGTACCTTTTCAGGGTTTATATAAAAGTCAAGGTCACCAAGCGTCAGGTCCTGTTAGAACTGGAGGGGTGTCTTTGGGAAGAGAATGGTAGAAAGCACAACGAATTCTTCAGGCAAACTAGAAATATTCTGCAGTCAGGGAATATTTTATGAGCCAAGGGAGCTCATAAGAGCGGCCAGACAGAGTCAGACCAAAGGTCCGTCTAGCCCAGTGTCCTGTCTGCCCACAGTGGCCAATGCCAGGTGCTCCAGAGGGAGTGAACAGAACAGGGAATCCTCAAGTGATTCCTCTCCTGTCGCCCATTCCCAGTCTCCGGCAAACAGAGGCTATTCCTGCCCATCCTGGCTCAGAAAAGACCATCAAAAATGAAAGGGCAAGAAGTGATGAAATAACAAAAGAGCAAAGGTATCATGAGCCAGAACTGCCCTTCTGTATTTAAGAAGGCACCTTCTAAGTTCTCCACTTAGAGAGGGGGAAGTTGGATGGTTCTGTGTTCCAGGCTCCAGACCAAGACTCAGGAGGTCTGGGATCAATTCCTGCTTCAGCAGCAGGCTCTCTAGGGTCTCTTTCCTTATGTTGCCAGCTTCTTTGCAAAAATCATTCAGGGTACAATTTTTAAAAAGCTTGTAAGTCACTCAGGAGACTGTCCCATGAATTTTCAGTGGGCTAGGAACTCTTATAGTGAATTAGGTGAGTGTGATTTTGAAAGTGTTCCCCTAATCTTGCTGTGCCTCTCGATTCCCTGTTGTAAAAATAGGATAACAACACACTCTTTTCCCCGCCATTTGTCTATCTCCTCCATGCACTTTGTGTTTTTTAATTTATTTATCTGTTTGCATGGCACTTCGCACCCTGGATTTCAGTAAGACATATAGAGTGACCCATAGTACAAATAATACATTTAAATTACATGCATAAATTTCAGTGGTGACATGACGTGGCCCAGTGACATTGCAATGGTTGAGGTAAAGCCTAGGGGATGTTTACATGGGGTAGGGTGTTTAGCATTTTGTACATTGGTGATTCTTGCAGCAGACCTCGCTTCATGGCCTGGTGGTTCCTTCTGGCCTGGGATTCTGCATCTGCCTCTCACTGGAATCACGGTGAAACAACTCCCGTTAATTTGGATGGGAGAAGTTAGACCAGTGCTGAGGGCTTTTGAAAGTGTGTGTGTGTGTGTGTGTGTGTGTGTGTGTGTGAGAGAGAGAGAGAGAGAGAGAGAGAGAGAGAGAGGTTTGTGAAGTAACGGTAGCATGCTTAGATTTAAAGTCTGACGTCAACTCCCTCTTGTAAGATTACATCTACTTTTTAAAATAATTCTGCATCATGTATGTAGATACTTTGGCACTAATTTAGCAACCACAGAGCAATCGAAATTGGACCGAAAAAGAGAAGCTCTAATGTGAAGGATGCTTTTTTGATTTTTTTAAGCCCTTTTTTCTTGTTTTTGTCAAGCGACCTGTTGAATTTGAGAGTAATTTATGGCAAGTGTTGCCAGTGTGGTATGGCAAGGGCTCAGCAATTTGAATTTAAACTGTTCCATGGGATCATTAAGACTGTTAGGTGTGTTTTCCAAAGCGTGAATTCCAGCTGACAAGTGGAACACAAACACCACGCCGCACACTCCTTGCATGGTGGAATGCGTTTGCCCTCTAAGACTGCGACTGAAATGGGCATCGTTTGGGATTCCGCATCATGGGAGCGCCTGCCTTGTGCTGCTAATATAACACGATGCCCCGAGTGGGAATTGAACTTGAGACGTCGGTGTTGAAAAGCTTCCGTCGTTGACCCGCCCACCCCGAGGTGGGGCAGAGTGCCACACCAAGTTGGTGTGAGTTACACTAGTACACAGCAGTTACGGGGGTTGTCCAGTTCTAGCTGGATATATTCTTGGTGGTTTCATCACACGATGTCATAGGCGCCAGCTTCCTCTGGGTTTGGGGGAGGCTCAACCCTCTTCTATGCCCCAAGTCTCTCTTCCCCCCTTCCCCCAAATGCCCACCCCTGCTGCTACTTCCCACCCCCTTCCTTGAGCACACTCCCTCTCTCCTCCTCTCCCTCCCTCTCAGAGCCTCCTGCTCGCTGCAAAACAGCTGATTGCAGTGACTGGGAGCCACTGGGAAGAGCTGTTTGGTGGGGTTGCCAATGGGTAGCAGGCACTGGGCAGAGAGGGGAGCTGGCTGCCAATGGGTGCAAAGCCCCGGCTCATTGTTCTTCCTGGGTGCTCCCGCCCTGGCACATGCATGGAGTTGGTGCCTAGGCATGATGCCGTCTTTCATTCCTAATGAACCCATCACTCCTGGAGACTCCTGGTCGGCGGCTCTGTCAGTTGCAACCTTCTGATCCAACTGGCTGGCTGTTTGGAAAGCCTGGGATGAACGCTGCTGGGGAGCAAGGCCAGTGTGTTGTGTGCTCCGGCTGCTTTGGGTGGGAGCATGGTGTGTCGCAGCCAGGCCATGAGACAGAGCAGCCCCTACAGCTACTCCGGTTGACTGCAGGGACCTCCTGTCACTCCTGAGTCCAAGAAGTGCAGAAACGAGGGCTGTCCTAGTCTCCGTCCCTCGTGACCTTTTGTTCAGAGCTAGGAAAGTTGGTTGATCCCACCTTCCCCGTCATCTGACCACTTGAGGGGCGGGGGATACTGGTGTGAATAGTTCGTTACAAGACAAAATAAGGGGAATCAAGTTGGTCTCAAGTTGTGGTGGGAGAGGTCCAGGTTGGATATTAGGAAAAACTATTTCCCTAGGAGGGTGGTGAAGCACTGGAATGGGTTACCTAGGGAAGTAGTGGAGTCTCCATCCCTACAGGTGTTTAAGTCTCGGCTTGACAAAGCCCTGGCCGGGTTAATTTAGTTGGAATTGGTCCTGCCTAGAGCAGGGGGCTGGACTTGATGACTTTCTGAGGTCTCTTCGAGTTCTATGGTTCTATGGTTCTATGGAATCGTTTTCCTGTCTCTGTTTAAAGTCAGTGGTCCCCTGGTGAGGCTGTGGAGACTGCCGGGGTGATGAGGAGGGGTAACTCCTCTCCAGAGGAGCGGGCGGGTCATTCCGGAGAGGACAAGGACCAATTACGCTCATTAGCCAGCAAGGACGGAACACGCTGTCCATGTGCTGAAGCGGCAGCAGGGAAAATGCCAGGAGAATGTGATGGAAAACTTCATAACACGAGGCCTTGCCAAGAGATGATGGGATCACCTTGGCTGGGGATTTTCAGCGCCGCCCCAGGCACCTAGCAGGGAGGGGTGTGTTAAGGAGAATGAGATCACTGTGTTCGCAGTGCAGCAGGATGTGCTGGGACATGCGACTGAAAAGCCTTATTTCCAAAGACAGGAGAGTCGGGCCAGGCCTGCCTTAACAGAGGGTAGGTCTGTCTTCAGGCTGCCTGTAGATCAGGGATGGAGAGCCCCGAAGGCTGGATCCAGTCCCTGAGGGTCTGGGCTCCCCTCTCAGCCCACTCCTGCATTCTCCCTCCTGCTCAGGCCCCACACCCGAAGCCTGCTTCCTGGCAGCCCCCTCCTGTGCACTGAACCCTGTGTTTTTGGCCCCACAAAATCTAGCCTGCCCCCTCAGTTGGGGAGTGTCTTTTACCTCAGTTGGCGCCATGTCAGTGAGGGGTGGGTTTTTGGGGGTTTTTGCTTCTCCCTTTTGTGCAGGCCCCGACCGATTTTACTGTGGATCAGTGGTCCCACGACCCAAAAAATGTTCCACACCCCTGCTTTAGAGTCAAGGCAGGGGCATGTGCTAGCAAAATGCACATAATCCCACATTGTATCCTCTCCTTACCTGCGAAGGGGCCATTTTGTCCAACAAGTTCCAGAGACTTCCTGCTAGTACAGAGCAGCATGATTCGAGGTGGGGGGAGATGCGGTTCCTTTTAACAGGAGCAGCTACTTGCCTCCTGGCTTGTGTGTGTTGCGCTAGCCCCCTCATCTTCCCCCCCCCCTCCCCCCCATGCAGCAGACTCTTGGAACTATGAGCCCTGAGATTCCTTTTAGTGCTTACACCTGCTTCATCCCTTGTCAAAGCCATTCCCCACTCTGGCACTCTGAGTGCAGAAGGGCCCGCAAGAGACATTAAAATACCCTACCACTAAAAGTTTCTGCTTAAAAGCTCCCCAAGGTTACAGATTCCCAAGCCTTGGATTGGTATCACCACCACCACCACGCAAATGCAAAACCCTCTTTGAGAACTCAGAAAGGCACCCTTGGGATTTCCTTCCCATGGGGAACCCGTAAGCTCTTTAACCGGCCCTCTGGAGAGGGCTTGAAACAAAACCTGTAACGTCTCTTAATAGCTGACCTCACCATCTCTGACACGTTCGCACAGAACTTCCTGCCTTCTAGGACACAGGAATCAGGTTTTAAAAATAGGTGATTTTGATGAACATACTTGGTTTCTGGGTGCTACAGAACACCCCGGATTAAAGGCAGAGAGAATTGCTTCCCTGGAATTCAGTTTAAAAGTGACAGTGTATGTGGGGGGGGGGGGGGGAAGTCACATGGGCTGAGCACAGAGAAGTCCAGAAAACCCGAAAATAACCTGAATGCATCTAACTAAACATTCCCTGTTGTACTCACATCTTTGTTGTTCCCAGGGTTAGACCTTCCCTAGGCATGGATGTCGTTGAAACCTCCTGGCCTTGCTCCTGGCTCAATTCATATCTTCCAGTCCTGCTCTGGTCACACAAAGACTGCAACAGGAAGGTCACTGCGTCCAATTCAAAACCTTACTCTCTGCTTCCTGCCAACACTTCCTGCTTCCCTAGCACCCTTGGAGACTCTCTAGGACCCGCTGCCTATGGTTTTAACCCTTACAGGCAACTCAGTTAACTTAATGAGAGAAATGTCCAGATAAGGGTAGTAACCCTCCCATTCATCACAGCCCTACACATACCTCCTGCAAAAAGAATGAAATATTAGGGGAAAGCATGTTTTCCCTCCTTGGAAGTCCTTGCTCTGCAGGTTTGACAAAGCCCAAATCCTTTGTCCCTTGCCACAGGTTTGTAGCTCTGGACAAGCAGATTGCTTTCCAAGGAAGCTCTGTTCAGTTACTAAGCTGTGGACGCTCTGTTTTCTCTTTCAATCTTTTATAATTAGGGGGCATTTCACAACATTTTAAAAATAAGTACAACACAATGATCTGAGACACACTGTTCAGGAAGGTCCTGAAATTTGAAATTTTGGAGGCCGATGTTCTTGATTTAAAAAAAAAAAGCTTAAAAAACAAGTGTAGCAACATAGGGTATGTCTACCCTGCACGGGGGAGGTATCCTGAAATAGTTACCCTGTATCTACACAAGCCTCCTGGTATTTTGAAATACGGGCATGCTATTTCATCACTGGTAAAACTCGTTGCATGAGGGATGGCTCAAAATAGCATGTTATTTTGAAATTTGGCGCTGTGTAGACATGCCAAATTTCAAAATAAGCTATTTCAAACTAGATTCAAGATAACATACACAATTTGCATAGCTCAAACTGCGTATCTTATTTCAAGTTTAGGGTGCTGTATAGACGCACCCTTAGGCTGTGTCTAGACTGCATGCCTCTGTCGTCAGAGGCATGTAGATTAGACACATAAGCAAAGGTAAATGAAGCCGCAATTTAAATGATTGCGGCTTAATTTACATTTACATGGCTGCCACGCTGAGCCGACAAACAGCTGATCAGCCGTTTGTCCGCTCAGCGCGCTAGTCTGGACGCTCCCCTGCCGACACCAAAGCCCTTTGTCGGCAGCCCCGTTATTCCTCGTGGAATGAGGTTTACCGGGGCTGCCGACAAAGGGCTTTGATGTCAGCAGGGGAGCGTCCAGACTAGCGGCGAGCCGACAAACAGCTGATCAGCTGTTTGTCGGCTCAGCGCGGCAGCCATGTAAATGTAAATGAAGCCGCGATCATTTAAATCACGGCTTCATTTACCTTTGCCAAAACAACAAATCTACATGGCTCCATCGACGGAGCCATGTAGTTTAGACGTACCCTTAGAGTCTAACAAAAATATAGATAGTGTCAGAGTTTTTGTGGGCACAACCCACTTCTTCAGGTGACAAATATGGAGCAAGAGACAGAGGGACAAATATAATGCAGAAAAAGGGGAGAGAGAGAGGAGAAAAAATACCTGTCAGTTAGGAGTGACCGTGCTAAATGAGGATAATGGAGTGGGCTGTAAGTGTCTGATACTTAGTTTTTTATGTCATTTGGGTGTTGAATAAGCTTAGGCTTATTGGTTAGTCGACTAATCGACAACTCTTTTACATCCTTATCCTTGATGTCTCAGAAATAAAACAAAATGACAAGGGACAAGCTGCCATCCTACCGGTTAACCTGCCACGTGTTCTCCACCGGATTTTCCACCCTGTGGGGGTAACACTGAATTCTTGTCAGGAAATCACTCTCCCTTTTGGCCAGCCCAATGACACGTTAGGGGCTCAGCCCTGCAGCTGCTCAGGGATCGTACCGATTCAGATGAATGAGACGGTTCTTCCGTCCATGGGACGATGCGGCCTGTCCGTGCCCGATTGCAGCCGCTCACGGTGGTGCAGAGAGATTGCTCATGAGAAGGTACTCGAGCTCTTGTGTCCTGCTGTTAGAAGAGTGATGGGTTGTGATGGCAGACCTGGCCTCCAAGAATCAACTCATCCCTCTGAGCCTTCGTGGGACAGGCAGAATGTGTCTCTGCTTGAAAAGAAGTCATTGCTGGGTAAGGCGGGGAGCCATGCCTAGAGCTCTAGGCACTGCCGGAGGTCGTCTTTTCACTGTAACCTTCTCCTCTGCCCACCAACCACCCTGTGTGCATTTCATCCACACTGATCCTGCACCCTGGCATGCCGAGCAAACACAGCGAGACAGAGTCCCTGCCCCAAAGAATATGCTGGGTGAACAGCCACGGGTGGAGGATGGGCAGGGTGGATTATTACCCCTATTTTACAAATGAGAATTGAGTCCCAGAGAGATTTGGTGACTTGTCTAGCCCAGCGTCCCACAGAACCAAGAACAGAATCGAGCCCTCCAGAGTCCCACTGACGTGCCCGACAGGCAGATCGACATCATCCCATTGTTTCCTCGCACTCTCTCCTCTGTCTTTATCCATCTGCTGTCTCTTGGGGTAAGCTTAGATCAGGCCCACCGACGGGGGGGGGGGGGGGGGGGGGGGGCAAATAGGGCAATTGTACAGGAGCCCAGCGTGGCCATCAAGGTGCTTCAAGAATAGAGGAGAGCTACATTTAGTCATAGGGGGCCCAGGGCAGGAGGAAATTGGGGTGTTCAGGAGTCAGGACTGGGAGTGGAGGATCCCAGGGCTGGAGAGGTGAGTGTGGGGAGGGGGAAAAGGTAGCCATTTCAGGAGGGCAGGGTCTTGGTAGATTTCTGATTAGAAAAAGAGTCATGCTGGCTCAGCAAAAG
The DNA here is from genome assembly GCF_049634645.1 of Pelodiscus sinensis. Taxonomy (NCBI): domain Eukaryota; kingdom Metazoa; phylum Chordata; order Testudines; family Trionychidae; genus Pelodiscus; species Pelodiscus sinensis. The sequence continues at coordinate 52,402,402 of NC_134720.1, forward strand.
GACAGCAAACAAGAGGCAAAGCGTATTGATTCTAAGCTGTACCATGAGCGTTGGGTGTACCTAGAGGGAGAAAGCACATTCCTAGTGCATCCCCCCCCGCCCCCCCCCCGCCCCCCCGCCCGCTGTACTGATTGAAAACTGTCGGCCAAGAATAATATTGACAGAAAAATGAAATCATCCACATGGGCATTTTACTAGGAAGAGCAGATTACAGCTGGAGTTTCAAACTTAGGTTTGGCTTTGCCAAGGATAAGATGTTACTATGCTAGCAGAGAGCATGTTGGTGGAGCAGCCCACGAGACCGATTGTGTTTATAGTTGTCGCTCATCAGTGTCAACAAAACCACCCGCAGAGGGGTGACTTCCATCCTTCTGTGCTGGTGGGAGCCACAGGCTCAGTAGGAGGGCTGCCAGGAAGATTGAAGGCATGTGGCGTAGTTTGCTTTGCCCTCGCTGTCCCTTGGCATGTTTTTCTTTGTATAATGTATTTCCCCAGGCGTGTTTAGCTTAGACGCGGCATGTGGCTTTTCACAGGGGTTCTGCCTTTTACCCTCTTGCACACTCAGTGGCTCCGAAATCTGGATGACCTCTGTACTACATGGCCCTGACTTCAGACACTCCCGCTTGGATCAGAAAGGAACTAAGTAAACTCAGCCACTGGCTTTGTCTCAAGAGTTTATTGATTTTTTTTTTTTAACAATCATCACATATAAGCCACGGTTTTGATTCCTAGGCTTGAAGGCCAGAGGGGACCACCATGATTGTCTCATCTGATTTCCAGCACGTCCCAGGGCCTCCCCCGCCCTTGCTGTAGAAGGTCCATAACCTCTAGCTGAGTGCTAAAGTCCTCGAATCATCATTTCAAGACTGCAAGTTGCATTGAATCCACCTCTTTTTCCGTGGCTCAAACCAGCAAGTGACCCATGCCCCAGACTGTAGAGGAAGGTGAAAAACCTCCAGTGGTCTCTGCCAATTTGACCATAGAGAAAATTCCTTCCCGAAGTCCAAATACGGCAGCCAGATTCTACGCATATGGACAAGTCCCACCAGCCAGACACCTGGGAAAGAATTGTCTGTAGTAACTCAGAGACATCCCCAGCTAGTGCCCCATCTCCAGGGCCGTGTGTAATGCTAGGCAGTCTCGTCCTGCTGTCCCCTCCATAAACTTAGCAAACAAGTGATGTTTTTGCCCCCACCATTCTCCTTGGAATACTGTTCTCAGTTCCTTATCTTTTTTTATGGTTAAAAATCATCCCCTGATATCAAGCCTACATTTATAAAGGGCCAGTTTACAGCTATTTGTGCTTGTGCCAACATTGGCTCTTAAACTAACTCCTCTCCCGTGTTTATCCCATTCCTGTATTTATAGAGAGCAATTGTATCTCCCCTTAGAATTACACTGTTCCAGTGGAGGTCTCACCGGTGCTTTGTATAATGGTACTAACACTTCCCTGCCTCTTCTAAAAATATCTCACCTAATCCATTTTAGGATTTTATGAGTTATTTTTGTGGCCATGTCACATTGGTACTTCACAGTCATCTTGTGATCAACCAGTGGCCAAGGTCTTTCTCCACTTCTGTTGCTTCCAGCAGACTAGAGAACCTTGCATTCAGAAAAAACAGACTTTGTTTCCCCCGGGGAACTGATGGGCAGGATCCCATGGAAGGCTAATAGGAGGGGAAAGGAGTCCAGGAGAGCTGGTTGTATTTTAAAGCCACTTTATAAAGGGCGCAGGAACAAACCATCCCAATGTGCAAAAAGAACAGCAAATATGACAGATGATCAGCCTGGCTTAAGACAAGAATGTTTGGTGAACTTAACCACAAAAAGGAAGCTTATAAAAAGTAGAAACTTGGACAGATGACTAAGAAGGAAGAAGGGAGAATCACAGTCCTGTCCGCCTCACCTCGGTCTCTGGAAAAATCATGGAGCAAGCTCACAAGGAATCCATTTTGAAACCCTCGGAGGAGAGGAAGGTGATCAGGAACAGTCAACATGGAGTCACCAAGGGCAACTCATGCCTGACCCAGCTAATTGCCTTCTATGGCAAGGTAACTGGCTCTGTGGACATCAGTAGATGTGGGAGTCAGTGGATGTGATAGATTTTGACTTGAGCAAAGCTTTTGATACGGTCTCCCACAGCGTTCTTGCCAACAAATTGAAAAAGTATGGATGGGAGAAATGGACTAGAAGATGAATAGGAAGCTGGCTAGACCATCAGGCTACATGAGTATTGGTCAACGCTCAGTGTCTAGTTGGCAGCCGGTATCAAGCGGAGTGCCCCAGGAGTCAATCCCGGGACTGGCTTTGTTCAACATCTTCCTAAGTGATCTGGATACGATGGAGCTTCAGCAAGTTTGCGGATGACACAAAGCCGGGAGGCAAGGTAGATACATATGCTGGGGGGTAGAGATTGGGTCCAGAGTGACCTAGACCAATTAGAGGACTGAGCCAAAAGAAATCGGATGATATTCAACAAAGACAAGTGCACAGTCCTGCCCTTGGGACGGAAGAATCCCAAGCGTTGCTACAGGCTGGGGATCGATTGGCTAAGCAGCAGTTCGGCAGAAAAGGACCTGGGATCCAATGGATGAGAAGCTGGATATGAGTCAACAGTGCGCCCTTGTAGCCAAGAAGGCTAATAGTACATTGGGGTGCATTAGTAGGAGAATTGCTAGGAGATCTAGTGATTATTCCTCTCTGTTCGTAACTGGTGAGGCTTCATTTGGGAGTATTGTGTCCAGTCTTGGGGCCCCTACTGCAGAAAGAACATGGGCAAATTGAAGAGAATCCAATGGCTGCCAATGAAGGTAGTTAAGGGGCTGGAGCACATGACTTATCAATAGAGACTGGGCTTATTTGGAGAGCAAGGGGGGATTTGAGAGCAGCCTTCAACTCCCTGGGGGAGGGTTCCACAGAAGATGGAGCCAGGCTGTTCTCAGTGGTGGCAGATGACAGAATAAGTGGCAGTGGTCTCACGTTGCAGTGGGGGAGATCTAGGTTGGCTGCTAGGGCGAACTATTTCCCTAGGCAGGTGGGGAAGCGCTGGGATGGGTTCCCTAAAGAGAAGGTGGAATCTCCATCCCTAGAGGTATTTACGTTCCTCCTTGACAGAGCCCTGGCTGGGATGATTGAGTTGGGGTTGGTCCTGCTTTGGGCAGGGGGTTGAACTAGATGGCCTCCTAAGGTCTCTTCCAGACCTAATATTCTATAATTATAGTAAAATTTCTTGTTGTTAGTCCCATGATGTCGCATGATGAAATGTTGTTCTGTTTCTGTTACTCCAGTTTTCAAGGTCATCCATCCGCACGATTTACAGGTCCAGCTCTGTATTGGCCACACCTCTCAGCATTGCGTCACACACTTCATTAGCACTGTGTTCTGTGTGGCCAATGAAAGTATCTTCCGGAAAGTGACGGGATTTAGAGAAGAACTTTTCTTTTAACAAAAAACAGGACTGTGTAGCACTTTAAAGACTAACAAGATGGTTTATTAGGTGATGAGCTTTCGTGGGCCAGACCCACTTCCTCAGATCAAATAGTGGAAGAAAATGGTCACAACCATATATACCAAAGGATACAATTAAAAAAAATTAGTCTTTAAAGTGCTACACAGTCCTGTTTTTTGTTTCAGCGGCACCAGACGAACACGGCTACATTTCTACAACTTTTCTTTTAATTTGATTTACTAGCTGGCTGAGTTAATTTGTTACTGCATGATTGTTGAATGCTATGAGTGGATGGTGTTTGTGTATAATTTTTAATTCTGCTGCGGGGGTGTTTTTCTGTTGTAAGATTAATGGTCATGGTGCCTAAGGCTCTTTGTGTAGGTATCTTTTTTTAAACTGCTGCATATGTCTAAACCAGAAATAAATACCTACTGCATCGTAGCAGCATGCCAGCTACTACCTGAGCAATAAATGTTGAAATTGACCAGATAGGTCCTTTTTTGGAGAAAGTGCATGAAACCAGCTAAGAGCATCAGAGGTGCAAAGTAAATCAAGTTCAAGGTGTTATTAGTAGCATGGGTAAGGAATGAGTCTCTTAAAAGCTTTATTATTACCTTAGCTCTTGATGCCATCACTTCTTTGTTTTATTTTTATTTTATTTGTTTTTACCAATAAATTATTTTGGTGCTTTTGCCACCAGAGGTATCTGTGTAAATACAAGCAGCGTTAAAGCCAAACACCTCTTAAATTAACAAATATTTCCTTCAGCAAGCCACTGTGACCAGACATATTTTAGGAGGCAAACTAAAATTACAGCAATGGTCTCTATTTTATTTGAGTAACAGTTTTTAAAATGTAAGTGGGCTGCCAAATATTTATCTTCTGTCATGAAACAAAAATATTTTTTTGACATTCTATCCTCCTTGGCATTTAGCTGTTACTTGGACTCTCTAGAGCTCCCGTCACTTAATGCAGGTGACGGATACTTAGCACACAGCCCTTAGGTAGATCTGCAGTCTGTGTAGCCGTGGATTCAGCAAAGTACTTAAGTAAGGATTTAAACTCCATTGGCTTCTGCGCAAGGTGTTTGGCACGACAGTTGGTGGGATCTGTGCAGAAAAGCATTTTAGGCCATTTCCAGAGATTTAGAAAACATTTGAGTTGGTGCTTTACTCTGAGTTATATGCAGTTGGCTTCACTGTAACAAAGAAAATGGGGTTTAAAGTCTCGGGGCAAGAGGGGACTGTGTTAGTCTGTATCTTTAAAACCAACGAAGAGTCCTGGTGCACCTTAGAGATTAACTGAACTATGTAAACGCCTGAGCTTTTGTGGGTAAAGCCCGCTTCCTCAGATGCACTGCAAGGAGATGCAAAAAGGGGACCAGTAAACGGCCGCACAGCCGTGCAGATGAGAGGGAGCATAGCACTCGTTACAGTAACGAGATTGCCCACACTAGTGAGCACTGCTCTTAGTAGCATTTGCAGGATCAAGCCTAAATCCTTTTTTTTAAACTCTCTCTGAAATGTTTCTGACGTGGTTAATTCTCCTTCACAAAAACTCAAGTGGCTTCTAAAGAATCGCTGGTCTTGAGGAGGGGAAACTTGGGTGTCTGCTACCAAGATACAAGGACCACTGTGACCTCTGTTCTGATCCCCTGCATGACATTGGCCAGAGAACTTCCCTGAATTAATTCCCATTTGGACTCAAGCAGAGCTTTTAGACCAGGGGTGGGCAATAATTCTCGCAGGGGGGCGACGTAATGAATATTGGTTCATGGTCATGAACCAGCTCCATCTCTGAAAGGGGCGGGACTGGGGACTAGCTTCCTCCCAGAGTTGTCTGGGACGGGAGGCTTTGAATTAAAAACACAGCAAAAGGTTTGTGGTTCCTAGCCCCACCACTACCGTGTTACCTGGCGGCCGCCCCCTAGTGTTGCTGCAGCTCCACAAGGTAGCACCGCGAGCCATGAGCCATTTAAATAGGATCTTGCTGCCTCGGCCACAGCCTAGAAATTTGGTTAGGTCCATAAAAGGCTATTAGCCAGGGGATAAAATGGTGTCCTTGGCCTCTGTTTGTCAGAGGCTGGAGAGGGATGGCAGGAGACAAATCGCTTGATCATTGTCTTCGGTCCACCCTCTCTGGGGCACCTGGTGCTGGCCACTGTCGGCAGACAGGCTACTGGGCTAGATGGACCTTTGGTCTGACCCAGTACGGCCATTCTTATGTTGGTGGCACCAGCAACAGGATGTAAATAGAAAGCAGCCAGACGCAGCCCGGGCCCCATCTTACCCAGCCCTGTTTTAGACAAACATCCAGTTTTTTAAAAATTGCCACTGATGGAGACTTGGTAGATTGTTCCACTGTTTCACCTCACTGTTACATTTGTGCCTTATTTCCAGTTTGAATTGGTCTAGCTTCAACTTCCTTTTTACTGAAAAGAAACTAATCCCAGTTTAAAACAGACGCTCTGTTGCCTCTGGCAGGTTTCCTTTCATTCTGGCATAGCTATAAGATTAAAGTTTGATGGCAATATCACCTCTGTCCTACAAAAAATCATCATTGTCTTCAACCTCCTCCTCATCATCTTCATCAAACCTTTCCTTTCGGCCTGTTTCAGACTCTCTTCTGCATCTGTGAGTAAAAATCCTTAATTCACTTGGACCATTTTACTGTCTCTTCAGATAAAAGTTTAATCAGCTAAAATTATTGTCGCAATATCCTCGTAACCTTTGTGCGTCATGCATGCACCATCTCACTTAAAATTTAAAATCACTGCTATGTAGACTGGAATGCCCTCTCCCCCCTTATTCCTTATAGGGCTATTTTTGCATGGAAACCCATCTCGAGATCATGTGAAAACTCAAAAAGCTGTAGCCTGAACATTGCTCGCTTTGCACTGAAGTGTCTTTCATGCCCTATTAATTACTTTAATAGAGACATGCTGCTTTATGGGTGCTCCTTATTAATACCACTAAGTTTTTTTGATTGTTGTTTAAACACTTCCTCTTTCTATCATGTAGATGTATTTAATCCTTTCTGTCTTGAAAATAGATGAGTGTGTCGCGGCACGCAAAATGTTTTGACGCTTCTATTTTACATTCTTTGGCGGGGAGGGGGCGGCATTTTTGTTCTTCAGAACGGTCTCTGTTCCTTGATGTGTCTCTGTTTTAGCAGAAGTGGAGGGGTAGCAAAAGGCAGGAAGGAAAACAAATCACATCTCTACAGATATTACTAATAATATGTTATCTTATTATAACAGAACATCGGATTGGCTTCTTGCTACGTGTCCTATGGGGTCGGTTTTCTTTAGGCTCTTCAGTCTTCTGGGGCATAGCCTGAAAGTCCAAATGACTATTCTGTCAGCATATAGGACAAAGTTATGATTCAGAGACCAACTTTACCATGCGTTCTGATCTAGTCCATTTCTCTCCAGGACAGTAGCTACGTATGTGTTCGTATGTGTTTCTATTCTGCCTTGGATCGGCATGCTTTCATTAATCGGGCCTTAGATTGAGTTATGCAGCACTGAGGGTGTGTCTCGTAAGGTTGTTATCTCTGAGCTATAAAAGAAATGGGACATCTGGACTGACCATAAGTTCATTGAACTGAACAACTGGCAATGCATTGAGCACCCTTACAGATTTCCTGGAACAGCTGTCTCAAGAAAGTAACAATCCTGAGAAAATCTGGACAACTGGCAACCCTACTGTGTATACCTAAATATTGTATGGTACTAACCAGCTGACTAAAGTGATGCAAAACCCCTTAGCGACATAGTTATACTGGGGGGAAAAAATGTGTAGATCAGACCGAATACTGAATTGTAGTACACTGCATATATTAATTTTTCAAACATGTATCTTATTTGTTTAAAGCATTTAGACTCATATTCATTGAAAAAAAACTAATTTGGGACATTGAGTGGAATTGTTGAAGGCACCTAAGTGGTTTACGAACCCCCTAAGTGGTTTAGGAACCTAACTGCCACAGTAGATTGATTTAAATCATGATTTAATCAGTAAACAAGAAACCTTGATTTAAATATGCAATTTTAATCTTGCTTTGTATTTTTATTTATTTATTTACTTTTTATTTATATTCTCAAAGGAAGGTTGAATCCCACTGGTTGGTATATCTATACCCATTTTGAGTAATTATATCACCTATTCGGATTCTTAATTGTTACAGGGTTTTTTAAGTTCTAGAAAGCTGTGGAAGACACATTCTTATTTATTAGAAGATGATTCCGTTTTTACTCATGATTTGTATCAAGCTGCAGTGAATGGAAATGGGTATTCCCAGTAAAAATGCACAAAAACCAGCATTTTTAATAAATAAATAAAATCCTCTTAAATGGGCTGACTACATAGGGAAAAATGTTTTGTGTGTAAAACTATTTTACTAAATAAATGACATATAGGAGTTAGCGAATTCAGCTGGTTGTTTCTGATCACCATGTCTTCAAGATTTTAGAATTAGTAGAGCTCACCCTTTCGGGCCTAGTTTTTATTCATGATTTGGAAGAGGAAAACAAGTGTCCCTGCTCTTTTCAACTCCCAATTGGTCTTTCAGCTGGGAATCAACTATTCATTGAGTTGAGCCACTTGAGCAAATTGAAATGAAGAAAATATTCTCGGTGTACCTGCAGAAAAAGCTGCTGCTGTCAAAAGCAGGTTTAGCACTTCAACCAACTCTGTTTCCAGGTGCTTAGCCAGTGACTGCCACCTGTTCAATGGTCTGACTCTCTATAAACTGCAGCAGAAAATGGATACTGTTTTTAAATACTACTTTTGTCATTCAAATTATTTCAACAGATTATTGTACATCTCGACCTTAACATAAAAAAGATTTAAATAAAAAAAATCTAGGTTTTTTAAATGTATTTTTTATCCACTCTGCTCCTTTAAGGGCCTAAGTCACTTTTGAAAATCAGACTTAGCCACCTGAAACATTATTGAACAGCCATTTGCTGGTCATTTCCTGCATTAAGTGTTATGAAGAACCTTAGTTGAGTTTTAAAAGAAAACCAAAGGAAAAAAAATGATTGGAGTACATTATCAAAGGCTGTCTTTGGGCTTAGAAAGGTCCATAAGTGTTTGAATGGGTTTTACTTTGCGTATGTCAGTTTAATGTGCCATACAGGTTCCTCAAGGCCTCTATAGCGTCTGGATGGCTTTGCATCGCTATTGTGTTTGTCACTAGAGCACTTAGCTGTAGCTGGGCAAAGCTTTGTGCTTGGGAAGTGTATTGTAATTGCCACAGCACACAGTGAAATAGAAAGGCGAGAGTAAAATTGTGGGACTTCCTGACATTTTAAAATAACCAGCAAATCAACTCTCCATATGCCACTCAGTGTTCCTAGTGTGACAAAGCTCCTACTAAAAACTCGGTGGGTCCTGTGCTTCCTGGCAGATTTGCTTGCCGCAGAGGCTCATAGCAGCCCACCGTTTTAGGCCTCATGCCCAGGGCTTGCATTTGTTGTTGGTTGAGCTCTTTTCATCATTGGCCAGCTTATGGTAACACAGGGAATAAACGCCACAGTCCTTTTCCCGGAGTGGAAATGGGGAGGTGGGTGTTGGGGGGAACCCGGCCCACCCTCTACTCCGGGTTCCAGCCTGTGTGAATCCCCGACACCTGCTATAAGAGAGCTCCAAGACCCCCGGGCTACTTTCCCCACACCTTCCCCAGCCCTTTCCTTCTCTCTGGTTCATCCTCCTAGTTGTGGTTTCCTTTCCTCCTACTCCCAGCAGCACCCTCCTCCTTCCTCCCAGCTGCATGCCCCCTACAACTGCAGGCCCACTTCTTTTTACAGCCAGTCTGAACTGGTTTTCTTAATTACCTCCGGGTGTCCTAATTGGCCTCGGCTAGCCTGACTCTGCAGGCCTGGTCAATTAGACCCAGGTCTTCCACTGCCCCTGATTGCCTCTGCTAGATCTAAACCAGCCCCTCCCTGTTACTCCAGGAGCAGGGATCTCCTCAGTCTGAGGCTTATACAGCTCCCCTCCACTGCTTTCGTATAGCCTTCTGCTCTGACCCTGTCACACTAGATATAAATTCACAGTGACTCCACTGATGTTGCTGGAGTTATTCTGGATCCACAGCAGGTGTAAGTGAGGGTATGTCTTCACTTCAGGATGGGTCAGCAATCGACCTGCGGGGCTCATTTTCTTGTGCCTAAGATAGATGCGATAAATCGATCACTGAGCGCTCTCCTATCAACTCCACTACAACCTATCTCGCAGAACTGGAAGGGACCTTGAGAGGTCATCAAGTCCGGTCCCCTGCCCTTTAACCCTGGGTTTAGCAGGCCAATGCTCAAACCACTGAGCTATCCCTCCCAAGAAGGGGGGGGGGGGGGTGAGAAGAGTGAGTGGAGCCAATGGGAGAGCATCAGTTGTCGACCTATTGCAGTGAGGACACTGTAGCTGAAGTTGCGTAACTTACGTCACCAGCCCGCAATAGCATAGACAAGGCCTAAAAGCTCAGCCTGGTCCTGGGAGAGTATGTTCTGGAGGCCTGGTCCAGCTCCCATTGAAATCACTGAGAGTATTTCCATTGACTGTCATGGGAGTTGGATCAAACCTTAGATGCATAAGAAAACAAGGGGAACGGAAGTTGATGTGCCATATCGTAAAGCTTCTCCTTGGAGGGTATGCATTCTAGCTTGAATTTCTATGTTTTAATATTGAAGATAATCAAGATAGAGGCAATAAACAGCATTCACATTATGTTTTGTTTGAAACCCCCTAACACGATCAGAAAGATGGAGGAGATGTAATTTTTTTCCCTTTGGCTTCTGTGTTTACTCTCCCACTTCCCTTGTGCATAGCTTTTTTATTTTTTAAATAAATAATCATATTTTAAAAGCAGTGTAAATAGATTGCAAAGTGTGCGCCAGTGGGGTGGATAAATATATTCCATCTGGTAGGGAGTGATCATTCAATAATTCACGACTGGCAAACCCAGGAGTGTGTTATCCATTTTTGCCTTCATGGATATATATATATATATATATATATTTTAGATCCCACAGGAGCTAATTATGTTTTCTTTGTACATAATGTTTAATAATTTTTTTATATTCTGACACTAACTCCTCCAACTACAGATTCTGCATTTTTTTCCCCAAAATGTGCGTGTTGGCGGGCAGAGGGCATTAGTTACTTTCCTTCCCTCGTTTGAAAAGAGAACAAGAAGGCAACGAGGAAGTTTATACATAAAGCTCTCAGGCTATGTCTAGACTGCCGCTTTTTATTGGAAAAATTATGTTTTCTTTGTACATAATGTTTAATAATTTTTTTATATTCTGACACTAACTCCTCCAACTACAGATTCTGCATTTTTTCCCCAAAAGGTGCGTGTTGGCAGGTGGAGGGCATTTAGTTACTTTTCTTCCCTCGTTTGAAAATAGAACAGTGTAGATGGGCCAAATTTGGGAAAATTCTCTTCCGAAAAAACAATCGGAAAAAGGTACACAAATTGCACTCCGCAATTCACGTACCATTTTCCAATTGTTTTTTCGGAAGAAGCTTTTCCCAAATTTGGCCCGTCTACACTGGGCCAAATTTCGGAAAAACCTCCTCTTTCGGAAGAGCCCTTTTTCCTCATGAAATGAGGAGAACAGGGCTTCTAAAAGAGCGCATCTCCTCTTCCACAAAAAATGTCGGAAGAGCAGATGCATTCCTTGGACAAGGTGGAGTTTTTCTGGTATTCCGGAAAAACTCTGTAGTCTAGTGACAAGGAGTCCTGTGGCACCTTATACACTAGCAGATGTATTGGAGCATAAGCTTTCGTGGGCAGGGGTCTGATCTCTGTTCCTCTTTTGAGTCTTACCTGCTGACTGCCGGGAATAAAGCTAATATTTGCTCCTCTTAGCCCCGCAGAAGCTCAGGCAGCCACGGCAAAGCGAGCTGAGTTCAGAGCCGCCTTGCACGTCCTGAACAAAATTGCGAGCACGGTTCTGGTTGCGGCAACCTCAATGTGGATGCTGGCATTTCCACGCAGGCAGAATCCAAGGCTTCGTGGAATGCCCAAGTCAGGACACTGTCTTGTAAATGGCGTGGCTCTGACCCGGAGTCCCAAAGCCAATAACCACGGGAGCCTGAGAGGTGGTGTCTCCGCAGAAACAACCCCACCGCCGTGTCAACGTCTCGGTCACCTGACTCGCAAGACTCGTGCCGCGGCGCTGGAATCAGCCCGGAGCACAAGCCTGCACCCGTTGACATGGGCTCTGAGACTTATTCTGCAGATGGACCCCGAGTGCCCATTTGGCATCTGTTTCAGATCACCCTGGGCCCGTCTGCTTTGCTTAATAAGCCTCCAGAATGTGCCCAGCCCTTTAAAGGACCCATCTGAAGACACCGGTGGGAGGCTGGCCTGCAGAGAGTGCAGCTCTGGGGTATGTGGGCAAAGGCGCCAATCCCTGCTGCAGCCCTGTGCAGAACCGCTCCCCTTCAGGGCCACGGTGGAGCAGCCTGAGAGCTGCTCTTACTTGCCCTGCGAGGAGCTGGAACAGGATGCTTGGGCCCCGTGGCTGTACCCTTTACCTTCCCGTGTCAGAAGTTAAAAGGGGGGTGGGGATAAAAGTCCCTGTGTTAGTTCTGACCCTTGTGTTGGGTTAATCTTCCCTGGGCCCAACAAACCACCAGCATGGCACAGAGCAGACTTGAATGTGGCCCACTGTCCCTGTCCCGTTGGCTCTTGTTGTGGGGTCAGAGAGGGAGTTTAGGTGATGGAGGGGGAAGCGATCTGGGGCAGGGTCCGGGAGAGGGTAGGGGTGCAGGAGAGGATTCCGGCCTGGGGGAGGGGCGTAGGAAGGGATGCAGGGTCTGGGAGGGAGTTGAGACCTGCGGCAGGGGGGTGCAGAGAGTTTGGGTGGCAGGGCGTTGGGAGAGGGGAAGAGGTTGGGGTGCCAGAGGCAGGCTGTGATCGGGAGGCACTTACCTAGGCAGCTCCCAGCCAGCAGCCCTGCAGCCCCTAAGGCAGGCTCCCTGCCTGCCACAGCCCCAGGCTGCTGAAAACAATGGGAGGCTCCATGTCTCTCTCTGCTTGTGCACCAAGGGAGGCTGAAGCTTTGTGAGCTGTCCCCACTCCCAGCCCAGTATCTCAGCTCCTGTTGGCTGGTCTTTGGCCAATAGACATTGAGAGATTGGTCTGCAGGCGGGGGCAGCATACGAAGCTTCTCCCTCCTCCCACAGCACCCAGAGCAGAGAGCCACAGGGAGCAGCCAGCTGCTTAAAGCGGCACGGGGCTGCTCCGTGCCTCAGGGTACTGACGGGGAGGGGGCCATATCTTACCCGCCCGGGTTCTAAAGAGACAAGACCGACAAGGCATGAGGGGGGGAAACGGTGAGTTTCTGAAAACGACACGGCAAGTCAGGGGCAGAGCTGGCAGTCGTGCTGGGGTCTCATGATTCCCATTCTCTGCCGCCTGTGTACTTTGGACGCTGTGGGCACTGCCAGAATCCAGATAACAGGCACGATGCAGAATTCAACAAAACACACACAGGGAGCCACTCGCCTGATACTGACTCAGAGCCTCTCAGCCCAGCTCTAGTGCCTGGCACCTGTGTTACAACATGTCAGTAATGCAGGCAGCTGTTGCCAGCTGTTTCTGGTTTCTAAGCCCTATTCCAGGCAGGCTGTTGCCTGATTTCTCTGGACCTGAGAAGAGCAGTGAGATCAGCCCAGAGCCCGTGTGGGTGGACTATATTATGTCCAAAAAACCTAATCTTAAAGTAAGGTGGGGGCGGGATTTAGTTTATTTCCAGCCAGTTGGCTTATACAGTTCATAAAAAAACCGATGACGAAGAGGAGAAGGAAGCGGTGCGCAGGGAAATGCGTCTCTGGGATATTTTTGTCCGTGGCAACGAACAGGGACGTGCGTGGAAGGTGGCAATTTACCTTGTGGCCCTAAGCAAAATGGCTGGTTTGCAATTGGGCATGGAATGAAATAGCATAGAACGCGGTGGGAGCTTTTCAGAGTAAATGGGTCAATTTCCTGTCCTTCCGGTAATTGTATGTAGCGTGTCCTGGGCTCCAAACATGGGCAAATGTGATTTTTTTTCCCCTCCTGCTATTTTGCTCCCTTTGTACAGAGAAGGGAAATGAAGTGCCGTGATCGCTCTTATACCCAACTTTTGCAGATGGCTAATAGCAGTTCATTTTCAGTGAGTGCTTACCGTCTCCAAGCACAGTCCAAGGCACTACACAATAACCTAGTGTTACGCAGTCTGCTGCTTTTCTGAACGAGACGTCGGTCTAGGACCTTACTGCGAATGGCCCGTCTCAGTGGGAAAGGCAGTCGACTTTTGCACCTTTCCCTCCCTCATTGCAAAATAATCCCCAGCGCTCTTAGCCCTGCAATACGCCACGTGCTCATTCTGGAACGACGGTGGACTTTCTGCTCCGTTTATGCCCTATGCAAACCGTTGCTCTTTACAGCACAGTATGTTCCCGTCCCTCCCCCACACACCCCGATTTGCCACGTGCTTCGCTACTGCAGAAGTGTTGTAGAATCACAGAAGTGTAGGACAAGAAGGCATGTCAATAGGTCGTCTAGTCCAGTCCCCTGCACTCCAGGCAGCACTGAGCAATAATTTGGCTCTTCCTGAGAGGACAGCTTAAGAATTGCACCCGGCTGAGCAGTGAGTTCATCAGTTTGCTTTAGTTACCATGAACAGAGGAGCTGACAGCCACACTAAGCAATGTGTGGGGAGGGGGCAGTTCGGTGCTCCTACCAGGGGCGGGGCCTTGGGAGGAAGGGGCGGGGCCACGGACAGCTGGCTCCTGGCGCAGCCCAGACCGAGGCATCCTCCTCTCCTCTGCACTGCCTGGAGTGTGCCCCCAAATGTGCCATGTGGTGCTCTAGGAGCAATTTAAAGGGTTCGGGGCTCCAGGCCCCCTTGATGAATTGCCAGCCCCGTGGCAGCGGGCATGGCCATGAATTAAACATAACACTTAGCACTACTGTGGCTCTCCAGGCGTTTCATAGACGTGAGTTATTCCAAGGGTCCCATCACAGCTGGGGTAAGTCCCGGTAAGGACAGCTGTATTGACGTTACATCAGTGCAAATTCTCTGCAGTCTACACGAGCCCTTGGAAGAGTAGCCTACCAAGCAGGAGAAGGAAGTTTTTGCAGACAGGCTGTAGCGGTCTAGATTCTGATTGCAATTGCACCACAATAAATCCAGGATGCTCAGACTCCGGGCCTCCATCCCCCCTCAGAAGGAAGTTTCCAACCAGCTCTCCCCTACGTTTCAAGAGAGAGATCTTGGAGTCATTGTGTTGTTCTCTGAAAACAGCCACTCGGTGCACAGGGGCAATCAAAAAAGCAAGCAGAATGTTAGGAATCCTTAAAAAAGGGATAGAGAATAAGACAGGGAATATCTTGTTGTCTATATATAAAACCATGTTACGCCCACCTCTGGAATACTGCGCACAGATGTGGTCGCCTGATCTCAAAAAAGATCCATTGGCATTGGAAAAGGTTCAGAAAAGGGCAACAAAAATGACGAGGGGACCCATATGAAGAGATTTTTAAAAGACTGGGATTTTTCAGCTTAGAAAAGAGGAGACGAAGGGGGGATAGGATAGTGGTCTATAAAATCATAAGTGATATGGGAAAAGTACATAAGGAAAAGTTATTTACTTGTTCCCATAATATAAGAAATGGGGGTCACCAAATGAAATTAAGAAGCAGCAAACAAACAAACAAAAGGAAGTTTTTCTTCATGCAGCGCACAGTCTACCTATGGAACTCCTTGCCAGAGGAGATTGTGAAGACCAGGACTTTAACAGGGTTCGAAAAAGAGCTAGATAGATTCATGGAGGTTAGGTCCATCAATGGCTGTTCGGCAGGATGGGTAGGAATGGTGTCCCCAGCCTCTGTTTGTCGGAGGCTGTGATTGGATGACAGGAGAGGGATCACTTGATTCCCTGTTCTGTTCACTCCCTCTGGGGCACATGGCCTTGGCCACGGTGGGCAGACAGGACACTGGGCTAGAGGGACCATTGGTCTGACCCAGTGTGGCCATTCTTATGTTTTCTTGGGAGTGGTGGCTGCAGATCTCCCAGCCTTGGGGGCACATGGCTTCTCCTCCACTGCCTTAGGGGGGCAATTCCTCATCTCTCATTACCAGGGTAACATAACGGTTCTCCAGGATCACGGTGAGGGGGTTGGGAGCAGGGGTGGAACACTGCACTGTCCAGAGAACACCAACAACATTGATTGATCCTATGAGGGCAGACTGAAGGAATCGGGTTTGTTTAGTCTGGAAAAGAGAAGACCGAGAGGGGACATGAGAGCAGCTTTCAAGTTCCTATGAGATTTTATCAAGGAGAAAAAATATTCTGAGGCTACCTCTGCAGATACCTCTGCGGACAGGACAAGGAGCAATGGGCTTAAATTGCAGCAAGGGAGGTTGAGGTTGGACATCAGGAAAAACTTCCTACCTGTCCGGGTGGTCAAACACTGGAATCAATTGCCTGGGGATGTTGTGGAATCTCCATCTCTGGAGATATTTAAGAGCAGGTTAGAATCTGTCAGGGGTGATCTAGACGGTGCTTGGTCCTGCCGTGAGGGCAGGGGCCTGGACTCGAGGACCTTTCAAGGTCCCTTCCCGTTCTAGTATTCTAGGATTCTATGACGGAATCGAGTTAAACCTCTCGCTTCTACACGGGATCAACCGCGGCGGCTCTCCAGGGCAGATGAGATGGAAACAGGGTGCACGAACCATCAAGCATCAGTTCTTTCCTGGCTTGCAGAGCTGTACATGGCCTATCCCTGCCTTACCTGTCATGGAGAATTCTGCTGCCACTCTTATCAGTCTATGATCCCAGCTGGCTTTAGCCTCAGCTTACATTTTCAAGCAAGCATCTTTGTTTTTTCCCCCAGGCTGCCCCTTGTGCTCAGAAGGCGCTCCCTATAAGTCTCTGTAAGGCAGCTCCCTTTTATGTGCACACTCATTCTCAGCTTTGTCCTACAATTATGAGCTTCATGTTAGTTTGGGGGAAGGGAAAGTATTGTGCCTACCCAATTGGTTGATGAATATTTCTTTGAAAATTTTCTTCGGGTGTGTTTGGATTTATATTTTTTAACAAATGAAAAGTTTCCGTCAAAAACTTCCAAAAGTTCATCCAAATCAGGTCCCTCCCACCAAATTTCTGCGTTGGTGGTATGAAAGGACCATTTTTTGACAAAAAAAAATGTTTCAAACAAAGTATTTTGGCCATTTGTAACGTCAGCCCGTCTGAAGATGCCCCTGTTAATTTTGGTGCCATCTGTATAGCTGTGTCTTTAGGGCCTGGTTTTAGATCCATTCACTTGAATGCCTGTTCTCCTTTAAAGATAAAATGAAAAAAAATTAATAAGAACAGTGTCATTGCACCTATAGAGAAGTGAAGACTTCTTGTGAGTGCTAAGGTTACACTGATAGTTTTAATACAAATTAACTGGAAATAAAGTCTGTTCCTGTGAATAACCTTAAAATCTGCCTCTGCCAAAAGGAGAAGTCATATGTGGAGCCAACTGAGTGACTCAGCAGCTGCTAAAGAGAGTTAAAGTTAACACTTCTGATTGCCTTGTTGCGTCTGCGTTGCTGCCATATCTTGATATAAGATATTCACAACTCCAGATTCCACATATTTCATTAGAAACCCAAAGTAAGTGACCTTTGACCTGCCTCATCTAACAGCCTTGAGAAACATGGTGTTTATTTCATAGCTGTTGTTGAAAGTTTGGAGCCTTTAAGGTCGAATTTGCAGAAGTAACTCAAGGGAAGGGAATTGAATAGCTCCATCGTAAAAGCCCGTTGAAAGTTAGTTCAGAATCCAACTCTTTGCAAGGTTTCATGAACCAGTTAAAGCGACTTCTCTGTTTTGGAGCAAAATATGGAAAGATGAAAGGCAGCGTTAGTCATTTTCCCCATTTTACATAACAATATTGTAGCAAACGCTGTATTTCCCACATGTGTAAATGCATAGCCTGAATAATTAGAGAAGGCAATGCAGTGGTAATAAACCACTCTTTACGTGGTGAGAGCAGAGCAATTATTCTGTTTTTAAATTTGGGGAGCCGGGGGGGTTAGTAATGTTCATCTTTGCTTTCGTTATTCACGCTCTCCTGGAGAGAGCTTGTTTTTATTGTCGAGAGAGAGAATTTATCATTGCTTGGATCTGGGCCAGCTGGATTTATGCTAATTGCTCCTGATGCCTACAGTTTCATAGACTCATTTAACAGTCGAGCTGGAAGGAACCTCGCGAGGTCATCGAGTCCAGTCCCCTGCCCTCGCGGCAGGACCCAGCACCGTCTAGATCGGGGGTGGACTAAAGGGCCTCCACGGGCTGTATCCGGCCTGCCAAACGAGTTGATCCAACCCGCGGAGGCCCTGCCTCTCTTCCCTTCCCCCAGGCCAATCGGCCTGGGGGAAGAGGGAAGCGTGGAAGGAGTGCGAGACTTGGCATGCACCCCCCACCCCCAAGCCCTGATTGGCCTGGAGGCAGCAAGGGGAGCACACGAAGTCGCTTCCCACTGCCAGGGGCACGGGTACCTAGAGAAAACCACCAGCTGCTCAGGATCTATGGGTGGGGAAGCACAGAATGTCCTGGCCCCGCCCCTTCTGCCTGAGGCCCCGCCCCTTCCAGGGCAGCCCGGCACCACTTTAAAAATTTCGGAAGTGGACCCAGGTCAAAAATGATTGTCCATCCCGTGTCTAGATCATCCCTGACAGGCGTCTGTCCAGCCTGCGCTGAAATATCTCCAGGGATGGAGATTCCACCACCTCCTTTAATTTATCTAAGGTACCTAAGTGGCCCGTTATCAGAGAATCTGAGTAATGTAGTGGTGCCCCAATATTTTACTTCACTCCCCCCGCCTCCCATGCTTGGGACATGGGCCACAGTCAGGGCCCTGGGATGTGGTCAGGAGCTGGGACCAGGAGGCCAGGGCTACAGCTGGAGGTGAGACCGGATCAGAGGTGGGGACAGAGGGGCACTTCCTCCCTGCCCCCCAACCCAGGGCGCTGGCCCCGGCCCCACCGCTCCACCCTCGAACTTTCCTCCTTACAGGGGCGCACTCCACTGTTCGGGGCCCATGGGGGAAATGCCTGTAGGCCGTGAGCGTTAGCACTGGCTTCCACAGAAGGGGGGGCCAGGCCGGTCTCCCCGGTGTGCGGGTTGGAACCTGAGGCGCAGAGAGAAACTAAAGATTTTGCCCAAGGACCCGTAGGGAGCATGCATTGGAGGAGGGACTTGACTGAGCTCAGGTCTCCTGAGTGTCTAGCCACCGTGCGGTACCCTGCCCCAGCCATCACAGGAAAGTGCTACAAAGCCAGGTCAGCCTCGGGGAGGTCCCATGCAGCCAGTCAGGAGAGGCATTTCTCCACTGAGGCCACGCGGCCCAGAAGCAGGGGGATGGGGATGGTTCTGGCAGCTGGCTCTGCAGAGGAGGTAGTGGCAGACTCTGATGTTTGGCCTTTCCAGTGCTAATGAAACAGCCCATAAGCCACCAGGGCATGGGGCCAGAGAGAACCTAACTTACAAAGAGCTGCCTCGTGCCTCTGCTTGCACCCCATGGGAGCACAAGGGCCGGTCGCACGCAGGGACTGGCATGTAGAGCCCAAAGTGAGAACATAAGAGTGGCCAGACTGGGTCAGACCAAAGGCCCATCTAGCCCAGTGGCCAATACCAGGTGCCCCAGAGGGCGTGAACAGAACAAGGAATCCATCACATGATCCCTCCCGTCATCCATTCCCAGCCTCTGACAAGCAGACATTAGGGATGGCTTTTGTACCCATCATGGCTAGCAGCCATTGATGGACCTAACTTCCATGAATTTATCTGACCCTTTTTTGAACCTGTTAAAATCCTGGTCATCACAAAATCCTCTGGCAAGGAGTTCCACAGATTAATTGTGTGCTGCGTGAAGAACATCTTCCTTTTGTTTGTTTTAAAACTGCTACCCATTAGTTTCATTTGGTGACCCCTAGTTCTTATGTTATGGGAACAAGTAAATAACTTTCCCTTATTCATTTTCTCCCTACCTATCATGATTTTATAGACCTCTGTCATATCTCCCCTTAGTCTCCTCTATTCTAAGCTGAAAAGTCCAAGTCTTTTTAATCTGTCTTACTATGGGCCCATGGAGCAGGTGGGAGGTTGAGCTACGGGGTACCCATTGCCCTAGGACAAATACGGAGAGATGCTCTGAGCCTCATTAAGGTCACCTTTCAAGAGTGCTTCATGGAATTAGTGGTGTGACAAAGCTCCTCCTTAACCTGGGTGGGTCCCGCGTTTTCAGGTGGATGACTTGCCTCAGAGGCTCGCAGCAGCCCTCTGTTTAGGCACCGGCTTGCTGTTTGTGGGGTTACTCTCATCATTGGCCAGCATGAGGAAAAGAGGGGACACCAGACTTCCTAGTCCCTGTGGCCCCTCCCAGTGGTACAGGGTAGGACAAACCCTCGTACCAAAGCCAGTCTCCTACTAGTACTGAATGGAGAGCTGGAGGAGAGGGGCTTGCCCTCCACTCCGGGTTCCAGTCCAGGGACCCTGTGATAGCAGCTGTCTGTAATATCTCTGGTAACCGCTGTGTGACAGCTACCAATCCCTGGGCCATTTCTCCACAGCCTTCCCTAGCACCTTCTTTACTAGAGGGTCTTCCTGGTACCCACTTGCATTTTCTCCTCCCCAACACTCCACCACATGCACGAGCTCCTTCCTCACACACTGTACTAGCTGAAGGGGAACTCTTTTTAATCAGTCTCAACTGGTTCTTAATTGGCCCCCAGATGCTTTAATTAGTCTGGTGTCCTGGAGTCTGGAAGTCTTCTGATTGCTTCCAGGTGTTTTAATTGGCCTGATTGCTCTGGCTGATTCTAGCAGGTTCCTGCTGGATCTGGATCAGCCCTTGTTCGTCAACACTGGGAACAGAGACCTATTTAATCTGGGGCTAATACACTCATCTCCTGTAGCCCTCTGGCCTGACTCTTTGATGGTGGTTCTTGCTTGCCTGTATCTGTGGGTTCCCATCAGAGATCGCAGGTTTCACAGGGTTTCAAGCTAGCTGGCAATAGACATTCGCCCTGGATTGGGGCGTGACCTGGAAATGGCTAGTCTTGCGAGGGAAAATTGGCTTTCTCCGGCTCCTCGTGACTTATTGTTCTGCGGGTTTTTGTAAGAAGCATTTTTGTATTCCCATGACTCAAATGTGTTTTAACTTATTCCTTTGAACCAGATGTTTATAAACTCTGCTTAACCCAAAATTGCTTTTGATCATTTGAATTGAGCAGTGGAGGGCGGGGGAAGGTTGCTAGGCTGTGAAAGCATTTGGTATCTTCTGGAACCGTTACGTTGTGCGGCCAGAGCTGCCCAGATGGCTCCATGATCTCATTGTTGGTCCCTCCCCTCTCCTATTGGTTGTTGATAGTTGTTATGCCTTGTCTGTCTTAGCTTGTAAGCTCCTTGGGGCAGGGATTGTCTCTTCTGCTATTTATATGCAGCAGTATAGGGCCTTGATCTCAACTGAGGCTGTAATGGAGTATATATCCTGAGTCATAATAGCCATGTTGTGCAAGGTGCTGTGATAACACATCAGGATAGTCCCTAATGCACTATTTCTTAAACTGTGTTCCTGTGTTCTTAAAGTTTTTTTTTTTTTTTTTTTTTTGCTCAACAAAAAATCCTTGGTGTTTCTCATAAAAAAAATTATCGTTTGGTGTTTCTTGGTCTTAAAAAGTTTAAGAAACACTGCCCTAATGAGTCCTTACTCGCAAGTTACAATGGCTATTGTTTTCTCCCTTTTCTGCAACCATCACAAACTTCTCCTGGGATCTGAGTCAAGCTAGATTCTTGTGCATTGTCTGCCACGGTGGCAGATCTCCAGGCCAAATGAGGCCCATAGCGATACATGTGGCATGCCATCAGTGGTATCTGGGTGGCCTTAGTGCCTGTTTGGAACATAGTCAATAATTCTGTTGCCGCCCAAGAAGGAATAAGGCTAGGGTGTACAGTAGACCTGTACATTGGCTTGAGGCAGTGGTTCTTAACCTTACTGCAGCTTGCACCCCTTTGGTTCTCAAAATATGTTCTCGCCCCCCTTATTAAAAATAATTGAAGTAGGTCAGTTCTTTAATCCTAAGATATATCATAAAAATCTGGCATGGCTCGCACCCCCAGAAAGGGCATCTTGCACCCCCAAGGGGTGCGTGCACCCCATGTTAAGAGCCACTGGCTTAAGGTGTGCAACTCCAGCTATGTAAATAATGTAGCTGAAGTTGGCTTTCCTTAAGCCGAACTTGGCGCAATCTTCACAGACGGAAGTCAATGGGAGCAAACTGTCCTGTTGGCTTCCCCTACTCGTCATGACTGCAAGGAGTACTGGTGCCAATCTAAACCACCCTCAGCATTTGATTTAGCGGGTCTTATCTAGACCCGCTAAATCGAACGCCAGAAGATTGATCTCTGGCACGTCAGTACAGACATGGCCTTAGAATCCAGCTTGTTCTTCCAGGGCTGTCTCCTCTGCAGGGTCAAGAGGAGACCGTTTTGTTTCAGTCGCTGTCAGCCAGGCTGAGTGGGATACACAGTGAGGGAGCCGAGCAGAAAAGCACTTGAGCATTTCAAGCACTGATGTTTTTTCAAGCATTTTTTCCCTTTCCATAAAACATTGCTCCCGTTTGACTCAGCAAGGACCTTTTCATGCTGGCTAATCCTCATATATAGGCATCAGTTCAGGGAGGAGGAGCAGCACACGGCTTTTCCTAGCATTTTGTTTAACTAGGCTGACATTTGTCTGACCAATTAATTCCTCCAAAAACACAAACCCGTTCTGACTGACTGCAGCAACTTCCCCGAGAGCAACAGACGTCTTAAACCCAGTCGGGGGAGTCTCACAGCAGAGATCTAAGTTGGCTATGTTTGTGCGGGACAGCTACCCCCTCCATAAATAGTTTCCCAGTTTTTAATAGTGCTTTGGGTGTAAAATACAAACTGTCCTGGAATACCTCCCCCCCCACACACACACACGCACATGCAGTCGGAGCTGGATGGTGGTGGAAGATAGGGAGAAGGGTGGTTAAGTCACTGTAGCTCAGAACAGCTTACACCTCTGATCTTGCACCTTCCTTCCTGGGAAGCAGACGGTCGGGAGCACATGCTGCAGACAAATACCGCTCCGTGGTCAACATCCACGGGACAGGAAGAGGAATGAAAATGGAGCAAGTGAGTGGGGAGAAGAGGAGGGTACCAAGCTGGAGCTATCTGGACACTCTGACTACCCTCACTGTGTCCACCAATCAGGAGGGGTGTGGGTTTAACAGGTGTTGTTACTATGCATAGGCAGCCCTACACGATCCTTGACCTCTGAGGATAGGACAAGACGCAATGGGATTAAACTGCAGCCAGGGAGGTTTAGGTTGGACATTAGGAAACACTTCCTATCTGTCCGGGTGGTGAAACACTGGAATAAATTGCCCAGGGAGGTGGTGGAATCTCCATCCCTGGGGATATTAAAGAGCAGGTTGGACAGACGCCTCTCAGGGATGGTGTAGACGGTGCTTGGTCCTGCCGTGAGGGTCAGCAAGCAGCTAAGACATCTCATTTCCTATTGATGGGAGCCGACAACTGCACAGCATGCGCCCCTGCCCTGGTGTCCATCAGCTACTATCGGAGGAGCCCAAATTGCCCCTGAGGGGTAGCAGGGATCCCAGCTGAACACAGCCCAAATCACTAGCCACATGGAGAAAAATTGAAAAGGCAGCAGTTATACCAATGCCTTGGGATAGGAATCCTCTTTTTGTTCTGTTTGTCCAGCGCCTAGCACCTCGGCATCCTAGCGCATGACTACGGCTCTCCAACGCGAGGGGATACTCCAAATGAGTGCTATAATAATCATCCAAGCTGTTCCTTTTTACTGGCAGATGACAATGCATTTTGCAGAGCTGGCTTAAAACAAGGATATTTATGAACCCAGGAGAGAGTGTAAGGTTGCGTCATGACGCTGTGACTTCAGCCCTGCCTTCCAGATCTCGGTTCCAGTGCTTTTGTGTTTTGCTTCTTTCAGAAAAGTGCAGAAAGTCCTTGGCGCCGTAGAAAATACAGTGGGTAATTAGCAGCGGCCTGGAAAGATGGGCAGCGGGGAATAAGCTGTAAACCCAGTACCTTCCCACAGGCGGAGTCCACCAACGCCACAACCAATCTGCTCGTTGTGGCTGTTTTGACACCACTTCATGGATGAATGTGACTCTGAAACAGGGTCTGAGTAAAGGGACAGTACCACATACACCTGCCACGCATGTTTGAGCTCACTGCATCGACTGTGTCATAAGCCTGGATGGCTCCTAACTCGCCGATCCGAGGGAGGATTTTACTAGGTGAAATGTCTTTACCTACGAATCTGGCCGTTTAAAAGAGAAACCTGAGTCTTCGCCAAATGTTTTCTTTCCCTGCCAGCCACAGAGGAGGACAAATGATTCCAGGAGAGCTCAGCTAAGTTACACACAGCCTGTGGATTAACTTTTCCAAGGAAATCTGGCAGGTGCTGGTGCTATTTGATTGATAATGTGTTTCTGAAGTGCCTGTATTCCATTTCTGTGCGCTCTCCCCGGCCAGACTTCCACCGAGTCCCCATCGGGCTGGCCGGAGGGCCTGTTCTGCACTTGCAAGTCGGTGTTTGCTGTCGGGGGAGTGACAGATATGGCAACTCCTTGCAGAATCTTTGGGAGCTCTCACTGTGTTCGGTGGGTGTAGCATCATGAGCCAGGGATATTACAGGTTCCAGCTGGATTCTCCAGAGACCAACCGAGAAAGAAAGGACTTGGGGATAAATTGCTGACTTTAAACTCTCTGACAGGATCTCTCTTTGGTGCGACTCAGCAAAAAAAAAAAGGCTCCCCCTTTCTGTCCACACAGGGCCCAATCCTGCCAGTGAAGGGGGTGGAAGGATCTTCTAGTAAGCTTGTAGCAGGCGCAAAGGAACTTTGATTGGTTTTTAAAAGTGCTCTGTAAAGCTTTCGCCTTTTAGGAGAAATGAGCCTTCTTCACAAGACCTGCGTGGGACAGGTTGGACCTCCCTGGCCCAGCACCCTTGGGACCTGACTGGTCCCGGATGAGGGATTTTGCCAGACCAGGGGAGGTTATTTCTGGACCCCCTGCTGTTGCCCCCCTCCCCTTCTCCGGGCTCCCTGGCTGCCCCCGCAGCCCAGCTGAGCTGTGCGCCAGCTCCCACCCACCCCCCATCATGCCAGCCTCCTGGCCCCCCACTCCCTGCAGCGCTCCGGGACTCTCTGGAACACCTGTAGTCTTTCCGGACCACGGATGTTGCCAGACCTGAGAGTTCCAGTTTATAGGGGTGCAGCCTGTAATGTGTAAGTGTTCCCGTCTTTGCTGTTTGTAAGCCTTCAAGCAAAGTGCTAATGCTGGCTTGGCTAGTCTGTCTGCTGGGCTGGGTGTTTTATTGTCTAGGCAGGCAACTGTGGAGCCTGGGAAAAAACGAGAGAGCTGTGGGCCTCCACCCGCGAGGGGCCCAGCAGAGAAGCCAGGAGACGAGAGTGAGGGTCCTTGGAGTGCCGCAGAGGGGGAATACAGGGTCCAGTTCCTTGACCTGGAACAATAGGGCCAAAGGAGGGGGCTTTTCCCCATCTCTGTACCAGTCACATAACTGTGCCTGCTTCCCACAAGACAGCGGGTAGTGGCTCTGGAAATGCCACTTTCCATCAGCCGCTGATGCAGGCAGTCTGGGCAAGGCACCGGACATCCTGGCTTGAGCATGGAAAAATGAGTCTGAGGCCGCTAGCTGGGTTCTATTGAATACTGGCCCTTCCTCTGGCTGTCCCTGCTAGACCTGTGAACTCAGAGCGTCCGCAAAGACCTGGGCCTTAACAACCTGGGGTTTCGTTAGTGGAGCTGACTGGTTGTGTTCAGATGAACCTCGGTGAGGACGTGGAGGATTTCTCACGTCTTTCCCTTTGGAAGGGAGAATGGGAAGTGACTTTCATCAGGATGGACATGGCAGCGGTGACCGGCACCAGCAGAACGGCTGGCGTTAGAAGGGAACTTTCCAGGATGTTTAAAATATAGCAGCCAAGCATCAACGCAAGGTTAACCTTTGCCACCAGAGTGGGAAGGGAAGTCTTCTCTTGGAACAGGAATGTCTGAGATGGGGTTATTTTTCCCCCTCTATACAGTAATCATCCTCATTCCGTCCTTGTGGAATCTCCATCGCTGGGGATATTTAAGAGCAGGTTGAACACACACCAGTCAGGAATGGTCTAGATGGGGCTTGGTCCTGCCGTGAGGGCAGGGGACTGGACTCGAGGACCTCTCGAGGTCCCTTTCAGTTCTGGTATTCTGTGACTATATGATTCCAGCCCTGCAGGTTGGACAATACCATGACATTTGAGAGACCAAGGGGCTGAGGTAATGTCTTTTCTTTTGGTGGGGGGGTTAACTTCTGTTGATGAGAGAGACCAAAAGAGCTTGGTCCAATAAAAGATATGAGCTCACCCACCTGGTCCCTCTGATAGCCTCAGACCAACATGGCTACAGTGCTGCATAGCATAAGATGGCATTGACAGCTTGGATATGTTTATGCATTACACGTAAACGTGCGCACCTTGTTTAATACGTGTCATTTAACTATGTCGTTAGTAAAGCTGAGGGCACGTCTACACAGCAAGGCAAAAGTCGAATTAAGCTATGCAACTTGTCAGTTGCGTAGCTTAAGTTGAAGTAGCTTCATTCGGCTTTTGGTTCTGTCTGCACAACAGGTAGTCAAAGGAAGATCACTCTTCCTTCGACTTCCCTTACTCCTCGTAAATTGGGGATTGCAGGATTCGGAGTAAGAAGTCCTTCAGCTCAACAATATTTTGAAAAAATGGCTTGCAGGGTAGACACGTTCTTTGTTATTCCGAAACAATGTGGCTGTGTAGATGTGCCCTGAAAGTATTATAAACATGTAACTAACTTGGCACCACTTGCTGATCATCAGTTATGCTGAAATAGCCCAGAAGAGTGCCAGTGAGGGATCCAGGCACATTTTACGTAGGTGGTGGTGCAAATATGTAGCAAAAAATGATCTGTACCCAGACGAAAGATCCTTTTGCACGTTACTTCCCTGTAGCTGTGAATTTCGTTAGTTTCACTGTCCACCTCTGGTCCATTTCGCTGTCTGCTTCTCAAGGGCAAACCCAACACTGTTGGGATTGTGTCACCTGGGTTCACGCCTAAATGAACTTCGTTTTCTTTCTAAAGACCCCTTCATATCTGGTTTTCGAAAACGTCTTGCTTCAGCTTGATGGAGCCTTAACAGTTTGCCCTGAACACTCCAATGCCATCCCTGTAGGCACTTTACAAACTGAATACTAAGCTATTCTGTACGTGCGAGGGCTGGGAATGGGCTTAGCCAGAGAGTGGTGTGGTGCATGCGCATTTCCCATTGCACGTCTGTGCAGTGTGGGATCCCGGAGTGATGCGAAAGACCTAGGAAGCAACGCCAGCTGTCAGCTCGATATTCGGTCAGCTCTGCTTTGACGTGAGCCATCCTGACAGCAGAGTCCAGTGGCCTTCCTGTTCCATGCTAACCCAGCCTTCCTTCTCACGGTGAAAAAGAAAAATATTAGCTCTTCTGCCTTCAGAAGTATCCTGCCCTGAAAATCCCTGGCTGAACTCTGCTGATGCCAGCATTTCGGCCACCTACTCACGCAGGCATGGGCTGCTTTCCTCGCCATGGGGAGAGACAGGACACAAGAGGGTTTTTGACACTTTGCTGGATCTGGTTATCTGAACCGTCTGGCTGAAGTGAAGAGGTGCCCAGCTAGATGCAGGGGATTAATTGTGCTCGTGCGACGGCCAAGAAACAGCACCGGGAGTTTAGAGAACCACTCAGCTTGTGACCTGTGGGCAAGGGAAGCCTCTGGCAACAGTTCCTACCCCACTACATGGAAAGGGGGCAGCCGGCAGGCGTGGTGGAATTGTGCCCTGCTCAGAGGCCCCAGGAGTCTCATTGGAGGAGACAGCAGGAAGGGGCGGAGCCTCGGTACATTCACATCATTCTTCCCAAGGACAGCAGTGGCCTCACAGGGTGCTAGACCCTCAGTGGCATCAATTGCTCCAGGTTTCCGCACAGACAGCTGCCTGGCACGGACAGGTCTCCGGTGTCTGGATGGCAGGGGAAACGGAACTTCGGGGTCGTTTCTTTGGGAAGAGGATGGACAGATCAGTCCCTGATCTCCCAATTTGCTCCTGGTCTGGAACTCTCTTGGGGACCCTTTTTCACCCGTTCCACACACTCCTTATACAGGCAGTTAATTTTCCCCATCTCTCTGCCCACATTCCCCCGCTTCCTCTCTCTGCCACCCCTGCGTCAGCAGGGCACCGCGTACAGAGATACTTACCTCTCCAGACTGCGCATTTAACTAACATCCAGGTCCGCAGCCTGAGGAGAAGAGAGGAACTGGTGCGTCTCAAATGAATCAGCTGCTACATGATGCATTTGGCCCCATTACTTTTTGCCTGGGTGCATTTATTTCCGGTGAGGTGCTGACTCTCCACGTAGGAAACTGGGTATTGTTCTGCGGGACACGGTCCTCCCAGTGTTTGCCAAAAATATGCTAGTTTCTGTGTGTTGGGGAGGGGACTCCAGCTGGGGGATAGAAATGTTATCCCTCGTCCTATGCTGACTCATTAGCTGCTGCTTTCTTCTCTGCTTGGAAGGGACCGGTGCCGTGAGTGTGTGTGTGTCTCTTCCAAAATGAATTAAACATGAAAAAAATAGGCATTTGACTGTAAGGAGTTCTTCAGAAAATGAGAACCCTCCTCCCCTCTTCTTGGAAGGACCTCAAATATTTATAAAGGTTTTACCCACGAAATCCCAGCTGGTGTGAATTCTCCCAGTGCTGGGAGCTCTAATGCTCTCTTCTCTCAACAGAGATTTATGTGTCTAGCGCCTCTTAAAGAAACATTTCAGGGATTTGGCTGAATCGGACTCCCGCGGTCATTCCAGGTAGAGCAGTATCCAAGCCACATGGGTCTTATCTCCAGTTTGACAGTGGATTAGGTATCTATCGAAAGCAGCTATTTTTACCTTGAACCGTTGCCACGATCTGTAGTTCACAGCCCACACGAACCTGGCGACAGGTTTATTACATTACACTCTCTGAACCCGGAGCCCGACCGTGTTGCTCCGAAAGCAGCATAATCAAGCTATCCCCTCCCACCAGCCGCTGTGAGAGGGCTCTGTGGAATGAATCTCATGTGGGCAGGCGGTGTGCCTTTAAGATGAGAGGAAACCTATTAACAATCCCAGTTGCCTATTTTACAGTATGTAGAATCACAGCATCCTGGAGTGGGAAGGGACCTCAGGAGTCACCGAGTCCAGCCCCGTGCCCAAAGCAGGACCAACCCAACTAAACCAAACCAGCCAGGACTCTGGCAAGGCAGGTCTTAAACACCCCCTTCTGCGAACCCATCCCAGTGCTTCACCACCCTCCTAGGGAAATAGTTTTCCTAATCTCCAACCTACACCTCCCCCACTGCAACTTGAGACCGTTGCTCCTTGTTCTGCCATCTGCCCCACTGAGAACAGCCTCTCGCCAGCCTCTTGGGAACCCCCTTCAGGGAGTTGAAGGCTGCTCTCAACCCCCCCCTCGCTCTTCTCTTCTGCAGACTCAACAAACCCAAATCCCTCAGCCTCCCCTCGTAGGTCATGTGCTCCAGCCCCCGAATCATTTTTGTGGCCCTCCGCTGGCCCCTCTCCAATGCATCCACATCCTTTCTGTAATGGGGGGCCCAGCTTTGGACACAATACTCCAGATGTGACCTCACCCGTGCTGAATGTACTTCTAGCCGTGCATTCCAGCCCTTGGTAGCAACACCGTGCACCTGTTGGAGGATCTCAAAGGGAAATTCCCTCCCCAATCTCGGGCTTACAGACTGCTGAAGCACAGAGAGAGGGGTAGCAAATAACTACTTGAAAAGTCACAGAGAGTGTCACTGCAACCCTGGGTCCTACTCCTCCGCTGTAACTAAAAGACCACGTTACTTGCCAGGGTGATGTAAATCAGAAGATTCCTAAGTAGTCTCTCCTTCTGCCAATCTGAATCTGTTAAGTTTGTGTTTAAGGGTAAACAGTTCAAGTAACATTCATCGGATACATTTCACCTCTGGCAGCTGTTAGCAACTTCTCAAATGTGCCTTGCAGGATGACCGGAAAAAGAAAAGACCGAATAAGTTTGGGCTGCTTTTTGCTCTTCGTTGAAGGGTAACTAAGGCCTGACAAGTTTTGGAGAGTCGGGGCCGGATTCTGCCTTACCCCTTTTTTCCAACCTTTAGAAATATCTAGTACGTCAAGTTTTCATCTTCCCTGAGAGGTCTGTAGAAGATGCAGCCAGCTCCATCCAGCCTTTATTAAAGGGATGGGGGTTCTGAATCCCCCAAAAGGAGGCTTTTCTCCCCACGCATGTTTGAGTTAAACATGCAGTTACAAAACCAGAGTTTGCAACTTTGTGACGCTGTACTTTCTTGGTATTTTAACTGTCACAAATTCTCCAAAAAACGAGGAGTCCTGTGCACATTAAAGACTCACAGATTTCTTTGGCCAGAAACTTTTGTGAACAACACGGACTCCTAAAGGCTAACAGATTTATTTGGGCATAAACTTTCATGGGTTAAAAACCACTTCGTCAGATGCATGGAGTGGAAATCACGGAAGTAGGAATATATATTGTGAATATATATAAATATATCCCTACACAAAATTATGCACACACACACACACACATATATATATATATATATGATTTCCCCACACAATATATATATCCCTACCTCTGATTTCCCATCATGACTCTGACAGAGTGGTTTTTACCCACGAAAGCTTATACCCGGTGCTACAGGATTCCTTATCGTTTTTAAAGATACAGACTAACAGGACTGTGCCTCGGAGACAACTTATCCCAAAATAGCTATTCCAAGTCTTTTAAACCAGCCCGTTATTTCAAAATAGATTTTGAGATAATGGGCTCTCTATTCCGGCATCCCTGTATCCTTTGTTCCATGAGGGTTAAGGGACATTTCGGAATAACAGTTTATTTTGAAATTTGATGCTACGTAGAGAGTGCCAAATTTCAAAATAAGCTGTTTTGAAATTAGATCAAAATAAGATACACAATTTGAGCTACACAAATTGTGTATCTTATTCCGAGCTAAGAGTGCAGTGTAGATGCACCCTTGGAGTCTTCCAGGAAAAACAGGATAGACAGGACCTATATTTGTAAAGTAAAAAATATCAAGAAAAGGGGGGAAATGCATCCAAACCTTGTTCCTGTACAGTAAGCAAACATTACATTATGCCCAGTGGTTTTTTCCTTTTTCTAGTTAACTTTCTAACTTACGGTCATGGTGACCTTTCTCTGTCAATGCCAGCTTTTTACATAAAAAACATCAAACAGGAAGTTCGAAAAGAATTTTGTTTTTTTTCCTTTTATGGCTTCCAGAGTTTCCCAGTTTCTAGTCTCTCTGGTCTGCGAGGGATGAGTAGCAGTGTTGTTACAGTTGAGCCGTTGTGCCAAAGCCGCCAGGGTGAATGACTGCACTGCTCCGATTTAGTAAAGGCTCTGCAAATTAACTCTTCTGCCAAAACAAAACAACTTTCCAGCCTCCCAAACCATCTCTGTTTCCTGTTCTGTTAATGTCATGTGGTGCTGCTTGATTTGAGTGTTCGCATAACAATATGCTGTGCAAAATGTTTGTGTGTTTTCAAAGAGCCCTAATCAGTTTAAAGAGCAAACAGTTGGAAACGCCTCCACAGTTGCTCTGACAGGACTCGCTAATCCGGTTTGTAAATCGAACCAGTGCCTCTCGAGAAGAACCTCTGGCTTTTCCACAAGTGCCTCCAGGCAGGAGCACACTTGAACATCAGGTTTGTCTTCGCCATCTCTCATCTGCTGCCTGCGTACAGAAGCTCCTTACAATGGGACCGATCCTTCAACCCCCCAAAGTCCGCCTCAGGGTCAGGCACGCTGTGTCAGATGTCTGTAGTCCACAACACGTATTTTCAGTGCCAGTAATGCAAATGTCGTAAGCTCCTTGGGATATGAAACATCCTTGTTAACATAAGAACAGCCAGACTGGGTCAGACCAAAGGTCCATCTAGCCCAGTGTCCTGTTCTCTGACAGTGGCCAATGCCAGATGCCCCCAAGGGAGTAAACAGAACAGGGGATGATCAAGTGATCCCTCTGACAAACAGAGGCTAGAACACCATTCCTACCCATCCCAGTTAATAATTATTGATAAACTTGTTCTCCATGACTTTATCTAGCTCTTTTTTGAAGCCTGTTAAAGTCCTGGTCTTCATCACATCCTCTGGCAAGGAGTTCCACAGATTGACTGTGTGCTGTGTGAAGAAAAACACCCACTAGTTTGTTTGAACCCTGCTAGCCATTCATTTTGTTTGGTGAGCCCTAGTTCTTATGTTCTGTTGCTCTGTATTTGTACAGTGGCTAGAACAGGAGGGCCCTGAGCTGCTACCGCAGGACACGTAATTATAGCCAGTAAATGTGCAGTGTCCAAGTTTATGAAATATCCTGTCTGTCCTTGAGGAGAAATGTGAATATATTATCTCCCCATTTGAGAGAATAAGGACACTTTGCTGTAATGAGAATAAAAATAAACGGTGACCAGGATGAAATCTACAAAGCCAGGAGATGACTTCACTGTGAATACGAGTCAGTAGATGGTGACCCTGCTCATGTGAAAGAGTTGTTAAACTGTGGACACTGGCCAAGGGCCAGGGAATAAAGTCTCAGTTTCTTTCTATGTCTGAGTGTGGGAGCTTTTAGCAAACTATTTAGCTGTGGAATTTGGGGCGATTTCCTCAAAACAAAAAATCTGTGAAAGTCAGCCCAGCATAGAATCCTAGATCTGGAAAGGACCTCGCGAGGTCATCGAGTCCAGTCCCCTGCCCTCCCGGCAGGGCCAACCACCGGCTAAATCATCCCTGATAGATGTCTGTCCAAGCCTCTCCCGGAGGAGGCATAAGGGTTTTTTGCACAAAACGGAAGCTGCTACACTGCTTCTTTTTGTACAAAAACCCCTTGCACAAAAAGCATCAGCAGAAAATATGCTAATGATTTTGCGACTCATGCTAATGTGTTCATCATTAGCATACTGTCTGCCACAAACACTTGTAGTGTAGACATAGCCTTAGATACCTGAAAACCGTTATCATGTCCCCTTCTCAGTCTTCTCTTTTCCAAACTAAACAAGCCCAATTCTTTCAGCCTTCCCTCACAAATCATGTTCTCTAGACCGTTAATCATTTGTGTTGCTCTTCTCTGGACCTTCTCCAATTTCTCCACATCTTTCCTGAAATGCGGTGCCCAGAACTGGACACACTACTCCAACCAAGGCCTAGTCAGCGGAGAGTAGAGCAGAAGAATGACTTCTCGTGTCTGGCTCACCACACTCCAGTTAATACAGTCCAGAATCATGATTGCTTTTTTTGCAACAGCATCACACTGTTGACTCCTATTTAGCTTGTGACCCCTGGATCCCTTTCAGCACAGCTCCTTCCTAGACAGTCGCTTCCCATTCTGTGTGTGTGAAACAGATTGTTCCTTCCTAAGTGGAACACTTTGCATTTGTCCTTATTAAACATCATCCTGTTTACCTCACACCATTTTTCCTATTTGTCCAGATCATTTTGAATTATGATCCTGTCTTCCAAAGCAGTTGCAACCCCTCCCAGGTTGGGATCATCTGGAAACTCAATACGTGCACTCCCTATGCCAATATCTAAATCACTGATGAAGATATTGAACAGAACCGATCCCAAAACAGACCCCTGCAGAACCCCACTTGTTATACCTTTCCAGCAGGATTGTGAACCGCAGGCCATTCTGTTATTCTCATTCTGCCCACTCTTCTTAATGTGTCTTTTCTTAGGAAGGCTGCTTGGTGGAAGAGCCTCTTTTGGTGGCTGGTTGCTTCGTAACCCAGGATGCCCGTGTCCTATGTCATGGAAGTTTTCTGTCCCTTTCCTCTGGGTTTCTCAGGAATTGACTCTCTGAGTATCTACTGATTTGAGACTTCTAGCCACGTTTAGTGCCCCTCTTGGTCACCGATCCTGTCTGCTTTTCCGGTCTCTGCTCTCTCCTGTTCCCTTCTTGCCAGCCCTTCCCCTGGGGGCATCTCTGGCAATCACTTCAGAAGCTTGTTCTCCAAGGAGCTTGACAAAGCCCTGGCTGGGTTGATGTAGTTGGGATTGGTCCTGCCTTGGGCAGGGGGCTGAACTCGATGACTCCTGAGGTCTCTTCCAGCTCGATGGTTCTATGATTCTAAGGAGTTTTTGTTTCCTTGACAGCAGTGCAATGTTGAAATTTACGCTTTGATCCCATGCATCTCCTCCAATCCAGCCCCCAGCATGCACTCCCCTCCCCCATCCTTCAGCACCTGTGGCACCCATGACAGAGGCTACAGCAGTTGGTCCCTCATCGTCCGTGTCTGGAGGGTGGTGTGTGGCCATCCCTCAGTGGAAGGAACCCTACACACTGTCCAGACTCCCTCTAAAATTGCTTATTAGCAACCCCTCTGTTTTAATAGCTCTTCCCTCAACCCGCTCTACTTTTTCATTCCGACCTCAGCCTTGGTGTGCATCCTCTCTAGTTTAATTCCCCCTCTTGTCACATTTGCTAGGACCACAGGCTATAAATTACAGAAGCGCCGCTGTAGAATTTCCTGCCACGAATCCTCACAGGAAAGGGAGAAAAGCGGAGCTGCTACCAGTCACCCGACCCTGTGGCACAAGACAAATTGATGTCTTGAGCAGTGAAGGGGCAGCCATGGGGGCAAGCCTGCAGCTCTTTCGGTTCCATGGATACAAAGCCCAACTGCGTTAATCCTGACAAGAAAATCCAGTTCCTGCAGAGAGAAAGCATGTCAGCCTCATTTGTTGTCTTTTCTCTGCAAGTGAGAATAAACCCCAGACCAAAGGAAAGTTTAAAACCTCTGGGAATAGTAACCTTCGGGGCAGACCGCTTATTAGACCA
The DNA here is from genome assembly GCF_049634645.1 of Pelodiscus sinensis. NCBI lineage: Eukaryota > Metazoa > Chordata > Testudines > Trionychidae > Pelodiscus > Pelodiscus sinensis. The sequence goes on from NC_134720.1 coordinate 52,436,887, forward strand.
GCAAAACGCTGGTAGTGAAGGAACAAAGTTTACCAGGAAAACTGCCTTTTTGTGGCTACAGTTTATTCCAGCCTCACTCCCCTCGAGCAAATGAGCATGTGACAGGGTGGTCCTGCCATACCTTGTCCCAGAAACACCATAGAGAGGTCCTCCAAGCAGGCAAGAGTGGCAGCGGATGAGCCAACCAATCAGGGGCCAAGAAGGCCTACAAAGGGAGCTGCAAGTTAGAGATGCAATCAGTGTCGCTGGAGCCTGCAAGGAGAGAAGACCACGGGTGACTGGCTGGCTAAGGAAGCAGCAGCACCATGGAGAGCTCTGTGTTGGGAGCTAGCATGGATTATATGATGAACTGTAACAGAGCCCTGAGGTAAGGGTGAGGACCCTAGCTCCAGGAGGGGAAGCCTTGGAGACACCACTCTGCATCTGAGGGGAGAAAAGACTGAGACCATATAGGGGGCACCAAGATGGGCCCTGGTAAAACATGTGCCCGGAAGGGGTTTTGAGTGACTCACACTAGGCTGTGATTCACCTGGAAGGCTGAGTAGCCAAAAAGGCTTTTAAAGAGACAACGCAGGCATACGACTCAACCAGACTGGGGGCACTCACGGGAGGTGAGTACTCCCCCATTACAGAGTCGTACCAGGAAAAGCACCGTGTTGCTGGAAAAGCTGTGACTACACTAGAGACTTCTGCCAGCACAGCTACCTCCGTCAGGGATCACACACTGGCACACCTCTGACCGACACAGCTTGTGCAATAGAAGGCTGAAAATAGACCTGGGTTAAATGTTGGTGTCTCAGCCAGGACCAGTCCACATGTCTCTGGTGTGCAACTTCCCCATGCCCAGCACTGGTCTAGCACTCAGGGAGGAGGGAGGAAAAGAGCTTCAATTCAAAGAATGCATCCATCTTTTAGGCTACATCTACACAGGGTCGCTATTTTGGGATACTAGCAATTCTGCATCTTTAAACATGCCCGCTATTTTGAAATATATTTCTAAGTAACAGGCGCGCTATTCTAGCGTCCCTGTAATCCTCGTTCCGTGAGGGTTAAGGGACTTGTCGGAATGGCGCTTTATTTCAAAATTTGGTGCTGTGTAAACAGTGACAAAATTTGCAATAAGCTATTTCGAAATTACCTCAAAATAAGCTACACAATTTGCATAGCTAATTTTGAGTTAAGGGTGCTGTGTAGATGCACCCTTAGTGAAAAAGGGTTCACACTCTAAAGGCTCAGATGCACACACAGGGTATGTCTACACTTTCACCCTAGTTTGAACTAGAGATGCAAATGTAAGCATTCGAAATAGTCAGTGAAGCGGGGATTTAAATATCCCACACTTCATTAGCATGATCTTGCCGGCATGTTACTCCGATCAACAGCTGTTTCGAAAGTGAAAGTGTGCACCGGGATGCGTTAGTTCAAACCAAACCCCTTGGTTCGAACTAACATTACTTCTCAAAAAATGAGGCTGGCCATCTCCTCACTGCTGATTGTGTGTGGAATGGCCTTCCAAATTCACTTGGAAATGTTTCAACTGAATGTTGGAGATGTGTGTGGGGGCGGGGGCGGGTTTGGAGAGGAGCAGCCTTGTGGAAACTAAAAAAGTTTGCCGGAGAGGTCTGGTTGCAATGAATTGCCAATTGAAGTTGAGAAAAACGTTTCACAATTTGTTGTCTCTCTTGACAGTATCTAACCAAAAAAAAAGTTTCCACTTTGGTTCACAACAATTTTTTGGTTTGGAGTTTCAATTAATTTATAGTTAAACAAAGAGGGAGGATTTAAAAAAAGAAGAAGTAGAAATCAAAGCACCCACACTTTATACTGACCCTGGTACTAAAGTGCAAGGAACCCAATACCTTAATGTCTGTCTCCTGATTTGACCTGAGCCAATATGACAAATCAGTTAGGCTTTTCCCACAGTCAGAAAGTTGGAACATATGGTGTACTCGGACATACGGTGTACTTGGACATATGGTGTAGTTGGACATACGGTGTAGTTGGACATACGGTGTACTCGGACATACGGTGTACTCGGACATACGGTGTACTCAGATAAATCATCTTCCACCCAAAGTCCACAGTAGGAAAGCTGTTTTAGCCCCAGAACAGTGTTCTAGCATGTTCTTCAGCTTGGTTGGCTTCTGAGGTGTTAGAGCAACAAACTGCGAAAGAGAGCAGCATTGTAAAACCAAACATACATCGCTGATAGACGCAAAAATACCACTAGAGCACTCACTGGCCTTTGGGGCATGGTTTGGGCATGCAAGGTAACCAGATTACAGAGCCAAAAAAAAACCCCGGTTAGATCTGTAGGCCAAATCTGGGTTTGTAGCAAGTCAGCGATTGTTGGCATGGATGTGAATGAGACTGGCACTCATTCTTGCATCTTTCAGGAAATGCCTTGTAGGGGAATGTTCAACCAAAGATCTGACAGGGAAATCCCCTTACGGAACCCGATTCCCAGAAAGGGACGTTAAGTTGGACTCTGAAATGAACTACTTTGTGTTTCTGACTGGTATAGACATGGAAGAAGAAGAAGAAGAGTAAATTCCCTAGGATTCATTTTCAAGTGTCGAAGGGATTAGGAGGGAAATTAAAACGCTTGTCTAAGATGCGGTAGCATCCAGCGATGGTGGCGCTATGGCAGAGCCGAGGTTGAGCAGATAGCCCGTGGACAAGGGAAGCACCATCCAATGCCAGAAGCTTGTTATTTACTGGCATGGGGTTCCCAGCCAATATTCCCCTGAGCTCAGTGGCCTGTGTTCTCCAGAAAGTCAGGTTAGACTAACACCAGGGTCCTTCATGGCCGTCCGATCCATAAAGAAGAGTTAGCTGTGACCTATGGCATGCCTGCCCGGGCTGCTGCCTCTAGAGAGTTCTCTGTAGAAATATCAGCTACGTGCAAAAGTCCTTGTAATATTGAGGTTTTGGATCAGGGGTGGGGAACCTAAGACCCGAGGGCCAGTTGTAGCCCCAGCTTGCCTGGATCCGGCCTCTTAGACTCAAGGCTCCCTCCTCAGCATTGGGTAGCCCGTGCTAGCGCACCAGGCCCTCCCGACATATCCCCGGAGAGCTAGAGCGCACACAATCGACTAGCCTGATAGCAAGGAATTTATTTCCTCTCTCCAGCCCCAGTTCATTGCTTCATTTTACTCCTTTTGAGTGGATTTCTGTGGGGAATTCTTCTAAACCAAAGGTCTGAGCCCACATCTCCTGTGGTGTTCCAGAAACAGCTTTTTTTTTTAAATAACGCACATGGAATGGGAAGCATTTGGAATGAGGCAAGAAGAAAACCAGCAATGACCGGTTTATGTGTCGGCGATGCACATAGCAGCCACGCCCAACTCTGAGGCAATTGCGGAGGAAAAGTCCTTAGAAAACTGCATAACGTTCCTTGGAACTGGGCAGGCTTGTAGAATTCCCCGTGGTAGGTACGAGGGACGGAGCAAACACTGCAGTACCATGCTCTGTTTAAGGCAGGCCTGGTGACTCTGCTTGGGTGCTTCTGCAAAGAGAAAATCATGCAAAATGACTGTCCCCTGTTCTCTCAGGTACATCAGCCACTGGTAGGATGATGGTGATAGCCAATAAATAAAAAGCCCAGGAATTTCCACCTCGGTTATTACAGTTAGCCAGGATATGATGCAAAATCTGGCCAGGAACCAGCCCGCAGCGGTGACTGAGTCCTTTTTCCAGCCCAAATAGGTCGTTCTTACAATGGGTTGAAATCTAGGGCGTATCGTACCGAGTCTCAAAAACAATCCAGTGGTTCTCTGCCCATTCTAAGGTAAGCGAGCTGCTGGAGCTCCGTGTGTCTTTCCCGTCAGTTGCCGTCTGGGAGATAAGGCCCCAAGGCCTATGTTGCAGTATAGGATTTACCCCTCTGGGCTCTGTGGTGATTCATGTTGTGCAGGATGCGTCAGGAGAAGGGGCTTGCCCGCTGACATTCTTGGCTAAGACAAGCAATCACCGTCCAGTCTTGTAGCTGGCCGAGTTTTCAGTGGGGACACAAGGAATGCAGGAGGAAGCGTGCAGGTTCCCTGTGGCGACGGTCAACATGAAAATACAGATCTGTGGAGTTTAATTGCTCCCTTTCTGCTGGATTTTTTTTCCCCTTTTCTGTTAATCCCAAAGATCACAGACCTCCCTGCTTCCGAACTTCTCCAGCCGGGGTTTGAACATATGGCTCTTGTTTGAGAACGCCAAACATTTCCAGTGAGGCTAGCAGGTGGGATTCTGTCCTGCGCTCCAAAGAAATAAACCATCTGAGCTTCTCCACGGAGGCAGCCTTTGCATCTGTCTGCATGGAATGTGTCTCTCCAGGTGGCATGCGTATTGCAGGTGTTTGATTTCCAAAGGCGAGGTTCATTGGCAGGCTATCGTCACACGAGCTGTCCCGGGGAGGGTTAGCACACAGGACACAGACAGTCCTTAGAAGCCGATTTCTATCGGTGTGTACAGAGCATGCCTGGAGGGAGGAAAGGGAGGAGTGAATCTTTTCACAGAGCTGCCTTGAAATGAAAAGTGTTTTCTAGCTTCAGTGCACCAACAATTGGGCTAGTTCAATACATAAGCTCCTCAAACCAAGATGGCAACACACCGCCATGAAAACGATTATTGAGAGCCATGGGATCTTGAATGGCTGGGGGCAGAAGCCAAATTAGACAAATTAGTACAGTTTGAACCACTCGAGTCCAGCACACTCGGGACCAAACTGGTGCTGAACCAGAGATTTTTCCGGACCACCGGAGGTCAATATTGTCTAGCAGTATGACCAACACTTCCACTGCTTACTGGGCTCTTAGAAGACAATGAGGGGTAAATCAGAGCTAAATCACAGCACAGAACACTGAGAACCAGGACTGGGGGCTGTAAACAAACTTTATGGGACCACAGGAAACTCAGCCGTACCCATGCTAAGTGGACCTCTGGCTAACTGAAATCATGCCGGACTACAGAGGTTGCTGGACCAGAGAGTGCCGGACTAGAGAGGTTCAACCTATACAAAATTGTGGGTGGAACTGACGAAAGGGGAGATGGCAAACGGGTTGTGTGTAAAGGGGAACTATCTAGATGACTAATGAGGTTCACGGGTTGAGCTGGGGCCAGTCTTAGGCCGTGTCCAGACTCAGGGTTTTTTTTGGGAAAAGTAGCCTTTTCCCGAAAAAACTTCCCCTGCGTCCAGACTCAAGCCGCGGTCTTTCGAAATTATTTCGAAAGAACGCGGCTTTTCTTTCGATGGCGGTAAACCTCGTTTCACGAGGAAGAACGCCTTCTTTCGAAAGTTCCTCTTTCGAAAGAAGGCGTTCTACAATGTAAAGAGGCCGTCTTCGAAAGAGAGCATCCAGACTCGCTGGGTGCTCTCTTTCGAAAAAGCGGATTTCCTCTATCGAAAGATCCGCCTGCAGTCTAGACGCGATCTTTCGAAAGAGGCTCTTTCGAAAGATGCTTTCGAAAGAGCCTCTTTCGAAAGAAGCCTGCAGTCTAGACATAGCCTTAGTGTTTTTCTTAATGCCCCCCGCACAAAAAGTAGGAATGTGCTAATGAATTTGCTGATGATACAAAGTTAGGAAGCATCATCAGTACAGAGGTGGATGGAAATAAACAGGCCAGAACTCTCTGATCTGTGCATGCAGCAACCAGGTAAAACCAAAGGGCCTCGCATTTCCTGGCCGAGCAGTTGCAATCCCAGCCTGTGGGAATCTCTGCCCTGGCATTGATGTGTGTGTGTGTGTGTGTGTGTTTGCTTACAGAACACCCTGGAGCAGTGCAGCGTCTGCACCAAGCCCATCATGGAGAGGATCCTGCGAGCCACGGGGAAAGCCTACCATCCGCACTGCTTCACCTGTGTGATGTGCCACCGCAGCCTGGACGGCATCCCCTTCACGGTGGACGCCGGCGGGAACATTCACTGCATCGAGGATTTCCACAAGTACGGCCCGGCCTGCTCTTGTCGGCGTCTCCTGCCCTGGAGCGCGGCCTCTCTGCCTCGCTTCTAAAAATCGCTTCTCTCTTGACGGGGGAGGGACCTACCCAGCTGTATAATCTTCCTGGAAGTCCCTGGAGGCCAGGGAGCCAGCAGGCACCCCCAGCATGCCAGCTGAATTGGCATGGGGAGGCGGTTGTGGGAGGATTTTTCCCTTTGCCTCCCCAGCTGCCTGGTCCTTCTCACGTCAACAGAAAACAGCAACCCTGGAAGTCCAGAGGTGCAAACAATGTGAAGTTTTGGGGGTTAGCTTCCCGCCAGCATGACTCCAGTTTGCTTTCCTTTTTTCCTTGGTTTTCCCCCTGGTTTTCTCGTTCCCTCCCCCTTTATCCCTAAGATCTATAGCCATATTTTCAGGTATTCCCTCACCCTTTTTGGGCTTGGGGGCCGTACACAAGTAAGAAGACCAACAAAAACAAACCTAGCCCTCAAGTGAGGAGGAGATAGACCCTCCCCATATTCCCCTCGCACACCAGAGCCTGGGGGGGCCAGGCTAGTTGATGTAGGGTGTGGCAGTGGGGGAGGGGGACTGTAGCACCAGCACAAGCTCCCCAATGCTGGGACCTCGGGGGGCCGGATCCAGGCAAGCAGGAGCCGCATCCGGCCTCCGGGCCTAAGGTTCCTCACCCCTGCCCTGACCAGTCATTGTACTGAACTGTAACTGACCAGCGTAACTCATTGGCACATGTTTATCTAACCAGTTCTATCCCAGCACCTTAATGGGGCTGCATCCAGCAAAAGGGAATGATACAGGAGACGGAAACGATCCAAGAACCAGACCGAGAAACGACTGAGGGATGCGGAGTAGGCCCTGGCCAGACAGAAAGCTGTCCACCTAAGTTTCTAGGCCCTTCCCTTTATCTGTAGGCCATAGATCAGGGGTGGGGAATATAAGGCCCGGGGGCTGGGTGTGGCCCCCAGCTTGCCTGGATCCGGCCCCCGAGGCTCAGGGCTGCCCCCCAGCCTTGGGGAACCCACGATGGTGCCTGTCCCCCGCCCGAAGGCTCCGGTGTGTGAGGGGAATGTGGGAAGTGTCTTTCTCCTTCCCAGTCGGGGGCCACCTCCGTGGGTGGCCCCCAGCTGATTTTTCTGCAGGTCAGCAGCCCCCGGCCCAAAAAGGGCTCCTCACCCCTGCCATAGAGAATAGCCCTACGTTGCTGGAATGGGCCTGGTTTTCGCAGGAAGGCTTTGGGCTGGTTTGGAATGTGCCAAAGAACAAGGCCTGGGACAGAGACTTGGGGCTTACATTGGCCTTTCCAGACAGGCCTGACTAGCTGTGTCCTAACGGGGGCCACGTGGATTTGTCCTGCATCCGCGGCAAGGGATGTCTGCGTGTGCACAGATCTCCCGTCACACCTTGCGCGCGCCACTCGCCCGGGGTTCTGCCTGTAGGGTGCAGGCCCCCCGGGATTTCCTTACCCCCTCCCACCCCGACTTCCTGCTGCACTTCGCCGATGTGCTGCGTGCCTTGCCTGCGGCCTGCAGAGCACAGTGGGTTAGTTGCCTCCCCCTCCTTTGTTTCCATCTGTTAATGAGCCCTAAAGGAGCTAAGGAAACATTCCTAATAATAATCCTTGATGAAATATCTATTTAAAGTGCACTGCAATGGAGGTAGCTGCGGTCTCCCCCCTCCCCATATTGCAGCTAATCGGAGACAGGCACGTACGTAGACTAATCAAAGCACCAATGTTTCCCTAGCTTGGGAGCGACAGACACGGTACACCCCTCAATTAAAAGAGGAAGTCAGTACCGACGAATGTGGGTTTCCATCTCAAGCACTTATCGTTTAATTTCTAAGGGGGCAGACTTAATTAGAGGCTCGTGACATCAGCGTGGGGACCTGGGAGCGCCGCGCGGCAGACTTGCCTGACAAAAGGAATTGCAGCCGCCATGCGGGAAAATGCTAAACTCCGGCATGAAAGGCTCCCTGAAGCTCAGCTACACTGCGTCTTTGGCAGCTGCAGAGGCGGCTGTGTGTTCGCTCTCCCTGTGTGTGGCTCAGCAAGACTCCAGAGAAAGCATCCAGAGGGTGAAATTCACCCTTGTGCTGAGGGCGGCAGAAAGCCAAGGCAGGGGCACTACATTATGTCCCACTTAAGCTCCCTACGCCGCATGTGTCACTATATGCCAGATGGTCCTGCCCCTTCTGTCCCTACCTGAGAGATTGACTTCCTCTGGGAAGAACTAAGAACAGGCAGAACCTCTCTAGTCCAGCACCCTCGGGACCTAACCGGTGCCGAACCAGAGAACTCGCCCGACCACGGGAGGTCAGTGTTGTCTAGAAGTATCACCAACACGGCCATTGCTTGCTGGGCTCTTAGGAGACATTGAGGCGTAAATCAGAGCTAAATAACAGCACAGAACACTGAGAGCCAGGACTGGAGGCTGTAAACAAATGTTATGGGCCTGCTGGAAAGTTGGCCACACCCATGCTAAGTGGACATCCAGCGCGCTGAAATCATGCCGGACCACAGAGGTTGCCGGATGAGAGTGCCGGATTAGAGAGGTCCAACCTGTACCTTGATGGGTTAAACGGTGCCTCTGCCTCATACTGCCCCTCAACCCATGGGTGAATTTCACTCTGAGACAGCAGATGGCATAGGACTAGGATCTGAACTGGATAGGTACAAGGCTGGGAGGACATGCAGGGATTTGCAGACCGAGTCGGACTACTGAGTCCGTCTGCAATCAGTGCAGAGTGTGTGCTCTGAGGTATGTTCCACGGTGCTTGCACCCAGGTTTAGTTGGTACAGGGAAGGACACTTCCATTGCTTCTCTTTGGCCTCCGCTCCACGGCCTCGTGTCTCATTCAGTGGTCACCAACCAGTAGATCTTGGAGCCTCTGACAGGTGATTCTGAGTGGTTTGGCCAAGAGGCTGCCAAGTGCCAGCACTTCAGCTGCCCCTCCTCCCACTGCTGCTCATCTCCTGCCCTTTGCCTTGGGTTCCCCTTCCCCCTCCCCCCCCTGCCCCCGAGCCTCCTGCTTGCTGGGAAGGGAAGGGAGAGGAGAGGGGATTGATGTCAGGATGTCCCCTCTTCCACCCTGTATTCTGTCTCCACAGAAAAGGGAGGGGGACACAACAGGGCTTGGGATGGGGGGAGTTTGCTGGCTGCTTTTGGGAGTGGTGCAGGGCCAGAGCGGGGGGGACCCTGCCTTAGCCCCACTGCACCCCCACCCAGGAGCCAGGGATAAGCAGTGTCCAGCTGGAGCCAGCTCCTAACCCTTCCCTCAGTCATGAACCCCCTCCTACATCCCAAGCCCCTGCCCTAGCCCTGAGCCCCCTGCACCCACACTCCCTTACCGAGCCTGTACCCTGAACCATCCCCCCTGCACCTCAATTCCCTGCCCCAGGCTCAGCTCAGAGCCCCCCTCACACTCAAAATCCCTTAGCCCAAGACCAGAGCCTGGTCTTAAGTTGCACTTAGTTGAAAAAGTGACCTCGTGGCTAACACGGTTGGAGACCGCTGGTCTAATTATTAAGAACATCGATCTAACGTGCCCATTTTGCCTCGGTTTAATTTTACCTCCCTGTAGCACGTACAGGATTCCTTTCCCAGCAGCGGGGCCCACAGCATCGCCAGGCCCCCAGAAGGGGCGGAGCTTCAGGTGGAAGGGGCGGGGCTGAGGCCACTGGGGCAGTAGCCGCGGTGGCCGGGAACTCTGGGCCCTTTATATCACTGGGCCCTAGGACATGTCCTCCCCCCATAAGTGGGCCTGTTCTCCACGGTTCCTGCCTTTTAAATACTAATATGGCACCTGCATAACCTTTGGGTAGAAAGTGAGTGAGAAGAAGCATTCAGGATGTGCTGACAGATATGGAGGCAAGAAGGAACAGATCGAAGGGGATTGCGGATGCAGAAATACACTCAGTAAATCTAAACACTGGACCCAAAATCTGGAGGGGGAAGATTCACAAACATTCAAAAGTATTGTAGACCTCTTCTTTTGCAAATTGTGGCAAAAAAAGCTGCTCTTAAAAATTCCTGCAAAATGTTTTCCTGAAAAATTGTCATTTCTGAATATTTTCAGGTTTTATTTTTTTCACTCGTTTCATTCTTTTTTCCTTTATGAAATCTACAAAATCATGACTAGAGAGAAAGTAGATCAGACGGAGTAAATAGCATTTCCTTATAACAAAAGACATGGGCGGGCAGGGTCACCAAATGAAATGAATAGGTTGCAGATTTAAAACATATACAAGGAAATATTTCTTCACACAACATACAGTCAACCTGTGGAACTCCTTGCTAGAAGATGTTGGAAAGGCCAAGATTATAAAGGAACTAGATAACTTCATAAAGTTCATAAAGGAACTAGATAACTTCATGCAAGTTAGGTCCATCAGTGACTATTAGCCAGGGTGGGCAGAGATGGTGTCCCTAGCCTCTGTTTGCCAGAAGCTGGGAATTAACACCAGGGAATGGATCGCTTGATAATTACCTGTTCATTCCTTCTGGGGCACCTGGCATTGGCCACTGTCAGAAAGCAGGATACTAGGTCCTGCCTAGAGCAGGGGCCTGGACTTGATGACCTTCTGAGGTCTCTTCCAGTTCTATGATTCTATGATTAGGCTAGATGAATCTTTGGTCTGACCCCATATGGCCGTTCTTATGTTTGCCACTGAAAAAGAGAGGGAAATGCAGTCGGAAAGAGAGAAAAACAAAACTTGTGTTGGTTTTTCAGTTTCAGAAAAGGGCTGAAAGTTGTTTTGGGGAGAAGGGAGTCAGGTTTTTTTTAGTGAAAAAGTCTAAAATCTCTTTCCATCCGGCTCTGTTGGCTGTTTGGAACTGCTGTTGCGTTTCCTCACCTGAAAGATGAGGAACAAGTGCAGTATGTGAAATCCACCTGAAAAACAGGATCAGACAGATGCTCCCCTCAGAAACACAGACCGCTCAGCTCCCGTTGAATTCAGTCAGAGTCATTTCTGCATCTCTCCGGAAAAAAAATTGGCCCATCCTATTTGCCTTGACCTAGATAGAGAAACATTCGAGCATTTTAAGCATTGCATTTTAGCTGAATGGCACAAGCAAGTGCCTGAAACACCACATTATTAACTGTGATTACAGCTACGGTCATATCATGATCCATTTAAATTCCCTTTCGGCGCAATCAGCAAGGGTGTTGTTTAACTCATGGCTGGGTAGCCGCCATCTCACAAAAAGCCTTCCATCTGCTGCCAATGGAATTACTACTACTTTTTTTTTTTTTTTTTACTCCGACTACAGATAGATTTTTTTTTTTAATCGAGTGAATCCAGGGGTGGCTGGTGCTAGGGATGTAAAATCCCGTTTAATAGGATTGTTAACTGATTAAAGGTGGGGCAGGCAGGGGGACTCCTGGAGCACCCACCCCACCCACCCACCACGGCCGGGCTAGAACACCCCTCTCCACGGCGGGGTTGGAGCAGCCCGCTGACTGCAGTGGACCCCATGGGGGTGAAGCAGCTGCCTCAACCCCCACCACTTAACCACAACCTGCTTGTTCTTATCTGCCTCTCAAATATATAGAATGCTGCTGCGACCTCCTGTCTCTGATCGTTACGAACCATTCGGCCTCTTTTCTTACTTAACATCAGAACGGCCACACTGAGTCAGACCAAAGGTCCATCCGGCCCAGTGGCCTGTCTGCCCCCAGTGGCCAACGCCAGGTGCCCCAGAGGGAGGAAACACAACAGGGAATCACATGAAAGACTAACAAGATGGTTTATTAGGTGATAAACTATCTTGTTAGTCTTTAAAGTGCTACCTAGTCCTGTTTTGTGTTTCAGCTAGACCAGACTAACACGGCTACATCTCTATCGACAGGTAATCACGTGATCCCTCCCCTGACACCCACTTCCAGAGAAACAGAGGCGAGGGACACCATTCCTACCCATCCTGGCTAATAGCCATTGATGGACCTAACCTCCGTGAATGTATCTAGCTCTTTTTTAAACCCTGTTAAAGTCCTGGCCTTCACCACATCCTCTGGCAGGGAGTTCCACAGGTTGAGTGTGCACTGAGTGAAGAAAAACTTCCTTTTGTTTGTTTTAAACCTGCTGCCTATTCATTTCATTTGGTGACCCCTAGTTCTTATATACTTATACTTCCTCTTCGTTCTGTGGCTTGGTATCCAGCTCTGTTCTTGCTTGAACCTGAGGTACTGCTGTTTCCTAAACCTGGACATGTTCTCCTCAGATCTTGACAGTGTTCTTAGAGGGCCCCTTAGGGGGCGATGCCTGCCAGTTAACCTTTCACGTCCCTAGTTGGTGTAAAAGGCTATGGCTGAGTCACTGTTTCCTAGATCTGTTACAAGAGAAGCACCTTTGGTCTCCTCACGTTGACACTTACCTTAAGCATTGCCCAGCAGCCCTAATTCTACACCTCTGAGCTATTCGACAGCGTCCCTTCTGAGGGACAGATTGTGTGGGGAGTGCAGCATTTGCACCTGGGATTTTGCACCTGCCCAGTGAAGAACTGTGGGCAGAACGCGGAGTCTTTTCACCTGGGCCTGCCAGATTGTGGGTGCAAATCAGGCCGTCAAGAGAGAGGCCACTAGTTAGATCTGCGCTCATCGCTCTCTTTGCGGTGCACAGCTTGAGCCTAATGAAAACGAACAGCCCGTGGGCGTCACGGGAGCCAGATGCTTGAGGGTTTTAAGACTGGATAAAACCCAAGAAAATCAGATTACGGAGAGCAGCCCTGCACTAGTAGGATCTTAGCTGCATCCTGCTTGGTCCATCTCTCGGTTCTAGTGTATTTTCAGTAGAAACGGGTGGGGCAAATGCTGCTAACTTCATTCATCGGAGGAGTTCCCTTGATTTCAGTGGCATTGTATTCGGCACATGAGACTAGCTCGCTGTGGCACTGGGATACCCCGGAGAGCGATGCCATAAGGAAATTGTTCAAGCGGTTATTAAGGTAAGCAGAAGATGGTCTAGAACAAGAAGCAACAGACTTAAATTGCAGCAAGGGTGGTTGAGGTTGGACATTAGGGGCATGTCTAGACTACATGGCTCCGTCGATGGAGCCATGTAGATTTGTTTACTCGGCAAAGGGAAATGAAGCGGCAATTTAAATAATCGCTGCTTCATTTAAATTAAAATGGCTGCCGCGCTGAGCCGATCAGCGGTTTGGCAGCACAGCGCTGTAGTCTGGACGCTCCGCGGTCGACATCAAAGGCATTTGTCGACCTCCCCGGTAAACTTCATCCCATGAGGCATAACAGGGAGGTCGACAAATGCCTTTGGAACATCCAGACTACAGTGCTGTGCCGCCAAACAGCTGATCAGCACAGCGCGGCAGCCATTTTAATTTAAATGAAGCAGCGATTATTTAAATCACCGCATCATTTCCCTTTGCCTACAACCCTAATTTACCTAATCTGTCAATGGAGCCATGTAGTTTAGACATGCCCTAGGAAAAACTTCCTAATTCTGAGTGGTTGAGCACTGGAATAAATTGCCTAGGGGGGTTGTGGAATTCCATCCCTGGAGATATTGAAGAGCAGGTTGATCAGACGCCCGTCAGGGATGGTCTAGACCGTGCTTGATCCTGCGGTGAGGGAAGGGGACTGGATTGGATGACCTCGCAAGGTCCCTTCCAGTTCTAGTGTTCTAGGATTCTGAGGCCTCCCCATCATTCTCTAGGATCTCAGGAGCATCCCTTAATGTGCTCTTCCCACGGAGGCCACTCTGCTTGAGGATATGTGTGTGTTCCAGTTCACTTTCTGGTTCTCAGTGTCTAGTGGAACATATGAAGTAGGTGGCTGGGCATTTGGGATCTAACTGGAACCTTCTTTGCTTTCAAGGAAATTTGCCCCGCGCTGTTCGGTGTGTAAGGAGCCCATTATGCCTACCCCGGGTCAAGAGGAGACCATACGCATTGTGGCATTAGATCGGGACTTCCACGTCCAGTGCTACCGGTGTGAGGTCAGTATTCCCACCGTCGGCAAGGAAAGAAAACAGAGCTGGGCTTTGCTGTCCTGACACAACTGACTTTCTCTTGCGTGAACAACGGGCCCATGGCTGTTCTCACGCTGGTTCTACATTAAACATACTTCATCGACTTCAGCAGAAATTATTCCTGATTTGCACATGCACAGTGCAAATGGTAAGAGACTAAGGCCTTCTTGTTTCTATCAGCCTCCTTGTGATAGCAGATTACAACTCGATATTGAGCGCTTAATATTTGGGAACCTAGACATTCATTACCTAGATAGCTATGTTGCACCTATTGGCTTTATTAAAATCATCACTAATGCGTGTTGCAATGTGAGCAAAATTATACGAGTGAGTCAAAAAGGTGCAAGTTCATAATTAGCTGGAAATCAGCCTACAGCTTGTGGTTGGAGAACTGTAATGGGCACATAAACATGGTCATTCTTGTTTAAGTATGGTCCTTTCTGTGCTACTTTACTGGTGCACACAATTTTGATAGAAATGGGAAACAGAGACGAAATCACCACGGTATGTTTAGCGTATTGAACCTCCAAGGATTCTGCAATACAGCTGTTCCCTGTGGGATACATGGAGCCCTGTAAATCCACGGATATCCGCTTTATATCCAGGGGTATCCGCCTCCGCATATGTGGACGCTGATACCCACGGCTCATTTTTGCGGATGCAGATACACGTTTTGCATCTCGAACCTTGCCCATTTGCGGCTATCCGCTTTACACCCAGGTGGCTGCGGATATCCACGGCTCATTTTTGCAGCTACAGATGCAGATGCAAAATTGTGTATCCATACGGGGCTCTAGAGATGAACACCCATCAGATGAGAGGGCAAGTCGTGAGCCCCCGTAATGGTGCTGATCACAGTCAAAGGCTCCGCTGCAGGACTGAGTTCAGTTACTAGCTCTGCCCCGTGTAATCCCATGTGCGATCTCAGGGCCATCACTCCATCTTCACAAGCCTCTCTGTTTACAAAGGGCTGATAGTTACGCTGTCTCCTCCACGCTTTGTCTTGGGTATTGGATCACAAGCTCTGTAGAGCAGGGACTGTCTCTTGCGATAGGTCTGTAAAGGGTTCAGCACGCTGGACTCCCGGCCTTTGGGTGCTAGCGTAAGAATGACGACAGCCACGGGAAGGCGTACGCTCAGAGCAGCGCTTTGCTGTCATCTCTGGGCTGTGTTCTCTCCCTTTCTGGCGTTCTCTCTTCCAAAGAGAGATCCCCTCTAGTCCACGACACTGGCAGCAAACTGGTTTCCGAGGTTTGCTCCTTGTTTTTTCCTGTTGGCCAGGACAAACATGTGTCTTGTTCCACAATGCGATGGCTCTTTTTTCCCTCAAAAGATGAGGAGGAAATAATCTTTTCTTTTCAGTTGGATTAAATGTGGCAGAGGGCGGGAGAGCCCCTCTCTGTATCACCTCTCAGGGAGAGGATCAATCATGAAAGACGTGGAATTCGCATGCTGGCCGGGACGGATTCTGTCGCCGTGGGAGGGGAGTGTGTATTTCACCAGTGGGTCCTTTGCCTAATCCCACTCTCATGTCCATTCTTCTTTTGGTCTTTATTTTTTCTTGATTGTCTAGGACTGTGGTGGCCTCCTGTCGGAAGGGGACAATCAGGGCTGCTACCCTCTGGATGGACACGTCCTTTGCAAGACCTGCAACTCAGCTCGGATCCAGGCGCTCACTGCTAAGGCCAGCACTGACCTTTGAGCATCAGCTGCCACCCGCCCATATTTGCCCGTGGGGGGAATTGCACAACCTTTCCATTTAGCGTGACTCCTTTGCAGCCTAGAACCTCATTCTCTACAGGTCGAACCTCCCTAGTCCGGCACCCCTCGGGACCTGTCCAGTGCCGAACCAGAGAATTTGCCAGACCACAGGAGGTCAATATTGTCTAGCAGCATTACCAACACTTCCACTGGTTGCTGGACTGCTAGAGGACAATTATGGGTAAATCAGAGCTAAATCACAGCACAGAACACTGAGAGCCAGTTCTGGAGGCTGTAACCAAACTTTATGGGGCCGCGGGAAACTTGGCCACACTCATGAAAAGTAGACATCCAGCTAACTCAAATCACGCTGGACCACGGATGTTGCCAGACCAGAGAGTTCTGGACTGGAGAGGTTCAACCTGTAGTGAAAAAGTGAAGCTGGAAGGCTGTGGGACAAGCGAGCAAGTTTCTAAGTTTCTCCCTCTATTTGATTGCTATCTCTTAAGAAGCACATTAAAACAGAGGAGATCGGTCTCTGTTCTCTTACTATGGTGTAAGACCTGATTTGACACCCATTGACGTCAGTGGGAAGCGACCTGTTGGACATAATTCCATAATAATAGACTTACACCCGTGCAAAAGCAGTGGGAGTCCAGAGTAATTGTTCTCACCAGACAAACTATTAGGCCTTGAAATGGGTGTTGTTTTCAATCAGAGGGACACGGATTTGTTTTCAATCATAAGGCCCGTGTCTTTTTCACATGCTCTCGCTTGTCTCGACCCCCTTCCAGCTTGATAACTTTGTTTCTTTTTTATAATATTATCTTTTGCTGTTGCATCAGTGTAGTCAATATGGATGCTTCCAATTCACCGATGCTTAGGCGTTTGCGTATGAGCCCTCACGGAAAGTTGCGAGCTTTGCACGCACACACAGCCATATATCCTTTGGATACACTAGAAATATGAAGTCACTGAGAAGTTGGGTTAATTGTTTTGGGGGCTAGAAAGGATTAAAACATTTCAAAATGGGCTCAAATGAATTGTCTAATGAAAGCCACCACAAACATGCTCAAAAGGATCTGAAGCTATCCAGGGCCAATGCAGAGGCGTAGTGACCAGTGAGCAATGCTTGTTTCCAAACAAGTACTTCAGGAATGGAGTCTTGACCCAATAGAAAGACTCCCCTTGAACTGAATTCTACCTTGAGACAGGCTGAGGGATTCTGGTCCGATGGGAATATACCAGAGCTGGAGTTACAACACAAGCTAGGAGGATGGCTTACTATTTCAGCATTCAGGGTTTTCCAAATACCTGACATTCCTGGAGCAGGAATGATTCATTTTCCATCTCAAGTTGTACGTAGGCATAAATTACCCGCCAAAGAGAGCAAAAAAGACATTTTTCTCCTATAGTTTCACCACAGTTTCTTCTTTGTAGAGAAATGTCATTGCAAAGGAGTGGGTGGGGGAGGTCACAATTCCAGACAAAAAGAGACACAAGACACACTCTTCAGAGGCTTAAAAATCTGAGCCAAGGTTACTAAAAATATATGCACCAGCAGTTTGTGGGTTTGGTGTTGGGTTTTGGGGGAGGGGGGAGATGGAGAGGGAAGGGGAGTGTTAATTAAAAATTAAATTATAAATCCACAGCTCATTTTGTAGAGCTATAATGTTCTTATACATGAAACCCATAATAACTAAGGTGCAAATTACATGGGAAAGGAGCAATTTTCATATCACTGCATTGACATTAATATCTTATTTTGCAGTGGTAATCAAAGAAAACACCTTTAGCTGCACTTAACAAATTAGGAGCGAGAATCAAAGCATTTTGAGGTCCGAGTGACCATATTAATAACAAATTTGCAGCTTTCCAGAGTAGCTTTGGGGAACATGGCTCTCTCTCACGGTGATAAATAGTACAATGTGCTTCCCCTTTCAGCCTTTGTAACAAGAGCTGAATAAAATGACACCACCCAAAGCTGAAAAGGAAACTGAGTTAAATGAGACGAGATGGGTTAGAGCCAAGCGAAGAATTAAAGAAGGTGAAAAATTGCCTCTCACGGTAACTCCAGAAAATGGTATGTCCCCTTCCAGTTCCAACATTGTGGTTGACTTTTATGGCAAAGTCCTGCAGAATGTAACAATGAATGATAACATTTCTGTAGTTGTTTTTAAAACTATCCTGAAGATAATTTGAGAGACTATTTGGGGTCTGTCCTCTTGATATTTTCACCAACTTTTCACGGAGCTAGCTCTCTCGGCTTCAGTGAAGTTAATCTTGAGTTGCACCGCATGAAAAGGAGAACATATTCCTAGAAATCTATGAAATGGCTGATCAAGGCCCTAAAGAGTATATTGTTCTTCAGTAAATCTCTTTGGACATGGCTGGTAGGACATTAACTATGTAGCAGCTGTTCACCATCATGTTGGATTTGACCCCAGCCTTCTCAGCATTTTCCCCCCGTAGATCAGTTAGTTAGGTTTTAATTTGTTTCATTCAAAAAGTGAAGTGCTAGGTCACTTTTTTAAAACGACGACATGACTGCTAATAAATTCCTTTTGCTCTCCTGGTCGTTAGCCATGGCCCTGAGATCATTTTGAGCATTAGGGGCAAAAGATGGTTAAACACATGTCTGAACTGAATCTGCCAAAGCATGGAAGTTCAAAGTGTCGGTGGCTAATTTCACTTGATCACACATTCCATCCGGCCTTACAACGGGGTTTCTTAGCATCTTCTCACCAAACCACACTGGGAATGGGATGTCTGCCACAGAGCAAGTCCCTGATAGAAAAGGTAGCTCTGAACTTCCGTGTCCTTCTAGATTTAAGTCAGTCTGTCTGTAGCACTGAGCATATTAGAAAGCAAAAAGTATTAGCTACTGTACGCAGGACAAGGAACTGTGCTTTAGTGATTAGAGAGGGTCCAAAAGTCTGGATTCCTGGATCCTTTCAGCACCCTGGCCACAGGCTTATTGTGCAATTTTGAGAAAGTCACTTAACCTCAGTCTGTCTATCTTTCTGACAATTCATAATAACTTCCCAGGGAAGTGAAGTGCTTAAATTAATTTCAGATTGATTGATTCAAAGCCAGAGCCACACTTTCCAAAGAGTGGGTTTGTGGGTTTGGAACAGCCCATTCCCGATCCAAGAGCTAGCCAAGAAGTCTAGATATGAACTTCTCCACTTTTTGGGTGTTCTATGGATTTGGTTGGAGGAGGACCTCTTAGATTAGTGTTCCTCACGCATTTTGAACTCCTCCGGTGGAAGGGGAAGGGGTGAGTGCTGTTATCACCATTTGTACAGTAGCTAACTTTCAAGCTTGAAACATCTGGGCAACACTATTAGTGTTTTCATTGTTTGTCCCAAAAATAGCCAAAGACAGTTGCCCATTTGGGTGAGTGAATAAGTGCCTTGAATATTGTTTTCTTAAATGCATTTGTATGTGGTGCTTAAGCAGCTATCAGCATATTTTGGAAGATGTACACACATGCACACTCACCCATCTGCCTCCAGAGTTTCAGCCCTGACACTCCAGGGTTCAAAATGGAAGTGCCGATGGATTTTTAATCATGGCATTGCCAGAACGCACTCACAAAATATTGCTTAGCCACAATCTTTATCACGTATTTATTACATATTGCCATTTATCTGTTCCAAAGAAGAAGCTATTTTACCCAAAAGTCCTTGTTCTTTTAAGGTGCACTTCTAAACTCATGATAAATATTCACTTTGTTTGCTGACTCATTAACGTGCCCACATTTTTCTTTGACCAGGAGTGTGAAGATAACCTAGACTTTTCTATTTCAATCCACAGAGTTTTTGCTGGTGGTTTTCTAGCATTTGTGTGAACTCGGGGCTTGAGCCCATGTTTCGGGTCACTCCACTGGGAGTTTAGGGTACAGGAGCAAGACTTTGCTTAAACCTTGGCTTGGAAAAAGTGCTTAAGCATGTATTTAATATTCAGCATATGCTTAAGTACATTCCTCAATGGGCCATAAACAGATGCTTGAATTTACTACATCAGATTTGGTTGCCACGGTTACAGCCAAATCCCCGGTGATGTCATCAAAGCGAATGATCATATTTGTAAATGTAATTGCTTTATTGTCATGTATTGTTTTATTTGAATTGTTGCCTGAATGTTGCCTCCTAAAGCAGAAGACAAAAGCACAGCTTTAGACAATGCACCTTTTTATTATGATTTTTGTTAATGATTGGTAGATTTTTATCACAGCTGCAAAATACTTGGGGGATGACTTAGTCATAGCGACATGGGGGAAGCCAACTGTGTGTAGTGCTGGGGTCAGCTCTACACGCCTACATCAGACCCTCAGGGCAGAAGCAGGACTTAAGTGTGACATCGGTCTTGAGTTAGCTTGTTATCCGGGGTGAATTACACACCCTACAAGAATCAGAGAGCTCTTGATATAGACATTGCATGTGGAGAATGTCACAGAATAAATCCAGTCTAGTAGCACGTATTTTGGGCCGAAAGCTTCCAACCTATCTGAATGTAGCAAAGTCTAGCAGAGGCTACATAATGGCTAGTTCTGCAACATAATCGCCCCCCTCCTCCAACCTGATGTGTAGTGGGAAAAGAGGACAATGCAAAGACCTCTGGAGAAACCCATCATCAAGATCTGGGGCGGGAGGTCGGGGGGAGGATTGTGTCTCTTTGCTTTACTCCAGTTTAGAGCATAAAATTCTGTGATGGTCCATTTCAGTGTAGACACTTAAGCAGCACAAAAGGTTTTTTGGTCAATGCTGTTTGTTAATAGCTGGTACCTGTGGGTGATTTGAGATCAGTTCATCCAGTAGTGCTTATAATGCTTTATATCGCTACCACCACTACAAATCTGGGTTGGTGCACAAGGATGTGTGGGTTTGGGTGGTGAAATTCTATAGAGGAAACACTATTTGTGTCTTGATACACGTTTGAGGATCTGTTGCAAAGGAATAGAGAGGGCTGTCTAGTGCCATGTAGACGTCAATCAAGTGAGAATTGATGTAGGGACTTGGAGAACAATGCTCCCTGGTAAAGTTGGTCAAAAGTGTTTTACATTCAACTTCTATTTTGTTGAAAAATTGTCAAATTTCCTTTCTCACAATATCTTCTGCAACTTTTGTTGATATTTTAGTCAAAACGTTATTGATATTTTTCATCCAAATAATTTTGAAATGCTTCTTGGATTTACATTGACTAAGAGCGAAGTTTTCTTACCTCAAAATCACTTTAGCAAACCAAAGATTTCAGTGATGATTGCAGAACCTGGTATGGATATAAAAATCTGGTACAAATATCACAAACAGGTCCATGGAAAATGAATCTTTTCCGGACTTTATGAAACAAACACATTTTGAAAAGTCTCGCATATTCTTTCTTGTGTTCTGATTTGCTCTTCTTCCTGTGTGGGCACAATCTCCCTAAAATCCAAATAATGTGACTTTTCTGGGAATAACAGTGTTACTTCTGGGGGGGGGGGTCATGCACTGTCTGGCTTGGAAGGTAATGACTGTGTCTGTTGTCCTTGGTTTCAAGGACTGAATGGTGCAAGCAGATCACAGCTGTCTCTCCCAAGATCAAGAAACTCTAGTTGAACATTCTACCTTAATGCCATTCCTTTGAGCTCAAAAAAGGTGGTTTTCCATATACATTTCCAGGAAGATTGTTGTTCCTCTTCAGCATTTCAAGTCTGCAGTTGGACGAGTTCATTGTCTTGATGCCTTGTGAATTGTGCGTGAAGTGTGACTGGCTGTATCTCGCATCTTAAGCCATCTGTGAGTCCATCCAATCCCATTGGCAGAAACCATAGACAGAAATAACCTCATCTCGGGTTTGTGATGAAGTTTTCCGCTTTGTTTTTAGAGACACTAACTATTGAAAACTCAGTAGACTAGTTTGAATTATCTATGTAAAACTAATATATGCTTTTAGACTGTCCTGAGACTATAACTAATTGAAGGTACAGGCAGCCGCTGGTAATGAGGGCTGCTTTTAATGTTCTTGTCCCTTCTTCATTTCAGTGCTGCTGTGTTCTACATTTTTTGAGGCACTAACCTATGTCTAAGCAACTGCCCCATAGATTTTGCGGCTGTGCTAACAGGGCTACTCTGAAATGTTCATTTTTCGTTTGTGTGTCTTCCCGATTATTCCAAAATCTTTAAAAAAAAAATGGTGATATACTCTTCAGTCATTCAAGCCCAGTCTTGGGAGTCAGAACTCCTGGATTCTATTTCAAGCTCCACCTCTTTCTCCCCTTGTCACCTTAGACAAGTCATTTATCCTGTTTCTCTCCCTGCCCCACTTTATCCATCTCTGTAGTAGGGATGATAGATTGCCTGCCTCACATGGGTGTTGTGAGACTTAGTTAAAAAATGGAAAACTTTTTTGAGCTCTTTAATCAAAGTAGCTATCTGCATCCGTAGCATCAGCGGCAGGAGTGGTGTGCGTGTGCCTCCCACATCAGAATAAAAGAAAATGATTATAATTATTGCTTTTAACATGATTGTCAAATTGTGCCTTAAAGTTTCAGTCAAATCTAACCATGTAATTCAGAGCAATAATTCCGGGCCTTATCTCGGAGAATCCAATCAGCAATCTGTTTGAAAAGCTCGATTTTTAAATACTTTTTTTTGCGGAAAATGAGATTATTGAAGGGTTCTCTTTTTCTTTTTTCTAAATTTTTCTCCTCCAATTTTATGTTGGCATTAAAGGGGCAGCCAAAATGCACATTTGTCTTGGTTGCGGCATTTTCATCTGTTTTGTGTACTTTGAAGGACATGCCACTCTGTCATTTTATGCATAATGAGATCTCTTTAAACACATGCCAACCAATGATGGTTTTTTTCCCCTAAAGTTATCAGCCTTTTTTTTTTAATCAACCAACTTTTGGGGTGTGGGGGAATGTGTTGCCAGTCCTTGCTACACATGAATTCTAGCTTTCACTGTCAAGATGAGATGGTAGGTAGTCTTCCCCAATCTTGGCTGTAGTTGTCGGCTGACACAAACGTTCAGGGAACGTAAAGAGAAATAGTGTTAACTAGTTCTGTTTAGAAGCAGGAATCTTTTTGTCAGCTCAGCTCCTGTTTCCCTGGTTTTTTTGGTGTCAGATTACAGAATTAGGATTTCCTAAAGATGAACAAAAATGACACTTTATGTGCAATAATTTGATGGATCCAGACTGCAGTTTTTTCCCTGTGAATTGGCTGGTCATGGTATATTGAAATCTTGCCTGCAGCCAGCGGTTCATTTGACCTATTATCTGGTCCATCTTATTGCTCCTAAAAGACTGCAGCACTGCAAAGCTTACGCAGCAGTTCTGGCTGCCTTCCCCCGCTCTCATTTGCTCCATATTTACTCAGTTTAACTGAGCTTTTCTTTCGGCTGAAGGTCAGATGTGAGCGATAGGAAACGCTACACGTTCTAAACAAGCAGAGCCGTTTTCACCACCGCGTTCTTTAGGTGCTGCGCCGTCGGCTTCACTCGGAGAGAGCATTCTGAGAGTGCATTTGACAGGTGCAGCATGCAAAGCCACAAAATACGCTTTTTAATGACCTGCTCTCTCTAATCCTGTAACACGGCTGCAGCCTTGCAACACAGAAAAGCCGTCTGGAGGCAAAGCACTTAGCAGAGCTTTGCTCTCCTTTGCAAAACATGAAACTTTTCAAACCAGGCTGTGTCTTTAACCCTTTTATTACACAAAAGGCTGGCCATTATTTTCCCCGGGGATTTTTTTTTCTTTCTGTAACCTCTGTGTGGCAATGTTGATGAGCTTGCGGTTTTTGGACGAGAGTAGATCTTGCATATTGATGTTAGCATTTCAAGGGCCCGTGAGGCTTTGGAATGTATGAGGAGCCTCTGAAGTTAATATTCACCATGTTTTAAATATTCAGAAGTAAAAAATCTTGGTACTCATGGACTTGGTACACATGTTATTTCTTTTTCAACCAAGCCGTGCGGGGAGCGTGACTCTGCTGAGTTTGCTCTAAAGCTTCTGTCGTTCCAATTTCTCAGAACCATTTGGAACTAAAGACCTTGGCTTTTATCCCACGTCACTTCGAACGGCGGAGCTGGTGATGGAGTGGCTCCTGATTTCTGGTAGGATGGAGTCCAGCAGGTGGGACTTTCACGAGGTCCTAAGAGAGTGAGGGGCACCCAATTACCACTGAATTCTAACCCCTTTATTAGTTCTGCCTGACAATGTGGCATCCTCAATCAGATTTCACTTGCTCTGGAGTCTGTCCAGAGAGCCTGCATGCCTGGTGCGCCGTGAATCAGCAGTCACGCCACTGCGCAAGCACAGCTGTGAAACTGGCATGAGCGGAGGCTCGAGCCTGTGGCTTGTATGTGTTAGTGCTGCCGTCAGCAAGGACAGGACAGGGACGTTCTGTTCCAGGATGTTGGACAAAGCTCCCTTCAGTTTCACTCTTCAATATGCCAGCAGAGATTTTGCTTCATCCCCAAGCCCTGGATTGCAAGGGGCAAAATGAACAGAGCCCTGTGCAGCTATAAACTCTGCATCCCCATCTGAAGCCGCAAAAACGATACGGCCGTGGATATCCACGTAGACATCCGTGGAGGCGGAGGCCTGCGAATATGCAGCAGATTTGCACGGATTTGCAGGGTGCTCAAGATGAAACCTGCCAGCAGAAATGCCTCCAGAGATACCAGATGGGAAAACTGCCAGACACTTTAAGTGAGGGCCAGGTAGAGTCTGAAAACCCTCAGCCATGCCGTTGTGCTGTTCGTTATTTCTGTCTGCTTTCCCCTTGGGTGCACACTTTGCACAGCGGGTCTTTGCACACACACACTACGTGCAGCCTCTTGTTGTGTCAGCCTAAGGCACTTGTTCCCAGATCTACTTGTGCAAGGGGCCACGGTGGGTCCTATGCAGGCTCTTAACCCCGTGATGCTGTCGTTTTCAACTCACAAATAATGCAGCCCTTTTGAAATCCCCATTCCCCTCTCTCACATTCCTGATGAAGGCAAGGCTGTCTATGTCGAATGGGCGTTTCTTGGGCATACACCTTGAATACGTTGTTAGGAGGGATTTCACGATCCGTTCCTCTTCAGCCCTGATGGTTGGGTTTGGGTTGGAAACAGTCTTTTCCCTTTTGGACCAGCCCTGCAGAATTCACAGTTGCAGTGTATGGAGCAAAAATTCAGCTTAGATTGAAACGAACAGGGATGGCTGCACAGTGGCTGCAGTTCTGAAAGAATGACTCTGAAAGCTCCCTCCTGCATGTAAACTGCCATATTCTTCATGAAACTCCATTGACGTGATGTGTTTGAACTATTCTATAGGAACTGATAGCAGGGATAGAGTCCTTTCATCGTTTCAAGAAGTGGCTTCCCAAAACCACTATAGAAACGTAATTTTTTAATTAAATTCTTCAGGACTTCTCCACGAGGGAAAAGGCTTTTGGAAACATGAGACTTCACCCAGATTACATTTCATTGGTACCGAGGCTTGTGTAGATGCAGCTGATAGTTCATTGAGTAATCATAAGAATAACTAATTAAGTCAGGGGTGGGGAATCTAAGGCCCGGGGGCTGGCTTGTCTGGAGCTGGCCCTGAGGTTCAGGGCTCCCCCCAGCAGTGGGGAGCCCATGCTAGTGAAAGGTGAGGGGAGTTGTGTCTCACTTGAATACAGCCCCTGACTGATTTTTCTGTGGGTCAGTGGCCCCCGACCCAAAAAAGGGTCCTCACCCCTGTATTAAGCACACATGAACAATAGACTCCTAGAAATAAGAAGTGTTTGATTTTTCCTATCCGTAGTGCGGCTGCCAGTTTTTCTAGCATTGTGTGCAACTGAGATGAGAACCTGGCCCAGATCACGCAGGTTCCAAAATTTTACTCTGTTTATTTTTATTCTTTTGAAATAATTTTTCTTTATCGTCAGTTTAATCTTCCAGGACCTGGCCCTGTGCAGCCTTTCCTCACATGAATCATTCTGCTGACTTTGATGGTGTCGTTTGTGTAGGAGTAAGAGAGACAGGATCGGGCCCCACAACAGGATCTAGGCAAATGAGTGCAGAAATACTCCATTTCCACTCAGGCCTCATGTAGCACGGCTATTCTGTGTAATAAGTATCAGGGCCTGACATTGCAGTATGTGTTCTGATCTTACCTATGATGTTCCAGCTTTCTAGGCATTGCAACTCTATTCTGATTCACGTGTTTGCCTCTGTTTAAATTGCGATTAGAGAACAGCAAGACCTATGGTGCTCATGGAGATGCAGTGACTACATCTAAAGGAGTTATCTTCCTCCTACCTCTACACAATTTGAAGGTTGGTACGGAGCCCACCTGTAAGAGAGGAAGACCTAACCGTCCATGCACAGGGGCTGTGGACGGTGTAGCTGGTATACAGCTTTCAAAATCCTGGACTATCTGTAGGAATGGAAACTTGGGTCCTTTTCAGCTCTTAGCTAGTGTACTTTCCAGTGAGGGAGTTTACGAGTCGGTTGAACCTCTCTGGACTGGCACCTTTGGAATCTGACAGATGCTGGACCAGAAAATTTGCCAAACCCCAGAAGGTCAATATTGTAGTGAGTAAGTCTCTCTTTATTTTCATTTTGCTGAGATGAATACATGAAACAGTGCTGCTTAATAATGAATAACTGCACTGATACACCCTAAACCTATCCAAAGCTTATCAGCTCTCTTCATAATAAATTGTTAGTGTTACATAATTGTATTGTATTGGCACAAGGAAATAAGTAGATAAAGCTTTTAAAAATGCCCATGCTTAGCTGCATGGCCAACACTTTCACTGTTTACTGGGTTCTGAGAAGAATTTTAGGGGTAAATTAGAACTAAATAACAGCATAGAACACAGAACCAGGACTGGTGACTGTAAACAAACTTTATGGGACTGCGGGAAACTTGGCCACAGCCATGCTAAGTGGACATCCAGCTCACTGAAATCATGCCAGACCATGGAGGTTGCCAGACTAGAGAGGTTCAACCTGTACCCTCATTTCTCTCATGGCAGCAGCATTAGTCAGATATACGTTTTCATTTTCTTTTTACAATGAATTTCTAGCCCACCCGGTTTCAAAGAGATCCTTCCAAATATGGCCTTGACAGGGGACTGTCTTTCTGAGTCACAGGGGACAAATTGAAATAGAAATACCGATTCTTCTCGCTTGCACCGGCGTAAATCTGGAATAACGTTGGTGGTGATGTAGCAATAGTGGCATGAGGTTGTGAGCAGTGTCTCTGAGAGTTTTGAACTCCCTCCTCCTCCACCCATTTCAATAGAATGTTAACCCGGACACCTAACGATGACCGAGTGGATGCCTACGTGGTTGCAAAATTCTCTGCTGATCGTTTTGCCAGAATTGCCCAGTTCTTCTGGAACTGGACTAGAGTTTGGGAATTGGGGGCGGAACTAAAGAAGAGCAAATCCTATTTTCCTCTATGTCACAGCCTCACTGTGTCTTTTCAGCCGAGATAAAAAGTACTGTACAAATATAAGAATCTATGCAATAAATAAATAAAGCAACCAAGCCAGAATAATTTGAGGCACACAGGACTATGTGCAAACCCTTCCTTTTTTGTCCAGCAAGCACTATTATATCTCATTTTTGTCTGACTTTGCACAAAGCACAGAGAATTTTTTAGCACTACTTCTAAAAAAGTCAATAGCTAGAAGGCGGGGGGAGGGTCTTACTTTCAAACACTTGGATTTTTCTGCTTGGAAATTCATAATGTCTACACCTGACCCAGTTCCCGCAGCTGCCAAAAAAAAAAAAGAAAAAGAAAAGAGCGATTTCAATTTCTCATGGAACCATTTATCTCTTAAAATACGCCAAAGCAATTTGAGGTGGGGGTGGAGGCTTAACTATTTATCTCTGCCACCTAATTTATTTTTCTCTGTATGTTTCTAACTGTCAAGGAAAAAGAAGGATGCAAAGCTATTCGTGGGCTGTATTATTGATGCATTGTGGTACCATTCTGCAGGGTGACTATGTTGCTTCATCTAGATGGATGTTATAAGGTTCATCTTCTCCTAACCCTAACCCTAACCCTTCGGGGAGACATGGATGACACCTGACCAAGTATTTTGAGAATAGAACAGGCTAGTCACAGACAGGGAATTTTCCAAATATGAATGGTAGGTGGGGGGTGTAATTTAGTTTAAGGGAAAAGGTCACCTTTCCAAGAGAAAGCAAAAAAAGACATGATCCGTTGCTTCTTTTTACATTGTTCTTTTTTATTGTTGTAGCGGTTGTTGCTAAAACCAAGAATGGGGAAAATAGTGACATCTGAAACATTCCATAGACTGGAGACAAAGCCATGTAACTCCTGTTCAAATATTGCTTCCCTTCAGCTGGAGATTTGTCCTGGGTTTTCCACAGCTGCGCAGCATCAAAGTAAAAGACAGGAAACACGATTCTCTGAACTCGTCCATCTCCCACTCATTGCGCAATGCTTTCCCTGTCATGTGTTTTCTAGCCTTTGTCCAGTCGAGGTGGTTTTTTTTTTATTTTTAGCTAAGATCTTAAAGCACAATGGTTTTGGCTAGAAACTGGGTTTTCTCCGTATTGCAAACTATGGGAATACGTGCAATGATCGGGTTTGAGAGAAGACCGCCTTGCACGGTGCTAGTTGTCTTGAGGTGTAAACGGAGATGGGTTTACTCTGAAACACACGGTTGCGGGGTTTGGGTCATTGTTTAATATCCTGAGATTTGCCCATTTAAAAAGCAAAATGGTGGCACTTTTTTGTGTGTGCACAGTGCCTTCTCAACGGTTCTGGATTGGTTCTGGAAACCCCTTCCGAGTAGACGTGGAGAGACGCTCTTGACTGTCCTTTGAGCCAGACAGATCACAGAGCTATGTCTGTCCAATCAATGGCATTTCTAATTTGCCAGTAGCCATAGTCCTGAAGCGTCTGAACAGCATCAGCAATATGTTGCTTATGACTTAGGGGCTTTAGAAACATTCTCCATTTATTTTACTATCTGGACAAAGTGCCTTTTCTGAGAGCCATGACTCTTTAGATCTTATCCACGGGCAGAACAGGGAAATCATCCAAGTGCAGAGCAAAGCGAAGAGTGATCAAAATTAGACCAAATTTAAGCAAGATGGGAATGCCAAAGATCAACTCTTTACTAAGGAGCTCCGACTTCTGCTGGCTGTGTCACTCACCACCCGCATATGCCTTGTAGATATCCCTTCTGGAGAGTAATACGTTGCAAAGCCCTGCTCTTGCTGACTCCTTGCGAATGGCTAATTTAAGGGACTCCATTTTGCACACACACCAAAGTTATGGAGGCTATAGAGCCAGCGACCTGTAGGGAAGCGAGCTTGAAAGTATGTGCGGTCAGGAAGATCTAGGAATATTTGCACTTTGGGGAACATCTTTTGGGGATGTTACGTATTGGATTGTAAACTGCCCGTGTTTCATGTGTTCTTCCTTGCAGCTGCATCGTGGCAGATCATTTCTCTGCACTCTTTGGGCAAGGGGTTTTGTAGTAGGAAGAAGGGTGTGACTTGTGGAGGATGGGTTTTTTATCCTCTTGATGTTCTGTGCTGGACAGGGTGCGGTTGTGAGTAGGGAGGACAGCTCCTTGGCTTTAAATGTGAATCCCTAGTTTACCAGGCAGCAGAGAGGTGGAAGAAGAGCTTGTGCCTAATCCAAAGAGATGCCTCCTTGCTGGAAATGTCATGTCTTCAAATCCTAAGTAATGCAAGTAGAGCTTTCAGCACTGGTGGCTTATTTATTGGGACTCCTGGGTGCCAGTAATTTACGTAGTGAGCACAGCCACTACATAGCACCTAATCAACCGGAGGCCTAATCTTGGTGCCATCGAGATCAGTGAGAGTTTTGCCTTTGACTTTGGTGGACTCGTGTTTGGGAGGTGGACTTTGGTGTATTTGTGCTGCCACGATCCATTTTCCAGAGTTTGATTTAGTGGTTCTAGTAAAGACCCGCTAAAGCGAACTCAGAGCGCAGCTGGAACTCCTGCTCCTGTGAGAAGTAAGGGAAGCCGAAGGGAGCATTTGCTCCTGTCGGCCTCCTGCTGAGGGGACAGCGGGAACACTGAAGTTAAGGTCCGTCGATTCCAGCTACATAGTTAACATAGCCAGAATTGCACATCTGAATTCGATCTTCCCCTTTAGTGTAGACCTGGCCTTAATCTATGAAGACCCAATCCTGCAAACTGCTAAAAGTGCATGTGGTCAGGTGCTGTATGCCCTCAACTTCCCTCGAAACTGATCAAGCCTTATATCAATTTCACAGGAATTTGGAAGCACTCAGCGACTAGCAGGATTGGCCAGTAAGGTGATATATGAAGTTTACAATCTGGCAATGTGTGCATGGATTAAAAATCTTTTTTTTTTTCATATGTATTCGGAGAACAGCCTAGCCACCATTTCTATATTTATAAATATAGAGAGGTTTTTTTTTGTTCTCAGCCAGTTACCTCTTCTGAACCGCAATTTTCAGAGCAACCGGCATCTATTTTTCATTCAACACGTAAAATGACTTTTTTACAGGAAGGGAATGAAAGCTGTTGTAAGCATGTGTTTTCTGCAGTTGTATTCTGCATTATCCAATTATATTGAGATTTATTTTCCTCTTTGCTCTGCTCTTTCGGTTGTTATCCTTATTTTATCAGTTATGCTTTTCTCATGTTTTGTAAGGAGACAAAAAAAATATGCAAAATTGCCAGATGCCTTTTTTCTTTGCAGAAGAAGAATCACAAGTGCCTTTTATTACATTTTGCCAATCCAATAAACTCCTTATAAATTTCATTTTTGTTCGCTCGTGTGTGAAATTTTTTTTCCCCGAGTTGAGTGGTGTTTGCTTTCTCTCAGCCTCCGCCTGTAATTGTGTCTCCTTGCTCTTTCGCGCTGAACCCAATTCTTTCACCGTTAGCCTCCCCAAGAGGTTTGACGCAGGTGCTCAAATCAGTTTCTGCCAGGGAAAGGATACTTGTAGATGATCAGGAGAGAACCCCCCAAGACTGGGGTAAGCCACTGCATGAACGTTGTAAAGACGAGCCTTTGGTTTGGAGAGCACTCCACTCCGGAACCCGGAGGTAAGCTGCAGTGTAGGAGTGTGCGTTTTGTAGGGATGCGAGGCTGCAATCTGAATGCCCTGCCTACAAGGACTTTGCAGACTGACCTGTGATCGGATGGAACACGCTGGCAGTGGAGGGGCGTGGCCTGTTTTGCGGCTGAACGTAAGAGCAGGGCTCCTCCCTTGTGTAGAGGGAAGATACAAGTGTGGAGCGTAAACCTGCTTAAGGGCCCCTTTGGCAACTCTCTCTAGGACTTTCGCTGAGGTACGTCACTTGCACTCTTCCCTGCTCAACACAGACTTTTTCAAAAGTCCCCCCCCCCTTTGGTATCCAGTTGTGGAGGGAGGTCTAGGTTGGAGATTAGGAAGAAAATTATTTTACGAGGCGGGTGGGGAATCACTGGGCTGGGTTCCCGAGGGAGGGGGTGGAATCTCCATCCCTAGAGGTGTTTCAGTCCTGGCTTGACCAAGCCCTGGCTGGGCTGATTGAGTTGGGTTGGTCCTGCTTTGGGCAGGGGGCTGGACTCGATGGCTCCTGAGGTCTCTTCCAGCTCTCGTCCAGTTCCGCGGTTCTCTCCATCCTCATGAAAGCTACCGTTAAACAAAATAATCAAGATTCTTCTGCAGTCTCATGAATGGAGGAGTGGGGGCTGAAAGTTGAACAGCAACTATTGCAAGATGCAACGAAATCACGAATGAGCAACACCATTTGCTGACGCCACCGGGGAAGGGACACGCTGCCCCTGCCCAAGAGCGAATGGATAGCTCCTCCCTCGTTTTTCTGCAGCCCGCCCTCCACCCCCAAAATTAACAGTCCCGCGTTTCTTGTCCAAGAGGGAGCTCTGGGAGCTGGGGGTGCGCGTCACAATAGCACTGTCCCCATGCCGGCATGGGAGGTGCGTGGAGAAATCTGATGTGTTAGACATCACGCAGGCAGAAACTTTCGTGGTCCACGGCAACTCCCCTAGTCACCAATCCCACACCCCTTTGAGTTTCCATCGAAGTCGATTTGGGGTTTCTTCCCTCTGCGTGGCTGGGTTTGGTTTCGGCCTAGGATGGTCGTGGTCAGATGAGTCCGAGGGGTGTTTGCACAGCTGCTGCCTTTGTTTGTGTCTGTTCAGCACTGAGCACCAGGTTCCCGGCCGATGGTGAGAACTCGCAGATGTGCTGGTACTACAGTATGCAATCGTGTTGTGGGGATAGGGCTTCACTGACAGTGAACTCAACTACAGTCTGGAAGAGCAGAGTTTTTGTGGTTGCTTCCAGGCTCTGAGTGCATCTCCATGGCTCCGTCCCTCAACGAGGCCCGGATCGCAGCGCCTGCCAGGTAAGCAGAAGGCAACTCAACTCACTTGTGTCTTGTAACATGGCCATGGTGCCTGGACACGCCTGCCTTTAAAAATGCTGCTAAACCGTCCCTAATTCAGCCACCCGCGAAGCAGGAACACTCCCGGCAAAGGAGTAGATGAGGCAAGAAATGGCTTTCATCAGCTGATTAAATGCTGATGCCGAAACATTTAATTACTGCAAATGCCAATTGTCACGTGTCCTCCGCCGCTGCGGACGTTGTTCTTGCGACATGGCATGACAAAGGAAGTTGGGAAAAGGAGAAGAATATAGACGTGGGCATGAAACACATGGTTCCCCAGGCTGGGAAAATTCTGTAATGCCCCATTCTCAGACTTCCCATTTGTGTCGCTGGCAGATGAACACAGGTTCCAGGAAAGCTCTTCTAAGGAAACTTCTCACCAGTGCAAAGCATCCGTCGCGGCCTGGCGAGGGTGCACAGTGGTGAGACTCTGGTCGTGAGAGGGAATGGAGAAAAACCAGTCGGGATTTAGGGAGCCCTCGGGGTTGAGTGTTGTCTTTTTGTCCAGTCTTTTCAACCAAAAATGTGACATTGCAGAGCATTTTGTGTTATTTCTCAGCTAGCCAATTTAAGAGGGGGCTGTATCTCACGACATCCTATCACATCAGTACAGTCATTCCTTGTTTAACACGGTAGAGACGTTTCAGAAAATGATCATGCTAAGTGAAAACGTTCTGCGGGGTCAGTTTTCCCATTGAAAATAATGGAAAAGGTGGGGTTGCGTTTCAAGCGCACGTGCGCTCGTAGCTCCAGCCTGCACTTGTTAGCAGCTGGGACTGGGACATAAGGTTGGGGGAGAAAGGGGACTGGGTTATAGCGGGGGGGGGGGTGTTTGGCTCTGGGGAAGGGGAGGGAAGGACGGGAAGGGGTTTGCAGCCAGCGGTGGGTTTCCCCAGCTGGCCAGTCACCAGCAGCTGCACGGGGCTACCTCTGCCTCCTTACAAAGCGGCGGAGGTTTGCCACTCACCGTGCAGTTCCCCGGTGACCCCCTCTGGCCAGACGCAAGGCATCTGGCCAGAGGGGGTCACTGGGGAACGGCGCTGCGAGCGGCAAACCTCTGCCCCTTTGCAGGGAGACAGGGGAAGCCTCACGCAACTGCTGGCCACCGTCCGGCCCTAGGGGAAATCGTGTTATTGTGGGGACGGGGATGGGGATGGGGTTGTGTTATTTGAAAAATGTTCCCTAAAAAAAAAAATTGTGCTATCGCGAAACCGTGTTAAGCAGGCCCGTGTCAAGTGAGGAATTACTGTCTTCGTTGCATGGAAAGAGATGTTGTACTTCCCAGATCTCAACTAAACTGAGTGAAGGGAAGACCTGCAGATCACAGGTGTGTCACAGGGATGCGAAATCAGCATAAAGTCTGGTTCAAGAGGCAATTAAAGAGGGGGCAGAGCGTATCCACCTGCCACTGACTTACCCTGGTGTCCTCCACACCTATGAAAATTCAAACCTTTGATGTCCAACTAAAATGATGAAAGGTCTAGAAGATGTGACCTACGAGGGAAGACTGAAAGAACTGGGCTTGTTTAGTTTGGAAAAGAGAAGGCTGAGAGGGGACATGAGAGCAGCTTTCAAGTACCTAAAAGGGTGATACAAGGAGAAGGGAGAAAAATTGTTCTCCTTGGCCTCTGATGATAGGACAAAAAGGGGCTTAAATTGCAGCAAGGGAGATTTAGATTGGGCATTAAGAAAAACTTCCTAATTCTGGGTGGTGAAGCACCGGAATAAATTGCCCAGGGGGGTTGTGGAATCTCCATCCCTGGAGATATTGAAGAGCAGGCTGGACAGACGCCTGTCAGGGATGGTCTGGACGGAGCTGGGTCCTGCCGGGAGGGCAGGGGACTGGACTCTATGACCTCGCGAAGCCTCTTCCAGTTCTGTGAGTCTGTGGTCGCCTCCTCAGCTCATTCAGCACCAGTCACTTCTCCCCCTCCACGGCGTTTCCTAGAGAAAGTCTCTCTCAGAAGATCCTTGGCAAGGCGCGCGAGCCAGCCTCACGCTGTCAGTCACAAGCCTCCGCTCTGCGTCGATGAGCAATTCGCTGCCAGGGAGCGATGGGAAACGCAGGCTGGGTGTTAACGCAGGGCTGGGAATGACATGCAAATACCAAGCTGTTTGTTAAACTTCCTGCCCACCTCCTTCCGCCTGCGGGGCAGGGGGGGAGGGGGGGCTTCTTGAGACGCTCGTCCGGCGCATTCAGGCCAGGCAGCGTCGTGGTTAGAGAAACGTGGAACCACGGACAACTCAGGGAGTGTCACTTTGTCCTTAAGGGGGTGCAGGGATTGGGGCAACCCCCTCCCCACCCTGGGCCATGCCCCTGCCTCGTCCTGCCCCTGCTCCACCCTGCCCACCCCATTGCACCCCTCCCTCAAGCGTTGCGCCCCAGGGGATTATCGGGGGGCCTGGTGGTGACAGCAAGAGTTGCCTCCCCCCACACTCAATGCAGGAGAGAGGACCAGGCTGGGACCGTGTCGCTCTGCTTCCTGCGGCTCCTGTGACACCGACGACACCCTGCTCCTGGTGCCAGGCCTCCCGGTAACCCCCCAGGCCGGGTGCCCCAGACTGTCCTATGGACAGGACAGCTCTGCTCTCTGCCACGGATGAGCACTGGGACCCGGGGAATGTCAGCCTGGGTCAGGCCCGGGGTCCGTCTGGCCCACTGTCCCGACAGGGCAGCACCACTTCCTGCGGCACTCAGTGAACCTGCCACCGTGGAGGGCAGCCGCACCTGCCTCCTTCATGCATCCAGGGCACCCACTCTAGGCGCCTGGCTCTTAGCCTGTTCCCTCTCATGGGCGCCAGCCCGCCTCTCTCCCCCTCCACAGCCCCCTGCCTCCGCTGTGCTCTCCCCAGCAAGCCAGGCTGCCGAAGCAGTGAGCCCCAGCTCTGTATAAGCAAGCCCGTTTGTTCTTGAGGGGAGAGCACTACGGAGAAACCCGCCCAAGCTGCCGTCCCTGTCCCCCTGCCGAATGCACCTGGGGTCCCCCATCAGTCTGACGCAGCCTCCATAGGCCAACCACCTTGCGTCCCTTCCTAAAAGAGGTTGGAGCCCCCCTCGGACAGGTCCTGTCTGTGCGCTGGGTCCGAAAGAACCCCTGCGATTGTTGGCTCAGGCCTTTCTGCGTCTGTGGGTCCCTGGAGAAGCCGTTGCAACCAGCACCGGCGAGCTGCTCCAAGTGGCCATCCCTCTCTGGAAATGTTATGGCACCATTGATTTTCCCTACACGCACGCACACACACACAGACGCATACAGACACACACACACATGGAGACACACACAGAGACGCATACAGACACACACACACATGGAGACACACACAGACAGACGCATACAGACACACACACATACACGGAGACACACACAGAGACGCATATAGACACACACACACACACACACAGAGAGACGCAGACAGACACACACACACACACACACAGATGCACACACAGAGACTCATACAGACACACACACAGACGCATACAGACACACACACACGGAGACACACACACAGAGACGCATACAGACACACACACACAGAGACGCACACACAGACACATACAGACACACACACACACGGAGACGCACACACAGAGACGCATACAGACACACACAGACGCATACAAATGCACACATAGAGACGCATACACACACATACACACAGAGAGATGCACACACAGAGATGCACACACAGAGACGCATACAGACACATACACACAGAGATGCACACACAGAGACGCATACAGACACACACACACACTCTCTGCTCCAAATTCCTGAGGGGCTGTGATCTCCTATGTGGGAGTCCAGTCAATCCCTGCGCCCCAAGGACACACACACTCAATCCAATAAGATCTCCTCCAAAGATATGACAGGGAAGGATCATCTGTCACAGCAGAGATAAGAGAACCTGTTCTCAGGGCAGGTTTCCTCCTGACCCCCATTCAGAAGAGGGTGACAAGGGCCCTGATGCTGACTCAGACTTCCCAAAGCCTCGTGTTGTCTTTTCTAGCTGTGGATGGTCTCATGACCTGTGCAAAGGCCCAAGCCTCTTTTGAATCCTGCTAAATTAAACACTGGAATAAGTTGCCTGGGGAGGTTGTGGAATCTCCATCCCTGGAGATATTGAAGTGCAGATTGGACAGACACCCGTCGGGGGTGGTCTAGACGGTGCATGGTCCTGCTGCGAGGGCAGGGGACTGGACTCAATGACCTTGTGAGGTCCCCTCCGGTTCTAGTGCTTTGTGATTCTATGAAATTCTTGGCCTCTAGGGTACCTTGTGGCTGAGAGGTCGGCAGGCTAAGTGTGCCTGGTGTGAAAGAGAACATGATGACCCCTTCCGGCGGGGGGACAGACAGACACACAAACTGGGAGACTCTGAAATACATAGTGAATAGCTGTCCCTTTCTCCACATTTGCCCCCTGCTGGCCTAATGGGGTAAAAGCTGTCCCGGTTGCCATCTCCGGCCCCTTGCTGCCCTCCTGTGGTCATTCCACAGTATAACTCTCTCTCCTACCAGACCCGCCCCCTCCGTAGCACAGTGCGCTGTGTTCTTACCAGCCCTTGGTGACCACAAGCAGCTGCTGATTCATTATCAGGAAAAGAGCTGCTGTATTGTGGAGAGTCTTAATTTCCTAGAAGATGTTGATTTCCCCTTGAGCTGTGGTTTTGAGCCAAGGCAAAGGAAGCTGAGATTAGAATGGCCAAGCCAGGCGGAACTAGAGAATATCCCTTGTTAGCCCGACATCTGTGCTGCTCGCTAAAATCAGCATGTTCCAGCAAAGGAATTTACTAATTCTTTTTTTTTAACTGTTCGTGGGCTCACTCCTGCCAGTGTCGTCTGTGTACAGAGGAGCGAAGGATTGCTGGCGACCAGCTGAGTGCGTATCTCACGGCCAGCTTCTCTGTTGTTGGAATGAATTAGGAAGGGTTTGTGTCCGTCTGGCGATGGGAACTCTCGGTCCCATTGAGGCTGCCCTACGTCAGACTGAAATACTGTCTACATGGGCCTTCAATAAAACCATCGTCAGAGTTACAGCTGCCATGAAAATATCCCCCGGCCGACTTGGAACAGCGGCAGGCAGTAACCATGCACTCTTGAAATCCCGCCTGCCTTTGCAGAATTGACCTGCGGACTGATGTACTGCTCATTTAAGGATCTTGGTTTGTTCATTTGTTCAGAGAACATCTCCACTGACAGCTGCTGCAAAGAGGAGCTTCCCCCCGCCCCCACTCCTTATTCACTGCCAGCAGCTGAAGACACACTTCCTCCTAGTCAATGGGGTTGCTGACAGCTGCTTTGCCAAGGAACTTTTGAACTACACAGCTCTGAGCAGGCAGGAGGTGCAGAGTTAGTAGAGGGGGATTTGGGTTGTTTGAGATCTACAGCCGGACAAACTGGTTCCAATAAACCAATACTCCCATGGCCCTTTGGGAGTACACAGAGAGAACTTTGACTCAAGGTCCAAAGACAATGGGGGCGAGCGCCTTTTTGTGCCTAGGTCTCAAGTGTGTGTGTGGGGGTGGGGGGTCGGGGTGTTTCAGGTTGTGTGCTCCTGCACTAGCCACCTAAACCACCTCTAGAAAGGTTATTCCAGCTCAGCCAAAGCAGGAGACATCAAGAGTCTCTCCAGAGCACCTGTTCTTGGATTGTCTCCACCCACTTGGCCACGTCAGATTCCACAAGCTGCCTATCAGGAGCAAGGAACGGGCGTAGGTGGTGTTATTTGACCTTCTTCCTCTGGTGTCTCCCTGGGAGGCCAACCTGGATCAAGGCCCCGTTGTGCGGTAGAAATGTAGCAAGTGGCCATCCATGTCCGAGAATGCTGCCGCTCCAGGTAGACAAGACTAGCAAAGGGAGGCTAACGTTGTCAGCTCACGTTCTTGGAGCACTGGTAGGGTCCTAGCTTTCCCAAGACGTATTTTAGCCCTACTGACTCCAGAGAAGGTTGTAATTGTAACTCTCTCTCTCTCTCTCTCTCTCTCTCTCTCTCTCTCTCTCTCACACACACACACACACACACACACACACACACACACACACACACACACACACACACACACACACACACTGCTACACACACACACTGCTACACACACAGATTTGCCTAGCATTGCTCGGATCCTTAATTCAAGTAAATTTTATTTTTCTTCATTTAAATCAGTGCTCTGGGGTCTGCTTGGGGATGAGGGCTCAGGATGTAGGCTGCCCCAGGAAGAGAGGACAACCCCAGCGCTCTTTCACCCCAACTTGGGGCCAGGTGAAGAGCACTTGTCCATGGTCGCTGAAGCTGCCGTGGGAGGGGTGCATGTCCCCCAGCTGGGAGACAGACAGACAAACTCTCTCAAATATATTGTAGAGAGCTGTCCCTTTCTCCACTCCTGCCTCCTGCTGGCCCAATGGGGTTATAGCTGCTCTGGTCCCCATCTCTGGCCCCTTCCTGCCCCCATGTGGTCAGTCTGCAGTATAACAGCCCCTCCTACCAGACCCCACCCTTTCCATTTTATGGGGAAAAAAATCAAATTCCAAGTATGTCCCATTGTCCTGGCACAACCAAACCCTGACCTCGCTTTCAGCTAGGATAAGAGGATGCTGCATAGCAAATTTGGTGGTCCTAGCTCTTGCATTTTGGAGGAGTTCTTGAACAAACAGACAGACAGACTAAAATACATAGAATCGCTTGATGCATCCATCTATCTCCCGGGGCGTGGGGGCTTCAAACGTTTGCGATTGGCTGAGTACAGGAGAAGTGACATGCCCAAGGTCACCCAACTGGCCAATGGCCAAATCAAGATTGGAACCCAGGTCTCCTGACTGCCACACCAACGTCCTACCCACTAGACTTCGCTACCTGCCCTTCGGCCCCAATCAAAGCCCGTATCTCCCCGCTCAGACTCCTTCTGTCCATACCCCTTGTATCGCTCTGCTTTTCAGCCCCATCGGAATGCAAAGGCCTGCTCCTGTGGCCGCCCCTTTGGGCCACCGTCCTGCCTCTAGGCCGCCGCGCGGCGGACAGCCTTGGAAGTCTGCAAGTAGCGTTGTATTTGCATGTCATGAATATGCAGCTCTGAGACTGGCCCGGTTCTCCAGGCAGCTCTTATACAGATGCAGCCGTCCATGTTAGTGACCAGAGCGCCATCTCGCATGTGCCCCGATCCCCGGAGATGCCTCCTTCCCGTGCCTCTCGCTTGCTTGGCTGTTTTCGCCTGCAAGCCCCCGGCTGACGAGTTCTCTCTCCAGCACACCAGGACAAGAAGCCTTATTCAAAATCCAAGCACGTATCGGAGTCTTCAAATGCTCCTGGCCTACAAGCAATTCTCCATGCAGAAGTCGGGCCCAGACATTTCCAGCCTCTCCAATGCCATGTGAGGGCTTGGAAACCTCCCCCCAGACCCACCTAGCAGTGGCCAATGCCAGAGCCTACTGATCGCCTTCCCCCCCTTGTTACAGCAACCTCTAATTTCCACGTCCAGGGAATTCTGGCAAGACACCTCTGCGGCAGCTCCCAGAGACAGCCACGCTACCCTGTGATGAGCAGCACATCGGAACCAAGGTCTCAGTCTCTTCAAAGAGGCCAAGGTGACCTTGCGACTAATTAATTACAGGACTTACACCAGGCCTCATTAACGACGCCCGATTCCTGCTGATGAGCTGCAATCAGCCCAGCTCACGGCGCTATTTGCAACGACATGGATGCTGTGAAAACAGAGGTCGGAGCGGGGACAACTCCTTGATGGGCTTGGTGGGTGTGTTTGAAGGTAGTTGCTCCGTGAAGGTGCCATGCTCACATCTCTGCTCATGGACACGTTCCTGGAGAAGAGGGGAGCAGAAGATGCCAGCCTGGTTAGTAGCAATGCCCAAGGGCCATCTCAAAGGAATGGCCCGTGCCATAGAGGTGATAAATCGTATTTACCCTGCGCCAAATGCTGGGGGGCCTGGAAGTTTTCTCCAGTGCAGATCAGGTGCAGACCTCACCTGCTATTCCTGTTGGTGTGCACCACTGTGGTAGGGGCTGTACGTAAGAATGGCCATCCTGGGTCAGACCAAAGGTCCATCCAGGCCAGTACCCTGTCTGCCAATGCCAGGTGTCCCAGAGGGAGTGAATCGAATAGGGAATGATCAAGCGATCTCCCTCCTGCCATCCATCTCC
Source organism: Pelodiscus sinensis (assembly GCF_049634645.1). Lineage (NCBI taxonomy): Eukaryota > Metazoa > Chordata > Testudines > Trionychidae > Pelodiscus > Pelodiscus sinensis. The sequence goes on from NC_134720.1 coordinate 52,477,080, forward strand.
ACCCTCTGACAGACAGAGGCTGGGGACACCATTCCTTACCCATACTGGTTAATAGCCATTAATGGACTTTATCTAGTTCTCTTTTAAACCCTGTTATAGTCCTAGCCTTCACAACGTCCTCAGGCAAGGAGTTCCACAGATTGACTATGCGCTGTGTGAAGAAGAACTTCCTTTCATTTGTTTTAAACCTGCTGCCCATTAGTTTCATGTGGTGGCCCCTAGTTCTTATATTACGGGAACAAGTAAATAACTTTTCCATATTCACTTTCTCCACACCAGTCCTGATTTTATAGACCTCCGTCATATCCCCCCTTAGTCTCCTCTTTTCCAAGTTGAAAAGTCCCGGTCTCTTTAATCTCTCCTCATACGGGATCCATTCCAAACCCCTCATCATTTTAGTTGCCCTTCTCTGAACCTTTTCTAATGCCAGTATATCTTTTTATCTTTTGTACGCAGTATTCCAGATGTGGGCGTACCATGGATTTATATAAGGGCAATAAGATATTCTCCATCTTATTCTCTAGCCCTTTTTAAATTTACAAACCAAGCCCAGCTCCAAATGCCCGTGGTAGCCAGATCTACATGTAGACCTGGTGGCTTGGGGCCCTCACTGGGCATAGCGATACCACCGGCGGGTTGTGTATCTTAGCACAGTGCTCTTGGTATGGTGGTTGTTATTAATTGAGTTATTTTGTAACTCGATTACAGCTCAGGGTCCCATTCTGCGTAGAGCGCTCTGACCAATAAAGACGGCCTCCACTCCACTTTGCAGCGTAAGCAGAGGGTGCGAGAACAGGGGGAGGCAGACGGTGGAGCCCGAGGAAACAATGAGACAAAACTTGTCAATATGATCGACAGCGGTTTCTACCCCCCAACTTTCTGACTTGTGTTGGGGGGTTTGAAAGCGCCGCCGCAAAGCAGAGTTTGGAGGACAAAGCTGCAGCTTTGTGGAGGATGTTCACAAAAAGGGAAACAAAAGGGCAAATCTCTTCTCTCTGGAAGCCACCTATCATGTTGAATAATAATCAAATCTTGTTCTTATATAGCATTTGTCATCTGTAGATCTCAAAGTGCTCCTCAACCTCGAGTGTATTTATCCCCACAACACCCTGAAGAGGGAAGGCAGTGCTGTTATCTACATTGTACCAATGGGGAAACTGAGGCACAGAAAGACTAAGGAACATGCCCAAGGTCATACAGGAAGCTGGTGGCAGAACAAAGATTTGGAACTCCCTCACCCCCCAGGTCCTTAGCTAGTTCCTTAAGCACTAGGCTATTTTTCTTAGCAGTATCACGCTTTGACTATACTAAATATTGAAGTTCAACAAGGACGAGTGCAGAGTCCTGCCCTTGGGATGGAAGAATCCCAAGCATTGGTACAGGCTGGGAACACAGTGGCTAAGCAGCAGCTCAGCAGAAAAGGCCTGGAGATTGCAGTGGATGAGAAGCTGAATATGAATCAACAGGGTGCCCTGGTAGCCAAGGAATCTAATGGCATACTAGGGTGCATTAGGAAGAGCATTGCCAGCAGATCTAGAGAAGTGATTATTCCCCTTTATTGGGCTCTGGTGAGGCCACATCTGGAGTATTGCATCCAGTTCTGGGCCTCCCATTACAGAAAGGATGTGGGCACATTGGAGAGGGTCCAGTGGAGAGCAGCAAAAATGATTCGGGGGCTGGAGCACATGACCTGCGAGGAGAGGCTGTGGGATTTGGGCTTGTTTAGTCTGCAGAAGAGTTGAGTGAGGGGGGATTTGAGAGCAGCCTTCAACTTCCGGAAGGACCGTTACAAAGAGGCTGGAGAGAGGCTGTTCTCAGTGGGGGCAGACGACAGAGCAAGGAGCAATGGTCTCAAGTTGCTGTGGGGGGGTGTCTAGGTTGGAGATTAGGAAATAAACTATTTCCCTAGGCGGGTGGGGAAGCGCTGGGATGGGTTCCATAGGGAGGGGGTGGAATCTCCATCCCTAGAGGTATTTAAATCCCGGCTTGACCAAGCCCTGGCTGGGATGGTTGAGTCGGGACGGGACTGCTTCGGGCAGGGGCCGGACTTGATGACTCCTGAGGGCTCTTCCCACTCAAGGATTCTAGGATCTGATGCTGCCCTACCACTCCACCGGCACGTGGAAGCTGAATGTGACCGACTGCACTGAGCATGACTCCTGGTGATGAGTCTTTGCAGTCGCTACCCGTGACACGTCTAGAACGAAAGGGAAGCTCACAGGCTAACGCGCTGCAGCCTCATTCCTGCTGGCTCGGTTGAAATGAATGAGCGGTGCCTTTGTACTGGCCTGAGGCGTTCACGTTGCGTTTGCTGCATCTGATAAGAGAAGGCCAGGCGAGGAGAGGAGAAGCGAAGAGGAAACCTCCTCGCTGCGTTGATTTGAGGACTGGCGGCCTGGCGTGCTGATGGGCTGGTTTTCCAATAGACATCAGCCTGATGCTGCAGGGACCCCATCCAGGAGGCCGCAGTGAGGTGAGCAGCGTACCTGCCAGTGCAACTGAGAGCAGGGAGTTTGCCCCTTGTTCTCAGGGGAGTTGAGTCTCCCGAGCCCGGCTAAGGCTGGCCTCTCTGCTAAGGTTTCTAGCTAGGTTTGCCATCCAGCCAGGTTTTACCTGAACAGTCATACGGACTTCAGAACGGCCAGGCTGGGTCAGACCAAAGACCCATCCAGTGCCCTGTCTTCTGACAGTGGCTAATGCCAGGTACCCCAGCGGGAGTGAACAGAACAGGGAGTCACCATGTGATCCCTCCCCTGTCACCCATTCCCAGCCTCTGGCAAACAGAGGCTAGAGACACCATCCCTGCCCATCCTAGCTAATAAGTATTGATGGACCTAACCTCCATGAATGTATCTAGCTCTTTTTTGAACCCTGTTATAGTCTTGGCCTTCACCACATCCTCTGGCAAGGAGTTCCACAGGTTGACTGTGTGTTATGTGAAAAAATACTTCTTTTTGATTGTTTTAAACCTGCTACCTATTAATTCATGTGGTGACCCCTAGTCCTTGTGTTATGGGAGAAAGACAGTAACTTTTCCTTATTCGCTTTCTTCACACCAGTCATGATTGTATAGACCTCTGTCCTAACAACTGTGCGTCATTCCGGAGAATACTTCCCACTGGTGGTGGGGCTAGACAGCAGCGAGCTGAGCCTGGGCCCCCCTGGCTGAAGATGAGGCGTGGTGAGGAGTTGGTCACACAGCCCCTTCTCTTCCTGTGCTGCTCCCTGGGAGGATGCTACCAGCTGGAAGAGACGCCAATCCTGCACTGGGAAGGGGAGAGGCCCTGGTGAGAAGATGGAGACTTGGGGTCCTTCGTGCACAGCAATCCTAACCTCGCTGTCCTTGACCGGTCCATGGATTCAGTCCTGCCACCCCGCTCACCCAGGGCTCACGCCGCCCGGCCGGTCAGACGGGCCCCAGCGTCGGCGGGTGGGAGACACCAGGCGGCGAAGGCGTCTGTCAGCTCATTGCCTGAACAGCTGTTCCGTTTCCTCTCTTGAACATGTGATTATCCCTTTAGTTCTTTAATTACCCAATCAGCACAATCAAATCCATCAAGGTTATTCCCAGCGCTAATAAACATTCTCTGGGGCTGGATTTCCGTTTGGATCCGCTCCTGCAGACTAGAAAGGAAACATTTTTCACCGGCCCGCTTGGTTCCAGTGGGAGAGGGAAACGCTTCGGCTTTGTCTGACTCACAGGCAGGTGACCAAGGGGATTCGATGCAACCGGGGTGAATTTGTGCTTGCCAGTGGGTGGATTTTTGTGCCGCGTGGTCTGGGTAGCAGCCGATCTGGTGTTCGCTCTCCGTTGTAAGTCCTTGGGCAAGGACTGCCAGGTGGGTTTCAGTGCCGCTGCTGGCAGACAGGTGTGTCAGCCTCACGAAACTGCCGTCGCACTGCAAATCCTCAGGGCTTGAGATTGGCCTTTTCCTGGGGGCTGATCTCTGCAAATAGGGGTGGAGGCTCGTCTCCATTGGGACGAGGGCCGGCTGCGCCAGGCGCTGTACGAATCGGGCAACTCATAGGAGATGGGGTCCAGTCATTAGATTGTTTTCGTCCTTTGCATCCCGGCAGCAAATCTGAGTCCATCAGCAGGGCACTGAGCTCCGGGGGGCAGGGACTGCCGTGTTCTGTGTTTGTACAGCACCTCACACACCAGGGTCCTGCTCCACGGCTCGGGAGTCATGAGGGAGGCTAACACCATGACGGTAAGGGTCCTCCATTGTTCAGAGCTGGAGGGATTGGAGCTGGGAGATCTGGGTGCCTTTCCCTGCTCAGCCACTAGCTCTCTACCTGACCCTGGGAAGAGTCATTTACTCACCCCGTGCCTCAGTTTCCCCAGCTGTAACGTTGATGTCGTTTCCCTGACACGGAGAGGTGCCTAGCGAGGCTTCGCTGATCCACGAGGAGAATGCCTGGGGTGACATTCAGCCCCGGCCAGTGGGTTGGCACAGAGCCTCAATGGCCTTACGACTGTCCCCCGCTGCGTTCCCTGGAGCAAAGCTGTGTTACTCATCCCCCAGCCCGCGGTGTCTTGCAAGCAGCACTGAAAGGAACTTCACATTTCTGACAGGCGCTGTCCTATGGCAACCCAGGTCCCCGCCAGCTCGTTCAGTAGCTCCCTGCTGGCTTTTGCCGCAGCTCCACCGGCTCTTGCCGGAGCCATGCACCACGGCGCCCCCGTGTCCTGTCCCCTCTGATTGCCAGGCTGTTCCCTGCATTTTCCAGGTCACCCTGTGCCCGGTTCAGTGTGCTCCGGGGCGTGATGAGCCCTCCGGAGAGCACTGAGCCATCCCAGCCTGCAGCACATGGAGGTGATTTGCTGCTTTGTCTTTCAAGGAAATGATTCCTGGAGAGGAGGAGCGCCCTGCTCCAAAGAGGCCGCATCTGAAGCCGCTAACTCTGGCAGACTCTGCCCTTTGTGGCTTCCAGCCTCTCCTTCCCCCGGCGCGCTCTTGTTCGGCAGCTATTTCCCCGGGTGCATGTCCCCAGCCGTTCAGGCTGCCTCCCCGGTCAGACGTGCTGCTCCCCGGGTCGTTTCGCTGTCACAGTTCTAAGCAGAGCGCCGGGCTGCTGCCGGCCCCAGGGCGCCTTTGATTCTGGTTGGCGCTGATTAGCAGCAGCATGTAGCCATCTGCCGGGGACTGGTCTGAAGCGTGGCAAGCAGAGGTTTCCTGGTGTCCAGGGATGACGGATGAGCGGCCCCCGTGGGGGTGTCGGCCTTGGAGAGGCCCAGCGGCTGTGGGGCCAGATTCGGGATTGAGGTGTAGCAGCAGAGCGGGGAGCTCAGAGCTGGTTTAGCAGTGGGGGCTGTGGGCGGGGCCCCAGCAGAGCTGCGTGAGTGGGTAAGCTAGGGATGTTAACCCTCTTAACCGATAAATGGATGCTTATCGGTTAACGGTATCGGTTACAGGAGCCGGGCTGGCGAGCTTCGCCGTGGGCGCTGTGATTTTGAGCAGTTCCTCGGTTGCCATATTAAACGATTTTTAACATGGAGGAGTGCAGGCCTGGGGGGAAGGGTAACTGTCCCAGAACCCAGTAACTTAAAGGGGTCCAAGGCTCAGCAGTAGCGCCTGGAGGCTTGAGCCTTTTAAATCGCCACTGGAGGGGGGGGGGTCACAGACCGGCCTCCCTCAGCCACGCCCCTTCCACTCTTGGCCCCACCCCTTCTGGGAGCACAGAGCTGACCCCCTCCCCCGACCTTGCCCAGGGGAATGGCGTGTCTGCGGGCTCCCATGCCTGGGATAAAAACCCAGGGATCTCTCAGTCCTGCTGGGCTTTGCAGCCGAGCTGGGGTAGTGCACCGAAGTGTGTGGGGTCCTGTCTCCTCCTGCTGGCTGCCCCGGTGATTACAAACAGCCAGTGGCTAGTTATTCCTGCAGCTTAATGGTAGCAACCGGGACCCCGAGGGGATCGCCTCTGCCGCCGCCTTTCTTAAGGCCTGTCTTGTGGCCAGCTAGCAGGAAAACACCTGCCACTTCTGGCTGGGAACCGGAATCCCAGTGTCTGGACTCAGCGGCTTTCCTGCTGGCACGAAGGGCAAGAGCAGGGAAAGTAGCAAAGGGCTCCCTTCCCTCCTTGCTCCATCCTTCTGAGGCTACTCCCCCGCGTCCTCCAGCTCCCAGAGGCCTTGATGCAGGCCAGTGGTTCCCACGTAGTCCTCATCCCAGACCGGCGGGTATCAGCAGTGGGAGCGACCGGGCTGGGAACCAGAGCTCGCAGCGTCCCTGCAGGCAGTTTGTTTGCGCGCTGCGTCAGTTTCCCAGCAGAGGCAGCCCTGTTTCTCTGGGATTCTCTCTTCCTCCAGTAAATAAGCACCTTGGGAGCAGCATTTCCATCTCGGATGTTAAATTTAGCAGCAGTGCTTCCCCCTGCCTGCCCCCTTCCCACCGGCTCCTGGAACCCCCCCGCCCCCTTCCAGCTCGCCCTCCTTGTCGCATTACATAGTAATCTGAGATGCCTTGGCCGCGCTCCAGGGAACAGAATGTACTTGGCAGGGAGACGGGGCTTGATGTCTGCAAAATGTCGGGAAACGCAGCCAAGAGCTGCTAACTGGGTCATTAACCTCCAGAAGAAGAGCAAGGCATGGAGCTGTGCTCCGTCTCACTTCGGCTCGCCAAGAAAAATGACCCGGTGTGAGGGGAGGGAAAGGGCGGTGTGTGGCGTTGCTTCCGAGGCAGCGAGTGTGGCCGTACTGCGCCACCTGAGACCGGTCATACGGCCCCCACGTGGCCTTCTGAACACCCGGCGTCCCCCCGACCCCGGAGCAATCCCGGGTGGGGGGAATTGGGGTTGGGCCTGCTTTGACCAGGGGGCTGGACTCGATGCCTCCTGAGGGGTCTGCCTGCCCTGGGATTCTGGGATTCTCTGAATCCCCCGATGCTTTCCAAGGGCCAGTCACACCTCAGGCCTCCTACTCTGGCCACTCTGAGAAGCGTGAAGAGGAGCACTGGGCCCGTTGGCTGGGGTACGGCCTCTCTACCCTGGAGGGCAACACTTTCCTCTCCCTGTCCCAATACGTAGACACTCACCCAGCCCGCTCAAGGCTGCGTCCGTGGGCCTCTGCTCCCCCCGGCTCCTTTGCACAGCGGCAGAGATAGCTTCCTGAGGGAGAAGAAAACGAGGTGTGGAAGCAGCATGGCCAGCGCCTTTTTCTCTGCGGGGGCTCTGAGTGCTCACAGCTAAGCTGCCCTCAAACCCTGCCACCTCAGAGCAACACAATTTGCTTAGCCCGTGACAGGGACGGCCGGGCTGGGGCCTGAGTCTGTAAGAAGGGCCCTCCTTCCCTAAGAGCCAATGTCCCATGGCTTGCCAGAGGCTGCCTTCTGTGGCAATCTCTGGCTCCCAGGAATAAACCAGGGCTCAGGCTACCTTCCTTCCTCCTGCGTGCCCAGTCCACGGCCCAGGGACGTCCAGGGGAGTCTTAGCCCCAGAGGGGGCTGCTAGACAGAATAGAGTACCTCCAGCTGGACCGAGGGAGACGCGTCGGCTCCAGATTGCATTCAGGTCAGGGGCCGGGGCCCGGCAGGTGTGGCCATCTCAGGCTTTGTGGGGTGGGTTCTGCGGCCCTGGGATCTCCTGAGAGGGCTTGTACCTGCAAGACCAGGCTCACGAGAAGGGCTGGAGTTTTGGCCATGGCCTGTTGGCTCACCCTGCACCTCCTCCATCCCTCCTCAAGGGCACTGGGTTGGATCCTCGCCCCTTTGAAATGCCCCTACCCCACTTCATTGTGCTTTGGCCAGTCTGTACATGTCCCCTCTCCCCCCCCAACCCCTGAGCGCAAGGCTTAGGAGACTCATCCTGGCCCTAACCGCTTCATCCCTCACTGTGGAAAGGCCACGACCCACCAGCCACAGGGCAAAGAGGCTGCCCTGGAGACAGCAGGGCACACTGAGTTGTGTGATGCAGAGCATAAGGGTGTGAGCCACAGACTTATGGAGCTGCAGGTAGGACAGCTCAGTGGTTAGGGTGCTGCCAAGCACCAAAGTGACTGCCTGGATGAGTCATTTCCTCTGTGCCTCAGTTTCCCTCTTTCCAATGGGCTGACAGTGCCTGCCTGCCCCCGGGCACGGCGAGGAGAAATTCATCAGCAATGGGAGGTGCTTTACTCATACAGTAATGGGTGCTGGGAAAGTATCTCACCCACATTTTAAGGCCCCTGCAAGTCACCAGCAATTGCAGGGGGTTCCATGGGGGTTCCTATTCCCCACCTCCTTGGTGACAGCTCATATCTCTGCCCACTTGGAAGGAACAATCCTGGCCCCATTCTGTCCCTTCCCCCTTGCTGCCCAGAGGCAGGGGAAAGGTCGTGGCTTGAATTTGCACGGCAAGGTGGTTTATCTTCATTTTAAGTGGAGCTGAATCACGTTTCTTTGCTCTGTTCCAGGCCCCGAGGCTGCCTACAATAACATTCTCCATCAGCCACAGCCAACGAGCACCCGTCTCTTTTATCCCAAGGGAAACTGAGGCACCGAGCGTCCAAGGTGGCCCCGCAGGCCGGTGCCAGAGCTGGGCACAGAACCCGCGTCTCTGGAATCCATCTGGCGCTCTCCCCACTGCGCCTCCCCTGCTGGTCAGCCCCAGCGGCATGAGGATTTGGTTGTTAGTCATTCTGATACCCATGTAGCCATGGGGGTGAATAGTCATTCCCTAGTAGTAGAAAGCAGCCACCTCCTGTACTCTGTGTCACACTGACCTCCACCACAAAAAGTTTGGGGGTGGGGGGGGGGGTGCAGCAGGCTGCACACGCTCCGGTTTTGCTAGGTATTTGCCCGGCAAGGGTGAGGCTAGAACATGGGGAGGGGGGAGGAGCTGAGTCTGCAACGTAGCCGATTGCTGCGAAAGGGGGGTGGGTCAGGTGCGTCCCCCCGTGATGCAAACAGCCAGATTCTCTGTCAGCCAAAGGTTAGTAGCTGGGAACATTTCTCTCTGCTCTCTCCACAGCCCCAGCTGCAATCCTGCTACCAGACTGCCCTCTGCTGGACAGAGCAGGTCAGCACAGCTGCTGCCATCCCACACTGCTGCCCATCTACCTGCCTCTGGGGAGACTTCAGCAAGCCCTTGGAAGGAGACAGGCTGGGTCCTGAATCGTGATGGAGCTGAGCGAGCTGAGCGTGAGCCAGGCAAGTCTGAAGAGCTAGATCTGGCCCTCTTGCTGCTCCTCATGTGGCAGCAGGGGAGTGTATCGCCAAGAGGCGGAATCGAACCGGCACCCTCTGGAGCTTAGCGCATGAGCTTCTATTGCATGAGCTGAAAGCCAGCTGGCCCTCAGCTAAGGCTGTAGAGCAAACTCATTGTACTCTCTATAAGTGGTCTTGCTGCCGCTCCATGGGATAGTGCCCCACGTCTGGAAACAGGACCGAAAAGATGAGACTGCGATGAGCAGAGGAAGGCGGGATGATGAGGCAGCTTCCTACGGCACTTGGATGTGTGTGTGGCTTGTTTGGCCCCTGCCATTGTGAGGTCTGGTCACCAGGAAGGGTCGTTAGCAGGGGATTGGGTGGTACTCGTTTAGTCACATTGTAGCACGTATAACTGTTGAAAAGAAACACTTTAATTTACGCTTTGGTCTTCTTGAAGTCAGTCAGGACGATGCGCCGTCCCTCTCCAATGGCAACGAGGCCTTTTCAACGTCCATGACAATAGACACTAGAGAACTCCATGCCGAGCCCCAAAATGTACTGCCTTCTCCTGGCCCCTTCCTGCCATTCCCAAACACACGAGCGCCAGCCTGCAAAAATAGGTTACAACTCAAATCAGAGTCCGTTCCCCCCAGGCTCCAGGGAAACCCCTCCCCTGTCTCCCTGGACTTACATAAGAACGTAAGAATGGCCGTACTGGGTCAGACTAAAGGTCCATCTAGCCCAGTAGCCTGTCTGCCGAAAGTGGCCAGCACCAGGTGCCCCAGAGAGGGTGGACCAAAGACAATGATCAAGCGATTTGTCTCCTGCCATCCCTCTCCAGCCTCTGACAGAGGCCAGGGACACCATTTTATCCCCTGGCTAATAGCCTTTTATGGACTTAACCTCCATGAAATTATCTAGCGTCTCTTTAAACTCTATTATAGTCCTAGCCTTCACAGCCTCCTCTGGCAAGGAGTTCCACAGGTTGACTACACGCTGTGTGAAGAAGAACTTTCTTTTATTAGTTTTAAACCTGCTCCCCATTAATTTCATTTGGTGTCCTCTAGTTCTTCTAGACTTCCCTCTTCGGTTTGTTGCATTCCCTGAAGATCAGGGGTAAGGAAGGAGGAGATATTCCAAAGCCAAGAACTCTCAGTCTGTAGCTGCCTCTCTTTTCTATCCAGGACTAGGGTTGCCAGGTGTCTGGTTTTGAACCGGACAGTCCAGTATTTGAGCTTTCTGTTGAAGAAACAAATTGAGAAAATCGAAATGTCCAGTATTTTCTAACTAAGATGGAATGTAGATTGTGATGTAATGTCAAGTAGGTCCGGTATTTTTGTTGAAACCACCTGGCAACCCTACCCAGGTCCTTCCGCGCCTCTGCTGAGCTCTACTGCAGGAACGTGGCCTAGATGAGGGGGCCACTAATCAGGGACAACAGTCCTGAGCCTTTGAGGCTTTCATGGAAGAATCATTCTTTTAGGCAGGATTTGAGGCGAGGCCCATGTGAGGCCAGGCCCCTCTGACCTAGGGGAAGCCGCTGCTCCAACTCCACGGGCCTCCCTTCGGTGGCATTGGGCCCGGGAGACAGGAAAGCGTCGGCAAAGGAAAAGGATTGGCAAGAGGAGACGGGGCACCAGAACGCTCGTCTGCCGGAGACAAAAGGTGATGTTTGAGCCCAGTCCGGCTGGCCCAGCGCCAGCAGAAAGCAATCGGGATGAGGAAGCAGCTGCTCGGCTCTCGGGAGCGAGGCAATGGACCCTTGCTAGCCTCTGACCTCTAAGAACCACAACAAAGCCAGAGCTGGTCTCCTGCCCTCCAGGCTGCCACAGCCCCCTGCGCCTGCCCCCTGGCCTGAGCTGCCTGGGTACCAACGGGGTAGGGAGAGGCCGAGTTTCATGTGCGTTGCCATGGTAACCGGTTGATTCCCCCCCCCCCCCCCAGGGGAGCCGCCATTGTGTGGGGCAGCCCCAACAGGACTGGGCGCAGCACTAGGAAATACACAGCGGCCCGGGATGAGCAAATGCGGGGGTGAGAGGCTGGGGGGGGCACTGCTCCTCTGGTAAATGAGGGGGTTCCCCTCAGCTCCCCTCCCCAAAGTGCCTGGGGGAAGAGCTGTGAATGGGCGGCTTGGGGAGTGGTGGGGGAGGATGCTTTCGGGACCCTGGGCTCAGGAGATGCCCGGCTGGGGAGTTTTGCCCATTCCAGCCACCAACTCGCCCCCACGGGGAAGAGACCCACCTGCCCGCCTGCGTGTGGCCTGGGCGGAGTCGCCCCACCAGCCTAGCTGCCCGTTTCCCAGTGGTACGCCCGTGAGTCTCCCCACGGTACAAGAGAGATGGCGACCGCACAGGCGACGGACCCTCGGCCAGGCCCAGGCCGGTGTGGGCGGAGGGGGATTTGTCAGTCAGTGGGGGAGAGGTGAGCGGAGCCCTGTGGCGTTCATCAGGGGAGCGGCTCAGAGGCCATGACCCATGTAGCAGAGGTCCTGTCCACTCTTCTCCCACGCCCACATGCTTGGGCATTGCTCAGAGGACATAGGCCCATAACGCTTATGGTGCAGCCAGCTCTCCTCCCAGCTTCTCCTGTCTTCCTTCGAACGCCCTCTCCTGGATGCGGGCCTCCAGCACTGCCTCACCAAAGCCATCCTCAGGGGCAATTGAGCACCGCAACAGTGGCCTGACGGGTGCATTCTAGGGATGTTCAATCCTGGTTAATCCGTGAACCAGTTAAACATTAGGTTGACCTAACAATTAACTAGTTCACTGACCCCCCGGGCTGGGGACTGCTCCAGGCTGCAGTACTCCCCGTCCTCTCCGGAGCAGCCCCTGCCTGTGGGCCGACGGGCACCCTGAGAATGAGTTACCTATGGCAGGTAAGAAGCTGTTCTCGCCCCCACTGCTCACCGGTTAACTGGAACCAATAAACATGACCCGTTTAGGGTGATGCTTGCCCGTTAATGGGTAACCGTTCTTCCACCGAGAGCCCTTGTCTCCACCCCACACCTTGCAGTCATTGGCAGACAGAGCTGCTGAAGGCACGTAAAGCAACGCTGGTCGGCATTTGAGGACTGTGAGACGATCCTGCAGTCCCCTCCAACTCAGACTCTGCGTTCCTTCCACACGGTGGGTGTTGATCTCAGTCCCAGAGGACAACCACCGTGCTCTGGCTGGCGGCAGAAGGATTGGTGATAATGGATACAAAGAGGGGTTTGTTTTGGTTTTTTGTATTAAGGATGCTGGACACAGGAAAACCCGGTGGTTCTCTCTCGCACCCTAGTGCCACAACTAACACAGCTTGTGCCACACAACGTCACCCCATGAAGCCTACCCAAGTCGCTGCCTGGACGAGGCCATTGTGACGGGGATGGGTGACTACACGGCAGACCCACACCCAGAACTTCAGCATAGATGCTCCGTAGCGAGGGGACACACTTCCACACCCAGTTCCTTTTCCTAAAATGGAGATCTCCAAATAAAATGAAGGCGGCTCAATCATTCAGCTTTCCTTGCCAGAAACCTACTGAACACTTAACCATGTCTATCCGGGTTGCTCGCTGTCACAAGATTTGGTATTTTCTTCCAGCCTCAGCCCCTGAATTCATGTTATCGCATGAAAATGTAAATGTTCATTTAAAAAAAATAGTTTCTAGACCACATGGTTGCGGAGAGAAGCCTGTTTTGTAAAACACCCCAAACCAGGAGGCAAATAAAAAAAATCCTAACGCTCATTTTTCAAAATCTTGTGATTTTCAGGTCACCTGACCACTGGTTTTGGGGGGGTTGTTTGTTCGTTTGTTGTTGAATGCTTGGGGTTAGCAGTACTGCTCACGTCCTGTTAAAAGATGATCTGGTAGAGGCACTACATGTGAGCTTCCCGGTTATCTCAGGCGACGAAGGATCTGTTGCTTTGTAATCACATCAACCTTCGACATTACTGGCAAGAACGTGTGTAACCCCCACCCTTGCTGGGGGCGGGTCCCTGTCCCATGGAGCGGCACCGAGACCACTTACAGAGAGGAGAAGGAGTCTGCTCTATGGCCTTCTCCGGGAGCCAGCTGGCTTGTAGCTCCTCCAGTGGAAGCTCATGCACTAAGCTTCCACTGGAGGATCCCATGTTACAGTTGCTCCCTGCACTAGCCAAAAGTCACCAGCCTCTGGGAGCTCCTACACCACCTCTCGCAACTCTTCTTGCTCCTGTTTTTTACTTTATATTGTACTGATTTGTCTAAAAAAACCCAAGAGGCCCTGCCACATAAGGAACACAAAAGGGAAGGGAAAGGAGAATGAGATCTTGCAGGAGGAGTAACGGTAGTTTGAATTAGAAGCTTTACTTTGAACTACCTAGTCCGTGCCGCGTGTAGCCGCGGGCAGGGAGTTCGAACTACCGGGCATTTGAAAATGGTGGCACTTGGGAACATGCAAATAAAGCCCGGGATATTTAAATTCCAGGCTTCATTTGCAAGCTCGAATGCCTACATTAGCCACCCTACTTCGAACCAGGGTGCCAGTGTAGACATACCCTAAGAGGCCCCTCTTCTCCAGACTGTTTTCCACCCTTTAGCTGCCAGGGCAGTGAAGTTTCTTTGTACTCCACGCTGCGAGGAGTAGTGAAATGTGCATGACTGCCCCTCCCCCAAATGAAATCAGATGCTCATCAGTGTGCCATAGACCCTATAACGTTACCCACAAAGGAAAGTCTTCTTGAGGACATGCAATGCAGCGCTGCCCGGTTGGAGCAATGCACCCTGCAGGCTATCTGCTCTCCCAGCTAAGCAATCTGACCTGTTTGGTTACAAGCGCCACTCAAGTATGGGTGGCAGTTATTGTCCTCCATCGGTAATCTCTTCTTCCCTTTGGTGTTACCTTCCTAGGCTCCCTCACGTTTGCTGTTCTGTGCGTCATGGGCTTTGTTCCTCTGTATTGTGGCTTCTCCCGACAGCTCCAAAGCTGGAACAACCGTTGAGCTGTCAAGTCTCAGGAGCCGGGCTTGGGGATGGTCTGGCTCTGGATAGAGACTGCTCCCCTCTGCCCCGCAAGTTAATACGTGGGTGGTGCTCCTCCCGAAGAATCAGTGCCTTCTAGGTGCCATGAAATCTAAGTCTGTCCTCATGGATCCTGAGGAATTGGGAGCAAGAGAAGCAACCAGCGTGTTATCCAAGTTCCAACTCTGCATCTTCTGAAACACCCCAGCCGTTCCAATCGGACACATTCTTCATTCAGGTCCCAAAGTGCCGCATAGTTTGGTGGTGAGCTGTTAAACAGCTGCCGGGCTCCATCTGACAAGGGGCTGCTTTCCAGCGCTGGGTGAAGCGATTCCCGCATCTGCATACCGACAGCTGGAGATCGATATTGCATGACAGCCATGGCTACCTAGCAACCACACGGCTGTCGCTATGCTGCGCCCATGAGCATCTTGGCACTTCATAAACAGCCCCTGGCATAGAACTCGTTCTCCTGCTCCAACTGTGCAGCGCTCCATGGATTGTCAGCAGGAAGATTGTCCATTTGTCGTTAGCGCTATAGGGTCTATGAGACATAGTGATGAGCATCTGATTTCACTGCGGGGGAGGGGCAGTAGCACCCACTGCACCCCACTGTGCAGTTATAAATATTAGGATCCTAGCCAGCACCCCTCGGACTCACTGGAGGCAAGACAATTGTAGCAGGAAATAATTTAGTTATTTGAATATGTGCATGGAGAAAATAGCATGTCTGTTATTTACTGCCTGGGTAATGCACAGCAAAGAGGGTAATATATTACAGTTGTGACAACTGTTTAAGTAGTCTGTAATTAACTGCTGTCTATTTAACCAGACAGCTATAGCAAGTTAATTCAATGTCAGTTAAGAGACCTATTAACTGTCTTTTTTTTTTAACATTTTACTGGTCCATCATTAACTACCCCTAGATTATCTTGTCAAACTGATAATTAAATACCTCAAAAATTCATTATAGGCTGGGTATATTAATAGGAATGTAATTAAGTAATGTTTGCTTATGTGATTCCCGTCTATTACCTGCTCACTGATTTATCTCTGAGGCATTTATTAAATCTTTGTAGTAGCCTCTTCAGAATCAATACAGGCTGAGAGTCAATAAACACCTTATTAGATCCAAATGAGCTGCTTAATTAGGGGAATGCAAGGAAGGGCTGTTCTGGCTCTCCAGGGAGTTTCAATGAGGGGGATATGATCCGGCAAATCTCAGCAGCTATTTTGCTGCTAGACTCAGCTACAGCACATTTTTATTTTACAAGGCCTGATCTTGCCGAAGAAGGTCTATAGTTTTTTGTCCTTTGCCCGAACTAGTTGCAACAGCACAACGGAGGCTGAATAATTTAATGTTGTACTTAAAGCAGGAATGGAAATGTGTTGATTTGTAAACTGCAACCACTCCCTCTCCCCCCGCTAGCCTGTCCCGACTTACAGTACGTTCTCTTTGAGTACAGAGCGGAATTTTGTGGAGATTTATAGGGAAAATTCGTGAAGGCGTTTGAGTTTTAATTAATCATAGTTCAGTTCATTTAAGAAATGCGGCATCTGTGAGAGAGGTTTTGTTTTTTCCACATTGTCCAGAATGATATTTGTAATGGATAACGCAGAAACGTGAAACTTTGCCCTAGAGTTCAAACTAATGGAAATCTTGTGCATAGTCTGCAATGAGATGGTAATTAAGCTAAATAGTCAGTGCCTGTTGTCTAATTATTAGGAATATGGATAGGCTGCTCCAGGCTCATGAGTTGTTCAGCTTAACGGCCACTCTTAAGTGGAGCCAGTCTGATGTCAGATGTGACACAGCCAATCACCACCCTTCCTTTATAACTAATATGCATTCAAGGAGTCCATTGGCTGTAATGACTCTATGGTGTCAGAGATCCTGGAACCATGTCAAGTGTCCATAGGCAGTGAGTTATATGGGCCCATGGTGCCCTGGCACCAGAAATATTCCTGGCCCAGGGCTGGGCTCCATCAAAACTCCCTGCTTGTGCTCTCTGCTCCTTGTGACCCCCAACCTCCCTGCTTCCCCAAACACACCCCTCGTGCTCCTCCAGCCCTGTCTGCTGCCCCAGGAGGTTTAAAATACCCCAGCGGGGCTCCACGCTAGCAGCGCAGTGGGGTTAGGGTATCCACCGGCATGTGCATCCCTGTAGCTGGGGGGAAGGGGAGCATGCAGGGCAGCAAGGATGGCTGGAGGAGTGTGTTGGGGAGAGACCCCCACTCCCCCAAGAGCCATTGCCAGAGGGGGCTGCCCCCAGGTAAGTGTGTGGTACCGCCATCCCCTCCCCCCCACGCCTCCCCCCACTCCCTCCAGAGCCTGCCCCTTCTTCCCCACCCCCTCCCGCCCCCCAGACTCCCTCACTCCTCCAGTGCCAACACTTTCTCTCAGAGCCTGCCCCCACTTGCCCCCAAACCACTCAGAACTCCACCCCTCAGGGCTGGCCTTACCATGAGGCGAACTCAGGCGGCCGCCTCAGGTGCCAGACTGTGGGGCAGCGGCGGATTTAGGGCAGGGCGAGGGGGGTGGCTGCCCTGGGCCCTCCGCTTCCCGAGGCCCCACACATGCGCCGTGTCAAAGGAGGGGCCCCGCGAAATTTCGCTGCCCTGGGCCCCGCGGCTCTGCCTGGGCCCCACGGCACGCTCATCCGCCCCTGCTGTGGGGGGTGCCCCTAGGACTCAGAGTGTATAACACTGTGTGCTGGTGCAGATGTATCCTCTCCGCTCTAGGTGCACAGAGATGGTGGCACAGTAGATGAGGAAGAAGGCAGAATTGAGACCTTTCAAAGTTTTGGCCCAAGCGACGGGGCTTGGGGACGTCATTTGAGCTTCCTGCCTCAAGTGCCTAAATGCCGTGGACCGGCCCTGCCACCCCGCATCCCCCCTGTGCCCAAAACTTCCTCCCAGACCCCCCTCCTGCTCTCAAATCCCCTGCTCCAACCCAGAGCCTGGACTCATCACCCACCCACCCTCCCTCTCAGAGCCTTAGGCACATGCGGGGGAAGGGTTTGAGTTGGGGAAGGGTGCAGGCTCTGGGCATTCTGGGCACCACCAACATTTTTGCACACCTCCCGCCTCTGTAGATGTCCTCAGTGGAAGACGACACTGTGTTAGCTTGGTGTCTGTGCTGCCCAAAGCAGTCAGGAAGCGTGTGCCTGGACAGCGGAGTTTGGAGCATGGGAATTGGCTCTTACAGCAGCGAGACATTTGACACGGGGCCTGCACTTTCTCTCCTCCCTCTCCCCCCGCATGGCCTCACTCCCACAGCACTCAATCCCAAATCAAGGGCTAGATTTACCACGGTGCATCCGTGGCTTTGCTCTGCTGATGCAAATCAGCTGTCCCCTCATTTTCACTTGTCAACATAATCTGGCTGTTTTAGTGCCAACCAAACATTCTGCCCTTACACCTCAGGCCAAAATGCAATGATTTCAGGTTGATGCTACTCTTTAAAGGCTACGTCTACACTACGTTTTTTTCCAGAAGAGGCAATGCAAATGAAGCGCTGATTAGCATTTTGTCATGCTTCATTTGCATAATCTCCTCCGATGCCTTTTGCGCAAGAGAATTTTGCACAAAAACAGGCAATGTGGACATGTTTTTGTGCAAAAGGTATCGGAGGAGATTATGCAAATGAAGTGTGACAAAATGCTAATCAGCGCCTCATTTGCATTGCCTCTTCTGGCAAAAAAAACGTAGTATAGACATAGCCTTTGAGTCATTAAAAATCTTGCATGGTCACATTCCCTTTGGGTTTTTTGGATAGTGTCCGTGTAAATAATTTAGGGTTCACTTTAAATAATTATTAAAATCTAGGGAGATTCCCAGAAAAAGAATTATGTATAGGAGAAGTTAAGATTGAGCACTGGGATAAAAACACAGTACAGAAGGTGATTTAATTATTCCAAAACCACCACTATGAACCCAGGAAATGTGGTGGTAAGGTTACACACAAAAGAAATCCACTCAGACACCTTTCACTTTGATCCGTACTGATGTCATGAAATAACCATAGGATTCAGCTGACCGTCTGAAGAAGTGGGCTGTGCCCATGAAAGCTCATGATACCATCTACATATTTTGTTACTCTATAAAATGCTACCAGACTACTTGTTGTTTTTTAAGTTTATCCTGTACAGACTAACTTGGCTACCCCTCTGAAGCTATATGTTTCTGATTCAAACAGTTTATTATTCATGCTCACAGATTAGATTAAACTGATTCTGAAAGGTTACATCTACACTGGCATGATCTTGTGCAAGAACTCTTTCAGAAGAGAGCGTCTACACTGGCATGTGCTTTTGCGCAGGAGCATCCATGCCAGTGTAGACGCTCTCTTGCGCAAGAAAGCTCTGATGGCCATTTTAACCATCGGGCTTCCTTGCGCAAGAAATTCATGTTGCCTGTCTACAGTGGCCTCTTGCGCAAGAACAGTTGCACAAGAGGGCTTATTCCTGAGTGGGAGCATCATAGTTCTTGCAAAAGAAGCCCTGATTTCGTGCATTAGAATGTCAGTGTACTTGCGCAAGAACTCGCAGCCAGTGTAGACAGGCAGCCAATGTAGACACAGCCAAAGACACATCTGACTTTTTCATATGTATTTGCCCTTCTGGAAAATACAGGTGTTTGGGAGAATTACAGTAATCTCTGTAATGTATTTTTACTCTTTTCCTTTGTGGGTGCATGTTCTTGCCCTTAAGTCCATTTTAACATAGTTTGGTTTTTTAATCTAGGGAGATATATATAAATATATATGTCATGATTAAGAGGGTTAGCCAGCAGCCGGGGGATTAAGGGGTTAACTACACCTAGCCAGGTGGAGTGACCAATAGGAATGTAGGTGGGACTTTTCAAACTGGGACAAAGGAATTTTTTTTTCTCCCTTTTGTCTCAGGGAGAGTGCTCTGCAGCTACAGAGAGGGACAAGCATGTCTCTCTCTCTCTCTCCAAGACACCATTCTTCATTTTCTGTAAGTAGGTTAAAGTTTAGGTAGTTTCGTTAGGTTTTATTGTTTTAAGGATTGGGTATGGGATCTGAGATCTGGCACTGCTTAAAAGATGTTTTGGCTTTTCTTTGTAACTAAGTTCTAGGCCCATGGAGTTTCTCCAGGAGTATATTTTGTTACCTTCCTATCTAGTCATTATGGTTGCAACAGGAATATTGTTGTAATAATAAAAGTTCTTTCTTTTCTTTTTATTAACCTGGCAGTGGTTAATTGTGTGCCTTGATTTTTATTTTAGGGGGAAGATTTCCCAAATGATCTTTCCCCTGATTTCTTAGGCTTTGGGGTACACTTGCTGGCCCCCACTTCTGCATTTATCATGCCAGAGTGGGGAAGGAGCCATGACAATATATAATGGGTGAACTCCTCCCAGTGTTGCACCAGTACTTCAAAGGTACTACCCCTCTGACATCAATAGAATCACGCCCGACTTCCACCACTGTTAGTGACAGGAAGTCTGGTGCGTATGTTTTGTGAGTCTCTCTCTCTGTGGTGCTGGTGTTCTGTTTTTCTAATTTTAGGCAAATTAAGCTTCCTTCTTCACACTTACATCTCTGTGTATTCAAATCAGGGTTGGTTTTTTTTAATCGTAATTCTGGTATTTGGATTATGTAAAAAATTAGCTAAATCCAAGCCCTGCACTTCGGGGATGGAGTTCCTGGTAAGTGTGCTTCGAATCTTTATGTGCCAGCCCTTTCTGAGAAAAGTTCATAACACTCCCAAAATAAAGGTCCAAATCCTGCTCTGCTATCTTGGAATGACTCCAGTGGAGTAAGTTGGGGTCACGCTGTAGAATATGGCCTAGCATAGATAAATTTCTCTCTCTCTCTCCTTTTTTTGGAAGGCGTCAAAGGCCCTCTCCATCCCCCTTCCCCCACTTTGTGGAACAGACCCAAAACCCTTTTGGAAAGCCCTGAAATGCTGAGTAACATTTGCTTGTTTTCCCCATCCCTCTGCGCTTGGCTCTCGGCAGGCGTTCAAAGCAAGAGTGAGTCAGATTTGACGAGGAAGCCTGTTTTGATAGCATCCCTTCTGGCCGGACACAGGAAGGTCTGGAAATCTCAAGCTATTGGGAAGTTCTGGATCTCACATGATTACAGGCCAAAATGTGCAATCCCAAGGATTTCGGAGAAGCATGCAGATTTCTGGGGCTCCTTATGCCAACAGAGGCACTTCCAGCACCAGAATTAACCCTACAGGGGACTAATAAAGGCCTTTCATCATATTCCTAATAGTCTTGGGAGATCGTCAAATAGCTTGCTTCAAACGATGATGTACAAATGGTCTCTTTTCACTCACCAGCTCTGCTCCCTGTGTGTATGCTGAGTCCTAGCTGCTGAGTGGATTGTGAACGGTGAATTTTCATTGCTTTTCACCCTGGTTAATGGAGCAGAATCTGCACCCGTGAAGGGAGAGAGGGCAATGGGGGTACATAAGTGTCAACGTGAAAGTAATTTGACCTGTAAAACTTTTATTGTGGGGGAAGATGCATGACCGAGAGAATCCAAATTGAGTCTCAGTTCTCAGGGGGAGTTTTGCAGGGGATATAAAATAGGAGAAAATTTCTCTAACTTAAAGCACATTCACTGGAGCATATTTGGCATGAAAATATAGAATTCCCCCCACCGCCTACACATTCTGCCATTCTACAGAAACATTTTTCACAGGTCCTTTACTTGAAAGGGAAACTGTTGAATCAAATCCCCCCACAAAATTTAGATTTAATAAAAATAAGCTATTATAAAATGCGGAGTCCACTGACAATTCTTTGCAGCATTTCCAACTTAGTGCAAGAAAAATTGGCTGGAGATTGACAAAATCCTACTGAAACTGACTAATCTGTTTTCATGATCCAAGATGCAGAAGTGAAGCAATGTAAACAACCATTATAAAACAACAAATAGTCTAGCAGCACCTTAAAGACTAACAAAACATGTAGATGCTATCACGAGCTTTTTGTTGTTTTTTAAGGTTTTCCTGTTACAGACTAATTCTGCTACCTCCTGAAGCTTTTTAACCATTATAAAGTGTGAAATGTACACATTGGATCTTTTAAATATCTTTTTAGCTCTACAATGGTTGCCATTAAAAAGTTAGTGCTTAAGAACATAAGAATGGCCACACCGGGTCAGATCAAAGGTCCATCTAGCCCACTTGTCTGCTGACAGTGGCCAATTCCATATGCCCCAGAGGGAGGGAACACAACAGGTAATCCTTACGTGATCCCTCCCCTGTCACCCACTTCCAGACAAACCAGAGGCTAGGGACACCATTCCTACCCATCCTGGCTAATAGCCATTGTTGGACCTAACCTCCATGAATCTATCTAGCTCTTTTTTGAACCCTGTTAAAGTCCTAGTCTCCACCACATCCTCCAGCAAGGAGTTCCACAGGTTGACTGTCCACTGAGTGAAGAAAAACTTCCTTTTGTTTGTTTCAAACCTGCTGCCTATTAAACCTGCTTAGTATGCAGTGGGATGCGAGATGCCATGTATTTTCCCCAGTACATAAAAGAGGAAATAACTGATAACTATATGGCAGCATTTTGGCAAATGACACTTTTGAATGGCAACTAATTTACCTAGGTTGCTCTGCAAATAAATCAAGATAAATAAATCCCCCTTTCATTTCAATTGCATCCAGGATTGTGCTCCATTTCCTGTCCTGTACCTTTGGTTAGTGTTGCTGTGAGGTGTCAAGTAGTAGCCGAGTTCTACCCCAGAGGTAGCTGCATTTTAGTTTTGGGTGCAGTGATTCCTGTCAATGGGAATGGTCATATGAAGCTGTCTTCACTCAGGCAAAGTTCCCTTGGCAGTTTTGACTATGTAAAAACCACAGGACATGGTGCAATATGTATAGATCGTTCTGGGTACGATGTGGGTAATTTAGCTCTGTTAAATTCTCCTCCATCCTACACAGGGTTCACAGAAGGTGCTAGTGCCTATACCCATCACTGTAAAAGCAGATTGAAGAAGGTCTGCAGAAGCAGCAGTTGCGATTTAATTGCATTTAAACTCCTGATCTTACAGCTTTTAGCCAGTGCAAGAAGTTCTGAGGTTTACTCCAACTATGGCAACTATTAGGCAAGCACAGCGGGAGCAGTTGCTAAAATATTGTGTAGAACTGACATCCTGGGTAGCAACTTGAGCTTTGTAATTTGGCCATTCAAGGAACAGTTTCTAAGGTGGGGGGGAGGGGGGCAGAAAAGAAGGCAAATTTAAAACACACCGAACCCTCTGCATGAATTTGTCTGCAACAGCTAAAATGAACCCTGAAGAATATTGTTCCTACCCCAAAGGCTGGAATGCCTTAGGGTATGTCTACACTACCCTCCTAATTTGAACTAGGAGGGTAATGTATGCATACCGCACTTGCAAATGAAGCCCGGGATTTGAATTTCCCGGGCTTCATTTGCATAAGCAGGGCGCCGCCATTTTTAAATCCCGGCTAGTTCAAACCCCGTGCCGCGCGGCTACACACGGCACGGAGTAGCGAGTTCGGATTAGGCTTCTGCATTCCATGAGGAGTACAGCTAGTTCGGATTAGAAGCCTAATCCGAACTAGCTACTCCGTGCCGCATGTAGCCGTGCGGCACGGGGTTCGAACTAGCCGGGATTTAAAAATGGCGGCGCCCGGCTTATGCAAATGAAGCCCGGGAAATTCAAATCCTGGGCTTCATTTGCAAGTGCGGTATGCCTACATTACCCCGCTAGTTTGAACTAGGAGGGTAGTGTAGACATAACCTCAGGTATGGGAGACAGTCTGGGTTTTGGGACAGGGTAGCTAAGACTTCCTTTCTTTTCCCTGCAGTTTTTCCCCCCTTGCTCAGTGGGATGTTTGGTTAGAACTTCTTGCATCCAGATCTAATGGCTCTTTGGAATCTATCCCAACCGTTCATCTCTCCCCTCCTCCCTAGTAAACGGTGCTGTCGGCCCCTTCTGTAACCGCACACTTCTGTGGGGGCAGGTTTGGCAGCAATGAACATCACTTGATCGAAGGTGGGTTTCCCTCTCCCTATTAGTAACGTCATGTTAAATGGGGCTTCGGCACAGGCCTACACACATACGCCACCATGTTGTTTAGCAGGAAAGCCATAGTTTCAGGGCATGGGGAGTGGGGGGAGAGTTATACATAGGACAGATCTACAACCTCTCTCTTCCCTTCCCTCCCCGGCCGACAACCTTATGAGAGAGAGTCGCAGAGGGATCCGTCTCCAGCTGCCCCCTATCCAGGGGCGTTGATGCAGTGGTGGGGGGGTGTCCACACCTGCTGGCCACCACCTCCCGGCCTGGGTGCACACAGGGTCGCCAGGTGTCTGGTTTTGAACTGGACAGTCCAGTGTTTGAACTTTCTGCTCAGGAAACAAGTTGAGAAAAATGAAATGTCCGGTATTTTCTTACTAAGATGTAGATTGTGATGGAATGTCAACTGTGTCCGGTGTTTTTGTTGAAACCATCTGGCAACCCTAGGTGCACGGCAGGGAGAGGCGCTGTGACCGGGTGACACAGACTCGCCAAGCACATGGAGGAGGTGCTGGCCCGCAGGAAGGGGGGAGGCAACACACAAGGAGGGGAAATCTGAGCCCACCAGACCTGGCCCAAACCTAAAACTTACTGTCTGGCCCTGTTGGGTTGCCAGGCGAGCTGGCCAGTACCTTGGAGGGTTGCCCTAAATCGGGGCAGGGGGAGGAAGGAGAATTGCCCTGCAAACAGAAGGAATCGGCTCACTGCTTCATGTTGTTTCTACACCTCTGTCCAGAAGAGGACGTGATCCCTGCCAAGG
This sequence comes from Pelodiscus sinensis, assembly GCF_049634645.1. NCBI lineage: Eukaryota > Metazoa > Chordata > Testudines > Trionychidae > Pelodiscus > Pelodiscus sinensis. The sequence goes on from NC_134720.1 coordinate 52,500,986, forward strand.
GCACAGGGTGAGATCACGTTGCTGGGCTCCATTAACTGGGGACATGAGGGATTGCAGGATTGTGGTCTTATATAACCTATTGTTAAAGACTAGCCATTAGCCCTGTTCATTGCCATCCGTGCTAATGAGATTTCAAAACCAAAAAGCAATTTTATCATAATTAGTCAGCACCATGTTGATAGGCTGGAGAGATACAACATCACTAGTGATCCAGGATCTCAGACTCTTTTCCAGACTCTGGGTCCCATCCAGGCCTCTACCACTCTGGTGGGAATTTGGGAATGACTGCTAACGCAGGAATCCCTCCTACAGACCCAAACGTCAGATGGAATGCAGCCACCTCTGGGGGAAGACGTCAGCAACCTCCCGAACCCAGGTGCAACTTTACACATTCCCCCCTATCCCCCCCATTGGTCTCCCTCATTTGTCTAATCACTCTGTGAAAACAGTGCGTCCATAGCAGGTACAACGTGAATGCGCACATGCTGCTTGAGAAAAGGTCTGCTTAAGGATAGGCTTGTGATTTCACAGGTCGCCTTCCCAGATTTCTGTCGCTGCTCTGATGTTAACAGACCCTTTAGAATCAGAATGTGAACGTGGCTGAGGATAAGTCTGATCACAGCTAAAAGGCTTGATCTCCATAGAATCACAGAACACTAGAACTGGAGGGGACGTCGGAAGGTCATCGAGTCCAGTCCCCTGCCCTCACGGCAGGACCAAGCACCGTCTAGACCATCCCTGACAGGATCTCCCTGACAAGCGTCTGTCCAACCTGCTCTTCAATATCTCCAGGGATGGAGATTCCACAACCTCCCTGGGCAATTTATTCCTGTGTTTAACCACCCCGACAGGTAGGAAGTTTGTCCTAATGTCCAACCTCCACCTCCCTTGCTGCAATTTAAGCCCTTTGCTTCTTGTCCTGTCCTCAGGAGCTCAGGAGAACAATTTTTCTCCCTCCTCTTTGTAACACCCTTCTAGACACTTGAAAACTGCTATCATGTCCCCTCTCAGTCTTTTCTTTTCTAAAATCAATCAAGACCCGTTCTTTCTGTCTTCTCTCATAGCTCATGTTCTCGTGACCTTTCATCATTTTTGTTGCTCTTCTCTGGATCTTATCCAATTTTTCCACAACTTTCTTTAAGTGTGGTGCCCAGAACTGGATGCAATACTCGAAGTGAGGCCATCCGGGGAGGAAAAACGGCCACCCATAGCTCATGCCCTCATGCAGTCTGCTAACATCTGAGAAGGTGGCCAGGTGTGCTGGACAGGTTGGCTGTCGGGGAAAGCAGTTTGGGACAATGTGACAACATGGCCGATGTACAGGACTCCTGTACATGAGGAGGATTGCATCTGATTTTGGGGGGGGGGAGGTTGACTCAGCTTTCCAAAGGGAAAACCAAAATGCACAAAGAAACTCAGTGGTTGGTTGGTTAGTTTGATGGTGTGTGTGGGTGTGATTTGTTGGCGTTTCTGTGTGTGTATGTGTGGGGGGGGTATGTGGTTTGTTGGGGTGTGTGTGTGTGTTTGGTGTTTCTTTATATGTGTGTGTGTGTGCGGTTTGTTGGTGTGTGTGTGCGGTTTGTTGGTGTGTGTGTGTTTTGTTGGTGTGCGTGTGTGGTTTGTTGGTGCGTGTGCGTGTGTGTGGTTTGTTGGTGTGTGTGTGTGGTTTGTTGGTGCGTGTGCGTGTGTGTGGTTTGTTGGTGCGTGTGTGTGGTTTGTTGGTGCGTGTGCGTGGTTTGTTGGTGTGCATGTGTGGTTTGTTGGTGCGTGTGTGTGTTTTGTTGGTGTGCATGTGTGGTTTGTTGGTGCGTGTGCGTGTGTGTGGTTTGTTGGTGCGTGTGCGTGTGTGTGGTTTGTTGGCGCGTGTGCGTGTGTGTGGTTTGTTGGTGTGTGTGTGTTATTGCAAATCACCAGAATATCCTGTGAAACCGGTCTAGTGGGGCAGGGGGAGACATCCCGATCAGCTCACTGCCCAAAGGGCGGAGGAGGCACAGAGACGGGCCCCGTTGACAGAGGAATCTCTTTGACAGGACAAAGAACCAATCAAAGCCCTGGCCACGCAGGAGTCCAGTCACGCAGGGAGCGATGGAACGGCTGCGTTTTCCTCATGAAGCTCTGACTCATCTTGAAAAGCGTCCAGAACGGATCGGGTGGGTTTTCTTATTGTGCTTCAAACCCATCCCCCCTCGGTGGGTCCTCAGACAAGTTCCCAGCCTCGGAGGGGGGGGGGGGGGGCAGCAGTGGGATATTTCTTCTTGGGGTGGAGAAGGGAAGAATGGGCACCAAACTCTGGTAGTGGCGGGAGGGCGAGTCGGAAACTGCTCCTGCGTGACTCATTCGGCAGGACAAATGCAACTTCGCTCATCCCTCTGCCGCCCTCCTCCTCCCCTTCTGCTGGGAGAGCGAGAGCGAGAGCGAGCCGTGGAAAAACATCAGCGCTTTTATGTTCCTCTCCCCTGGCATCTGTACACAGGGAACCTTTCCAAGCCACAGCGATGGCTCCATCTGCCGCTCGGGGAGGGAGTCCTTTTCCTTTTAATGGTCACCTAGGACGAGTCTCCGAAGTGACCTTGGAGGAATGTCTGTGCCAAAGGAAGGGGGGTGTCTCTGAGCCTGGTGTGTCAATGCTCGGAGGGTTTAAAAAAAACACTTCCCAATTCTCCACTGAAATTTCAAATAAATAAATAAATAAAATAAGCCCCCCCCCCCCCATTTCTGCGGGGGAGGGCGTGGGTGGGTCGAGGGAACAGTCTGGACACGGTTCCGACACTGGGGCATGCTGGGTCGTAAAAGGAGATGGGGTGATTGAGGGGGGCAGAGGTGAGGGGGAACGTGAAAAATATCCCTGCCTTGTCTCTGCTCAGACGGGTAATTAGCGTGTATTTATGAAGAACACAAACAGCCCAACTAGGTTTATTGCCGTCCACAAAACAGCTCTGGGTTGTTGTTTTTTCCAAAACATCTCCCGAAAATGGTAGGGGTGGCCTGCCAGCAGGCCCGTTAAAATGCAGCCCAGCTGCATGCCAACGCCAGCCCCGCTCCTCTGTGGGCACGGAGAACAATTAGGCAATGACATGGCCTTCCCAGCAAATTGCTCTTCAGCTGGGGTGGGGTGGGGTGGTGAGGAGGCTGGCAGAGAAAACTGACCTGATCCTTCCCGGATGTAAATCCCCCTGCTCTAAAAGGCTGGACTTGTTTGTTTGCCTTAACGATTGGGATAATTTGTTGGCTATGGGGCGGGCCTGCCCATGTGAAAATAGTTTTTTCTGTCTGCAGTTCTTATGTGACTAGCATCTGGCTGAGTGCCCTGCCTGCTCTCTGCTTGCTCTGTTACTCGTCAGCCCCAACCCTTGCTTTGTGTCAGGCGGTCAGCAGAGGCTGTGGCTCTTCAGTCGAGGTGTGAGGGGCACGCAGCTCCAAGCTGATAGCACGCTCTGAGTGGCCAGGACCTGTGGGTGCTATGCAGAGATAAGAACATAAGAGTGGCCAGGCTGGGTCAGACCAAAGGTCCATCCAGCTCAGGGTCCCGTCTGCTGACAGTGTCCAATACCAGGTGCCCCAGAGGGAGTGAACAGAACAGGGAATCATCCAGTGATCGCTCCCCGGTCACCTATTCCCAGCTTCTGACAAACAGAGGCCAGGGACACCATCCCTGCTCATCTTGGCTAATGGCCATTGATGAACCAAACCTCCATGAATGTATCTAGCTCTTTTCTGAACCCTGTTAAAGTCCTGGCCTTCACAACATCCTCTGGCGAGGAGTTCCACAGGTTGGCTGTGCGTTTCATGAAGAAGTACTTCCTTTTGTTTTAAATCTGCTACCTATTAATTTCATTTAGTGACCCCCTCATTCTTATGTTATGGGAACAAATAAATAACTTTTCCTTATTCACTTTCTCCATACCAGTCATGATTTTATAGACCTCTATCCTATCCCCCTTTAGTCTCCTCTTTTCTAAGCTGAAAAGTCCCAGTCTTTTTCATCGCTCTTCATATGGCAAATGGGACATTTAAGATGATGGAAGCTAGCTAAGGATGAGGAGCAAGAGTTGCTGCACCTTGTATCTGCTGATTCTTGTAGGGCTCTACAAAAGCTAGGTCCAGCATGCACAGATGTTGGAAACATTACTTCCGCTGGTGTCAAGGGAAGGCACTTCCGTCTAGTGGTCAGAGCAGGGAGCTGCAGGCTTGGACTCCTGGGTTCTGTTCCTGCTGCCAGACTGGTACATAAAACCGACATCATCACAGTGATGTTTCTCCCGCCTCTCAGAGCTGTTGTAAGGGTTAGTTCATCAGCCATGTCTGCAAAGTGCTTTGAGGTCCTCCGATGAATGGTCATATTGGAGGGGAATGGACTTGATCAATACAAGCCTTTGTGTTTCCCTGATAATGGAGATGAGCTGCAGCAACCCTCCGATCCCGGTGCTGTCAGCGAGGGCTAGACTCTGATCCCAGATGGCACGTCTCTGCCGGATTGGAATATCTGCACCAATCGAGGCAGCTCTGGATAGAAAATCCCCAAGTTAGGGGAGTCCCTCTTCAGCAGCTGCCCAGCTTGATGCAGTCTCGCCATTGTCTCCAGTTTGCAGTGGAATGATACACTCTACCGGTCCTCGGTTCCAGGTGTGAGACGGTGTCCTCTCTGCGTCAGCTGCAGGCTGAAGAGCGGGTGTTTTTCAGAGGATCCAGAGCCTCTGTTTCCTCCGGGCAGGACCATCCCGCGCAGGGCCCCTGCAGCAATCCAGACCGTCTTGCTTGCTAGCAGGAAGGGCAGCCAGGGAAGGGCATCTCCCTGCATCAAGCAGAATGATGTGAAATATCAGCCTTTGGTCCTGATCCTAGACTCTTCTTTAGTAACCAGCCGGTGTTAATGAGTGTGATGTACCAGGCAGAGCTAGCACGTTAGTCATCATGTGAATCTTTTATGCTCCTTGTCTACTGGCAAGTATTATCCAGCAAGCTTTGTTATTGTATGCTTGGCGGAAGGCAGAGAAGTTAGGGAGGATGGTGTGGAATGTGTCCGGAGAGCAATGCTACAATTCACCACAGATAATAGAAGTCTGAGCCAGACAGATAATAGAACAGAGTGAGATCCATTTATTGCTAAGAGACGGTCTGAATATGTCTGCGTCGCCTAGCCCAGTCCCCCTCCTCCATCAGATTTCTCAGGAGAAAAACACAAGCCCAGGGAAGAACGGTAATGGAGGCAGTCGGCGATGGATCCGTAGGCTCTTCTGCAGCCTTCCTCACCGCAGAAACAGAGCAACTCTTATGGATAGTGAATTCATTCACATCTCCCCAGGATGGCAGAGAAGGATTACTAACCTCACGGCTGGGAAACTGAGGCATGGGGAGACAAATATGTAAACTGGAAATTGACCCACGTCTCCAGCGTCATAACCAGGCGCCGGTCCTTCCTTTCCGATAACAGGTCTGGTCAGGGTGGGGTGTTCACTAATGAGCACTATAGAAAAGTAAAGCTAGCAGGTGACGGCATTGCTCAGCACGTCTGAAAATCTGGCCATTTCTATTTAGGTGCCTAAGGCTGGGTCTGCACTGGGAAAGTTTAGCAACGAAAGTGCAGTCAACATGCAAAAGTCGGCAAAAGTGAAAACAGGTCAGACTGGCTGTTCTGCCTCCCATCGTCAACATTTCATGGCCAGATTGCTAGCAACCTGGGGACAGATAGAGCAAAGCACTGTGGGTAAGCATCTCACAGTACCGTGCTGTGGGACAGCAGAGCTGATCCCCATGCTTCTTGGGATCCCCTCCGAGTTCTCCCACAGTCTCCTCAGCATGAGTTGCTCTGGGAGCTCTCCGTGCTGAGGAACGGCAAAGCAGCACGGCCGTCTCTCCAGCCCCCCTCCAGTGGCAGGGGCCTTCCTGCCACTGTATTCCTAGCTGGGCAGAACAGGAGCATTCCAATGATGCTCTTTGTTTGTTCCCCAAATGGAGCAGCTCACTCAGATGTTAGACTCTTCCCAGAGCTTTGAAAGGGGACAGAGGGAGTGGTTTCTTTTTCCCCTGCTACCAGATGTTGATCGCATGCTTGGATCATGCCCACGCTTATTGTAAGCAGGAGACCTTTTTCATCAAAACATACCCGGCCTCTTCACACCCAACGCACGCACCATGTGCAGAGAGACCTGTCAAAGCGAGAGCACGTTAGCAGCGCTATCAAGACAGCAAGAAAAAAACCAAACCAGTCCCTGTTCAGAACCAGTTCCTCAAGGGCTGAAATCAGGCTGCTGTTTCCCTTGCTCTCGGTGATGCTTCCACCCCATCAAGTGACAGGAGAGGTGCCTGGAACGTTAACCGGCAGCATATGGAAGGTGGCAGGGTCACCAATGAACCCAGAAGTCACGTCTTCATACAGGTTGAACCTCTCCAGACTGGCACCCTCGGGACCTGATGCATTCCGAACGAGAGAATTTGCCAGACCACGGGAGGTCAGTATTGCCTAGTAGCCTTACCAACACTGCCATTGCTTACTGAGAAGACATTTAGGGGTAAATTAGAGCTAAATAACAGCACAGAACGCCAAGAGCCAGGACTGGGGGATGCAGGGGCAGATATATAGGGCAGGGCGAGTGGGGCAGCTGCCCCGGGCCCCGCGCTTCAAGAAGCCCCGCGCATGCGCCGTGTCAAAGGGGGGCCCCTGCGACATTGTGCTGCCCTGGGCCCTGCAAAATCGTCATCTGCCCCTGGGTGGCTGCAAATAAATATTATGGGACCACAGGAAACGTGGCCATGCCCATGCTAAGGTCCATCCAGCTACTAGAAAGACCTACAGGAGGGCTTCCGATAATGACAAAGACTCCATGTTGGTCATGGATTCTGTGACTTTCTCTGACTCGGTGATTTCTTTCAGATGGCCCCAGTGCCCGCTGCTGGACTGGCCCTGTGTGAGCAGCACCATCCTTGCTGCTGGTGCTGGGCACTGCCCAAGCAGCTGCCAGCGTGGCTGACACCAGCGACCGCTTGAGGAGCAGTCCTGGGGGTGGCTGGAGCAGCAGAGGATGGATGGGACAGCTACCCCCTCCAGCATGCCTGCAGCAGCTCCGGGTGGTTACCCGAGCACATAGGCAGTGACATGAACGTGGCGCCACTTTGCACCCTTCCTTTCTACTGCAGGGTGCTTGGCATTCTCCCAAAGCTTTGCTCTCTGCACCACGCAGGGCACCAGCCAGGTTTGGCGCCCCACCTCATGGCGGACAGTACCCCTCCACGGTTTCTGCCGCTCGCCTTGTGGCTGGCAATCCAGCGGCTGGCTTCTGTGCTGACAGCTGGGGTGTGTTTGAGATCTGCGTTGGGACGGTCAGCTGTCGCTTTCGTTTGTAAGGGTTTTCTAGGCATGCTTGCAGGCTAAAGGCTCTACAGGAAAGTGCGCCAGCCTACTGCAGCAAAGGAGGGGAGTAATGTCCCTCTTTTTTATGCACCAGCCTGCTTGGTCTCTAGGATGAGTAATGTTGGGGAAAGGATTAGATAGGCCACTGTTCTGAGCCAGCCTGGCATTGCCCAAATTTCTACAGCTCGTGAGACACGCTGGAGATGAGATTTACAGCCCAGTTTAAAGACTAGCTCGATTTGGTTAATCTTCCAGGAACACTGACACGGGGCCCTTTGAGAGTGACTTTTCCATTAATTATAAATGAAGTCTGGCCCTCGGAGAACCAGAAGTCAGGCCCAGGAATTCACCATGGGTAAACGAGTTTCCAGGAGCCCAGCGCCAAAACCTCAGCTGGTGTAAATCGACCTACTTCCAGATCGCCGGGGAGCGCGCACTTGGAAATTACCAGCGTGTACATAAAAGCGAGCGTGTAGTCACATTGTCCGGGTTCTCTTCCAGCAGGACCCCAAGGAGTACAGAGAGTTCTCACAGTGGGGTGCACCGTCCCGGAATTGGACCCCTATGAATTAATGACGTTCCTGTGGAGTTTGAAACCACAGGATGCAGATGTTTTGATTCTGGCAAACGTCACGAAACTGCAAGCCAGAATTATGCTGAAAAATATCTTGTTGTTCAACCGAGCGGCTCCCCGCCTGACAAGACTGACGTGTCGCAAGGCCCTGAGCCTCGGCTGCAAATGTAAACCCGCCATATGTTCTGCTGTGAGCCCGGTAATTCAGTACATGTGCACACGGTGTCAGTACGGTGTGCTGGGATGCTACCACTTTCAGGCAAGCCAGTGCAGGGTTTTTTTTGTGCTGCTGTTGGGCATTTGCCTCAGCTGCATTTCAGTGAGGCGATAGTGAGAAGAAATTGTGGAAAAGACCCAAATCCAAGTATTTGTAAACATGGCAGAAAGGAAAGATCCCGATCGACGGGCAAACACTGTTGCAAACCGAGATGAAAGGAAGAGCAGAACTGAGAGCAGATGGAGGGACCTTGGACTTCAGGACACAATCTCTCTTGTACCTTGCATACAAAAGAGGGTTTGGGAGTCACTTGTCCACTGCCTGCCATGCCCCAGAGAGCAGAACAATTGGCCTTTCCAGCCCTTGTGAACATGCACCGGGGAAAAAATGTGGCAAGTGCTACTATGTTTGTGGCATGTGCGCAGAAAAGTAAATTAAAAATGTACAATAATTCTTCATTTAACACGTGCCCGCTTAACACGTTTTCGCGATAGCACGATTTTTTTTTAGGGAATTTTTTTTGAATTACACGACTGTCCCCGGAATAACACAATTTCCGCAGCCAGCCCGTCACCGGCAGCTGCGTGGGGCTTCCCCTGCCTTCCTGCAAAGCGGCAGAGGGTTCACCGCTCGCCGTGCCGTTCCCCAGCAACCCCCCCCCCCCCCCCGCCAGATGCAGTGCAGGTCCTGGCAGACCCGTCACAGGGGCATACTCCCAACCCAATCCCCGTCCCCTCTCCTTCCCTTCCCCAGAGCCAAACACCTCCCCTCCCTGCTGTAACCCAGTCCCCTTTCTCTCCCAACCTTACGTCCCGGTCCCAACAGACACCACCGCTTGAAACGCAACCCCCGCCTTTTCCTTTATTTTCAATGGGAAAATTGACCCCGCAAAAAACGTTTTCACTTAGCACGATCATTTTCTGAAACACGTCTAGAGTGTTAAATGAGGAATTACTGTACATACTGTCACATGACTTTATTTCTTAGAACTCAGAGCGATAATATAGAAACCCCAAAACAGAGAGAGACTAAGCAGGCTGCTCCATTTAAAAAAAAGAGCGAGAGCGAGAGAGAGAGTCAGGACTCCCTCTATTTTGCTATCAGCTGGTTCTTTGCAATCTGACGCTGATGGCGCACTTCCCTATAGAGCTGTTTATCCTGCAAGCAGGCCTAAAAACCCTCTACAAATGAAAGGGACAGCTGACAGTTCCAATACAGATTGCAAATACACCCCAGCTGTCAGCCTGGAGTGTAGAAAAGAAGCTAGCTGCTGGATTGCCAGCCACAAAGCAAGCAGCAGAAACCGTGGGCAGGTGCGGTCCGTCATGATGTGTGGAGCCAAACCTAGAGACTAACAGATGTATTAGGGAAAACACAACTACCCCCTCTGAGATGTATTAGGGCAAAAGCTTTCGTGGGTAAGACCCACTTCATCAGATGAGTTGGAGTGGAGTTTACAGCGGCAGTGATATATATGAACAACAAAAGAACATTTAAACAATCACACTCTTTCTTTTGTTGTCCATATATATATATACCCCCCGTCTCTGTGACTTTCACTCCAGTTAATCTGATGAAGTGGGTTTTTACTTACAAGGACCTATGCCCTAATAAATCTGTTAGTTTCTAAGCTGCCACAGGACTCCTCACTGTTTTTCCAGATACAGACTAACATTGTTACTCCCTCTGGATTGTACATGAACGCAGACTCTGAAGGAAAGCTTACCTTACAGGTACTCGGAAGAGGGAAGAGACCCTGGGTGTGTCTATGTAAATACAGCTTGCTCCTGCTTGGCTTAGATATGTTAGCTAGTCATCAGATGGAGCGGTATTTGCTTATTGTAATCAACTTAATTTGTGACCCAACACCAGCTATGTCTGTAATAAATGCAGGGAGAGAGAACTATGGGTACCAATGTTTATAATGTTGTGGGACTACAGAAAAGCAGGACTGTGTTACATTGTTCCAAAGGGGAGGGCTCACAGGTAGCAGAGAGGACCTGGCTAAGCAGGGGCTAGACTTCCAGAGCGCTGTAAGAATAAGAGAAGGTTATTTTGGCCGGGAGGCTGCAAACCTTCCCTGGTTTGGAATGGTTTGACCTGCTTCCCCCACCCCACTGTTCAAAGAGCAGAGCTAAATAGGCATCATTAAGAGCCACTTTTGTTATGCTAATTGTGCTGGAGTTGTATTTCTTCTACCCTGCTTGCAGCCTGGCTCCCCTTGCCTGGTCATGAATGGGTTAATAATGTTTGCTGGCAAAACTGAAGTATCAAGCTCCCAGGTGGAGGGAGGGATGGAAAACCTGCGCAGAATGACATAGGAAATAGAACCACTGCGGCATTTGGGGAAGTGGGCTCCTTTTATTCCGCCATCGTGTGCTGGGAGAGGAGAGGTTGTTTTCAGACCCAGGTGTCTCTTTAAGTTCAGGGATGGAGCCCTGTTGTGCTGGGGGCTGCCAGTGGATGTAACAAAAAGACATTCTCTGTCCCCAGGCCTGCCAATGGGAAGAGGATGAAGTGGACAGTTGCCCTGGGGGCCAGAGATTCAAAGGGTCCAGTGCTAGTGGTAGCAGCCAGATTGCTGCCGGAGCACCATGCCACATGGCTCTGGCTGGGGGCGAGGATGCTGTGGTCAAGGCCAGGTCACTCCAAGATGTTGGTAAGTGGTCAAGGGCTGCACATTTCTGTGGGGGAATAGGGGGTCTGGGATGGAGGCTGGGTGCAGAAAGGAACTTGTGTAAGGGACTGGAGTGTAGTAGGGTGTGTGGGGTCTGAGAGGGAGTTCAAGTGAAGGAGGGGGTTGTGACCTGGGGGAGAGGGAGTGCAGAGGGTTTGAGTGGTGATGTGGGGCAGGGAATTGGGGGAACGGAGGGGCTGGGGTTCCAGAGGCATTTACCTTAGGAGGGCCCTGGTCAGCAGTCCAGTGGGTCCCTCTGGCAGGCTCCCTGCCTGCCGCAGCCCCAGACCATGCAGACTGGCTGGCTGCTCCCTCCATGTGCCTCTCTACATCGTGTGCAGAGGGGGAGTCTTCATGCACTGCCCCACTCCGGCACAATCTCTCCGCTCCCATTGGCCGGTTTCTAGTCAATAGGAGCGGAGAGATTGTGCAGGGGGTGGGAGCAGTGTGCAAAGTGATCCCTCCCCCCTTCATGTGCCGCACAGAGAGCAGCCAGCTGCTTTGAGCCCTGGGGCTGCTCTGTGGCTGAAGGTCCCGGTGGGATGGGCCGTGGGCCGGATTGAAAGGCTCGGTGGGTTGGATCTGGCCCGTGGGCCGTATCTTGCCCACCTCCGGTCTGGGTGGTGCTAAGGGCTGACTGCCTGAGGCTCCACTCCTTCTGGGGGCACGCAACCTCTCCCCACGCTTGCCCTGGGGCTGCGGTGGCTGTAGGCCCTGCTTTCTGCCCCCAAATGGTTAACCAAGTACAAGATGAGACGAACCGGTGGGGCACTAGGGGCAGCACACCGATGGATGGGAGCCTGGATTAACATAGACAGCGGTAAGTGAGTTGGATAAAGCTGTCTGATCAGGAAGAGTATGGTAAGTAGCAGGCACAGCGCCCCAGCTGTCTGATCACCGTAAGGCCTGGCTCATGATCAGCTACCTGTCTTGCAGAGCCCTGGCCAAAAGGAGCCTGCCCTCTCTGTGACTAATTGGTCTCCACTCCGCCCGGGTTGGTCAGAAGGAATCGGTTTCCTTTTCCATCAGCAAGCTGGAAAATCTCCCAGGGTCGTGTTCTGGGAAAGCGCCTGCCTTGCCGCTTCCGAGAGTTAAACACAGAGACAAGAGGGATTTGAGCTCCGTCGCCGGGCGAGACATCCCCCCGTGCACTCACCTGCCTGGAGACTGGAGCGCCCTTTCTCCGACTGTTTACACATCCAGCCCTTCGCAAGGTCAACCTGACATGCGGGGGGGTGGGGGAAGAAACCACCACCTCTTCCTGTCTAAATGAGCTGTGGAAACAACCCCTCCCCAAGGAGCCGAGCTGTTCTAAAAGAAGGCAAACGCACCACCTCTGTTAATTGTCCCGGAAAACATTCCAAAGGCAGCCGTCAGCTGGGAAGATGTGGGCAGGCATGGGTTGCCTCGAAGCAGTGATCAGCACAGCCCATGGGACGTTTCTGGGATGCTGTGGAGAGACAAGAAGACCCTAGAAAGGGAAAAGCCACTCCTGGATTAATGGGGAATTCCCAAAATGTGTTTATTTCTTGACTCATTTTTTAGGCTGAGTGAAAACAGCTGGATTGACAGCTATGGAGACCCATGTCCTCTATTCCACGAGGCTGGACGGTAGCCCTACAACCATCCCCTCGCATCCCTCACCAAGGTGCCCCACCTTCCAGCTTGCAGCAGGGACTTCTGGGGGAGATCACACTCCATCCATGGTCTGCACTTGCTACCTGCAGTGAAACTATCCGGTGACCTGGAGGAGGGGATGGAATGTACCCTCAGGAATTTTGCGGATGACACTAAGCTAGGGGGAGAGGTAGATATATAGGCGGGTCGGGACAGGGTCCAGAGTGACCTAGACAAATTGGAAGATTGGGCCAAAAGAAATCTGATGAGGTTCAACAAGGACAAGTGCAGAGTCCTGCCCTTGGGATGGAAGAATCCCAAGCATTGTTACAGGCTGGGGACCGACTGGCTAAGTAGCAGTTCTGTAGAAAAACACCTGGGGATTACAGTGGATGTGAATCAATAAGGTGCCGTTGTAGTCAGAGGCTAACGGCATATTAGGGTGCATGAGGGGGAGCATTGTCAGCAGATCTAGAGAAGTGATTATTCCCCTTTATTCAGCATTGGTGAGGCCACATCTGGAGTATCGCATCCAATTCTGCCCCTCCCTCCATTACAGAAAGGGTGTGAACGCATTAGAGAGGGTCCAGCAGAAGGCGACCAAAATGATTCGGGGGCTGGAGCACACGACCTATGAGGAGAGGCTGAGGGATTTAGGCTTATTTAAAGCTGCAGAAGAGAAGAGCGAGGGGGGATTTGAGAGCAGCCTTCAACTCCCTGAAGGGGGGTTCCAAAGAGGCCGGAGAGAGGCTGTTCTCAGTGGGGGCAGATGGCAGAACAAGGAGCAATGGGCTCAAGTTGCAGTGGGGGAGGTCTAGGTTGGAGATGAGGAAAAACTCTTTCCCTAGGCGGGTGGGGAAGTGCTGAGATGGGTTCCCTAGGGAGGGGGTGGAATCTCCATCCCTAGAGGTGTTTCAGTCCCGGCTTGACAAAGCCCTGGCTGGGCTGATTGAGTTGGGGTTGGTCCTGCTTTGGGCAGGGGACTGGACTTGATGACTCCTGAGGTCTCTGCCCGCCCTAGGATTCTATGATTCTATGCAGGATGGCTAATGAGAAATCTGTTACAGGTTTCTTTTAATCTTGGTGTCCCAGTAGGAACTGGGTTGGGACAACCTTTCTGTTTCACTGAGCAGTCAATCTGATGGTAACGACTTCCGGTTGCTGCCCTGCAGAAGCCGGTTCTAACCTAGAGCAGGACACATTCCTATCCCGTTGCTGTTCTCCAGTGCCGTTCAATCTTGCTGGGCTTGCAGTTTCAGTCTTTCCAGAAGAGGGAGTGTGTAACTGTATCCTGTCCTCCTCTGCTGGCTGGTCTGTGGAGTGGATAAAAGCCCTCTGCTGCTACTGGCGGATGGAGTTCCTCCGTGAGCCTGAAGCGAGGAAGGTGTTAAGGTATTGGTGCTGGGTTAAACCCCAGCTGATAAAGTCTGACAAAGGTCATTTTAAGGACAATGAAGTGCTATCCAGGCATGAAGTCATTCTGTTCTTCTACATGCAGAACTTTCTCATGCATGTCAACAGTAGGAGTTTCCAGTATCTAAGGCAAGAAATATCGCCCAGCTAATTGCTCGAGCACAAACCAGCAGGCTAGAGATGAAAATATGTACCCCACCCCAAGTGTGCTGCATGTTTTCCTCTGATAGCCATCACTACCTGCACTGCAGTCTTTGTCTCACAAGGCTGCAAGGAGTTTAGAGCACAAGAGCCTCTCTTCAAGGGGGAAATGTCTGAGTTGCCCTGTTGATGTTCCTTTTGCTCCCTGGAGGCCAGGTCATGCGGAGGAGGCCTGCTGCATGGTGCTTTTCTCAGTAGCTATTTGCCTGCTTGTGCAGCTGGTTTGCATGGCTCACCCATGCTGCGACGCAGTGGGTGCCGTCTGCAGATGCACAGGGATCCGGCTCCACGCAATAGCACGGGCCCATCTCAATGCCATTTCAGGCCATGTGGAGCCTTGACTTGAAGTTTAGGGTGGCCACCACCAGTGTTCCCCATAAGCTGTGTGCTTGTGCGGCTCCTCAGGAGACATCCAAAGCCACCCAGCTGGGTAGCAGAACACCGATTGCTAGGTTTTTTGATTGTCCTGGTGGTGCACATTTGCACATACTTTGATGCACATAAAAAGTTTATTCCACATAGAGATAGAAAAAATGTGCACATGGATGGGAAACATTAGCGGGATCATTGGTTGCCACCCCTCCGGTTTTCACCCAGACAGCCCGGGTTTCTGTTTGTGTGTCCAGGGCCATTTGACAAGCCCCAATATCTGTTTTTTTTAATCAGTAGCAACCCTAACTAGAAGGAAGGAGGCCACATAGCAACAGCAGTCACAGCGGCCTCGAGGGCCAGGCTGTTTTCGCTGTTTGCGACAGGGGCATGGCATGCCGGGGTGGGGCCTGTTCGGAAGAGACAAAGAAGGGGTCAGGGCATGGGAAAAGAGGCAGAGAAAGAGATGGGGCCTCAAGGGGAGAGGCGGAGCAGGGGTGGGGCCTTGGGGAAGAGCCTCAAGACCGATCCGCGTCTTGACTCACGCGCTGTGCTGACAATCAGCTGAGCCGGCACAGCGCGGCGGCCATTTTTATTTTAATGAATCATAGAATCATAGAATAATAGGACTGGAAGGGACCTCGAGAGGTCATCGAGTCCAGCCCCCCGCCCTCAAGGCAGGATCAAGCTCCGTCTACACCATCCCTGACAGATGTCTGTCTAACCTGCAGCCTCGCCAGTGCCATCTTCCTTTGGCTGGCTCAGGGCCCTTGGCACTTGGTTCCCCTGCACTCCGTCTGCTGCAGGGAGAAACATTTGGCTCTTCACCAGACACCATTCTCGGGAGATGCCTCCACTGAAAATCCCCCTGGATGCAGCTTCTTTCGCCCCTGGCAGTTAAAGGCCAAATCATGAGGGATCTAGTTCCATTCCCCTACCGGTCTCCGGCCGCTGCCCCACCCCCTACTCTGAGCTCTACTCAAAGATGGGGCAGGGGTCATCTTTTTGCTAGTGTTCATGCAGCACCTGACGCACTACAGCGTGGATCTCTAGCTATGAACGCAAACCTAGGTAGATGAGATTCCCAACTGCTTTGCAAATACCTCCCTTTTTTCTGGGTTGCAAAGGGTGTGCTGGGATGTTATGCAGAAAAGTGGCTTTATTCTCGGCACCCTGTTGCAACTGCGTGCGAGGCAAGCCATGAGCATCATGGACCTGTAGGCTTCACTGCCACAAGATATCACTGAGATCCGGGGAGAAAGGATTGGCCATCAGAATGCGAGCTCCAAAATTAAATAGGATATGACTCCATGAGGGGGATTACCTCTCCCACTTCAGTGTGTAAATCAACTTCTAGCTGCTGGGGACGAGGAAGAAATTTCCACGGTCAATCAGTTTTTAGCACTGGCACGGTACCTCAGCACCTCTCAATGCGCACAATCCCCCTGGGAGAGAGGGCCAGGCTGTGATCCCTGGTAGAGGAGGTATGGCACAGGGTCGCTAAGGTCCAAAGCCTCAGACTATTTAGGTGCCTAAGTCCCTTGGTTGAGAGTTCGGCCCAGCTTCTCCAAGCCCCAGTGACGTGGCTGAAGTCACCCGGGGAGCATGGGTTGGCGGAAAGATAGAATTGAGCCAGGAACGCCCAGGCTAGCCTGGCGATCACAGGACCATGCGATCACAGGACAGGTTATCACGGTCCAGGATAGAGTTCCTTGCCCTTTCCTCTGTGGCCACGGGTGCTGGAAAGAGCCCAAGGCACAATCTTAGCCACAAATGGCCAACACTTTGATCCGGTCTGTGTCAACGCACTTGATCCCTTGGCTTGTGCTTCCAGCTTGGGGAAACACAAGCGGCTTTTACTGCTCCTCCTTTCTCAGCTGGGCCATCACCTCACCTGCCCTTTGCCATGCTTTTTCGAAAAGGCCCCTGTTTCATTCAGCCATCGCTGCTCCCTCCCTACCTCCCCGGGAGCCGCACTGAAGCTGCGTGTGGCTGCTCACTGGGAAATAAAGTAGGTCATGGTGTCACGTAAGGCAGTACGACTGCACAGCCAGGCGAGCGGAGTGGAAAAACCCAAACCCCAAACCCCTGCCAGATTGGAGGTGATAAATAACCAGCTGTGTGGGATCAGCAGATAAGGAAGAGAATGTATCAGGCAGCAAACTGGAAAACATAGTTGCTGGGTGAACTGAAGTGTCAGGGGAAAATACTCCGGGTCGGCTTGATCACGCCAACCCGAGAATTCTGGTTCTCCATTTATCTATGTGAAACTGTAGGCGGGGGGGGGGAGAGGGGCATGCAGTTTCCAGCCTGGCTAGGGTGCCCTCTGCTGGCGCATGTGAGGTGCGGTGTCCCCCACATTTTTGTTCTGGTCTCTTTTGCAGGCAGCATTTTTCTTCCCCCCTTGGATCCAAGGAGGCACTTGAAAGCATCAGACGTTAGTGGAAAATCAACAATCTGTGAACCCAGATGCTGGGTTGTGAACCATATTATTTCTCCCTGAGTTTTCTGGATTTATTCATCCCCCACTTCTGCAAAATGTCCATATGAATAAAGTGAGTATCCTCCTTTCTCAGCAGCGTCTGACCGTTCTAATTCCTTGCCCAATTTTAGTCGCTCGGATTTGAATTGATCTGCTTTTGGAGGGACGTAAGTCTCAAAACTTCACTCTGAATCAGGATTTCGAATGCCTCGGCGGTCAAGGAGGAGGTTCAGATCTGGGGATTTGGTTTAGTCCATTATGGGCATGGGGAGCAAATTGCAAAATGTCATTCAAGATTAGAATCTCTTGCACCTGCCAACTTCTAGAGGAGCCTGGGGCTTTATGGAAGCCCTGTCTCAAAAAGACAAAAGCCTTTGACACCCGGGCCTGTGCAGAGAGTCTGGGGGCACTGACACCCTTGCTGCATTGCAGGACCTGCACTGATCATGCACGTTGATTTCACCAGCTGGTTTGATATGGTTCTGCTGGACACTGCCTGCCTCAAATTCCAGACCTCCCAGTCTTGGGGAGCAGTAAGGAGGGGGTGCAGGTAAGCTTGAGCACTTTACCAGGCTGACGGAGTCCTTGCTACAGAAATTGTGGAGCACTGGACAAAGCCAAAGCCCCCTTTGCTAGAAATGAAGGGTGGGAGGCTCAAATTCTTCCCGGCCCAGAAATTTCAGAGCTGAGACCTAGATTACTCCCGATGACCTGTTCCCAGAAACCTGAGCTGCTCTCAGGAGAACAGCGTCCGTGTCCAACTCAAAGCTTCCATTCCTCTATACTAGAGCCCAGAGCAGATACAAAAGTTATGTCCACCGCTGCATTTGACATCCACGAAGGCGGATCTAGTGGATATGAAATGCATATCTGTACGTTTGCAGAATTCTAGATACAAAATTTGTATCCGCATCTGCATCCATCTCCGCAACAGTCATCTGCGGATACCCATGGATATCTGTGGATTTGTGGGGCTCTACCCAATACCCAGAAGCCTCTTTGGTTATAAGCTTCCAGAAGGCTCACTCCCAGGAGTTTGGGTAAAATTCACTGTTCAGTGATTATTAGGCCCAGTGAACTAAACTGTCTGTCTGTCTTTCTTTCTGCTGTAGGTCTCTCCAACAATTCTCAGGACAGTGCCATTAAGAACAAGGCTCAACAGGTTTCACCCCTTCCGGCTGGGTAAGCATAGTTGGCAAACGGTGTGCAACCACCACTGGCTGTCGTTGCTGGAGTCTGATAGGGCAGGTTCTTGCTAAATCATAAGGTTGTGGGGAAGCTGTGCCTAAAAAGGCCCTGACACTGACATCCTGGGTGAGCTACCGTCAATGTACCCTCTAATTTTCCCATCCATGTGTGGAATAAATTTTGTTACATGCACTGGGGCATGTGTGGATGTGCATCACCAGTAGAAACACAGGCTGCTGGCTGTGGGCACTCTGCTAGTCAGCTAGGCAGCATTTGACTCTCTCCTGGTTGGCTGCCCAAGAGTACAGCTTACAGGGAAGTCTTGTTCGGTTCTGTTTAGGTTGTAGATATTTTGGGAAGCTGGGGAGCAGTAAACCACCTTTTCACTTGGAGTCCTCCTGCCTGCGTTTGTCAGGACAGAGTTAGAGAAGAAATGACATGCATCTCAAGTCATGAGCATGCGTAGCCCCCTGCTAATATTCCCAGACATTCAGTTACATGCCACAGGATGGCGACCCCACTGCAAGCTGTGCCAGTGGTTAATTTCCATCCCTGTTTAAAAAAAAAAAAAAAGATGTCTGATTTCCAGGTTCTGATTTCCCTGTCTGATTTCCAGGTTCAACCTGTTGCCTTCCCCTGCTGGCAATACTCTGCCCTTCTAAAAGTCTCAGAGTGGTGGCTGTGTTAGGCTGGCTCTGCAGAAAACCATGAGGAGTCGTCTGGTGGCATTGTGGAGACTAACAGATGCATTAGGGCATATATGAGTGAAACTCACTTCATCAAATGAATTGGAGTAGAAGTTATGGAGGCAGGGGTGTGGATGGATGGATGGATGGACAGATAGAGGTGGCCAAGGTCACATTGCAAATCAGCACCAGAGCTGGAATGCCTGGCCCCTAGTGCACTAAGCACTTGCCAACTTTCCCTGCAGTCCAAATGGGCATAGTCTGTCCTTGAGACACTGGCCTGATTTATGAGCGGAAAGGCAGGGCCAGGACACCTCACTCACCTGTTACTTCTCTCGCCAGCCGGGGCTCAAACAAATGTCTGGACACACGGCGGAATGGATGCGCTTAGCTTGGAAATGCATGGGCGTGGCTCGGCTGGAGCTCTCTGAAATTGTGTGGTCTGCAGTGCGACTCTGCCACCTGCTCTTTCAAGTTGTGCAGCAGTCAGGGGATATAAATCCTCCAGCAGATATCACCCCTTGGCATCAGAGAACAGTGGCCACGGAGTTCCTGTTTCTCTTGAAAACGGGGCAGGGAGGGGGGTGCCAGGAAAAAGGGGAGCAGAGGTGCCCTTCAGAATAAGCAGCTGGACAGATATCAAAGCACACTCTGCAGTCCGATTGCCAACGGAAAGATTCCTTTGGTCCTAAATTCACACCGTCCCTGCTGATTCCAAGGCTGTAAATCAACCCACGGCATTGAAAAGGACACGCTCAGGATAATTGTATATTTAGAAGCCTTTCTCCCGTGTGTCACTAACACCTCTATGGATTATTAAAATCAGAGGATGTAAAAAAAAAAATCTCGCCAATGACACCTTTACTGGCTAGCCATTTCCAGCTTGGCCGTCTTCCCCAAATGAATCTGGTTTTATAACAACCACCCCACTTAGTCTGTGCATCGAGTTAAAAATATTTACCCATCTCCAAAGTTTGCAAATTTATAATGGGTTGAATTAGCACCCGGATCGAAACACATCCAAACTTTGGGACAGTCAAACTCTGGATCTGAAAGTTGTGGGTTATGCCTTAATCCACAATGGTGACTTACCCTGTTCTCTCAGGCCACGTCTACACTAGGAAATTATTTCAAAATTACTAAATTCGACTTAACTCCTGATGTAACAAAATCGAACTAGCGTGCCCACACTACGGGGAAACCTCGAAATTAGTCTGAGGCAGGCTCTGTGAATGTGGATGCTCTACCTCAGACTTAGCACCCCAGGAAATACTGGGGAGTCATTAGTTCGAATTACTCTGGGAAGTAGCTATTTCAAAATGCAGCACCAGCATATCCACACGACCGCTATTTCAAAATAACTGTTTCAGAATTAGTGTTACTTCTGATGAAAAGCAGGAGTCCAGATTTCAAATTAAGTGGCATGTTATTTGGAAATAATGGGCTTGGTAGTATGGATGCACCACTTATAAATTTGACCTTAGGGGGGTTATTTCAAAATAAAGTCCTAGTATAGAGCAGGGCTTAGGGTATATCTACACTTTAAGTTGGAAGGGGTCATACCAGCGTATGGAGACATACCCATGCTAACTCAGAGGGAGCTACAGCACAAGAGATAGAGTGTAGTCAAAACGGCCCAAGCGACGGAAGGGGCTCACCACCCCAATTATGTACCTTTGCCTGAAGCGGCAAAGCAAGCTAGCTTTGTCTCAAGACGAAGAGATGGGTCATGAATGATAGATTCAGGGATGGAAGGTCCACAAAGCGTCATGAAGATCCATGAGGAACAGGCCTAGATGTGCATCATGGCCAAGTGAGACTGGCAAACGGTTGTCGTGTGTTGCCCTGTACAACAAGTGTCATAGATTGTGAGGCCCAATGGGATCAGTAGGTTCAGCTAGTCCCAGGTCCTTCATACGTAGGTCTAGCACATTAGCCCGTGGTTAAACGAGCGACTCCATTAGAAGGACACCCAGCCTAGCAGGGATGGCGAATTCCTCTTGTGCCAGCCCATGTGCTCCAGGTCCTGAATTATACAACAATAGGTACTAGCAGCTGACACGAATACCGTGTCCTTCACTCAGAGATCCTGCACTATACCCCGGCCATTGACTGTTTCCCGGTCATAGTTTTTTAAAGTCCAGAACCCAGATGGATCTGCTGCCTTCAATTACTGTGCAATGCGGTTGCCGTGGGTTGGGAGGTGACATCAAACACAGTCAAGATAGGAAGCAAAAGTTCTAAAGATACTCAGCTGTAACCATGGAGGAGCTCAGTAATTACCCAGGTGCAATCTAGTCAGGACACTGGGGATAACCCTCCTGCTCTTGCCCAAAAGCGGCTTGGGCTTTCTAACACCCATAGGTCATTAGGGCTTCTGGTTTACGTCACACCAAAGACAGCTCCTCTCCCACTGAGCCCGACTGTTTTAGAAAGTGTCAGGAGGGTAGCCGAGTTAGTCTGTAACCGGAAAAACGTAAAAAACAGCAAGTAGTCCTGCAGCACCTAGAAGTTCATTCGTCGAAAGAAGCGGGTTGTGCCCACGAAAGCTCATGATACCATCAATGTGTTTTGTTAGTCTCTAGGGGCCGCAAGACCATTTGTGGTTTTTTATGTTTTATACAGTGTGAAGTTGCGGTGAGCTGTTAACATGTAAGAACCCCTTCATGCCCTCCCCTCTGCATTGGCAGCATAGTTCAAACTCTGCGGTGCCCAGAACCTTTGAGGTTCTCCGATGCTGTAGTTCAAACCTGAACTGAGTCACGGCCTCATGGCGCGATTGCTGAATGACATGTTTGTGTTGAGGATGGCGCAGTGAAAGAGCCCCAGAGGAAACAGCCAGGAACACACACAGTGTAATAACCTCTCCAGGGAAAAGCTCGGGTTTCTTTTCCTCTTCCTATGGTACGGCTTGTCCTGGGTGTGTTAAAGCAGATCTGGCACGGAAAGCCCAGTTAATGAAGGGAGTGTTTTTTTTTTTTAAAGAAGGGAAGATGATGAATTCTAATGCAAACTTGATCTTTCTGTCTACCTTAGGGTTTTCTTTAGCATCTGTTGCTATGGTAGCTAGGGGCTTAGCTTGCCTAATTAGCCCAGCTTTTCAAGTACAATAGGGATTGAGAGTTGGAGTTCTTGCAGCTGCAACGTATCATCTGGAGCGTCACTGCTGGAAAGCACCAAAGTGTCCATGGACGCACGCTTTCCAGTGCCCTACTCTTGAAGCCCTGCCTTCTCTGGTCCTGGAAGGTCGAGTGAAGTGGACTGATATTTATCACTGTCTTCATACCGCGTAAGCCTGAGACTAAAGAAACAGGCCAGCAGTGCCTGATCCAAAGTCTTCCAAGGTCAGTGGAAAAATTCCAGTAAGTTCTCGAGGAGGCCCCAAGAGTTCCCAATAAAGGGGAGATTCAAACCAAGATCCGTTGGTTAAGTGGAAGTTGAACCCAAATGATTCTGCCTCCTTCCGGAGTTTCCCAGACCCAGGCTGGAGTAGACACTTCCAAGTCACTCCCATGGAAGTAACTTTATTACTTTGCCCCAGTTTAATTCTCAAGGAAAACATAGGCTGGATTTCCCCACAGTGATGTCTCTTAGCCCATGGAATAATCACCCAAAAGGAGCCTGGTTGGATGAGTCATTGAAAACCAGATTGGTGAAGCATCGTGCACTCCAGAGACATCAAGTTCCAGGAACTGGACTGGTAGGAACCCAGCTCTGCCCCTGTTTGGCTGTGGTCTTGGGTAAATCACATGGTTTCTCGGTGACTCCGTTTCTCCATCCTTACAATAGGGCTAGCCATGCTCACCCACTTTTGTAAAAGTGCTTTGAGATCTCCCGCAGCACAAGGAGTGCTAAGACCCATGCTTCCAAACCTAGCTGTCCAAAATAAGGCAGGTGCATTTTATTGCGATACTTACATAACGGCCTGACTTCCAGAGATGCTGAGCATGGGTATGTATTTGCTCATTAGTTGCCAGTTATGTATTTGCTTATTAGTTTCTTCTGCATGATTCTGGCAAAATCCCGTTTGGCTTGGCTTTGCACCACTCCCTCCCAGCCACAGGTCTCTAAAAAGTCAAAAGCGGGAACAAGAATGCTGTTTGTATTTATTTCACGCAGGTTCATAAGGTTTGTTTATGCGTCAGCCACAGAGCCGCTTTTTAGCATTTTCACACATCATTAGCACCAGCCTAGGAATTTTTGTTTAAATGTGATCTTCAGCCTCTGTGCAGATTTTTCCAAGTCCTGCAACATTTCAATTGGCTTCACACAGTGACTTCCAGCCAGGAGAAGTCTAGCCAGACTCTCATTCAACCCCATTTCTTTTCAGCTCTTATGAGCTAGAAAGCCCAACAATCCTCATCCGGGGGCCAAATGCAATACTTCCTTCAGCAGCAATAATTGAGGCAGGGTATAGGTTGAACCTCTTCAGTCCAGAACTCTCTAGTCCGGCAACATACATCATCTGGCATGATTTGAGTTACCTGGATGTCCACTTTTCATGGGTGTGTCCAAGTTTCCCGTGGTCCCATTAAGTTTGTTGACAGCCCCCAGTCCTGGCTCTCAGTGTTCTGTGCTGTTATTTAGCTCTAATATACCCCAAAATGTCCTCTAACAGCCCCATAAGCAGTGGAAGTGTTGGTAATGCTGCTGGACAATACTGACCTCCTGTGGTCTAGCAAATTCTCTGGTTCAGCACCGGTTGGGTCCCGAGAATGCCGGACTAGAGAGGTTCACCCTGAAGTAGGAAAGAGATCTCCATTCGGCATGCTGAGGTTCTAGTGTTTGTATGCTAGCAGGTTCTTGGCCCCGGCTTGGTGTCATACTGAGATACCTCCCCACCTGGAACCAGACCCACTTTCCTGGAGAAACCCTTCCCATTCAGTAAATCCCACCCAGAGGTGGAGGACAACACTAACTGGTTAGATCTGATCCAGCCTCTGAGCGAAAAAGTGAGCACTTTGGCATCAAGTGAAACAGCCCAGCGCTTGGATGGTCCTTTGAATATCTCAATGTCTTGAACCTGGAGAATCTCAAGAGATGAGACTCCCTCCTGTGGTTTGCAGCCCTGTCAGTCCCAAAGGGAGACACCAGCACAAGCCACTCTCATGGCATGTTCTCGCACCTGGACCCTAGGTGTAAGCCAAGAGGGGTTCCAGCCTCTGACGCTGCCTCTTGACCTGTTTCAAATTCTGAACACTTCGAGGGTGTTTGGTCCATGGAATGGGGTGGCTAGGCCTTGGGCAGCAGAGTCAGGGAGATCTTTTAGGAAATCCCCTCTTTTAATGGGGACAGTAATAATTCCATAGAAGCTGGCCTCACATTCCAGGGGAACTTAGCTTCTGGCACTGCTGAATCATGAGCCAAGGTGGTTTCAGCTGCTGTCGAAGCCAGATATGCCCCATTCAAGGAGAGAAGTAGCCAGGTTCTGCAAAGCTCCAGGATGTCGATATTGCTCTACTCTAGCGATGTGTGCAACAGCGGCATTTTAGACTAATCTATCAGAGCAGTCCCTGTTCCCATTGTCAGGGCGCCGTGCCAGCCAACATCTTCTGCACATGGAAATCCCACAGACAAGATGAAGTCACTGAGGGACACCTGCTAATAATGTTAGACTCCCCTCCCCTCCCCCCAGGCCAAATGCCAAAGGTCAATTTTCAAACTCGAGCCCTTAGAGTTAGGCGCCTACCTCCAGCATTAGAACTCTGAAAAAAAGAGCACTGGGCATCTTCAGGTAAGAGCATCTGGAAATAATGGCTGATCCTTGGCCAGTGGCGCTTTTAAGCAGATGGGAATGCTGAAGAGGAGCAGAGAGCGAGTGAGGGGCAAAGCAACAGAACCAAATATAAAATGTACGTAGACCATGACAGGTACAGACCTCTTGCCTTTGTAATGAGAGAACCATTCTAAGCCCTTATTCAGTCAGAGCCAGGCTTATTCAGTCAGGGTACGTCTACACTAGCCCCCTAGTTCGAACTAGGGAGGCTAATGAGGGTGACCGAAATTGCAAATGAAGTGCGGGATTTAAATATCCCGTGCTTCATTAGCATGTTCCCGGGCGGTCGCCATTTTGGAAACTGACTAGCCCGGAATAACTGGCCGCATCTACACGCGGCAGTGAAATGGGAGTTCGAAGTAAACCCCTTAACTCGAATTAGCTGTTAAACCTCTTTCCACAAGGAGTAACAGCTAATTCGAGTTAGCGGTTTACTTCGAACTCCTGTCTCACTGCCGCGTGTAGACGCGGTCAATTATTCCGGGCTAGTCAGTTTCCAAAATGGTGACCGCCCAAGAACATGTTAATGAAGTACGGGATATTTAAATCCCACGGTTCATTTGCAAATTTGGTCGCTCTCATTAGCCTCCCTAGTTCGAACTAAGGGGCTGGTGTAGACATACCCTCATAACCACACCAGCAGTCACATCTGCTCATGTGATCTATGCCATCAAGTGCCAGCAATGCCTCTTGGCCATGGATATTGGCCAAACTGGACAGTCTCTGTGACAAAAGACCCAAATCAGACATCAAGAAAAGCAACATACAAAAACCAGTAGGGGTGCGTTTACACTGCACTGTGATTGCGCGATAACGAGCGTGATTTCGAAATAACAATGCGAGCTTCTACATAACCATTCCAGCCACTTGCCTGGCTGTATTTGAACTGCACTCAGGCTATGGATCCCAGCATGCAATGCTCCACTAGGCCTGGCTGCCTGGTTCAAGACACAGGCTGAGCTAGGCAGTGCCCATGAGCGGTACCTCCATGTTAAAGATTAAGGAGGCAGCATTGCAGTACTGCTTCTAGAAATACCTGGTCCACTGCTGGCCTAGAGCTTCTAGAAATACCTTGTCCATTGCTTCATAAGACCGGCCATACTGGGTCCAGTCAAAGATCCATCTAGCCCAATGTCCTGTCTTCCAGCAGTGGCCAATGCCAGGTGCCCCAGAAGGAGTGAACAGAACAGGGAATCATCACGTGATCCCTCCCCTGTCATCCATTTCCAGTCTCTGACAGAGGCTAGGGACACCATTCCTACCCATCCTGGCTAATAAGTATTGATGGACATAATCTCCATAAATTTATCTACTTCTTTTTTGAACCCTGTTAAAGTCCTGGACTGCTCAACATCCTCTGGCAAGGAGTTCCACAGGTTGTGTGCTGTTTGAAGAAAACCTTCCATTTGTTTGTTTTAAACCTGCTACCTATTAATTTCATTTGGTGACCCCTAGTTCTTGTGTTATAGGAACAAGTAAATAACTTTTCCTTATTCACTTCCTCCACACCGGTCATGATTTTATAGACCAAGAAAGCACTAAAGCACGTGCTTAGGGGCTGGCCTGAATTGGGGCCTTTATAGCTGTGCTAAGTGGGTGGCACATTTTCTGTGACCATCGGGCAATTTCCTGGCATTTGCATGTTCATGCAGGTTGAGTTCCTGTGGCCAGTATCCACTGAGTCCCTGGAACCTTTCCTGAAATGACGGGTGCCGTGTGGTCCCGCTGCTCCTTTCAGTTCCCTCCTGTAACTCCTCTGAGCCTCACCCCACCTCTGGTGTCGCCTTTGCTATTCCACCCACTCAGCTGACGCCCGAGTTCCATGGCCCCTCCCTGATCTGAGAGGGCAGGCCTCTCCTTCTGATTGGCTTATGCCCACCTTTCTGAGGAACCACATAGGCCAAAGTGGCTGTTCATCGAGGCAGAAGGAAGATAGTGGGAAAAGCTGAGGAGGGAGGGTCGTTCTGTGCAGCTGGGGGTCTTTTTGGAGAGTCCATTTACCAATCCAGGCTGCAATGGTGTCCAGCAATTGCACCAATTCCTTCTCAGAAGGATTCATGCCTTTCACTTGCGCTGCACTATGCTTTAGACATTTAGAAAAAAACCAGCAAGCAAATGGTCTGGTAGCACTTTATAGATTAACAAAACATATAGATGGCATCATGAGTTTTCATGGGCACAGCCCACTTCTTCAGATGACTGGAGTTATAATTAGAGGATAAGGAAACTCAAAATAAATAGGAGACAGGAAGGGGGCAGGGGGAGAGAAAGCTGTTCGTTGCCACCCCCCTACCTCTATGCATAAAGTATCAGGAGAAAGGGTGCTAAACCTGAGTAGATAAATTTAAGAACAGTCAGTGGATGGATAAGGCAGGAAGGATACCATTCAGAAATTTAGAGGCACAATTGCTGTTCCTTGCCAAACAAAATCCCAGGACCCCGTGTATTTCAGACCAGTGTTGAAATAAATGTGTGGCATGGAGCAGGCATGGTGGGTAGGCAGACTGCAGACCAAATCTGCACCGCCAGGCGCGTTTGAACAGATCCCAAAGTATTTTTATGTACTGGCGACGAGCATGATTGTTGTTATTGTTTATTCTTCTCTCTGGACTCTGGGGCTTGATTCGACCTTGAGCCAGACATTTGGACCTGGATCAAAACCAATTGACTTTCCTCCCACCCCTGCTTATGTTGTTGCCGTCAGAGGCAATTGCTTCATAAACGATTTGTGAAAGGAAAGAAAGGCCTCTTCCCAGCTGCCATGCTGGGGTCGAAGGCCGCTCCAGTGATGCATTCCTTGGATGTTTCACAGTATGTTCAGGGTAAATAAATACCACATATCGGCCGCCAACACACGTGCCATTTTCAAGAGCGCAATGTGTCTATTTGTGGAGCTCTTCAGAGTTCTTGCCGGCATTATATATCCTGGAGTCCCTTGATCTATTTTAACTTTCTGACCTTACTTACATTCTCTGAGCACTCTGCAAATGAATGCTAATTGAATAGCCTTAGACAAGCAGCCGGCGGGTTGGCTGCGGTGACCTTACCGCTTACAAGTGATGAGGGCCGAGGAATATTAATTTTTAGCTTCTCATAAAGACATTGGAGAGACATCTTGTTCTGGGTGGTGCTGATGGGGCCTGTGTGCTGAATGGCATGCCGCGTTGTTTAATGTTTCCGGACCTCAGGCAGGTTGTTTTACAATGTTTCTTTGGGCTCCCAAGAGGGAACCTTGTAAAATCTCCAACCCAACTGGGCACAGAATATGCAATATGTTAATTATCGCGCTTGAAGAAAGGCTTATTTGTAGTGTGAACATCAGGCTGTACTGTTGAGTTTATTTTGCCACCCGTCTGGGTCAGAGGAGGTCTGGCTGGGGAAGAAAAGGAGGCGCTGTGGTACTCCGGCTCTGCCCGTTGACTTGGGAGCTGTGGGTTCGATTCCTGAGTTTGCCTCAGATGTCTTGGGGAAGTCCATTCCTGTTTCTACGCCTTACTTCCTTCGGTGTGCAATGAATGTGACTATTATCCCTTGCTACAGTGACTTCAGTCATAAGTGGGGAATATTTTAGGGGGGGTCAGGGGCTGCTGACCCACAGAAAAATCAGTTGGGGGGCTGCACGCAGAATGAGAAGAAAAAAAACAAACCCTCACTGATGTGGCCTCCAATTGAGGAGAAAGACACTTAGAATCCTAGAATCCCAGGGCTGGAAGAGACCTCAGGAGTCATCAAGTCCAGCCCCCTGCCCAAGGCAGGACCAATCCCAACTAAATCAGCCCAGCCAGGGCTTGGTCAAGCCGAGACTTAAATACCTCTAGGGATGGAGATTCCACCCCCTCCCCAGGGAACCCCTCCCAGCGCTTCCCCACCCGCCTAGGGAAAGAGTTTTTCCTAATATCCAATCTGGACCTCCCCCACTGCGACTTGAGCCCATTGCTCCTTGTTCTGCCACCTGCCCCCACTGAGAACAGCCTCTCTCCATCCTCTTTGGACACCCCCCCCCCCACGCTTCTCAAGTCCCCCCTCACGCTTCTCTTCTGCAGACTAAACAAACCCAAATCCCTCAGCCTCTCCTCATAGGCCATGCGCTCCAGCCCTCGAATCATTTTGGTCGCCCTCCACTGGACCCTCTTCAATGCATCCACGTCCTTTCTGTAGTGGGGGGCCCAGAACTGCACACAATACTCCAGATGCGGCCTCACCAGAGCCAAATGAAGGGGAATAATGACATCTCTGGATCTGCTGGCAATGATCCTCCTAATGCCCCCTAATATGCCATCAGCCTTCTTGGCTACAAGGGCGCACTGTTGATTCATATTCAGCTTCTCATCCACTGTAACCCCCAGGTCCTTTTCTGCAGAACTGCTACTTCGCCAGTCAGTCCCCAGCTTGTAACAATGCTTGGGGACTTCCCACATTCCCCTGGCACACCAGAGCCCCGGGGGGTCCAGCCTACTAAATGTTGTGTGCTCCAGCCCACAGTGGGGCTGGAATACCAGTGCAGACTCCCCAATCCTGGGGGGGGGGGGAAATCTCTGAGCCTCAGGGGTCAGATCCAGGCAAGCTGGGACCCCTGGGCCTTAGGTTCCGCACTGGTGGCTCTCTGGGGAAGGAGCCGTCTCGTACTCCGTGTTCTGTGCCTGGCACAAAGGAATCCCAATCTAGCTTAAGGCCTGTAGGCACTATTGTAACACAGGTAATAAACTGGTAATAAGAGATTTTTTTAAAATGATTGAAACTAATATTTAAAAATGTACATAGGGCAAAGGTTGATAAAAAGACTTTCTGTCCAGTTTGAATTATCTACAAAAACAGTTTTGCTTATGAGCTGTATATAATCAGCAATAACTGAGATTTAGGCCTTGTCTTCACTCCGTGGAAGATCGACATTGCCACAATCAATCTTCTGGAGTTTGATTTAGCGAGTCTAGTTAAGCCCCTCTAAATCAAACTCAGAAGGCGCCCCTCGCCCCCATTGGCAGCTACTCTCGTGAGGAGTAAGGGAAGCCAACAAGCGTGTTTGCTCCCATTTGCCTCCTGCTGTGTATACGGCACCAAGCTCGGCTTCAGATAAACTTACTCCAGGAGTTGCATACCTGAAGCCAAGCTGACCTGGCCTAAGATGTGAAAGTTTAACAACACAGATTGGATATTAGCAATCAAGTATTCAGGGACATCGCTCCTGGAAAACAACGTACCTCCTGATCACATATATCCTTTAGGCAGAGATCCCCCAGAGTCTGCTCTCTAACTTGCTTCTGTGACATCCCTTCTTGCAGCTCACCTCATGTGCGGGACATTGTGCCTAGAGACGGACGGACCTGCTGACAGGTCGGTACTGTATCACCCTTTCTAGATAGCACATTCTTTTACTGTTCACCGCTACGGCATTCTGTGCCATTGGAGCCGTACGAAAATCAGTCTCCGTTCATCTCGTTAAGGTGACATAAAGTGGCTGGCATGGATTCCACAGATGCTCAGTTCCAGGTTGTCAGACCTGCCGTATGTCACTTATATTGAATGTGGTGGCTCCGGCCAGCCGCACTGTTCAGGGTTGTTCTCTGGATGCAGCGGGGTGGGGAGGTGGAGGGATAGGCTGGTCTCACAATTATTCGTGACCCCCCTTTATTTTTTGAAAGTTGGTGTTTGCAGCCTTTGCAGTAGCTCCAGCATTGTGTGACACTTTTTTTGACTCCAGCGTTATGTGACACTTTTGTGACTGTTCCTCCAGCCTGGCTCTTCCAAACTGCATCTGGCTGGCTACATTCCAAGCCTCCTTTGTCTTGTCTAGTTAGTCTGCCTGTTCTCAAGGGCAGGGGCTGACTCTGAATGAGTGTCAGGCAGTGCCTAACAAACTGGGATTTGATCTCACCACTGACTATCCTCTTTAGGGTAAGTGGGGCAGGGTGAGGGGGAGTGCACCCCACCCAGGGGCACAAAGAGTAAGGGGCAGGGATCCATGTCAGCTGTGCGCTTGGGCGGCCACTCAGGAGAGATTCCAACACCACCGAGGTGACTAGCAGAGCGTGCACAATTAGGTTTTTAGTTCCTCCTGGTGGTGCACATTCACCCATGCCTTGGTGCACGTCAAATTATTCCGCACATGGATGGGAAAACTCCATTCATGGGTGGAAATGATTAGAGGGAAGATTGGTGAGGAGGCATCTTAGTGGTCAGTTTGTCCCCTGGCTGTTGTGTTGTGCGTGCCAGGCATGGTTGGTTATTAGATCTGGCTGGACAGGAGGGATGTGGATGGTACAAGGAAGGCTCAGGAGGGGAGAGTCAGAGTTTCCTTCCGCTGAGAAAGGAAAGGCCAGGAGAGGCGCTGGCCCAGGTGGGGAGAGGGGCCAGTGGCCCTGCAGGGTCTGAGTTCCAATCAGGGAGAGCCCCCGGGCACTAATGGCTCAAGCGCAGATCAGCAGAGGTTGTGCACATTGAGTTTGGCCTGTTTCCGGGGATACTGATACCCCAGAAGGGGTGACCAGGGCCAGAGTAGCCATGCAGATGGCGCTAGCCAGGGGGACCCTGCAATTCCATGCGCATTGAGGAAGGGCACACAGCCAGGCTGTGACACCCCTGGGGAGCTGCATGTCTGCAGAGGGCTACTAATCCCAGCTGCATGGATCGCTTGTTTGCGACCCCCGGTGCAACGCAGCCCAGCCCAGCCCAGCCCCTCGGCCTGGCAGGAGAGGCCACGGTGAGGGGAGACACTTCTACCCAGAGTCTA
Organism: Pelodiscus sinensis; assembly: GCF_049634645.1. NCBI lineage: Eukaryota > Metazoa > Chordata > Testudines > Trionychidae > Pelodiscus > Pelodiscus sinensis. The sequence continues at coordinate 52,532,261 of NC_134720.1, forward strand.
GCATCATCTCCTGATGTCACTCGCACGGGTGCCTCTGTCTTGGCGAGCGCTCCGCGCAAGAGGCCGTGCATCCGAAGCCCGTGAAGCCGAGTGGCTGAAGACCACAGGCAGCTTTCCACCCAGTTTTCAGGGGTGTCTGGTCTCCCAGCCGGCCAGCGAAGAAGAGCCAGAGCAATGCGGCCACGGGCCGCGACTGATTTTTTTGCGCCAAGTCAAATTGGTCTTGGTGCATGTGCTAATGGACTTTGCAAACACGCGTCATGATTCCGTGGCGCCTGGTGCGATCCCAGAGTGGCACAATTTATCTCTGGCGTCGGGTCGGAGGGGCGGGGGGGAGAACCGCAGAGAAAGTGTAAAGTAATGCACACTGGACAAAATATACCAACGATACGTACAGTATGATGGGGGCTAATTTGGCTACGACAAATCAGGAAAGAGATCTTGGAGTTATCGTGGATAGTTCTCTGAAAACGTCCACACAGTGTGCAGCAGTGGTCCACAAGGCAAATAGGATGTTAGGAATTATTAAGAAAGGGATAGAAAATAAGACCCAGAATACCTTACTGCCTCTGTATAAATCCATGGTACGCCCACATCTTGAGTACTGTGTACAGATGTGGTCTCCTCACCTCAAAAAAGATATTTTGGCCTTGGAAAGGGTTCAGAAAAGGGCAACTAAAATGATTAGGGGTTTGGAACGGGTCCCATACGAGGAGAGGTTAAAGCGACTGGGACTTTTCAGTTTAGAAAAGAGGAGACTGAGGGGGGATATGATAGAGGTCTATAAAATCATTGGTGGTGTGGAGAGGGTGGATAAAGAAAAGTTAGTTATTAGTTCCCATAATAGAAGAACTAGAGGACACCAAATGAAATGAATGGGTAGCAGGTTTAAAACTAATAAAAGAAAGTTCTTCTTCACACAGCGCACAGTCAATCTGTGGAACTCCTTGCCAGAGGAGGCTGTGAAGGCTAGGACTATAACAGAGTTTAAAGAGAAGCTAGATAATTTCATGGAGGTTAGGTCCATAAAAGGCTATTAGCCAGGGGGTAGGAACGGTGTCCCTGGCCTCTGTTTGTCAGAGGCTGGAGATGGCACGAGACAAATTGCTTGACTGTTGTCTTCGGTCCACCCTCTCTGGGGCACCTGGTGCTGGCCACTGTCGGCAGACAGGCTACTGGGCTAGATGGACCTTTGGTCTGACCCAGTACGGCCGTTCTTATGTTCTTATGTAAAGTCACCGCGGTCACGTGATGATTATGACATGCCAGGTACAGTCCAGGAAGGAGGAAGAAATGGGCTAGGATCCTGGCTCCACTGACGTCGGTGGGAGTGCTGACCTCCAAGGGGCCAGATTGCCAGTTTTTCACCAGTGCGCCCTGCCCCAGTGACGTGCCAGGCCAGACACGGGAAGCCGACGGTGAAGAGGCTCCAGTCCCTGAGAGAAGCAGGGATCTTTTAAAACAAAAGTGGGGAACCTATGGCCTGGGAGCCGGATCTGACCCCCGGCTTGCCTGGATCCAGCCCCTATGGCTCAGGACTCCCCCCAGCATTGGGGAGCCCACTCTCCAGCCCTGTGCCCCCTCCTGCCCAGACCCTGCACCCCACTCTGCTTCTGCACCCTACCACCTTCTCAGACCCCCCCAACCCACTCCTGCACCCTCCCTCTTGCCCAGGACCCACACCCCAAACCTGCTTCCCAGCAGCCCCCTCCCACACATGGAACCCCTCATTTTTGGCCCCACTCCAGAGCTTAGGGGGGCCCACACAATCTAGTAGCCTGCCCTCCAGGCTCTGGTTTGCGAGGGGAATGCTGGGTGGTTTTTTTTTTTTTTTGCTTCTCACTTTTGTGCAGCCCCCCACTGATTTTTCTGTGGGTCTGCAGCCCCCGACCCACTTAAAAGGTTCCCCATCTCTGTTTTAAAATCTCTCTGGTGAGTTAGAGGCACGGAGGGAGGGAAGGGGAGGAAAAGAAGGAAAGAGAGGAGGCCTGGACAGAATGGGAGAAGAGGGGGCATTGGTGAGCCAGGGGTGTCTATTGAGAGTGGACACTGGGGATATTTCCTGCTGTAGATCAGAAGAGCTGTTTGGGCTGAAGGGAGACACTGCAGGAGGTGGCAGAAATATGTGAAGCCTTGTGTACGGATCACAGGGCAGGGGAGAACTAGTCCTCAGGCTCGGTCCCTGTTTATTGGCGGTCCCTGGCCAGGGGCTTTCTCCGAAACCCTCACTAAGCTGCGAGGCTCAGTTCTCAGCGGGCTGAGTGGAAGTTGCAGCCATGTGACGAAGCCGTCAGTGATGCGGGGGCGCAGAGAGGTGTGAGAAAATAAGGCGACTTCTTCCCCTGGTGTTTTTCCGTCTATGAAACTGCTGGAAATCATTATTGCCCTGCAATTTAGGGTTTTTTTTTTTTATTCCTCCAACTAGTACTGGATGTTCTTCCCATATTGATTTATTTGTGGATTACACAATGTTCTAGGCAAAACATCAGTACGTGCCACAAAAAATGTAACGCGGGAATTCAGCTACAGAAAAACCACAGTGACCGTCTATCCTGCTAAATAACGACTCCAGCGAAAGAGGGACAGCTGTGTGGTCTAGTGGTTAGTGCAGGAGAATGGCAGTCAAGATTCTACGGGGGTATTCTCAGTTCTTCTCCTGCTTGCTGGGTGAGCTTGGGCATGGCTGCTTACTGCTCTGTGCCTCAGTTTACCCTCTGCGGGCTGGACATGGCATCTGGCTAGCTGACTGACTTATTGTGGAGCATAATTCATTTGTGTTGAAATACTTCGCAACCTGGAGCTCCTAGGTGCTAAATAAAGGAAAGTAGGAAACATCTTTTGAAGACAACTGTTTTGTGATCCTGCCAGGAAAAAAAAAAAAAGATTTCCCTGTGAGCAAAGCACTATTGATTGAGAGCTGGGCCACTCCGGTTTGCTAGTCTTGCAGACCCCACCTCCCCCACCACGCACTGTGTGAGAGAGTTTTAAAAGAAAGAAAGAAAGAAAGAAAGAAAGAAAGAAAGAAAGAAAGAAAGAAAGAAAGAAAGAAAGAAAGAAAGAAAGAAAGAATTTCACAGTCAGCAGCCTATGTGGGATTTAACATCCTCATGATATTGTGGACAAAACCACTATAAAAGTCTACCTGTGCACCAGCTCCAGAAAGTGAACTTGATGGTGAACAGGGACTGAATCAGACTGAATCAGCTTTTCTGGCCAAACTGAGTGAAATGCCTCAAGGAAACAAATTGCATAAGAAGTGGGTCAAGGACAATTATTATGAAACTTTTGAGCTGTAAACAATCAAATCTGTTATAGGTCGGGACAAAAGGGGTTCCATTCCTTGGTCTGCCAAAGGTTCCCTGTAGGTTCCTGGGCAAGACATGTGGGACTTTGTGAAGTCCCAGAATCAGGCCCTACTGGGGTTCCTAAAGTACCCTTGTTACTTTTTGCCCAAAAGAATAGGTCCCCTCTTGGCGTTGTGAATCCCTGCGATTTTCTAGTGCAGACTGCATCATCTCTGAGAATCTACTGATGCCTCAGTTTCCCCTCTGAACAATGGGATAATGGCCCTGCCCTGCCTCTCACGGGTGTTTGGGAAAGGAGTACAACAAAGATTGTGAGGTGCTCCAATGCTATGGTTATGGGAACCAGATAGGCATCTTAGAGAAAAAAGGAAAAATGGAATGTCAACCTGTGGAACTCCTTGCCAGAGGATGTTGTGAAGACCAGGACTTTGACAGGGTTCAGAAAAAAAACTAGTTCAGTTCATGGAGGTTAGGTCCATCAATACTCGTTAGCCAAGACAGGCAGGGATGGTGTCTCTAGCCTGTGTGTGTCAGAAGCTGGGAATGGGTGACAGGAGAGGGATCACTGGATGATTCCCTGTTCTGTTCACTCCTTCTGGCATTGGCCCTGTGGGCAGACAGGACACTGGGCTAGATGGAGCTTTGGTCTGACCCAGTGTGGCTGTTCTGATGTTCTTGATTCCAGGCAGGTGGAAAGTCCCCTTGCCAAGTTCTCGTGGTGGAGTGAGGAACCCAAACCTCTATCTTGAGGGTTTCCCATTAGCAGGGAGAAGTGCTTTTGCCCCAGGGAGCTAGCTGTTCAAAGAGCGCAGGGTCAGGTTGCTCCATAGGGCTGAAAATCTGGCCACTTGCTTCAGTGCCTCCATGGCGGCTGAGGTCTTTCGAAAACACCTGATCCTTTGTGTCTTATCCTGCCACCTCAACGGAGTTGGCCCTTTGAAACTGCCCCCCAACCCATTCACTTGCAAATGGTGTCCCGGGTTAGGACTGGAACAAATCCAGATTCCCTCCACCACCTTCCCTCTGCTCCCGCCCCACCCACATCGGCGCTGGGGAGAGGAAAGGAGTTCCCAGGGTGGGAACGGAGCCCTCCTCTCCGGCCAGCAGTTTGTCCTGGCTCGGACAATGTGGTGCACAGTTTTCGGCACACTGTGTTCTGGCTTCCCCGGGCCAGGAAACCTGGAGAAGGTGCTTTGTGTTGGCAGCCAATTTGGGAATGTTTGTGGAGCACAAGGAAGGACAAAGAACCTTGATCCGCCCTGGAGAGAGAAGAGAGCAGAGGTGACAGGGGCCTGCGTAGGCAGGGGCTACGGGATTTTGGGGCCTGAAACCTCTAGTGGATGTGTCTGGGGCTCTCTGCATCTTTGGGGCTTAAAAACCAGACCCCGATGTTCTCAGGAGTCTTATTGAGCTTGGCATGTCACACGATTGGCCGGGCTGGCAAAGACAAGTACTATACAAACCCCTGGGAGAACACCATCCCTTGTCTGTCCTACATCTGCTCAGGGCGCCTGCTGATGTCGTCAGTCCATTGACGGCTCTGCAGGCGGGGGCGCCGATCGAGCGATCCGCCTGGGGCGCCAGCTGCCGCAGCCGGCCTCGGGCCACTCCTGTCTGCACTTAGCTTCATGCAGCTTGACCCTCAGCCCTAGTCTACACTACGGCTTTATTTCTCAATAGCCCCCCGCCCTTAGGTCGAATGTATAAGCAGTGCGGCCACACTCCTGGGCCTGTTATTTCGAAGTAACGGGTGGCTGAATTCGAAATCTGGACTCCTGCTTTTCCTCAACAGTCACACCAATTCCGAAATAGCTATTTCGAAATAGCAGGAGCGTGGCCGCCCCAGTGCCGCTATTTCGAAATGACGACTCGCCAGAGTCATTCGAACGAATGATTTCCTGGGGCTTTCTAGGGCTCCGTGTCCGAGGTAGTGCGTCCACTTTCACGGAGCCTGCCTCAGATGAATTTCGAGGCTTCCTTGTAGTGTGAACACGCCCGTTTGAATGTATTGTTGTTGTCAAGTCGACTTTGCTAATTTTGAAACTGTCTCCTAGTCTAGACATGGCCTCCGTGTGCTATGGACACTTTCTGCCGCTAGAGTTGCCAGATGGTTTAACAAAAAATACCAAACACCCCCCGATTTTCCCCCCCCTCAAAAAAAAAAAAAACCACAGGGGGAAAAAATTCTGTTGAGCAAAAATAAAAAAAGGCAGGGAGACCACTGTACCTTTAAATGGCCCCTTGCCAATTGTGGCAGGGGAAAAATTGTCCCCACTGGGCTTTCGTCCAAGGGAAGCAGGAAATACCGGACATTTCACCATGTCCGGTATTTTCACCAGATGAGGGACCTGAATAACGGTTAGTCTGGGCAAAAACCAGACTCCTGGCAACCCTATCTGCTGCTCGGGCATTGGCACCCACTTCCAGGACCCTTGGAACGGCTGGCGAGGAGTAAGCGAGCCTCGGGCCTGCAACAGGGAGACCAGGCGCATTGGCTTCTGGGAGACGAGGTCCTAGATTCTCAAGCTCGGTTCTGGCCAAGGGGGCCCCTTCAGGGCACGTAGAACAGCCACAGTGGGCCCTAGCTGGCCATCTGGCCCGGGTGTAAGGTGCACGGAAACGTGTGTGCTACAGGGCAACGCAAGCCCGCTGACCACTGCTGCTGGATTGAATGCTTCTGACGTCACAACCGGCAGGAAATCCTTCCCCATCTCTGTCCCCTCCTCCTGTTCCCCCCTCCTCTGTGCTCCCCACGGCCTTGGCCTGCCTTCTGGGGCTGCTGGGCGTAATGTCAAAAGCTCCTACTTGAGAGATTGTGCTACTTCCTGCTATTTTCGGGGCACTGAGCATGCCCAGCAGATCTCTTGCAGCCATTGCCCTTCTCTTTGCCCACACTAGTTGTAAGTTTTGGCTTAGTCCATGTTAAAACCATTTAAGAAGTAGGAAAAGTGGCTCATCAGAGAAGGTGGCTTAAAATTGACTTGGCAAGGGGGTGCAGCAGATGCAGGCAGGGTTAGGATCAGTTCTGGGGCAAACTCACTCTGGTGCGGGCAGGAGCGCTTGGTAAACTTGTCAACACAGAGGGCGAAGCAGTACTTCGACATTACACCCCGGTGCGAGCCCACGGTACTGGAGATGGCCTCAGGGATGTGGCAGCTGAGCCCTCCAGGAATCGGGCACGCCTCCTCTTGCCTTCCGCCCGCCTAGGTAGGCTGCACCTCCCTGCTCCCATGGCCTTCCCTTGCTCACTGAACTGCTATTTGCTCCTGTCCTCCAGGGCGTGGTGACCCATTTGGCCTGATCTGTAGCAGACCAGGGCGACTACTCCTGCTGAGGAGTGAGCAAGATCCGCGCCCTCGGCTAACTCTGAACTGCAACGAGCCGGCGGGGCACTCATCCTCTCCTCTTCCGTGATAGAGCCAGTGGTCATGTACCCCCAGAAGCGGAGACTGTTTAGTCTCACCTACCTGCACCGCGTGGCCACTGCCACGGACCTTATCTAAAAGAGGCACGGAGCCAGCCGTTACCTCTTCAGATTGCTTGGGATAGCCACGCCGTCCTCCCAAAGCTTTGGCCCAGTGGCAGTAACAACCTCAGACAAAAGCTATGTCCCTTGAGAGTCCGCCCGACATCTGACAGAGCCCTTAGCAGTCAGGGGAGGGTTTTGGGGGGGTCCATCAGCCTTTTGTGGAGCGCAGACGGGATCAGCCCTGTTCACCAGGTCTCACTCGTGAGTCTCAACGTGCGTCCCGTGGCCTGGGGCTCTGTCAGAGTCAGATAAATGGTTCCCCCTTTTGCAAATGTGGAAGTGGGTCGGCTAACTTCATAATGGGGCAGTGCCAGGGACAGATTGGCCTCTGTAGAGCAGTGGTGGCAACCTGCATGCGGCCCATTGGGATTCTTCTCTATGGCCACATCTATACTGCCACACTATTGCAAGATCCCGGAGTATCCCAAAATAGCTCTCCCGCATCTTCACAGCAAGCCCGTGACTTCGGACTCGCTATTCTAACGTTCCTGTAACCCTCATTCCACGAGGAGTACGGGACGTTTCGGAAAAGCGCTTTATTTTGAAATTTGGTGCCAAGCCCCCGAAATAAGCTATTTCAAAATAGCATCAAAATAAGTCTCTCAAGTCGCGTCGCTTATTTTGAGTTACGGTGCAGTGTAGACGCACCCTATGTGGCCCAGGAGACATTGTGTTGACTGTTGCCCACGCACAATGCTCCAGGCATAGGGTAGTTTTGCTAACTTCATTCTCCCGTACGTAACGTGAAAGTCGCTGTCAGAACTGCTTCCAAAAGGCATTGCATTCTTAACGCGTCATTATCCCCTTCCCCTCTGCCACCAATGAATCAAAAAGGAAAAGGAATTGGGAATTCCTCTTTTCTTCTCCTGAGTTGTCAGATTCTGCGGGTTTTCGTTCACCAAGCTTTTTTCCCGGCTGGTATTACAAAAGTGACACGCAGGTAAAGCAAGGGTTCAGAAAGGGAGGGGAGTGTTGATTACACGCAACATCCAGTCACAACGCTGCCACAGTTCAATGGGCAACCCCTGGAAATTCTAGGGACACACGCGCAGTGAGCAAAATTACCCTGTCCCGGGAGATTGTTATGGTTACGATAATCTTGTGGCTACTGAGATGAAGGAGGGCCCCGTGTCCGGCCCACTCACTAGCCTTAAGAACATAAGAACATAGAAATGGCCCTACTGGGTCAGACCAAAGGTCCATCTATCCCAGTACCCTGTCTGCCCACAGTAGCCAATACCAGATGCTCCAGAGGCAGTGAACCGAACAGGGAATGATCAAGTGATCTCTCTCCTGCCATCCATCTCCATCCTCTAACAAACAGAGGCTGGGGACACCATTCCTTACCCATCCTGGCTAATAGCCATTAATGGACTTAACCTCCATGAATGTATCTAGTTCTCTTTTAAACCCTGTTATAGTCCTAGCCTTCATAACCTCCTCAGGCAAGGAGTTCCACAGGTTGACTGTGTGAAGAAAAGCTTCCTTTATTTGTTTTAAACCTTGGTGGCCCCTCACTGCTGTAGAGTTAGCATCTTCTGATCCTGTGGTCTCATGAGTTCACCCTTCCTGCCCTCCCTGGGTGCATCTACACAGCAGGGCTTAACTCAATTAACTGCGTCAATTGCGTCGCTTCTTTCAAAATAGCTTATTTTGAAATTGGAAGCGTCTATCCAGCACTTATTTCGAAATAGAACACTCTTCCTCTAACTTCTCTTATTCCTCATACAGTGAGGGTTACAGGAGTCAGAGTAAGAAGCCCTCCAACGTGACAACATTTTGACGTTTCAAAATAACTGCCTGTCATGTAGATGCAGACTAAGTTATTTTGAAATAATGTTGCTGTGTAGACGTGCCCCCTGTGTTCACCCCAGATTTACGTCAAATAATTCCTCTTTCCCAAGCAAGCAAGCAAGCACGAAGTTCCTGCTAACACAGCATCTGGGCACTGGGACGAGATGTCAGCCTCCTTGTGAGGATGAGGGTTATTATGGAAGACAGATGGCCTGCTGGTACAAATTTCTCTTTGCAACTCACAGACCAGCAGATAAATCCATTTGCTTCCTCCCAAACTATGTAACAACCCCCTGCCTAGTGCTTGGTGAGTTGTGTGTTTTCATGTGCTCATTCCCCCGGGCGCATTTTGAAATTGTTCTAATTTTTCAAAGCGGGGGGGAAAAATGAAAAAATTCTCTTGCAAATGGCATTGATTTGAGTGCAAAGTCATGGCAGCTGTTCTTGTCTTTGAGGAGAATGAAAGAGGAATTCCTGATTCCTTTTCGTTTCATGGGCGGTGGTGGGGGAGGAGTTTGACGCATTAAGAATGCAATGCCTTTTGGAAGCAGTTCTGACAGCCGCTTGCATGTGACGTGCGTGAGAATGAACAGTAATAGTAATAAAGCTCAGAACACAGTCTGTCTTTTATATTCACATTTGGGACTGTTGCAATAGTGATAACTGAGCATCGGTGCAGGGAAATCGATTTCAACACAGTGGGTGTGGTTAAAAACCTGAGCTTGTCAGTTTCAGGTCCTTTTTAAAGGCAGACTCTGCAAAATAGAATCTTAAAACCCTAGGGCGGGAAGAGATCTTAGGAGTCATCGAGTCCAGCCCCCTGCCCAAAGCAGGACCAACCCCAACTAACACATATACAGAATATATAACACAGCTATTCAAATAGCCACAATAATCTTAAAAAATACCCTCCTGAACTCTGTTCCGTTAAATATGAACATTTCAGGCTTAACCAACCACTTTTCTCTGCCTCTCTCTCCACAACAAACAAGCGCTCCAGCCTGGAGCCGGAAATTGCTCATCAAGAGAAGAGACCAGGTAAGAATAAGGTCGATGGCTTTTTTCTGAATAAAGCATTTGGTTCTAACGGGAACGTGTCATCTCCGGCACTATGCACAGGTAGAACGGCCATTCTGCTCCCTGGCACTCGTCAAACGGCTCTCGGGGCGTAGGTATTGGTTGGAGTAAGTGCATTTACCACACTGAGGCGGCTGCTGCTGGGAAAAGTGTCTTAAATAACTTAAAGACACAGGCTATTATGAGCATCAGCGTTATTGTTTTTTGAAGGGTCTTAGCCCTTGGGGAACCGAAGATACTTAATTCTATGTTGTATTTATAGAGTGCCGATCTGTCCTGATACCGCAGAGGTTTGACAATCAACCAAATACAGATAAGCCTTTAGCTGTCTGTCTCCTTTTAGCCTAGCTGGCTACCCTTATGGCTAGCTCAGGGCTGGGCAAGATGCGGCCCTCCTAACACTTTGATTTGGCCCCCAGACTGCATCTGGCTGCTTTCTATTTATCTCCTGCTGCTCATGCCACCGAATTTCCAGGCGATGGCTGAGGCAGCAGGATCCTATTTAAATGGCTCCCGGCTCCCTGTCGCACCCAGCAGGGGCCAAAGCCCTGAGCCCTTTAAATAGCCATAGTAATCCTGGGTGGCCATCAGGCAATGTGGTATCGGCACGGCTAGGAGCCACCCACCCTTTGTCGTGTCTTTAATTCAAAGCCTCCAGCCCTAGACAATTCTGATGGGAGGCTAGTCCCCAGCCCCGCCCCTTCCACTCAGGCCCTGCCCCTTTTGGGGTGGAGCCAGCCCATGACCATGTACCAAAATCTATGAAGGAGCCCCCCTGTGAAAGTTATTGCTCACCCCCAGGCTAGATTGTGCCGTTTGTGTCCAGCCCAGGTGGGAGGTGGAGGGACTTCACACCATCCTTTGAGGAAGCAAAATGCAGGACTATGTAGCACTTTAAAGACTAACAAGATGGTTTATTAGATGATGAGCTTTCGTGGGCCAGACCCACTTCCTCAGATCAAATAGTGGAAGAAAATAGTCACAACCACATATACCAAAGGATACAATTAAAAAAAATGAACACGTATGAAAAGGACAAATCACATTTCAGAACAGAAGGGGGATGCGGGAGGGGGGGAGGAAGGAAGGTAAGTGTCTGTGAGTTAATGATATTAGAGGTGGGGAAAGGTAGATGTCTGTGAGCTAATGGTATTAGAGGTGATAATTGGGGAAGCTATCTTGGTAATGGGTAAGGTAGTTGGGGTCTTTGTTCAGTCCCCCCGGAGAGTGTCGAATTTTAGCATGAATGACAGTTCAGAGGATTCCCTTTCAAGTGCAGATGTAAAAGGTCTTTGTAGCAGAATGCAGGTAGTTAAGTCATTGAGACAGTGTCCTTTCTGGTTGAAATGGCAAGAAATTGTTTTTTCTTTGTGATCCTGTCTAATATCTGTTTTGTGGGCATTGATCCTTTGGCGAAGTGTCTGAGACGTTTGTCCAATGTACATAGCAGACGGACACTTTCAGCACATGATAGCATAAATTATATTTCTGGATGCGAAGGAATATGTGTTCTTGATCTTATAACTCACTCGGTTAGGTCCAATAATGGTATCAGCAGAATGAATACGTGGACAAAGCTGGCAACGGGGTTTGTTGCAAGGGAAGGTACCAGGGTTGGTATTAGTGTGGTATGTTCTGTGGTTGTTGGTAAGAATCATCTTGAGGTTAGGTGGTTGTCTATAGGGGTATGTCTACACTACAGCGCTAATTCGAACTAACTTAGTTCAAATTAGTTAATTCGAACTAAGCTAATTCGAACTAACGCATCCAGACTAAAAAACTAGTTCGAATTAGCGTTTTGTGGACCCTTTGTGGACATTAAGTGGACCCTGAACCGGGGTTAAGGATGGCCGGAAGCAGTGCCGGCAGGGCATCAGATGAGGACTTAGAGCGTGGAGCTGCTGCCGAGGGCTAGCCGAGGGCTGTGCTTAAAGGGACCCGACCCCCACCCCGGACAGACAGTTCTCAGGGTTCCCCGCTTGCAAAGCAGTCCTGGCTTGGAGTGCCCTGAGTGCTCACATTGGGCATATCACAGCACTCGGCCATCAGCCCGGCTGCACTTGCCGCAGGCTGCCATCTGGGCAGAGGGGGCAATTGGGGGGGCTGCAGGAGAGCTTCCACCCCCAGAAGCCCGCAGAGCCAGCCCAGTCCTCCCCATCGGGGGCGCGTACCCCATTCCTCCCTCACCTCCTTCCACTTACCCTTCCCTAGCCCCCCTTCCTGATGTATAAAATAAAGAAAACGTGTGGTCAAAAATAGAATCTCTCTTTATTGAACAAAACTCAGGGAGACTGGGAAAAGGAGGTGGGAGAGGGGAAGAGAGAGGGTGGGAGAGGGGAAGGCAACTAAAATGATCAGAGGTTTGGAACAGGTCCCATATGAAGAGAGGCTAAAGAGACTGGGACTTCTCAGCTTAGAAAAGAGGAGACTGAGGGGGGATAGGATAGAGGTCTATAAAAGCATGAGTAGGGTGGAGAGGGTGCATAAAGAAAAGTTCTTCATTAGTTCCCATAAAGAAGGACTAGAGGACACCAAAGGAAAGGAATGGGTAACAGGCTTCAAACTAGTAACAGAAAGTTGTTCTTCACAAAGCAAAGAGACAACCTGTGGAACTCCTTGCTGCAGGAGGCTGTGAAGGCTACAACTAGAACAGAGTTTAAAGAGAAGTGAGATAAAGTCATGGAGGTTGGGTCCATGGAGTGGTATTAGCCAGGGAGTAGGAGTGGTGTCCCTGCCCAAAGTTTGTGGAAGGCTGGAGAGGGATGGCACGAGACAAATGGCTTGGTCACTGTCTTCGGTCCATCCCCTCCAGGGTCCCTAGGGTTGGCCGCTGTTGGCAGACAGGGTACAGGGCTAGATGGACCTTTGGTCTGACCCAGTACGGCCATTGTAAGCTCAGGGCTCAAGGTCGGGGGTCTCAGTGGACCACCTTGATTTTCATGCAAACCTGCTCCTGGGTGGCCAGGCTGGCAGCTCTCCTGCCCTAGACAGCCACTGTCCTGTGCCTAGTGTGGAGGTCGTGGACAAGGTCCACGATGTTCGCACTAGACCAGGAGGGTGCCCGCCTCTTGCGGTCCCGGGCAAGCTCCCGGGAGCCGCCAGCCTGGTCCTGGGAAGAGGGGGAGGTCTGGGGGGCATCGGGTGGGTGGCTCGATCCGTGCCAGGTGCAGGGTCTGCTGGCTGGGTGCTGGCAGGCTTGCACCTGGCACGGGCACCGTAGCCAGCCCGTGCCCCTTTAAGGGCTCCGGGGCCAGGAGGGGGGCAATAGAGTTTCCCTGGTGTTGGCCAGAGTGGCCACCAGGGAAAGCTGGGGAGGGCTAGCCTCCCACTAGTTCGAATTAAGGGGCTACACACCCCTTAATTCAAACTAGTAAGTTCAAACTAGGCTTAGTCCTTGTAAAATGAGGTTTACCTAGTTCGAACTAAGCGCTCCGCTAGTTCGAATTAACTTTGTAGTGTAGACATGTCCTAGGAGACTATGGGTTCATTTTTTTTAATTGTAACCTTTGGTATATGTGGTTGTGACTATTTTCTTCCACTATTTGATCTGAGGAAGTGGGTCTGGCCCACGCAAGCTCATCACCTAATAAACCATCTTGTTAGTCTTTAAAGTGCTACATTGTCCTGCATTTTGCTTCAGCTACACCAGACTAACACGGCTACATTTCTATTACCATCCTTTGAGGAGAGATGGTTCCCTCAGGATCATAGAATCACAGAATACTAGGACTGGAAGGGACCTCGAGAGGTCATTGAGTCCAGTCCCCTGCCCCCCGGCAGGACCAACTACTGTCTAGACCGTCCCTGATAGACATGTATCTAACCTGCTCTTCAATATCTCCAGAGATGGGGATTCCACGACCTCCCTGGGCAATTTATCCCAGTGTTTAACCACCCTGACAGTTAGGAACTTTTTCCTAATGTCCAGCCTCAACCTCCCTTGCTGCAGTTTAAGCCCATGGCTTCTTGTTCTGTCCTCAGAGGCCAAGGGGAACAAGTTTTCTCCCTCTTCCTTATGACACCCTTTTAGATACCTGGAAACGGCTCTCCTGTCTCCCCTCAGTCTTCTCTTTTCCAAACTAAATAAACCCAATTCTTTCAGCCTTCCTTCATAGGTCATGTTCTCTAGACCTTTAATCATTCTTGTTGCTCTTCTCTGGACCCTCTCCAATTTCTCCACATCTTTCTTGAAATGCGGTGCCCAGAACTGGACACAATACTCCAACTGAGGCCTAATCAGCGCAAAGTAGAGGATGGACGATTCCTCCCGAGAGTGCTTGGCCCACATGGGAAGCGTGAATTCTGCACCATGCATGAGGATGGCGGAGATGACGCCCCATAATCCAACCCCACTGGTAGTCATGGGAACGGTCCAGTGGTTCAGGAAGCCGCTGAGGATGAGCGCTGTTGGAGAGGAGGGAGGGGTTCTGGCCAATGGGAGACGGGGAAAGTCGGGGCCCGTGGCCACGGTGAGGTCTGTTGTTTTGGACTGTCTGTGCAGTGAGACGCAGCTGCTCCGGGGGCCAGACATCCGGCAACGCCAGCGAACAAGAGAGTGAGCTGAAATTGCCAGCAATGCTGGTGTCTCTGCCATACTCCAGAGGCCGGCTCCCAGCCCTGCAACTCTGTCATAGAGCGGCTCCATATTGCTCAGTGCCCAGGCATAAATCCCAGAGCAGGAAACCATGGGCTGAGGGCCACAGGGATAACCCATCCCTAAGAAACCAGCCAGCCTGGGGGCAGTGTCAGTGAACTTCAGGCAGTTGCTAGGGTCACGGCCGGAGTTTTGCAGTGGCTGCTGCCGCCCTGTTCTTGCCAAGATGGCACCTGTGTCTCAGGGGCTCTGATTCGAACCCCACGACTCCTGATTACAGCCAGGAGTCAAGTAGCAGTTTGCACGGACGGGGCCTTTGGTTCGGCTTCATGAGCCTGCAGCCCTTTCACCCTGACGAGCACGAAGGGAAGGGGAGAGGAGTAAACCAAGCGCTGCCTGCATTGCTCTCACTCCTGGAGGCAGGGGAAAGTGCCCTGCTAGGGTAAGAAACTTACAGGGGGATGCATCCCCACCAGCCCTGCAACAGAGTGTATCAACTCCGCACTGGGCCTGAAGGGGTTAATCTGGCTCACCTAGTTGAGGAGGCCCCGCCCACACAGCCCGACTGGGCATGCTCCAGCTGGAGGCTAGCTATATAAAGGCCTGTGACGGTGCTCAGTCAGGGCTCATGGCCACCGGGGAGGAAGCGTAGCTGGACCAAGCGGCAGTGGCCAGGCCAGGAGGAACTGCAGGGGAAGCCCCTGGACCGGAGCGCAGAGATGGAGAGGACAGCCTGCAGGAGACGGGTAGGAAGTAGTCCAGGGCGGGGAATTGCTCCCTGGGATGCCCTGCCGAACTAGCAGTGGGGCACTCCATGGCCGACAGGGCCCTGGGCTGGGACCTGCTGGAGAGGGAGGGCCTGGGTGCCCCTAGACCCGCCTCACCTACCCTACATGGGGAGCTTTGCCTAGCGTGGTGACTTGGTGGCCACTAGGCCGTACTGTGTATTGACTCTGGGGCTCCTAGGCCATGCTACTCTGAATGCAGGGGAATTGTATATTGACTCTTGGGCTACTGGGCCATATTCTGTATTGGCTCTGTGGCCGCTAGGCCCTGCTACCCTGACTGCAAGGGGAATTGTATATTGACTCTTGGGCTACTGGGCCATATTCTGTATTGGCTCTGTGGCCGCTAGGCCATGCTACCCTGACTGCAAGGGGAATTGTATATTGACTCTTGGGCTACTGGGCCATATTCTGTGTTGGCTCTGTGGCCGCTAGGCCATGCTACTCTGAATACAGGGGAATTGTATATTGACTCTTGGGCTACTGGGCCATATTCTGTATTGGCTCTGTGGCCGCTAGGCCATGCTACCCTGACTGCAAGAGGAATTGTATATTGACTCTTGGGCTACTGGGCCATATTCTGTATTGGCTCTGTGGCCGCTAGGCCATGCTACTCTGAATGCAGGGGAATTGTATATTGACTCTTGGGCTACTGGGCCATATTCTGTATTGGCTCTGTGGCCGCTAGGCCATGCTACCCTGACTGCAAGGGGAATTGTTTATTGACTCTTGGGCTACTGGGCCATATTCTGTATTGGCTCTGTGGCCGCTAGGCCATGCTACTCTGAATACAGGGGAATTGTATATTGACTCTTGGGCTACTGGGCCATATTCTGTATTGGCTCTGTGGCCGCTAGGCCATGCTACCCTGACTGCAAGAGGAATTGTATATTGACTCTTGGGCTACTGGGCCATATTCTGTATTGGCTCTGTGGCCGCTAGGCCATGCTACCCTGACTGCAAGGGGAATTGTTTATTGACTCTTGGGCTACTGGGCCATATTCTGTATTGGCTCTGTGGCCGCTAGGCCATGCAACCCTGACTGCAAGGGGAATTGTTTATTGACTCTTGGGCTACTGGGCCATATTCTGTATTGGCTCTGTGGCCACTAGGCCATGCTACCCTGAATGCAATTGTATAGACCCTTCAGCTGCTAGGCTGTCCTACTCTGACCCCTAGGGGAACTGTATTGACTCTGTGGCCACTAGGCCATACTGCCCCTCACAGAGAGGGAGGTGTATAAAATCTGTGGCTGTTAGGCCGTCCTATCCTGAGAGAGAGTTCAAGGGGCTGCAGAGGGCCTGTCACAGCCCTCACCGACGGGCAGGCAAGGCGCCCCACGGCAAACCCCCATTACATGGCGCCCCTACTGCAGAATCCATGGGGTGCTGGTCGGCTTTCCCTGGCAGCAGCACCTCGGAGCTCTCAGTGCTCACGGTCATGTCAGCCGGACTGGGGGCGACCAATGGCCTTTCCTCTGGTAACGCGTTGACCTTCGCCTGCAGGGGAAGGGGCAACCTCGTGTCGGCACAAGGACAGTCACAGTTGTGCTCACTGGTCAGTGTGTGTTGTACCTCCCTCCCTCGGGGGGGCAGAACCTGTTTCAGGTGGGGGGCCAGTGACCCACAGAAAAATCAGTCGGGGACCACACAGTGAGGGGGAAAAAGCCCCCAAACCCCTCACTGACTGAGGAGGAGAAAGATGCTCCCCATGTTCCCCTCACACACCAGAGCCCGGGGAGGGGGGCCAGGCTAGTAGATTTTGTGTGTTCCAGCCCTGTGGTGGGCAGCAGGGGGTTGACGCGCCAGCTGAGTGGGGAGGCCCTGAGTCTCGGGGGCCGGATCCAGTCAAGCTGGGGGCCGCATCCAGCCCCCGGGCCTGAGGTTCCCCACCCCTGCTTTATAGGATCCACGAGTCTGCATCTACAGCACCTGGTTCTGTCCCAGGGATGCCCAAGATGGCAGCCTGAGATCACCTTGATCCGGCCGCTGCCACTAGGGGGCAGGCTGCTCCGCACCCGTTGCTTATTCCTGTGCTGAACCCAGGCTGCGGAAGCCGCTGGTCCGGTTTACGTTGTTTGCCGGGGACTTAGTGCTGGTGGCAGAAAACGCCAGACTGACCATTTTGGAGCCACGTACAGCTGGAGCCACTCAGCTCCCTGGAAGGGAATTTAGTCTCCTGAGTCCACTAAGCCCTCGTTTATCCTTTTCCAGTCTATCCGCGCTCCCATCCCTGTGTCATGGGTAATTACATGGCCTGGCAGCTGCTGAGTTTGCCAGCTAGGAGGCCAGCAGGTGGTTAGGTCTGGTGGTGGGCTTTGGTACATGGGGGGGGGGGAGAGAGCATATGACCTACGAGGAGAGGCTGAGGGAGTTGGGTCTATTAGTCTGCAGAAGAGAAGAGCGAGGGGGGATTTGAGAGCAGCCTGCAACTCCCTGAAGGGGGGTTCCCAAGAGGCTGGAGAGAGGCTGTTCTCAGTAGTGACAGGTGGCAGAACGAGGAGCAATGGGCTCAAGTTGAGGTGGGAGAGGTCCGGATTAGATATTAGGAAAAACTATTTCCCTAGGCGGGTGGGGAAGCGCTGGGCTGGGTTCCCTAGGGAGGGGGTGGAGTCTCCATCCCTAGAGGTGTTTAAGTCCCATCTTGACAAAGCCCTGGCTGGGTTGATTTAATTGGGATTGGTCCTGACTTGGGCAGGGGGCTGGACTTGATGGCCTTCTAAGGTCTCTTCCAGCTCTATGTTCTATGATTCTTTCACGAAGGCCACCCAACACTAGTCACAGCAATGACTTACACTCGCCAGGGCTCTGGGCTGCATGAGCTAGGAATCGAAACGCGCCCTCACTTACCTGCCATCTCTGAGGGGGACAGTCTGTTGGATGCGCCCCCCTCTTGCAAGCATTGTTAGGTTCTTCTGCAGCATCCCCATGAAGCAAGAAGATGCATCGACTGGCTTGAGGAAACTCTGTTGGGGTATGTCTACACTACCACCCTAGTTCGAACTAGGGTGGTTAATGTAGGCAACCGAAGTTGCAAATGAAGCCCGGGATTTGAATTTCCCGGGCTTCATTTGCATCTTGCCGGGCGCCGCCATTTTTAAATCCCCGCTAGTTCGGACTCCGTGCCCGCGGCTAAACGCGGCACGGAGTAGGTAGTTCGGATTAGGCTTCCTATTCCGAACTACCAGTACACCTCGTTCCACAAGGAGTAACGGTAGTTTGGAATAGGAAGCCTAATCCGAACTACCTAGTCCATGCCGCGTGTAGCCGCGGGCACGGAGTCCGAATTAGCGGGGATTTAAAAATGGCGGCGCCCGGCAAGATGCAAATGAAGCCCGGGAAATTCAAATCCCAGGCTTCATTTGCAACTTCGGTTGCCTACATTAACCACCCTAGTTCGAACTAGGGTGGTAGTGTAGACATACCCTTGGAGGGTGAACTCCAGCAGATGCCCTGTCCTGGATGTTACAAAATGTCTCCATCACAAAGCGGCGTCTGCCAAGCAGCTGCGCGTTTCTGGCTTTAGTCAGGGTTCATGGGTTCAGCTGGACCCCAGAAATCATGAAGTCAAGGGGACCAAACCTGAGGAGCACTGCGCCCCTCTCCCCCAACCTCCAAAGCAGGGACAACCTCCAAAGCAGGGAGTGGACCTGATAGCATGGGAGGTGTCAGTGCGGGGGCAAGTGTGGACCAGGGTTATTTTCTGTCCC
Organism: Pelodiscus sinensis; assembly: GCF_049634645.1. NCBI lineage: Eukaryota > Metazoa > Chordata > Testudines > Trionychidae > Pelodiscus > Pelodiscus sinensis. Next base: position 52,551,054 of record NC_134720.1, read on the forward strand.
CTTGAGAGCCTGCTTTCTGCACGTGGCCAGGGTATGTGATGCAGGGCTGGGGCGAAGGGGGGTACTGGGGTCCGGGGAAGTGTCCTCCTCCTTTGCCAATCAAAAGCAAATCGAAGTAGAGTTGAGTATCTTGCATCCCTTGGCTTGGGAGGCAGCATCAAACGGTGTTATTTCTTTCATCCTTTTCTTTTCCTGGTCTGTTTTCTTTTCTTGTGACCCTTCCATACGTCACAGGAAGGATGAAAGGGGGCAAGGAGAGAGAACATTACTGCCATAAATAGGTCCTGGATAGGAACAAGTCAAAATGGAAAACCTCTGTCCTTGCTGGATGAGTCACTGCCACAGCCAGGGTTGTAACAAAACAACACAGAACAACAACAGAAAAGCATATGGAGCCTACTTAGCATTAGCACTCAGGCCCGGGGAAGGAAGTAAGAGCTCAGGGAGGAGATACTGGCATTTAGGAACCTCAGCAAGACTCTGAAGCCGAGACAGAGAGGCTAAGTGTATTCTCAGGGGGATTAGTGGAGCGCTGGCTGTTGTGTGCGGCTTGCTCAGTAGCAAAGCTAGTGTGAAATTATTTCAACAGCCACGGCAGGAGTTTGATGTCTCAGCGGATGCTGGCTCACAGTGAGAGCTGATTTGTCTCCCAGACCCATTATTCCTGGTACCTTCACGTATCTCTTCATCCGGTGAGCTGAGTAGGCATTTAGAGCAACATGGTGCAAGTTGAACCCTCTAGTCTGGCACTCTGCGGTCCGGCAAAATCTGTGGTCCAGCATGATTTCATTGAGCCAGATGTCCACTTGGCATGAGTGTGGCCAAGTTTCCCACTGTCCCATAAAGTTTGTTACAGCCCCCAGACTTGGGACCCACATACACACGACCTACAGAGAATCTCCATTACAGTTGTGGTTGTTCAAGCGCGCCCAGGCAAGCAAGAGTCTGGGATTCTGAGTCCAGGGGTGAGCACACTCTGGGGTGGGATCAATATTGGCAGTGCAAATGGCACTAGATAAGTTCCTTTTATTTCTGTGTACTTTGTTAATTGATGTTATTCACGGTTAATTGTTAAATCCTGTTTCTTGAAGTTAAGTAAAGGTTGTTCGTTCTAATGCAATCTATTAGATGTATGTTATTGGTGATTTGTAATTGTTGTTCTGGAGTTAGATCCAGTTTATTGCTGGAATAAGTTTATTCCTGGAGGTTCCCAAGGCTCACCAGTAAGTGTGTACAGGGCCAGCCAGGCGGAGGCACTGCCATTGTATATTCTTTATGAGCAAGAGATAGCAGCAAGGGGGTGGATAGGTTTTCCCCAACCAAACAACATCACCACTGGGGTACTCAAGATCTCCTTTTATGTCAAGACCATCAGGCGCCTAGGCACACCTGTGAGTGTGGCCTGCTCCCGAGTAACCCGGGGAGGAAAAAGGGGGTTACATTCGCTAACGCGCTGAAGTTGGCTCCTGTCCATCGCCCTGGGGGGAGAAGAGGAATAAAATCCCAGCTAGCTCCGAGTCAACCAAAGTGGCTTTTTTGGAGGCCGAGAGAATTCCGAAAAAGGCTTTTCCAACATTTGGTTCATCTACACAGGGCCAAATGTTGGAGAAAAAAACCTCTTTCGGAACATCCCTTCTTCCTCATAAAATGAGGCTTACAGGGATGCCGAAAAAATGTGTCTGCTTTTCCGAAAAGTAGGAGGGAAGGCCCAACAGCTGCACCAAAGGAAAAGAAAACTGAGATTTTTTTCAGGGGAACACATTGTGATGTCCTGAACTGCAAAACAAAACAGCTTTGAGGTGAACATCCAGTTCCAGATGGGGCCAGAGCTTTGCTTTCATAACATCCATGCTGCTTGGTTTGCTCCGCTGTGCTGAATCCGGGTCAGGCAGCAGCCCTGCCGCTAGCCAAGGGCAGAGGGAGCAGCTGTGGTGTGGGTTGCTCCTGGCCCAGCTCTGGTTACAGCTTGCCAGAGTTATTCCAGCAGCCCAAAGCGGTGGCTTGTCTCCTGCCTTCCTTCAAGATCTCTTTCCTGCCAGCGGGAGATGCAGCGCTGCTGGAAGGGACATCTAGCTTGAGGTGTTTCTTTCCCTGGTCTGTACAAAGGGCCTTGCGGTGATCACTTTAACCGGCGGGGAGGGGGAAGGTTCTGAAATGCTGCCCCAGCCTAGCACCACAGCTGATGCACACAAACAGAAAGCCAGCTCCAAGGAGCTGCAAACCCGGGTGCTACATCCGGGGTGAAACAGGAACCCATCCAAGCGCATTCATACTTGGGCAACCTAGAGCTTTGTGTCCTGTGTCCGGGTGAAAATATGGGACTTCTATACTGGAGCAAATTCCTCTCTGGTATCCTGCTTGTGCTGGTAACATACTTTGGACAAAAATGATGGAGTTTCCCTGCCCCTCTCTTCCCCTCACGTTGCTCCTGGCTGACTGACTGGAATACTGGGCATGATGATGGGTGCTTCCTTCCTGAGCCTTCTGGTGATGGATAATCTGAAGCATGAGGGTTGACAACCCTTCTCTTTGCTCTCATGATGGCAAAGATTATTATTATTATTGCCTGTAAGATGATCCAGATGAGTATTGGACATGGTGGCTTTCAGAGGCAGCGAACCCTGCAGAGAGTGTGTGTGTGTGTGTGTGTGTGTGTGTGTGTGTGTGTGGGGTCCCCTATGCTTAGGCAGAAGATGTAAAGGCCACATAACGATGCTAACTGTGCAAGTCTATCTCACCCAGATGTCAAAGGATTTCTTCCTGATCCCATGTGGCAATCAGCTTGTCTTCCCCCGTAGCCGGAGGATTGTGTTTTGGAAAATCACTTTTTTACCTTTGGTTTCGTTGGATTTGGAAATATATTTATTCTAATTATGATCGCATTGGTGCTCAGGGAGGGTGCTGGGCTGCTAATCCCAGAGAATGAAGGCCCCCGCACCACCACATCAAAAGCAACGGCAGTGGAATCTGTCCCTCCCCCACTCTGGAAGGGGGCAGGGCAGTTTGATCCCATGGCCCTGCCGGTCCTTGACTTCCCTGAGCTGTCTGCTGACAGAGGCCGGTCGGTACCCGTTGAACTGGGTGTGACGTCGTGGGGCTGCATTCGCTCTTGTAGCTACGATGTTCACTCTATTGTTTCATTCACTGTTTGCTTTGTCGTGCTGTGATTCTTTCTGTCCTGTGCTGCTGTGTTGTGTGTGTGTGTGTGTGTGTGTGGTGCCCAGCAAGGGATGCCTGAGGAGAGCTGTGTAGGGGATGGCCCAGGCCAGCCTGACACCTGAGCTAGGTGGAGGATTCAGCCAGGTGACCCTTTGCCTGGGAATCTGAACAAGGCCTGGAAGGCTGTGAGTGTGAGTTAGTTTTTGGCTGGCTTGGGGAAGAAGGGAGCCTAGCTGGCCAGGGGGGCAGGAACTCCAGCTGGATTGTACTGACGGCTCCTGGTTTCCGTAACAACAAATCGGGGCTACGCTGTGTCCCTGGGAACCCATAAACCTTCTGTTCTGCCTGCTGGCCGATGGGGGTGCAGGGCCTGGTGCCCCTCCCAAAAGTCCATGTCCCAGTGTCACTCAGCGTGGGATGTGGAACCCTCCTCCGCTTGAACTGAGGCCACTACACCACTTCATGCCCATCACTGGAGGAGCCTTTGGTCTCCACCAGCCCACGCTCGTTCCAAATCATGGCCCTAGAGGAGAACACGGCCAGGGTCTAGACAGAGCAGGGACTGTTCAAGTCCGCAATCCACCAAACACCTCGTCTATGAAGCTCCAGCGAAATTACAACCACTGACACACATTCTCCCAGACAACACCTTGCTCATCTTGCTTTGACACATCATTGCCAAGGAATATAATTTCCTAGGTGTACACTCCCCTCCTCTGACTGCAGTTACACAGTAGCTGTCAAGCGTGGCATTTGACAGCCCTGATATTGCTGGTTTGTATCTTCCGATGATTACAAGTCTGTCTAGGCTTCGTAATTTGGCTAACGACTCACAGCAGCTATTATTACCACTATTATGATTTCTCCCCGGCACACAAATCCCACGGCTACTTTCTCTTGGCATCCGCTCCCATCTTCTCTGGAAAGCCAAACATCTTTCTCCACAGTTCAGCCGTAGCCCCCCACGTTTGCTAACTTTACAGTCTCCCACGGCGTCTGTGTGCAGTGAACTGAGCTGTTACGACTAAATATAATTTGCAATCAAACTTCTGTTAACATGGAAATGTACCGGCTGGTCTCCTGCAGTGTGGATTCTCATTCTGTCTAGCATATGGCAGCATTAAATCCAGCCCAGGCGATGTCTCTCGTTACCATGTTGTCAATCCTGATGGCACGGAGAATCCTAAAACGAGCACACGAGAAACGTATTTTGGGAATCGGTTCCCCTGGCAGAAATTGACAGATTCTTTGTGCTTTGAAAGGAGCTAGCTCTGTCAGCTGTCTGAGGTGGGGTCATGAAACCGATTTGAACACTGATGCAAAAGCCTCGTGCGTCCTGAGACAGGGACTGCATAGGGACAAGGGGAGGAAGAAAGTGAACTATGAAAGTGAATTAATTATTAACGAGTTAAAAAGCTGGAAGCTGCTGTCCTCTCTGTGAGGCTTCATTGAGGAGTTCTTGGCCTACTCCAGGGCGCAGAGCCACTATTTACAGAGAGTCTGGAAATAATATAGGTTTAAAAAGGAAGAAATGCATCTGAGTAGGCAGAGGGCTTTTATCCAGTAAGCAGATGATATGAATGTCATTCCAGCTGTTACCAAAATCCCTTCCTTCCCATTGTCTTGGGAGCTGTTTTGTTGTTCATTTTGCATTCTTAGCATTGTTGAGAAATTTCACCTGTTTACTCACTCTCTGCTCTGATGGGCGTGCTCCGCTCTCCTCTCTGGAGCTCTCAGGGATTTCAGCCTTAGAAAAAGAGCTGGATCGTGTGAGATGAGCCCAGAATACAAGCTCCCCATCTGACCTGTCCCAACACGCCTCTGGAATATGAGGGACACTGACATATGGCACTGAGCATTGCAAGGCAGCCCGGTGTGATGGGTGGCTCCCTTTTGAGATGCCACCTGACGTGTTGAGATACCTCTAAGCCCCTGTGTTCCGCCAGCAAGGGCCCGCTTTTACCTGCCTTGCGGAGCTAGGCTCTTCCACCTCTTCCAGCACACGTCTCAGTGCGGAACGATACAGATGCTGAGATCAGCCCTGGGAAGAATCTGCTTAAAGGATTTGCCCAAGCACTCAAGAGCCCACCTGCCATGGAGTGCAGACCCCAAGTGATATGACATTTGCTCCCTCCCGGAATGTGCAGGAGAGTCGGCCTCTTCTCCCTGCCCCAGGTATGAACGGTACAAACTGGGTTAAGAAGTAAGTTTAACTACAAAAAGGTGACTGTTAAGCAGTTCTAAAGGACAGCCAACAGAACAGTGCAGATTACTGAGCAAATAAAACAAATATCCAAGTTAAGCTTAACATACTTGAGAAGACAGTTACCGAATGTCATTTCTTACCCTACATGCAACCTGCTTAAAAGTGCAAAGTTTCTGTCACTTAGAGTTCCAGTTGTATCTCAGACTGGACCACTGGCTCACTATGGACTCCCCCATTGCTTTCCCTTAAGGTGTCTGTAGCTGTCTTTCTTTTTGGACAGGCAGGCGATGGAGTCAAGTCCCATTTTCCTCTCCCTCAGCTTTAAATAAAATTTATATGAGACAGGAATCTTTTGTTTCCCAATATTGATCTCCCCCGTCTTTTAGTGGACAATTACTAGAAGTTCAAAATGGTGTTTGCTACCGGGTGACAGGACCATCTAACCTAGCTATGAGCCAAGACGCCTCTCAGGAAGGGGAGACATAAGAACGGCCGTACTGGGTCAGACCAAAGGTCCATCTAGCCCAGTATCCTGTCTGCCGACAGTGGCCAGCACCAGGTGCCCCAGAGAGGGTGGACCGAAGACAATGATCAAGCGATTTGTCTCCTGCCATCCCTCTCCAGCCTCTGACAAACAGAGGCCAGGGACACCATTTTATCCCCTGGCTAATAGCCTTTTATGGACCTAATTCATATCTCCACAGTCTTGTTGTTCCTCTCCAATGGCTCATCAAGGCTGATGGTTTGTTGTCCTGTTGTCTCCCAAATACACACCTACTTGCAATTGTTACATCACCCATATTCCTAACTTTCGATACAGAAATGATACGTGCATACTACTTGGATAGTCACATTCAGTAAACATCACCGTTCCAATGACACCTCACAGGACCCATCTTGCGTAAAATACATCTTATATATTCATATAACAATATTTCTCTGACGAGTATGGGGTGGAATATCACACCATGTTCCTCAATGCTGTGTGAAAAGCTGTAGCTCTACTCATCTGCTCTCCTATATCGGAACTGTAAGTCGTCTTTGGTTTCCTGGGGCTCAGGGAATGCTGGGGCATCTGAGGGGAGGTGGAGGGATGGGTTATAACCTCTCACCTGTGTAAGGTGGGGCTGGGTGGGGCACAGGGAACACTGGAGTGTCTGAGGGGAGGTGGGAGATGGGTTATAATCTCTCACCTGTGTAAGGTGGGGCTGGGTGGGGCACAGGGAATGCTGGGGTGTCTGAAGGGAGGTGGGTTATAATCTCTCACCTGTGTAAGGTGGGCAGGGTGGGGCACAGGGAATGCTGGGGTGTCTATGGGGAGGTGGGGGATGGGTTATAACCTCCCACCTGTGTAAGGTTTCCCCTTTGGAGACCTCTGCAGTGGAGTTTTGGCCCCTGTGACAATGAGAGGTTTGTGTCTAGTGGGCCCCAATTCAGAAAAGTATCCTTCAACGTGGGTTTAAGTATTAATGATGTTAACAGGCTTTAAACACGAGCCTAAAGTTATGCATGTGTGTTGTGACTATCTTGGCTGACCCGTGTGCTTACATAATTTCCTGATTTGGAGCATTAGCCGACTTTATTGAGAACCTCTATAAGATGAGGGTGGGTTTCTCCTTTTTGCTTTTCTCCTTTTGCAACGTGAGGCTAGCCCTTGGTGGTCAGAGACAGTCTGAGGGATGAGACAGCAGAGTGCAGTTAATAGCCATATAACTGTCTACAGCCGCCCCCTTCTTTTTTTGAGAGGTGACAAGTCATTTGCCTCAGTCGCATCCAGCCCAGGTCTGTTCCAGTTACTTGTTTCTCTGATGATCATCCACATGTTGATGTAAGAAAAAAAAATACATTGGAATAACTGTGGTTTTGCAGAGGAAATAACTGAAGGGAGAACATTTGAAAAGAGGAGCATTTAAAAAAGCAGCATTCTCTTCGCTGTTCATTTCTATCTGCAGGGTGGGTTGTCTGAGAGCTTTATCTTTGCACGGACCTCAGCCGCCTGCCTCGGTGGGGTAGGAAGGACAAAAGCAGCACCTCCGCGATTCCAATCGCAGACTGCATGGGTGCTGCAGATGCTTGATGTGGACTTATCGGCCGACCCCAGCCCCCACTTTTTGCTGACTCGGCCTGGCAAAGTCCAGGGTAGATGCCTGGGATTTCTGCCATGCTAGGCCTTCCGCCTAGCCGGGGGTGTTTAGCTTCTCCAGCTGCGTGTGTCTGTCCCCCACGGGACACATCTGAAAGAGCCCCTGGTTACGTGTCGCCCTTATGTGGGCACCTCTCAGAGTGGAGGCTCTAGGACAGAGCTGCTGCTGGTACGTCGGCCTTTTCCTTCAACCTGATGACTCTGGTTTTGACTGAGCAGAGTCTACAACATCCCAATAGAACCGTTTGCCACCATGAATTCAGGGTCCTGCCCTGTTCTCAGGGACCCAGCATTGCCTGCTTGCCACTCGGCTGAGCATGCTCTGACTGACGGTGGAGGTTGGGCTGGTCCAAACCCCGCCCGTGGAAAGCCAAGCGCCCAGCCCTACATGAATCACAGTAGAGTGTGTTTACTTGTCGTTCCTGGGCTAATCCCACAAGGCTTGGCGGCTGTGATGGGCCAAGCAGCCGGCAGTCCTGATCCCGCTTTGAGTACTGCACTTGATAGCTTTTGGGGATCTGGAAAGTATTTGAAGGTGTTTGCCCAGTCCTAGCGGAGGAGCTACTAATTGGAACCCTTTCATCTGAGTCTCAGCGCGGAGGCCAAGAGGTGAATGAGGTAAGAAGAATGAATTCTCACTCCTGGGAGTGGTTTCCGGAGGACAGTGACTTTGGGGGAACACTCCCGCTCCTGCAGTCCATGCTGGGCCTGTCCTCTTGGGAAGAAAAGTTCATTGGCATCTGGCGCTGCCAGCCCCGCTTCTTTCGCTAGCACAGATGTAACTGAAAACGTAGAAAGAGAGGAATAAAAATCCTGACTCTCACCCGCTTGCATTAAAACACGATGCAATGGGAAATGAAGAGGCAGGTCTAGAGGAAGTGGATTGAAGGCCAGGAATTTCAAGTCAGGGCATTCCAAAGAGCCAATGAATTTGGAAAGGGGAAGTTAGATGTCCATTCCTGGAGAAACGGAACCAGATGATAGATAATGACATTGCCAAGGATGAACAGCACTGTTTAGGGCAAAGGGCTGGGGCTTCTGCCTCATGTAATACCATGAAGGAAAACCACTAAGGGTACATCTACACAGCAGGGTTATTTCAGAGTAACGAACGTTATTTCGAAATAACAAATGCTCATCTAGACAGCATGCTGTTATTTCAAAATAATTTCAAGATGGAGGACTTCTTGCTCTGATTTCTATAGCCCTCATTTCAGGAGGAGTAAGGGAAGTCCAAGGAAGAAGGTTCTTCCTTCGACCTCCTGCTGTGTAGACAGTGCCAAAAGCCAAATTAGGCTATTTCAACTTCAGCTACCCAATTGATGTAGATGAAGTTGCGTACCTTAGTTTGACTTTTGCCCTGCAGTGTAGACATACCGTTATGGTCCAGAGCGCACTCCTCTCTGTGGAAATACCTCCACTAACATCAGTGGGCTTTGGTTGAGACTGTAGGGGTATGTCTAGATTACATGCCTCTGCCAACAGAGGCATGTAAAATAGGCTACCCGACATAGTCAATGAAGCAGGGATTTAAATATCCCCGGCTTCATTAAAATAAAAATAGCCGCCACGCTGTGCCGGCTCCGCTGATCATCGGCACAGCGCGCGAGTCAAGGTGCAGATCATTCGACAAGGGAAGCCTTTGTTGACCACTCCTGTAAACCTCGTTTCACGAGGCATGAGACAGTGGTCGACAAAGGCTTCCCTTGTCAACCGATCCGCGTTTTGACTTGTGCACTGTGCCAACGATCAGCGGAGCTGGCACAGCGCGGCGGCCATTTTTATTTTAATGAAGCCGGGGATATTTAAATCCTCGCTTCATTGACTGTGTTGGGTAGCCTATTTTACATGCCTCTGTTGGCCGAGGCATGTAATCTAGATGTACCCTAGGAGACTACATCACTGATTCCCCAAACCAACACATTTCAAAGGAATTCATAATAATGCCTGAAAAGGCAGAGTGAAAGGAAGAGGATATGTTCATTCATGTCTGATAGGACTCCCCTAAAGCACTGGTTATTCTGGGAATAAATATTTAAGATCACAGGAGCTAAGTATCCAGCAGATACCTTCCCTGGAAGTCCAGAATAGAATGAATATAATGCCCCCTCACACAAAATGCCACTTGACCTTCTATCTTTCGGTGTTGACTAGATGCTCTATGGCTGGATTTGGAAGAAGGAATCCCTTCATTTGGAAGTTTCTTCCTAGCTCTCTAGAATCCGAGACACGAGGAGTGGAGAATTTTTGGACAGACAAAGAGCAAGATCTGACTTTCTATATACAACCGAGCTTCTGTTTACAGAATATGAAGGAAAGGACATCTCCATCTTTGCAGGTGGAGAAGGCTACAAAGTGGAGAAGGCTACATCTTCCATTGTGAGCTGATCTTCAGTACACGGATATATCAGCTAAGAACATAAGAGTGGCTGTAGTGGGTCAGACCAAAGGCCCATCCAGCCCCGTGTCCTGTCTGCCAACGGTGGCCAATGCCAGGTGCCCCAGAGGGAGTGAACAGAACAGGGAATCATCCAGCGGTCCCTCTCCGGTCACCCATTCCCAGCCTCCAAAAAACACCAGCTAAGGACCCCATTCCTATCCAGCCTGGCTAATCAGCATTGCTGGACCTAACCTCTGTGAGTTTATCTAGTTCTAACTACTCAAGACAGAAGTACAGGTCAAACCTCTAAAATCCACAGGATATTGCAGGATCATGAATATTGCTGGACCAGAGAGCCCCAGCTGGCCAGGTACAGGGGCTGGGCTGGCAGTGAGGAGGACTGTTGGGGTGGGTGGCAGGGAGCACAACCGAGGCTGGTGGCCAGGGGCATAGCCTGGAACAGCACAGCAGGAGGCGCACCCTGGCCTGAAGCAGTGGGGCCGGAAGCTGGGAGTGCAGCCCTGTCCAGGGCTGGCGCGGTGGGGAGTGCTGGAGGCAGTGGGGCTGATGGCAGGGAGCGCAGTCCTGGCTGGGGCTGGTAACAGAACCCAGTGGGTGGAGCCGGCACCGAGGGGCAGGGCCAACAGCCAGAAGGGGAGCCTTGACTAACTCCATGGTGCAGGACCGCTCACGTCCCGAAGGTACTAGATTAGAGAGGTCTCTTGTATTGTCTGGTTCTGCAACTTCTATTACAGCCCCCAGGAAAGACAAAACAGGCCTATGCTCTTGAGAGCCAGCTTCGTTCTTAAAGTGAGGGCTCCCTCATTCTTCCTGTCATTCATTTTCCACATTTGGAAAAGGGGTGAACATCAGAAGCAACAATGAACAGGCCTGAGTTGCCATCCCCTCTAACTACCTGGATACTTTGGGGGCTACTATAAACTGGGTGCATAACTGGTTGGATAACCCTCCTCAGAGAGTAGTTATCAATGTTTCACAATCATGCTGGAAGGGCATAACAAGCAGGGTCCCTCTGGGATCAGTTTTGGGTCTGGTTCTGTTCAATAGCTTCATCAACGATTTAGATATTGGCATAGAGTTACCAAGCTGGGAGGGGTTGCAAGTGCTTTGGAGGAAGAGTCACCATTTAAAATGATCTGGATAAGTTGTAGAAGTGATCTGGGGTAAATAGGATGAAGTTCAATAAGGACCAATGCAAAGTGCTGCATGCATACAGAATGGGAAGTGACTATCGAGGAAGGAGCACTGCAGAAAAGGATCTAGAGACCACAGTGGACCACAAGCTAAATATGAGTCAACGGTGTGACGCTGTTGCAAAAAAAGCCAACATGATTCTGGGCTGCAGGAACAGGAGTGTTGTGAGCAAGACACGAGAAGTCATTCTTCCGCTCTACTCTGTGCTGATTGGGCCTCTGTTGGAGCCTTGTGTCCAGTTCTGGGCACCACATTTCAGGAAAGATGTGGAGAAATTGGGGAAGATCCAGAGAAGAGCAACACCAATGATTAAAGGTCTAGAGAACATGAGTTATGAGGGAAGACTGAAAGAATTGGGCTTGTTTAGGTTAGAGAAAAAAAAAAAAAGACTGAGCCGGGGACAGGATAGTATCTTTCAACTCCCTAAAAGGGTGTCACAAGGAAGAGTGAGAAAAGTTGTTCTCTTTGGCCTCTAAGGATAGGACAAGAAGCAATGGGCTTAAATTGCAGCAAGAGAGGTTGAGGTTGGACATTAGGAGAAATTTCCTACGTCAGGGTGGTTAAACACTGGAACAAATTGCCTAGGGAAGTTGTGGAATCTCCATCCCTGGAGATATTTAAGAGAAGGTGGGTCAGACACCTGCCAGGGCTGATCTAGATGGTGCTTAGTCCTGCCGTGAGGGCAGGGGACTGGACTTGATGACCTATCAGGGTCCCTTCCAGTTCTAGTCTTCCATCATAGCTTCCTTTGATAAGATAATGAGTCTTGTGGATAAGGGAGAAGCGGTGGATGTGGTATACCTAGACTTTAGTAAGGCACTTGATACAGTCTCACATGATATTCCTATCAATAAACTAGGCAAATATAGCTTAGATGGGGCTATTATAAGGTGGGTGCACAACTGGCTGGATAACTGTTCTCAGACAGTAGTCATTAATGGTTCACAGTCCTGCTGGAAAGGTATAACCAGTGGGGTTCCACAGGGGTCTGTTTTGGGACCAGTTCTGTTCAATATCTTCATCAACGATTTAGCGACGAAGAGTCCTGTGGCACCTTATAGACTAACTGAAGTGTAGGAGCATAAGCTTTCGTGGGCAAAGACCCACTTCGTCAGATGCATGTAGTGGAAATTTCTAGAGGCAGGAATAAATATGCAGGCCAGGATCAGGCTGGAGATGACCAGGTGGATCCAATCAAGGAGGATGAGGCCCACTTCTAGCAGCTGATCTGGAGGTGTGAATTCCAAGAGAATAGAAGCTGCTTTTGTAGTTAGCAAGCCATTCACAGTCTTTGTTTAATCCAGAGTTGATTGTGTCAAACTTAAAGATGAACTGTAGCTCAGCAGTTTCTCTTTGAAGTCTGGTCCTGAAGTTTTTTTGCTGCAGGATGGCTACTTTTAGATCTGCAATTGTGTGTCCAGGAAGATTGAAGTGTTCCCCTATAGGTTTTTGTATGTTGCCATTCCTAATATCAGATTTGTGTCCATTGATTCTTTTACGTAGGGACTGTCCTGTTTGGCCGATGTATATAGCAGTGGGGCATTGTTGGCACATGATGGCATATATTACGTTGGTGGATGTGCAGGAGAATGTACCAGTGACAGTTTGGCTGATCTGGTTAGGTCCTGTGATGGTGTTGCTGGTGTATATATGTGGGCAGAGTTGGCACCGAGGTTTGTTGCAAGGATTGGTTCCTGAGTTCGAGTTATTATGGTGCGGTGTGTAGTTGCTGGTGAGAATATGCTTCAGGTTGGCGGGTTGTCTGTGGGCAAGGACCGGCCTACCTCCCAAGGCCTGTGAGAGCGAGGGATCATTGTCCAGGATGGGTTGAAGATCACTAATGATGCGTTGGAGAGGTTTTAGCTGGGGACTATAGGTGATGGCCAGTGGTGTTCTGTTGGTTTCTTTCTTGGGCTTGTCCCGTAGCAGCCTGATCTCCAGCCTGATCCTGGCCTGCATATTTATTCCTGCCTCTAGAAATTTCCACTACATGCATCTGACGAAGTGGGTCTTTGCCCACGAAAGCTTATGCTCCTACACTTCAGTTAGTCTATAAGGTGCCACAGGACTCTTCGTCGCTTTTGCAGATTCAGACTAACACGGCTACCCCTCTGATAATCAACGATTTAGATATTGGCATAGAGAGCACGCTTATTAAGTTTGCAGATGATACCAAGCTGGGAGGGGTTGCAACTGCTTTGGAGGATAATTCAAAATGATCTGGACAAATTGGAGAAATGGTCTGAGGTAAACAGGATGAAGTTTAATAAGGACAAATGCAAAATGCTCCACTTAGGGAGGAACAATCAGTTTCACACCCACAGAATGGGAAGCAACTATCTAGGAAGGAGTGCAGCAGAGTGGGATCTAGGGTTTATAGTGGACCACAAGCTAAATAGGAGTCAACAGTGTGACCCTGTTGCAAAAAAAAAAGCAAACATGATTCTAGGATGCATTAACAGGTGTGTTGTGCTGTAAGCAGGGGCTGAACTGCTGCTTGCTGTCAGCCAGCTAAAAGGAGGGGTGGGTGTGCCCACTACAATTGTTTAGCTCTGCAAGGTAATTAACTGTTGATATGTAAATACAGCTCAGGAGAGAATCCGAGGTGTGGCTATGGAAATCCCATGCAGCCAGGGCTGATGGAGGGTCAGTGTTGGAATGGAATGTGGAGAATTGTAAATCATTTGGGACTGTTGTGGCAGTAACTAATCATGCTACCCCTAAATGTGGGAACTGTAAAACATGCCACCAGTGCTTGCAGGAGAGACACCATCATAGTAAGAGGTCTGGGAGGGACAAGCCTCCCCCCTTCCAGAGTTGAGAGAACAGAGCTGGGGGAAAGGGTTAAAGGGTTTGAGTCTGCCAGGTGTGAGCTGTAAGACTGGCCCAACCTGCCCCGTTCCCCCTTTGTTTTAAGGACAGACCTAAAGCAGACTCCTTGAGGAGTCTTTTCTTTTGCTAGTCCAGTGGAAGCTGGATTCCTTGGCCAGTCCAGCTGGTGGCTACAGAGTTGAAATCATGGAGAGATGAAATCACTGGTTTGGCTGAGAGCCAGACCCATTGCAGACCAGCAGAGTGGCTGGTGGGAATCACTGGCTGGTGGTGTTATGTGATGCAGAGCAGTGGCAGGTGAGGAGTGGCGAGGAGCGGTGGCAGCAGGCGAGGAGCGGTGGCAGCAGGTGAGGAGTGGTGGCAGGCGACCAGTGGAGCGTCCGGTGGCGTGCGACGAGACAGCTGGTGGAGCGTGGCGGAGTGTCGTTTTGGACTTCGTGTGATTCTTGGCTGGGGGGGGCGGGCTTAGTTCATGTTTGGGTTATGAATTCTGTTTGTGGTGTTTCCCCCAAGTTAATGCCGTATGACTTCTCTCTCTGTTTCATGAAATGTTTCTTTCCTACACTCAGACTCAGTGCTTGCGAGTGGGGAAGCATTGCCTCTCAGAGGCACCCAGGGGTGTGTGAATTTCCCAGATTACTGGGTGGGGGCTCGAGCCAGTTCTGTGTGAGATGGACCCCAATATACTGAACCCAGCCCTGGTTACTGCCAGGCCTACCCGGCAGAAGGGTTACATGAGTAAGACACGAGACGTCATTCTTTTGCTCTACTCTGCGCTGATTAGGTCTCAGTTGGAGTACTGTGTCCAGTTCTGGGCACCACATTTCAAGAAAGATGCGGAGAAACTGGAGAAGGTCCAGAGAAGAGCAACAAGAATGATGAAAGGTCTAGAGAACATGACCTATGAAAGAAGACTGAAAGAATTGGGCTTGTTTAGTCTGGAAAAGAGACTATTGAGAGGGGACATGATAGTAGTTTTCAGGTATCTAAAAGGGTGTTACAAGGAGGAGGGAGAAAAAATTGTTCTTCCTGACCTCTGAGGATAGAACAAGAAGCAATGGGCTTAAACTGCAGCAAGGGAGGTTGAGGTTGGACATTAGGAAAAAGTTCCTACCTGTCAGGGTGGCTAAGCACTGGAATAAATTGCCCAGGGAGGTTCTGGAATCTCCATTTGTGGAGATATTTAAGAGTAGGTTAGATAAGTGTCTATCAGGGATGGTCTAGACAGTGCTGGGTCCTGCCATGAGGGCAGGGGACTGGATTCGATGACCTCTCGAGGTCCTTTCCAGTCCTAGTACTCTATGATTCTGGTCTGCTTCTGCTTGTTTTCTTAGGGCAGCAAGGTAGAGTAGGTGGAGGTCTTGGCTACACTGTGAGGTTGTGTTCACTGTCACGGTGAGCGTGAGTTACTCTGCCAATGCTAGACTGACTGGAGCGACCATGCTGGGAAATAACACTCAAGCTCTACAGGGCTTGAATTAACAGAGTCGTAATCGGCAGCTGCATCCCCCTTCCATTTCTAATTCTTGCACCAGTAAGACTTGAGCTTCAACCTCCCCCACTTCCCCTTCCCCCGTGGGACAGCTAGCACAAATGTAAAGCCCCTCTTAAGTGGAGCCAGAGATTTTTGTGTGTGGACAGGTGACGCTTGGCTTATACTTCGAGCAACCTCTCCCAGGAAGACAATCCATCTGTTGCTGTTATACAGTGATATCCTGTGATAAATGGCAGAGGCATCTAGAAGTGATATCAAGAGGTCCCTTGGTCCACCCCCCAGCAGACACAGGGTAAGTATTCCTAGTCCATCCCTGGCATAACTATGGGAAAGACTGGAGGTTAAGTTAGATGATGGAGCTAGGACTGAATGGACAGTTGTAGATGCAGCCTCTCCGACCTCTCCCTCCAAATGAGAATCACGTTTTGCTCAAAGCAGGAAGGGTGAACCGAGCAGCAGCGTCTTCTGATGACACCGTGCTCCGTGAACGTCGAAGGAGTCGGGATTTGTGCTGGGCAAACCTCCGCAGCTCTGGCAACACAGTTCTTACAAGTAGACTAAAGTTCTGGGGCTGATCTCTGCAAGCCTGCATCTGGAAATCTTGAAAGAGAGAGTTTTCCTCACCAGATTTCTAGGACTCTTTGCTGCTTGTTGGGTGGGAAACAGCCACCGTGCTTGTCCATTGGCCCTTGACGGCCTGGCAGCTGGAGATGGAAATGAAAAGCAAGGAGGGAATAAATTCAATTTTTTTTCTTAATTTCAGAAGTTTGACTCTGGCTTGGGCTGAGCTTAGGGGTCAAGATTTGGGGGCTACATTAGCCGAGAAAATTCCCGAAGACCAAGTGTGATTTTTTTTTTTTTCAAGAAGGAGCGGGAAACTAAAGGAGAACTTGGTCATGTCCCTCATCCCGGACTTCCTTGTGCATTGCCATCTCTGCCTGTTTTGTTGCCTTCCCTCTTCCGCGTGGAGCAGCCGCCTCAGTCTTTGCTCGCCCTTCGCCAGCAGTAATCCTGCACCGATCAATAATCATCAGACTTCCCTCGCTGCTGCCATGTGTCTTCTAGAGAGGGGGTGAGTTTTAGAGGCCCAAACACGTGTCGGCAGCAAGTGTCTCCGGTCTTGGGAGGTGCAGCCGGAGGGCGTGCTGTTGGCGCAGTGTCCCAGAGAAGGTAAATGGGAATGTGAGTAGGAAATGCCTAATAACATCCCTGCCTGTCGTCGTCGTCTTCTTTTTTTAAAGGACATGTCCTCTGGGGGATCCACTTTCTCTGGAACAAAATGCATTTCCCAGTTTGCCCTCACTGCTTGGTGCTATCTGCTGCCATCTCCTGCCACCCTCTGGCCAAATGGGATGCAGCAGGAGGAGCGTGCAGATGCTTGGGAACCCAGAGGAGGAAGGAGCAGAGATTGTGGTTATTTTAAGGCCGCGTAATTGGCAGCTTCCCCCTGACAGGTAAGGGAGCTTGCGATGGCTTCCTGGTGGTCACTGGAGGGCAGACAGACTCCTGGGGTCTGCCGCCTGTTGCTTATGCGATCTGGTGCAGGTGTGGGAGCTCTGGGCCTGATATTTCCCACAGGGACCTGTGCTCTCTGCTTCTGGCTGCTTTGCCCAGCTCGCCGCTCCCCCGGGAAGCACAAAGCTGCACAGGCAGCCCCCTGGGGCCCTACATTCTCATACGAACATAAGAGCGGCCTGACTGGGTCAGGCTAAAGATCCACCCAGCCCAGGGTCCTGTCTGCCCTCAGTGGCCTATGCCAGGTGCCTCAGAGGGAGGGGACACAACAGGGAACCATCAAGTGATCAGCGGGTATAGGGCAGGGCAAGTGGGGCGGCTGCCCCGGACCCCACGCTTCAATAGGTCCCATGCCTGGGCCCGGCAAAACTCTCATCCGCCCCTGCCTTGTGGCCCATTTCCAGCCTCTGACACACAGAGGCTAGGGGCACCGAAACGTTGGCGATGGTCCCGCTCGGTCCCACGGACTTTCAGCGAATTAGGCTGCCGTGTGTCCAAAGCCAATGTTGAAAATGGCAAAGGTTTCCTGAGGTGTTTGTGGTGGCTGCCGTTTGCAGAGCCTGGGCTGTCCCTGTGCTGTTTGCTGTGATGGAGCGAAAGGCAGACGTCTCTGCCGCTTGGATGAAAGAGCCAGGCTGGGGAGCTAGGGCTGGAACAAGCTCTTATTATCTTCGGTGGCTTGAGCACGAAGGAGCATGAGTAGACTGGCAGATACTGCCTGTGATCCGTGGGCCACATGTCCCGTAGGCCCAGTATCGCCTCCAAGAAGGGCTGGGTGTGTGTAGTCACAACAGTGCCCCTCCTAAGCCAAACAGAGGGAAATCGGCTGCACCCAGCTCCTACCCTGCCCATTTAGAAAACGTTTGCAGCTGGGAGCGGCCAAAAGTCCCCAGAGCCTTAAAAACAGGGAAAGAAGCACAAAGGCTCCTGTCTGGCTTTGGGCGTTTACACGGACAACAGCCCCCACCCGATTGCTCTCCCTCCGCAGCCGCTGAACTTCCTGGTCTGTCTACCTGAAACCTGACCCGAAGCCTTCCCGGAGTGGCTGCCGGAGAGAGAGGAAGGTTCCTGCAGCAGCTCACCTGAGACAGGTAAGTCCACAGGGGGAGTTCTCTGAGCTGGCTCTTCCAGCAGGAGAGGTCAGGAGGCAGGAGAAGTAGGAGTGGGTGCATAGGACAGCTCCAAACCCAGGATGTCCCTGCCTCCAGTTTCACAGCTGCCAGGGGGCTGAGAGAGCCACCTTTATCGCTGCAGGGCCTCTAGCGTTACAGGTGCCTCGGCCACTGCTTGCAAGGCCAGTCGCTGATTTCTGGAAACACCATTCTGGTCTTGGCCTTCTTTGAGACCAGATGAATCCCTTTGTCGGGCGGGGTGAGATTCACAAGCACGGCCTCAAGCAAGACGAACCCCGTTCACCAAATGCCAAGGAGAGATGGGGTATTGGAATGGACCCCTTTAAGGAAGTGCGGTGAGGGAATGCATAGGCGCTAAGGGGCGTAGAGGGAGAGAGAGAACTTCCGCCTTCAGATCCCTCTGTTCTATTTCTTCTTCTCTTCTTTTTCTGCCCCACGTGCTTTGTTTGTGCCCTTTGCTCTTCCAAGGGTCTGCCACCAAAGCTTTTCTGAGGCAGTGGAGCGGAGAGGGGCGAGCGCCCTGCGTGGTGTTTTCCTGAGACCTGCGCTGCTTGGGTTTGAAAAAAATCTCCTTTCCTTGAGGGAGGCTGGGATTTACAAACACTAGAGATTGAATGGCAGCGTAACCCCTCTCCCTCCTGCCTCGGGACTTATACGCCCCCCAGCAACAGTCTGTTCACCCTGCTGGGAGCTAAGGAAGTCCAGGAAAGCCTGGTTTAGCCCGGAGGAATCTTTTTTTCGTCATGGGCCACTGACCCACAGAACAATCGGTTGGGCGCCACAGCAAAGTGAGAAGGAAGGAAACAAACTCACTGACCTAGCCCACAACTGGCCCAGTGCTTGTGCTCCAGCCCCCCAGTGAGACATCGAGGCACAGACACTGCCTGCAGGGCGGGAGCATGAGTGCTGGCTCGTACCATGGCAGGGGGAAGCCCCAAGCCTGTCCATGGTGCTCCAGCTTGAAGTAAGCCGGGGCTGGATCTGTGGGCTCCCCACCCCGGTTGCATGGTCAGTGACTCGTGTGTTGATCTTCGTGCCAGAGGCCCCTGATGTAGGGATATGCCAGGGCAGTGCTGAGAGATTCTTGCGTCGCAAACCAGAGACAACATCAAACTAGCTTGTGCTGAGCCTCCAAAGTCTACTGTCCCCCCCCCCCCCCGGCACATGCACCCTAGGAACCCCAGAGCTCTGTTAGCTGCAGCACGGATACAGTTGAGCGATGATGCACCAATGTGGTGGGGGTGGCAGGTGTGACAGGGCCAGGTGAGAGGGATAAAAGAGTCATGGAAGGGAGGTATAGTAGCCTCAGACTAAGAAGATCTCTGGTCCCAGGGTAATGGGGAGGGGCTGGTCTAGAACCAGCAGAGTCAGTCGGAGCAGCTGACCTCCTGGGGCGAATTGAGCAAGCTTGTAGAGTCAGGCGAGCCTGGGCTAATTCGAACACCTGGGGTCAATTAAAGAAACGAGTTGAGACTGGTTAGAAAAGGAGCTTCGCTGCAGTGGGTAGGGCGTGCGAGGAGCTGAGAGGACAGAGGAAAGGGCTGCCGGGATCAGGAGAAAGCAAGCTCCAAGTGGACACTGGGAGGACAAGCTGGAGAGAAGGAAGGTGCCGGGGAAGGTGTGGGAAGTACCTAGGTGTCTTGGAGGTGTCTCGGAGCAGGTGTCGGAGACTCTGAGGCAGCTCCTGTCACAGGGCCCTGGGCTGGGCTGGAACCCGGCTCAGAGGGCGGGCTTAGGTCCCCCCAACACCTACTCCCCAGTCCCACTCAGGGGAAAGGCTGCAGAGCTTAGTCTCCCTCTGCCTTACACTGGCCAGTGAGGAGAGAGCTCAACAACCAGCAAGCTAATGCCCTAGGTGTGGTGCCTAATACTGAGAACCTCTGAGGCAAACAAATCCGCCTTATCCCTTAGGCCACTAGGAGCCACCCAACCTCCCTACCTTCAGCTGATGCCAGCTCCAGCCCTGGGGACGCAGGTGGGGGCTGCCGGGCTGTTCCCCGGTTGAGGGTAGGGGGGTGCTATTGTCTTGGGAGGGGCAAAATCTTACTCCAGTGTTTGGTCTTGCCAGCTGCACGTCTGCATCTCAGGGGAGCCTCTTGTCCATTGGTATCTCCCGGTCTTGCAGGGCAGGGCAGATTCACAGGTGTGGCATCTAGGAGGACCATTATGGCTGGTCTCGTCTGACTTCCTGCATGGCGTGGCTAAGGGCATCCCCTGCTGCCTCCTGCTACTGCCCTCTAGCCTGGGACTGAACTGCAGCACGTCTGGAGGGAACACCATGGTCCCTTCCGAAGGGCTAGCATCCTTTGTGAAAGTAGCCCAAACCCAGCCCGGTTATACCTGTTCTTCCACTCTCTATGCCCACAATGAGCACCAGGAATGCCACTCCCCACCCTCAGCCTCCTTCCTCTGCCAGGGAGGTGACAGGAGATGGCCCCGCTCTGGAATGGGTGTGAAATTCTTTCCTCTTCTCAGGATTCTGACCTGCGGCCTCCTCCCCTGCATGCGGCTACAGCCACAGGGGGAGAAGGTGAGTCTGACACAGCGGCAAACCCTCCTTGCAGGCAGCCACGCCAAGGCTAGCGCCCTGCGTGAGGCTCATTTATTGAAGGTGAACTCCTTGTGCATACAGAGCTTGGCATGTTTTCCTGAGGGCAGGCGAGGTCCCGGCAGGTTGTGCGGCAGGAAGAAATGTTGCAAGGCAAAACCGGGCCAGGTGCTGCAGGGGAGTAATGGTCCCTCTCACTTTTTCCATTCATGAGCAGGATACATTTTGTTCTGTGCACCAAGAGAGGTGCACCACCAGTAGACACACATGCTGCGGACTACTGGAGGTGCTCCACTAATCAGCTGGGCGGCATGTGAACCTCGCCTGGGGTGCCGCCCACGCGCTCGGCTTACAGGCAACGCTGAAGGGGAGTGAGGGGCCTGCTTTAGGACATTAGTGATGGTGGCTTTGACCGCAGCACATAGTGCTACTTGCCTGCCCTTGTAAATCGGGGTAACAGGGTGGGGTGTTGGCCAGGGGCAATGGGAAACCACCGCCCTTGGCTGGCCTGGGGACGGTTCCCAAGGAGCAGAGGGGAAGAAGAGGGAGGACTGGGCACATGTGGTGCAGCAGAAGCCGTGAGAAAAGAAAGACGCTCTGCACACAGACCGGCTGAGGAAGCTCTTGCTGAGGGGGGCGGAACCTTTTTTGAGTCTGGGGCTGCTGACCCACAGAAAAATCAGTCGGGGGCCACTCACAAGGGAGGGAAAAAACCCCTCCTCACTGACGTGGCCCCACTGAGAAGGAGAAAGACCCTCCCCGCATCCCCTCGCACGCCTGAGCCTGGGGGGCCAGGCTAGTCGATGTCGTGTGCTCCAGCCTGCCAGTGGGGTGGGGGGCTGGAGCGCCAGTGCAGGCTCTCCAATGCCGATGGGGGGGCCCTGAGCCTCAGGGGCCGGATTTAGGCAAGCTGGGGGGTGCATCCGGCCGCTGCAGGGACGGCCCTACCATGAGGAGAACTGAGGCGGCCGCCTCAGGTGCCAGACTGTGTGTGGGGGGGGGGGCGCCACTAGGCCTCAGAGTGTAGAAAACTGTGTCTGCTGCTGGTGCCGATGTATTCTCTGTGCTCTGGATGCCCAGAGATGGTTACGGGCTGTGCAGGAGGAGGGAGGGCACAAGAGACCTTTCAAAGTTTTGGCCCAAGCGAGGGGGCTTGAGGGAGCAATTTGAGCTCCCCGCCTCAGGTGCCAAAGCGTTGTGGGCCGGCCCTGGGCTGTAGGTTCCCCACCCCTGCTCTAGCCAATCAGCCAGCGAGTCCCACCGTCCTGTTTGGGAAGAGGAGTGTTTCTTGGCTATGGTTACCCATTGGACAGGGCTACAGTCTGACCCGGGCCTGGCGGAGTGTTTGCTCCAGGCCCGTAATCGACTCCACAAGCACGGTGAGCTCTGCTTGTGAAAAGCACAAGAGACCGGCGAGATGTCACGGTGCTTCCTTCCCGTGACACCTTCCCTCGGAGGATCCCAAAGCACCAAGCAAGCGTGGGGCCATTCCAGGGCCCTGGGCCGGGGCCTGTAGAACCATGGATCTTGATTACCAGTCTCCTTCGCCGCGCGCGCTACCTCTCCCCGTTCCTCTGAGCAGGCGGAAAAGCCCCGACTTGGCCTGGCTCCGCAGCCTTTGTCAGGACTGCTGGCTGGGGTGAAGGGCCAAGGACAAGGAGCTGGAATGTTTGGGCATCTTTCTTCCCGGCTTTTTCACTTGGCTGGGGTGAGTCAAATCTGCACTCTGCCCAGCTGCAAAATGGGAGGTCCCAATAGCTTGCCAGTCTCACAGAAGCATTTCCATCCTTTCTCAGTGTACATAAAGGGCTCTGGGATGGGAGAGCTCGCAAAGAGGCCAAAGTCCCTCTCTGTGTGTACACTGGCCTCCTACCCCTTGTGCTGAAACATGGCACGTTCCACCCCAGAGCTGTGAACCAATACAGGGGTTGGTCTTTTGACCTCTCTCCCCTGAACAAAAGCCACAGGCGGGCCACGGTGTGAATGCATTACTGTGGCGGGCTGACTGCCCCAGGCTGGCTGAGAAGCTGGAGGGAGAGCCCCGGCCAATCAGGGAAGGGCTGAGAGGAGCCAATCGGGGTGTTGCTTGCTGGGGCAGCCCTATTTAAAAAGAGCTGCCCAGCAGAGAGTAGGCAGATAGGCCTTGACCAGGGAAGGTGCAGGACCCGGTTCCTGGAGAGGCATGTTCGATAGAGCAGGGCTGGGCAGACTCGGGGGGCTAGAGAGGGAGGCTCTGGCCTGATGCTTGGCAAGCAGGCGGGTGCAAAGGGTTACAGGGGAAATGGCGCAGGGAACAAGGGGCGGTGGAGGGGAGTAAAGGAGGGCAGGACAAGGCTGCCGTCAGAGGGTCCCTGGGTCAGGACCCAGAGTAGTGGGTGGGCCTGGGTGCCCCCCTTTCTTCCTTGCACCACATCTAGCCACCCCTGACATGTGGCCTGGAAGGACGGCGGCTTGCCCCTTACATGAGGAGCTAGACGGAGGCTGCAGTTGGCTACGGTGGTGGGTGCTAGACCAAGAGCTGCTGATTGCCCCCGGAAGGGGGATGACAGACCCCTGTGGTGGGCCCTGCTGGAGGGCAGCATCCTGAAGAGGACACCTGTGTCGCTCCTGGACCCCGGTCCTGAACAAGAGTGTGGAGTGAAGACGGGCGAGACACCGCCAGAAGGGGGCACCCTGCTGAGTGAGAACTAATTCCCCAGAGCAGCCAGCAGGAGCCGCCGCCACGGTGAGTCAGCCCTATGATGATTGCCTACAACAGCCTCGTCCATTCCTGGGAATCCGGCCTCCATGGCCCACGTGTTGAGTTGTCCAGCAAGCACCTTCCTCCCATGCCGTCCCTCGTAACTGCGAGACACTCTCTGTAAACATCGCCAAAGCTCCCCCCTCGTCTTCCTTCAACACCCTCCTTAAACCTGTCCCGGGCCATGACACCTACAACAGGCTGTTTACGCACAAAGATCACGCTCATCACGTTGCCCGTTGTTTCCTCGTGCTCCCCCCCTCCAATTTACACTTAGATCGTAAAGCTCCTTGGGGCAGGGACTACGTTTACTCTTTGTTTACACAACCCCCGTCTCAAGGGGTTCCCAAGCTGTGCAGGAATCCAATAATGATGCTCCACATCAGCATGGCGTGTTGCTAATGGCGCTGGCACCAGGCGACTTGCCAGTCTTTGTCTACCTCTAGTGGCTGGTCCAGTGAAGACCTCCGTGAGTTCGCTGACGGTGGACGCTACTAGAACATGTTCTCTACCCGGGTGGTGGAGCTCATGCTTTTAGCAGGGAAGGACTCGAATTCCAACTCGGCCACTGGTCCGGCTGGTGCCCTCGCCGTCTTGGGGGAGCTGGCTGTGTTATCTCGGGACAGCACCTTCTGTGTGTCGGCCCGTGCGTGAATCCCAACCTCCTCCAGTTGGGTTAGGCATCGAGTCTGTGCGCGGGCTCCCAGCTAATCTCCGTGGGGTTCAAAGCCGAGTCGTGCAGCGCTGGGGTGCCCAAGGCCCGTGACCGGTTGCCATGGCAGCAGTGGCTTTACTCTGGATGATTCCTATTGTCAGAGCAGACTGTGGCTGGTGGCTCTCAGAGCAATTTAAGCTCATGCATGTGTCGCACGCCCTGAGCAGCCTGCCACACTGTCATCGCTTTGATGTCTTCATTTGGCTTGAGCTACAGGGTAGGTCTTCCCTGAACCTTACGCCTCCGTTTCACAATTCAGCAGAGCTGGGAGGGAATGACCTGACCAGCTAGGGGGTCCCTAACTGATGTTCAAAGAGCTGTCGAAAAGACGTTGCTTAGATCATTCACGATGCGAAAGGCCAGGCTGTTGAAATACGCAGAAGTCTGTCTGACTACCCAGACGTGCTAGAAGGAAGCTGTTCCTGTCAATGCGGGGTTAATTAGCAAACATTCAAAAGACTCCAACTCAATTAAAAGTGGCCAGGAGTTCTGTGTAAAGAGAGGACACAAGGGCTGAGCCGCCTTTGAGATGCACAAAAGCAAATGATGCGTGTTGCATAGAATTATGGCAGGAGCTGTATCATATCAGTCTCGTGGGTCAGGAAACAGCACGGCAGGATAGCAGGGATAATGCTATCATGCCTTTGTCGCACGGCAAATCTCGCAATGTTCCCTGTAAGATTTGCCATCCATGAGCTGAGGGAGTTTCGTCATGTGCACCCATGTTGAAGTCCTGTGCGCTTGTGCAGCTGTGTCCCCCGTGGTGCCTGCCAGCTGCTAACAAATGTCTTCGATATCTATATTTTTAAAATGGCACGGAAGAAAGAAAACTAAACCAAGGGATCATTAGCAAGGTGCACGACTTGACACGTCTGTTTAATATGAAATCAAATAAAAAGAAAATCAACGCCGCAAAATTTTCAATCGCCATTTGGTAGCCTCCATGGGTCTGTAGCATAAAACAAAATTGCCCATTTTCTTGACATAGCAAGCAAAATATTTTACACTTTTTGCTTGAAATGAAAGATTGTCATTTAACAGGCTCATTTCTGAGCACTTTTTGTGCAGACATATTGCCCTATGATCTAGGAAACAGGTTTATATATAATATATATTGCCGTTTGTTTAGAGGCGGGAAAAACAAGTTTGCAAACTCGCCTCTGTTTTGCAACCCCACCCTAAATAGTCTCTGCGGTTTGCAAAGCCTTCAGCTTCCCCAGGGTTTCACACCTTGTCACATATCTCAGTGAAATAAGCATAGAACCGGTTTGGCGTTGCCCGGAGCAGCATGTGAGGGCTGCATTCCTATCCGTGGATCAGGGGATGGTGCAGAAGATCCTAGGACCCCCTCCCCAGGGTGAGAGCTCTGACAAGTGCAGGAAACTGTGCCCATCCAGTGAATCTCTGGTGTGAACAATCTCCACGTGCACAACTGCGGGAGAGGAAATACGTGGGAGTGAAATCTGAGTGCTTCTTGTGAGATTTTCCACATAGTGCAAGTGAATTGCCACCAACTGGTGCAAACTGCTGCTTGCCTTTCCTCTCGGCCCAAGGTACGCTCTTGTGCTGCTACGCCATTTGTGAATGCTGACAGCTCAGCACGGAACAGGCCTGAGATACTCACGTACTCCCACGAATCCCCCTCCATAAAGAGCATGTTCCAGGGAAGAGCGTTCACAGGGGAAGTCCTGTGTGTTGAGAGAGGCCCTACGTACATAAGACTTGTGCAGTGAGAGACACGGGTGAGTTTGCTTTTGCAGAACTTCCCGTGTGGGCTTTGGGTTTGCCAGGCAGGATTTCCTCCTGTAACATGGAAACTAGATTGGTTTTGGAAGCAGGGGCGGTGCTTTGCTAAGCTTCGAAGCTTGCAGGAGCATGACGGCGCGTGTACCCCATTCTGCAAGGAAAGGACGACGGGGGGTCAGGGGGCAGGCTGTGCCTGGAGTGTGCCCAGGCTTACGGGCGAGGAAGAGAAGCTGGGGAGGGGGGAGGGAGACGACTGTCGACAGAGGGAGGTTTTCAAACTAGAAGATCCGTAGATGGAGTGAGGAACGCATGCTGCGGTCACCCTCCAGGACTAGAGACTGGGATGAGCTGGCCCTGCAGGAGTGCCAATAGAGTCACAGGGCAAGGTATGTAGGTAGGAATGGCTCTGGATTCCTGGAAGGGGCGGAGCATTGGGTGGAAGGGGCGGAGCCTTGGGCCAAAGGGGTGGGGCTGCCAGCCCTCCGCACTGTGCAGACCACACTGCACAGCACTCTGGCGGTGATTTAAAGAGCCCCGGGCTCCAGGCCCTCAGTCACCCCCTTTGCCTACCCCCACCACGTCGGCAGGCTGCTGGCTCTGGGATCATCTCTGGGACAGGGAAGTCTGGCAAGCAGCCTGGAGTGGTACAGAGCAGCCCCAGAGGGGGTGCAGGCTCTGGTGGGAAGCTGGGACCAACGGCAGGAACTAGACCTGAAGCTGGACTAGGTAACTCTTCTAACCTGATGAT
This sequence comes from Pelodiscus sinensis, assembly GCF_049634645.1. Classification (NCBI taxonomy): domain Eukaryota; kingdom Metazoa; phylum Chordata; order Testudines; family Trionychidae; genus Pelodiscus; species Pelodiscus sinensis. Next base: position 52,577,629 of record NC_134720.1, read on the forward strand.
TCTGTGACCTCCGAGGGGAGAGTCCTGGGAGGGACGCGGTGAGGATGGAAGTGGGTTTGTGTTGATCCCTGACGGTTTGGGAGCTTGTTGCGAGATTTCAGGGGAAGACCCTGGAAGCCAAGGCCCATGGAAGAAAGGTGAAACCTAGACAGGTTTTTTTTGGGGGGGAAAGATCTGGGAGAGGCTGAGCAGGAAAAAGTCCGGGGTGGGGGTGGCAGCAAGGAGCCGGATGGAGCATTCTTTGGTTGTCAGTTACGGGGACCCTGGACGGAAGCCCAGCAGGGAGGCTGATCCCGGCTTCTCTTGCTAGCCAGTGACAAGATGAGTCCAGAGAAAGGGAGGAGAATGACAGACCGAGAAAAGGGTGTGAGGACTGGGTTGGAGGCTGAAGATCTCATGCTTAGGACTTTGGGACTTTGCGATCCCAGAATGGGTGGAAACAAAAGGTCACCTGACCAGAGGGCTGAAGTACAAGAAGATGGACCTCCCCAGAACCTGATACAACATCTGGAGAGGGGCGAGCTGCCACGCCAGGCCTGGCCAGGAGGAGGCGCTGCAGTTGTGAGTCCACTCTTTCACAAGGAGGTTCGAGCAGGGGTATTGTCCGTAGGGGTTAAATTACTGGACTGAGATGAAGGCGTTTCTGTTCCCAACTGTTCTGTGCTTGGAATGGGGAGATCCCTCACTCCCCTTGAGGACAGAGCACTTTGAGGTCTTTGGGTGGAAGATGCTATCAAAGGGTAAGGTGATCTTCTCATGTCACCACCATGTCCTTGTGCAGTGGGATGAGATGTTGAAGGCCAAAGACGGGTGGTTTAATCATTCAGCTGGTCGAGCCCCATTGGCCTACGCTTGTATTTCATTTAGCGTCCACGTGAAGGGTTTGTTCCCACATTCTGGTGGTTTTGTTTTGCTTGATTTTCAGGTGGCGGAAACGTCTGACAGTGAACACAACCTGGAGCTACAGACGGTGCAAATGGAAGAGACGGGCGAAAGAAAAGCTGGTGGCGGGAACGCACCAGAGGCCAACCCAAGCGTAGGCACGGGGACCCCGTCTGTGTCGTCCACGTCTACTCTCTTCCCAAAACTTTACACCCAGCAGAACGCGATGAGGAAATTCTTTGTTACCAGGGTAAGCAAACCTCACCCTTTGGCAGCCCTTAGTTTATGGACTGGCCCCAGAACCGTTTGGCTCCAGAGCTCTCCTCCTGGATGTTCAGTCCCCATATTGGCAAGAGGATCTGGTGTGATCTACCCATCTGTGCCTACAAGTCGAGTCAGACCCTCTATCATTTAGGTGTGCTGGGAAAAAACCCTAATCTCTTCCAGGCATGTCTGATTTCCACCTGGACCTCCACAGTCCATAACCTGTGCTCACTGGCTGCCCTGCGCATGAGTTATGCTCATAAGAAGCACACGGGATCTTTATGGGGGAAAAGGCAATACGCCATGTTTATTGAGAATACAGTGGCAAATCAGTTAGCATACCCTTACACAGACAGACACACACACATGCACAGGCATTCACTCCTGCCACTGATGGTATAGTTACCAGTCTGCGGCTCGCATTAGCCTGGTGGCCAAGTAGGCTAAGTGTGAGGGAGGAACCAGGTTCGCTTCGGTCCAACCTGAGGTTCCAGTCCAATTCAGGCAGAACAAACCTGGCTCTTATGAGAAAGCCGTCCTCCTTTTATAATGGTTCTTCTCCATCAGGATCAGTGAGTTTTACATTGTCAGGCTGTTTTTCTGATGGGTGACTGTTACTCCGGTTGTTGTCCTTGCTCCTTCTCTTCTTTGTTCTGCCAGGCGAAGCTGGTTTGGATCACCAATCTCTTGTCCCAATCGATAAATGCTCGCCCTTTCCCTCCGTGTCGTGAGTTGCCAATCTGCCCTCTTTTGTTCTGCCTACTAGTTCGTCGTTGTTCAATATTCTGGTGCAGTGGCAGTCTTCACCCATCTCTCTCGCACATTCCTTACTCCCCCACAGAACAAAAACAAGAACAAGGGATGCAAACAAAACTTCAAGAAAAAATGCATTTCCCCACTATATTATAATATCTACTTTAAAACCAACAACAAAATAACCATAAACATCTAAATCTATTCCTATAGTAATTCTAAATCAAATAATTTGAACTAATTTCTACAATGATATTAATAATCTATTTCGACTTCAAAATACTTTTGTTGTATACTTCGCCAAGTTATCACTAATATAGAAAATAAAAGTTTTTCTGCTACTCATGTCCATGCTACTCTACTCTACTCCAAGTTTGGAGAGTACAATATGGGGTGTAATTTGATGTAACCAATTCTGTGCCTCCTCAACGACAAGAACATAAGAACGGCCACACTGGGTCAGACCAAAGGTCCATCTAGCTCAGTAACCTGTCTGCCAACAATGGCCAATACCACATGCCCCAGAGGGAGGGAACACAACAGGTAATCTTCACGTGATCCCTCCCCGGTCGCCCACTTCCAGACAAACAGAGACTAGGGACACCATTCCTACCCATCCTGGCTAATAGCCATTGATGGACCCAACCTCCATCTAGTTCTTTTTTGAACCCTGTTAAAGTCTAACTCTTCACAACGTCCTCTGGCAAGGAGTTCCACAGGTTGACTGTGCACTGTGTGAAGAAAAACTTCCTTTTGTTGTTTGTTTTAAACCTGCTGCCTGTTCATTTCATTTTGTGACCCCCCTAGTTCTTATGTTATGGAAACAGGTAAATACCTTTTCCTTATTTACTTTTTCCACACAGGTCGTGATTTTATAGACCTCTATCCTATCCTGCCCTTAGTCTCCTTTTTTCTAAAGTCCCAGTCATTTTAATCTTTTCACATTGCACCCGTTACAAACCCCCAATCATTTTTGTTGCCCTTTTCGGAACCTTTTCCAATAACCAACGAAACCGTTTGAGAGAGGCCTGTATCCAGTTAACAGTCTTGTCTAATGTGAGAATTTGCCTCAGCTCCGTCAGTCGGCAGCCAGAGCTCCTCACAGGCAACCCCACAGTTTGTACTGAAGTAGCTAGTCCCTGTCTGACCCTGGGTCATCTGCATCAGTGCCAAGCGTCCCTTTGCTGTTCTACACTTGAGATATGATTGGTGCAGCAACCAGTCTTGCTGAAATGGGAGCAAATTGCCAAAGGAGAGGCGTCCTCCATCTAATTGATTGTACTGGTGGAGTGCCCATCACCCTGGAGTCCTGGTGGAATGCCGACAGGCGGCTCGAACCGGGGACCTCTGGAGCTTTGTGCATGAGCCAAAAGCTAGCTGGCGGGGAGCTAAAGCTGTAGAGCAGTCTCATTCTTCTTCCTGTAAATGGCCCTGCTGCCAATAGGTGCAACAGTGACCCACTCCCAGCAGGTGTGTGGGTTACACAGGCACCCACTGCGACCCAGAGAAAATGTCGGAAAACTATTGTGCACTGATGCCAGCAGCACCTACTCCAGGGGCTGATAAGCCCTTTCCTTCATGGGAGTAGATACAAAGTGGCTTTGTCTACTCTACAAGGTTTTTGCAGCAGAGAGTATGCTAATGACAGACTCGTTAGCATGAGTCGCGATGTCATTCGCATATTTTCTGCCGCTGCTGTTTGCGCAAGGGGTTTTTGCGCAAAAAGAAGCAGTGTAGCCACTTCCGTTTTGCGCAAACCCCCCTTTTTTGCACAAGATCTTTATGCCTTTCCTGGCCATACTGGGTCAGACCAAAAGTCCCAGAGAGGCATACGGATGTTGCGCCAAAAAACCCCCTTTTGCACAAAACGGAAGTGGCTACACTGCTTCTTTTTGCACAAAAACCCCTTGCGCAAAAAGCATCGGCAGAAAATATGCGAATGACATCGCGACTCATGCTAACGAGTCTGTCTCTGCTGCAAACACTTGTAGTGTAGACAAAGCCAGTCTGTGTGCACATACTCTCTGGCCCTCTCCGACCCATTAGTTTAGCTCGTTTGGTGCTAGGCTCTGATCCTAAGCAGCTCTCGGAGGTGCTGAGCCTTTTAAGCTCCCTCCAGGTTTAACTGAGCCCTTAATTTGCATGCCTGGATAATGCAGAGTCTTCCTGGGTGGAAAAGTAGCACTCAGGGCTATGCTGCGATGCAGTCGGGGCGGCTGAGCCAAAGCAGCATGTCCCAAAAGCAACAACCACCCCTTCAGCTCCATGGTCAGCCCCCCTCAGACGGCGATCCTCGGGCCAGAATACTCGAAGGCGGGGGAGAGAGTCTCTACATTTCACCTTAAGAATGGAACTTATACACGGACGAAAGGAGCTAAACCCATTTGATCGTTTGCTCTTTAATTACTGCTGCACAGTTGCCTTTTTCTAGCTTTTCTACTGAGGGCAGCAGGAGTTTCATAAGCCGCCTCCGGGCACCCCATTGTGCTCCGCGACAGATGCTTGTAAGAATTCAAGCCGGCATCTATCCGCACCAGGTTTCTGTGCGTGCTCTTAACGCCCCTCGCTGCTCCCGCCCGGAGACGTCTGAATCAGGCGTGGTGCTGGATGTGGGAGCCTCTCCCTGGTCCGAAATCAAGCTGGCTTCCCATGCTGCCTTCTTGAGCGGCCTTTCTTTCAGAATCGTGCAGATGCTCTAAGCTCCCTTGGATACACATGGGCTAAGCCTCTGTGGTACCAAAGCCCATGCTTCACCGGGCATCTCTAGGCTTGGCAGTTCATAGCTCTGGTGCGTCTGGCTTCAGAACATCAGAACGGCCACACTGGGTCAGACCAAAGGTCCATCAACCCCAGTGTCCTGTCTGCCGACAGTGGCCAATGCCAGATGCCCCAGAGAGAGGGAACACAACAGGGAATGCTCATGTAATCCCTCCCCCGTCACCTACCTCCAGAGAAACAGAGGCTAGGACACCATTTTTACCCATCCTGGCTAATAGTCATTGATAGACCTAACCTCTATGAATCTATCTAGCTCTTTTTTGAACCCTGTTAAAGTCCTAGGCTTCATCACATCCTCTGGCAAGGAGTTCCACAGGTTGACTGTGCACTGAGTGAAGAAAAACTTCCCTTGGTTTATTTTAAACTCGCTGCCTATTCATTTCATTGGGTGACCCCTAGAACTTACATTGTGGGACTAATTCAATAACTTTTCCTTATTCACTTTTTCCACACCAGTCATGATTGTATAGACCTCTATCCTATCCCCCCCACCCCCTCCTTAGTCTCCTCTTTTCTAAGAGAAGTCCCAGTCTTTTTAATCTCTCCTCATATGGGGCCCATTCCAAACCCCTCCTCATTTTTGTTGCCCTTCTCTGACCCTTTCCCAATGCCAATAGATCTCTATGGCTTGGCTGCTTCCATTGTGAATGTAAAAACGTGGCTTGAGCCCCAGCATGTCTTTCATTACAAATTGATCACTGCCTGGGCACTTGCTCATTGCAAGATTCCCATTGACTTCACTGGGGTTTGAATCAGATTCTTGGAGCCTGATCCTGGAAAGCCACTTGCGGGGCGCGGGCGCCAAGTACCTTGCAGGATCAGGCACTGTTGGGAGAAGGACCCCCTGGCTTTGTCGGTCAAGCTCAATTGCACCAGACTCCTGTCCTTTCTGATTCCCCGGCCGGCTGCCTTCGTAGAATCATAGAAAACTAGAACTGGAAGGGACCCCGAAAAGGCATCAAGTCCAGTCCCCTGCCCTCTCGGCAGGACCAAGCACCATCTAGACCATCCCTGACAGGTGTCTGTCCAACCTGCTCTTAACTATCCCCAGAGATGGAGATTCCACAACATCCCCAGGCAATTTATTCCAGTGTTTCACCACCTGGACAGCCAGGAAGTTTTTCCTAATGTCCAATCTCAACCTCCCTTGCTGCAATTTCAGCCCATTGCTTCTTGTCCCCTTTCCAAAGGGACACAGCCCTTCAGAGCTAGGCGATCACTGCAGTAAAATGAAAGCTGAGAAGAAAGCAAGTTAGGGGAAGCAGATCCATGCCAGGTTCTCCTGGTAGCGTGTGAAGCACAGCTTAGGTTTGTGACGTTCGGGGACTTTTCACGTGGACCAGGGCGGGTTTATGGGCTTCTATTGAAACCACGTGAAAGTGGCAGTTTCGTGTTTGTTTTAGAACAGATGAGGGGAACCTTAGGCCCGGGGGGCTGATCTGGCCCCAGAAGTCCAGGGCTCCCCTCTTAGCACTGGGGAGCCCTGTGCCTCCTGAGGGACCGAAGCACATAAAACCTACTAACCTGGGCTCTGGTGTGCGAGGAAGATGTGGGCAGCATCTTTCTCCTTCTCCGTCAGGGGCCACGTCAGTGAGGACTTGGGGTTTTTTTTGGCTTCTCACTTGTGCGCAGCCACTGACTGATTTTTTTTTCCCATGGGTCAGAGGCTCCTGACCCAAAAAAGATAGAATCATAGAATCATAGGACTGGAAGGGACCTCGAGAGGTCATCGAGTCCAGCCCCCCGCCCTCAAGGCAGGACCAAGCTCCGTCTACACCATCCCTGACAGATGTCTATCTAACCTGTTCTTAAATATCTCCAGAGAGGGAGATTCCACCACCTCCCTTGGCAATTTATTCCAATATTTGACCACCCTGACAGTTAGGAATTTTTTGAAGTGAAGTGGCATCACTGAAGTCAGTGGATTCACCCAGACGGACATGCAGGGACGAATCGACTGAACTGTGCTGTTCTTCCATGAGTACAGAAGACTTTGCATCAGCCCATGGGACTGCCCAGACCCCAGCGGCCATCTTGGATTCTCTCCACCGGCATCTAGGCGGTTACTTATGTTGTTCTGAAAGCTCCGTTCTGGTTTGAACAATATTGTTTCTCCAGAGCAGGTCTAGTTGTCACCTCACGGTGGACCCTCTAAGACAGGAGTGAGGAACTTTTTTGGGTTGGGAGCCGCTGACCCCCAAATAGACACTTCCCCACATTCCCTTCACAGAGCCTAGGGGAGCCTGGGCTAGTAGATTTTTGTGGGTCCCCTCCAAGCTCTGGGGTGGGGCCAAAAATGAGGGGTTCACTCTGTGGCAGGGGGTTGCCGGGGAGTGGGCTTGGGGTGGGGGGTGTGAATAGGAGATAGGGTGCCGGAGCGGGTTCGGCAATGCAGGGTCTGGGCTGTGTGTGGGGGGGGGGAGGGCGCTTATCTGGTGCTACTATGGCGGGCGCACATGGCACCATGTCCCCCCGGTGCTCCCAGGCCTCGCCCCCTGCTGCTCCTATTGGCCACTATTATGGCCAATCAGAGTCATGGGGGAAAAGCCTCCAGGCAGTGCATTGCTGTGTCAGCTGAGGGGAGGAGGGAACGGCAGCACACAGTCATTTCCTTCTCCCACCAGGCTGAGCCCGTGGGTCGGATCTGGCTCTGGTTTGCCTGACTCGGGCCCGCGAGGCTCAGGGCCCACCATTCACTTGCATCACAATTAGCTGGTGCATGTAAGATGAACCCAGTGAGAGGTCAGGGAGATGTCCCCACCCTTCCAGCAGGCTGACAGAGGGCAGGTGACTGAGTCATTCCCAAATAAATACTGCTTGGAAGCCATGCTGTGAATCATTCCCCCAGTCAGTGTGTGTTTGAGCTGCGATTTCTATCACATGGATCTTACCATCTTTTCTTTCTAGCCTGGAGCATTTGACCAAGCCATAGAAGATCTAAAAACCCATGTGGTCGAAAATTCGGGGGAAACTGCTCAGAGCTTCTGGCTTTTGACGGAGTGAGTAGTCATGATCTCGCACGAGGTGGTGGCTCTCTTAGGGGCTGAGAGAGAGAAACCGCCAATAGGTGGGAAGGGGGGATCATATAGTGACCGTGGTCAGGTTAAACTCTCTGGGCTCTGCTTGTAGAGACACCAGCCAGTAGCAAGCTGGAAAGGGAAACTGTAGGGAGACGACCTCTAGGCGCAGAACAAAGTAGGCCTATGCCTCCTGTATAATGGTGTAAGGAGCTGTGCAAAATCTCTTACTCTCAATGATATGTTTGGGAGTGTTGGGCAGATTGTCACTGGCAAGTGCTGTAGAAGTGTCATTTATTCCATTAGCTCCAGTACAATCCAGTGTATAGTGCACTGTACAGGGACTCAAGAGACCTGCATTCAGCTCCTGGCACTGCCACTGACCTACTGGGTGACCTTGGGCAAGTCACAGCTTGGCTCCGTGCCTCAGTTTCCCCACCTATGAAACACAAGTCAGACATTGGGAATGGTCACACACACAGAAACCTGAGTGTGTGGAGGGGGACATTTTAACCTGCCTGGATACTCAATCATGGATTTAAAAGTGGACAAAGGAATTTCACCAGCCAATTAGAGAGTGCTGAATTGACATTGGTCTGCAAATTGACACTGTTTTGCTGGACTTGAACAAAGACACTAATTGGATATCACATTATAAAAGCCAGTCTCCCCTGCCTTTAACACCTCATTTTTACATCAAAAGCTAAGTATGGGACACTTGCACTTAATTAGCCTCATTAGCATCAGTCCTACAATTGACAGGTACTATTTTTTCCCCTTTCTTTTTCTGTTATAAATTCTGGGTTCCTGTTGTTTCCATTCCAGCTTATCTGAAGAAGTGGATTTTGCCCACAAAAGCTCATGATCTACACTGCAGTGCTATTTTGGGATACCAGAGGTATCCAGAAATAGCTATTCCGCATCTTAACAGCAAGCCCGTTATTTCAAAATATAATGGGCTTGCTATTCTGACATTCCTGTAAACTTAATTCCATAAAGGAGTAAGGGACGTTTTGGAATAGCGGGTTATTTTGAAATTTGGAACTGTGTAGCCAAAGAATGTGAAATATTTTGAAATTGACTTTAAATAAACTACTCAATTTGCGTAGCTTATTTCGAGCTTCTGGTGCAGTGGAGACACCCTCTGAGGTGCCACAGGACTACTTGTCATTTTTAAAGTGACAGACTAACATGGCTCTCCCTGTGAGACTTTTAAGCTACTTCAGCAGTGCTGGGGCTGGCAGGTGTGTGAGATTTCAAGACACCCTATGTGCATGCCTTCGAAAGACAGGAGTCTCAATTTCCACATGCTGGTGTTCCTGGCGCGCATTAAAATGAGGGCAACCAAGCTCCATTAGAATAGTTTCCCAAGTGTTGGGGTGGAGTCTCCGTTGCTGATCATGCTTATAACACGACTAGATATTTTTTTATTCTGGGGTTGTCCCATTTGCGCATGATTGGCTGATCCTTTCTGGCCGTAGACAATGTTCCCTCTCATTTTTTCCATTCATGTGCAGATTTTTTCCACTCATGTGGGGAATAATTTTTATGTGCACCACAGCATGTGTAGATGTGCACCACCCAGAGAAACACAAACCTAGCTGTGTGTGCTCTGTTAATCCACTGGGCGGCACTGGCATTTCTCCTGAGCGTCTGCACAAGCACCCAGCTTCTAGGGAATAATGGTCTTAGAATCTAGGAATCTTTAGGTGGCTTTGGAAATTCCAGCTCTGGATTTATATTTAATCACCGGCCACTTATCTGACCAGTCAAAGGCCCTTTCTAAACCTGGAACCCGACCTTGCCTCTGGGTTTACAGAGTTGGGGCCAGTGTGCCCTGTAAGTTGGGGGCGTGGTGGCATTTCAAGCTTTGCTTGCAGGGCACATTGGTGATGAGTGGCTGCCGTTCTTCTCCTGCCTGTCCTCTCCTGCCAGGACTGCCAAAGGGGGTCACCTCCTCCCGTTTCTGAGATGGAGCACGACTCATACCACTTTGCTCCCAGCGGGGCTGAACTGCTGCGCGGCTGCTTCCTCCGGTGCCTTGTTCCGCTCTCCCTTTCATTTAGCACCAAATGCTTCTGAGGCCCGTGCCATGGGGGTGATGCCGAATGGCTCTCTTCTAACCCTGCGACCCCTGCTTGCTGCTGCGCGCGCCCATCTGCTTTCCTTCGTCCCTCAGACACATCACTGTGGGGGGCACCTCCTGTGGCCAGGGGGCATGTGCAGCGGGTGCGTGGCTCGGATCTCAACCATGCATTGCTTTCCTACGAGCTCCCTGCAGCGGAAACTTGTGCCCTAAGCGGATGGCTGCCCTGGTGTTCCGCAGCCTCCCAGGGCCCGTAGGGAGGTGATGCACGGGAGATGGTCATTCTCTAAGGCCAGCAAGGACCACAGTAATCATCTAGTCTGACCTCCTGTGTAACACGAGCCAGAAAGCGTCACCCCCTTGATTGCTTCCTTGCGCCCTGTCATTTGTGGCGGAGCTAGAGTGTGTATTTCGGACAGACGCCTGCTTTTGATGCAACAAATTCAACTGATGGGAAAAGTCATCCAACCCCTAGGTAAGTTGTGTCCATAGTTAACTGGCCAGCACATTGAGAATCTATCTTCTACATCGCATTTGCAGTTTGACTTTGAGCTTCTGGCCACTGCTGTTTGCCTCTGTTAGGCCCCAGAGCCTTTCAACATCCCATACTCTCTCTTGCTACAGGTGTTTATAGACACCTGTAACGGGGCTAGGCCCTCAAGCCAAAAGGACCATAGAGAAGTCTTCCAGGCCGCTAGAGTGGCTAGGAAGAAACCAGCCAATCAGGAGCCAGGAGAGACTACAAAAGGCCCTGCAAGCCTAGAGGCAGCTCAATTGCAGGCCAGATCTGGAAGGGAGAAGGTGGAGGGGAGGGGAGTGGGGGAGCTGGCTGCAGAACCAGGGACAGCTCAGAGTGGAAAGCAGTTGAGAGGCTGATGGGATTGAAGATAAAGCCCTGTGCTAAGGGCCAAGGACTCGTCTCCAGGGGGCCCTGCTCTGGTTCAGAGGGAGGCAGCAAACGGAGGGAACGGCATTGAAATGAGAGACTCTTCAAAGGGCATGGGGATGGGCCCCTGTTACCCCGGAATGGGACTTGTGATCACGCAGAGTGTGACGCGGCCGGGGGGCTGAGGCCATGCCGGAACCTGCTACAGTACCCCAGAGCCTTCTCTTCCAGAAGCTAACGGGACGGAGCTCCTTGCGTGTCCTGCTGCAAGGCCTCGAGGCAAACGGTTTGTGCCAGGCCTGCCTGAGGCTTCGATAAGCGGCTTTAAAAGTGGGTCTGGCCAGGCCGGGTTGATTCTGTCACTTTATCCAGACGCCTCAATAATCGGAATTGCCCCAGAGCGGGGAACCTGTCTGCAGACCTGTCCCGAGGGGGACGCAGGGCCCAGGGCAAAGCCCCCGCCACAGGGCCTCCTCTGCCCCACCCCTTCCCCAAACTTCGTCCCTATCCCATCGCCTTGTCCCCTTCCCTGAGCAAGGCAGGCCAGGGGATTACAGGGGTCTGGCACAGAAGGGTGACTCCTGCTGCTACCCCATATTCGCCACATGGGTGGGGTGGCAGAAGCCCCACCCTACCCCCCTCCCTGCCTGTTGTACCCCACTTCTCTGTGGTGCTGGAGCTTTCTGTTGCCGCTGAGGAGCCGTGCTCAGCAGGCCGGGAGAGGGTGGCGCGGCGGGATGGAGCAGGCTGCTAGGCCATGTGGTAGATATGGGGTAGCGAGGCAAGGCCTGCTGACACCCTGTGCTAGGCCCCATAGCACCCGTCCCGGGTCCCTCCCGTCCGTAGGATGATTGGGGCGGCTGCTGCAGGGCCCTGTGAACGGGATGGCTCTGCCTGTCTGCTACAGAGCTCCCGAGAGCTGAGAGCAGACACGCCTGCATGTATTGGGGTTTTTAGGTGTGTGCATGTTTCCTCAGCCTCAGGCTCGCCGCTACCATGGTGATCATCCAAACAGAGCAGACTAGGTCAAGTCTGTTTTAGTCCCTCCGCATGGACTTAACACCCCCCTTCCCCCCATCTCCCAAAACTCAATTGGAGGCTCCCAGGCCTGGCTCAGTACCAGCAAGTAGATAAATGCAAGTCAGCTCCTTGCAGCCAACTTCTCCTGGCCGAGGGTTTTGTGGCTCACTGTTGCCATTGGGTGGCAGCACAGTGTAACTTGGCTGCTTAAATTCTCCTCTGCTGAGACCTGCCTCTGGTGGTTATAGTCCAGGGAGAGCCCAGCCTGGATTTTTTTCAAAACTCGTCTTTAGTGGACGCTAGAAAGAGCGTCTGCTACAAACATTAGCTCCGCCGCAGACGGACACGGTTGGGCGACGAGACCTTTTCCATGCCAGTCTGCAAAGTGGCTGACGCACCAAATTGCGGCGCACGGACTTCAGACCAGTCACAGGCAGTCCTGTGGGGCGCTGAACTCTGATCTGAGCATTCGAAACACTCGCCCCTTCCTTCCGATCAAGTGTTCCCTCCTGCCAGACAAAACACGTTTTATTGCGTGAGCATGGCCCACTAGATTCTCAAGACACAGATCCTTGAATTTTTTTTTTCTAAATACACTGGTGGCTTTTTTTCCCCTGGTCCAGATGTAGCAAGATCTTAAGTCATGAACTGGTGTGTGTATATAAAAACCAACGAGGAGTCCTGTGGCACCTTAAAGACTAATAGATTTATTTGGGCATCAGCTTTCGTGGGTAAAAATCCACTTCGTCAGATGCATACTCTGACAAAGTGGGTTTTTACCCACGGAAGCTGATGCCCAAATAAATCCGTAACTTTCTAAGGTGCCACGGGACGTCTCATTGGTTTTGCAGATACAGACTAACACGGCCACCCCTCTGAGGAGCAGACCAGATTTTGACCCCGTCTTCTGTTTGTCCATCTTGTCTACGAGACTGTGTGTATATAGTCCCTTTTTGGAGAGACTTTAAGAAGTGGGGAGGGGAAAAATCTTTCTGCACTGCCACCTAGTGGACATTAAAGTTCCTCCTGTAAAAGGTTGCGAACCAACTGAAGAGATGTAAAAAAAGCTTGAGGGGGTAGCCGAGTGAGTCTATAACTGGAAAACTTAAACAACAAATAGTCTAGCACCACTTTAAAGACTAACAAAACATGTCGATGGTATCATGTATCAGAGGGGTAGCTGTGTTAGTCTGAATCTGCAAGAACAACGAGATGTCCTGTGACACTTTATAGACTAACCGATGTATTGGAACATAAGCTTTCGTGGGCAAAGGTCCACTTCGTCAGATGCACGTAGTGGAAATTCCAGAGGCAGGTTGAAATATACAGGCATAAGAAAAGAGTTGCAATGAAGCAGAAGGTCAGAGATAACGAGGTCAGTTCAGTCAGGGAGGATGAGGCCCACATCTAGCAGCTGATGTGGAGGTGTGAACAGCAAGAGAGGAGAAGCTGCTTGTGTCCTTGGCTAGCCATTCACAGTCTTTGTTTCATCCTAAACTGATAGTGTCAAATTTGCAGATGAATTGTAGCTCTGCTGTTTCTCTTTGAAGTCTGTTTTTGAAGGTTTTTTGTTGCAGGATGGCTACTTTAAAATCTGCTACTGTATGTCCAAGGAGATTGAAGTGTTCTCCTACAGGTTTTTGTATATTCCCATTCCTGATATCTGCTTTGTGTCCATTTATTCTTTTACGTAGGGACTGTCCAGTTTGGCCGATGTATATGGCAGAGGGGCATTGCTGGCACATGATGGTATCATGAGCTTTCATGGGCACAACCCACTTCTTCAGATGAATGGTCCAGTTTCAAAATAAATAGGGGATGCGAGGGAGAGAAGGGGGGAAAAAGGGATATAATGATGGCAAACATGTCCCGGGCTGCTCCCTGGGGTTTCCAAGCCAGGCAGCAGACTGTTCTTTTAATGATAATTATTATTTCAAAGCAGAAAGAACCAGCTTTCTGCTTTCCCATGAGGGACAGTCCTTCAGAACGGAGTAGGGATTAAACCAACAGGGGTCTACAGAAATTGCTCCAAAACCGAGGGAACTTTAGGACCAGTGTAGAGAAATCTGGGCCGTGTCAAAGTGCAGTGCTGGGTGATTTATGCAGACCAAGGTTGGATTCCTGCGCTGATCTTTAGGAATCCGCATAACCCCTTCTCTGCTCCCAGTGGCCTGGAGGGTCGGTGTCTTACCGCTCTGTTTTGCCCCTAGGATAGATCACTGGAATAACGAGAGGGAGCGTGTGGTGGTGATCACAGACGCCACACTCCTGGTCTGCAAGTACGACTTCATCATGCTCACCTGCCTCCAGGTGCAGCGGATCCCCCTGAACTACATCGACCGTATCTGCCTGGGCCAGTTCACCTTCCCGGAGAGGTCTCTGGACAAGTGAGTGCCCCCGGCAGCCAAGGGCAGGAGTGGGGTGTGTGGCGCTGGGTGGGGGTGAGTGGTGGGAGGGAATTGTGGCCACTTTGAGAGCTGCAAGCTGGTGTCGCCCTGTTGTTCCCTGACTCCCTCTGATGTTCTGGGATCTCTCCGGGGCACTGAAAGGGAGACCCCACCCAGTGCAGCCCATGGTGGCGGGGGTGAGCCAACAGTAGAGCATGCTGGGATGTTTGGGGTGACGCTGTTACCAATGGGGGTGGAGAGGGAGAGAAAGGAGGCAGGCAATCCAATCCCATCCTAGGAGTATGGGGTGGGGAGAGGTCCAGCTCGTTACCAAATTTCACTGGCGATCAACCCAGGGTTACCCTGATACTGGCTTATTCAGTGCCGCTATTGGATCAAGCACAAAAGGAATGGAACTCGCATGCGCGCACACAGTTGTGCAGAGAAGCCGCCGAGCACGGTGGGTCCGGTGTCTCTGCCGGCAGTCACCAATCCGGGCCGGCGTGCTGACCCTACGGCACGTGGTCTGTGTGGCTCTTCTCTTGATTGAGCTGGGCCGCCCTGTCTCGTACACTGAGTTCTTTATCTGTGTCCGTCACTGAGACCCGCCGGACCTCATTCTCCTCATGCATATTCATTTATTCTTCTCCTCTTCACTGCCCCTCCATTTCTTGTCTTCCTCGTGTGCAAGTGAAGATTAGATCAGACCCCGATCCTCTCTGTAGCCTCATGGCCCTTCTCCACAAAGGCCCGGGCATTACCCTTACCCACACCCACGCACTCCCTTGTCGCAGGATAGAACGTTACAGAGCGGCCTTTCTTTCACAATCGTGCAGGTGCTCTGAGCTCCCTCGGATGCACATGGGCTAAGCCTCTGTGGTACCAAAGCCCATGCTTCACCGGGCATCTCTAGGCTTGGCAGTTCATAGCCCTAGCGCCTCTGGCTTCAGAACATCAGAACGGCCACACTGGGTCAGACCAAAGCTCCCTCCAGCCCAGAGTCCTGTCTGCCCACAGTGGCCACATGCCCCAAAGAGAGGAAACAGAACAGGTAATCCTCAAGTGATCCCTCCCCTGTCACCCATTTCCAGAGAAACAGAGGCTAGAGACACCATCCGTGCCCATCCTGGCTAATAGCCATCGATGGACCTAACCTCCATGAATCTATCTAGCTCTTTTTTAAACCCTGTTAACGTCCTGGTCTGCACCTCATCCTCTGGCAAGGAGTTCCACAGGTTGACTGTGCACAGAGTTTTAAACCTGCTGCCTATTCATTTCATTTGGTGACCCCTAGTTCTTGTGTTATGGAAACAAGTCAATAACTTTTCCTTATTCATTTTTTCCACACACCAGTCATGATTTTATAGACCTCTATCTTCTCCCCCTTTACCCTCCTCTTTTCTAAGCTGAAAAGTCCCAGTCTTTTTAATCTCTCTTCGTATGTCAGCAGTTCGAAACCCCTCGTCACACAGCTCAGACATGCACACAGCTGGGTCCAGTGCGACGCTCGCCCAGGGCAGAAGCTGCGGAGATGGACCGTGGCTCTCAGGCGTGGTCTAGCATTCTCACGGTCAAACCCCTTATGGCGACGGACGTGAGCCATGAATTTGGGACCCAGCTCTGCTGGCAGGTCTCTGGACTCCCCCGTCCTCCCACTTCGGAGTTAGTCTCTCGCAACTGCCCCCGAGCTGTCCACCCACCACGGGCTGGCTTTCTGAAGGCAGGTGGCCTCTTAGCTGCCAAGTGCAAGGGAGTCTTGCCATGCTCCAAGCTTCTCTTCCCTCCTGCCGGGAACAATCCTGCTCTAATCTCCTGTTCAAGGAGCCTGTGGACCCAGTGGCAGCTCCCTCTGACCTGAGCGCTGGGGGGATAAAGCCTGCATCCCTCCCTGCAACCATACTCTGTTGCTAGCGAGAGCGCGCTCGGCCCCAGGAGATCAGCAATTACAGCCTAGTCTGAACGGCTGCTCAGACTGCTGCGAGCAGCCAGCTCCAGCACATGGGAATTACTGGGCCTTCCCCAGCCTGTTTCATTGGTCCCCGTGGCTCGTTGCCTCGTGCGCTGTTTTCCTTCCCTGCCTCTGTTTGGAGGTTGCTTTTGCAAAGGCCAGTGTTCACCTCTTTGGTGCAGAGTTTGGGCTGGGGCGGGGCAGCGTGGAGTCTCTGTTTCCGTGGCCGGGGGTCAGAATGAAGGGAGCCTGAGGTAGGAATTCTCGCGTGGGGCCGGCTGTGGCCAGGCGATGGGCCCTGCTCTGAGTCAAGGCCTCAGCTGGTGGAACGCGGCATCACTGTCTGAGGAGGGTCCTATACCTGGGTTTGGGCGCTGAACATGCTAGCTCTGCTTGCCCGTCACTTCCGGTGCTTGCCGCAGATAGAATCCTAGAACACCAGAACTGGCAGGGACCTCGTGAGGTCAAGTCCAGGCCCCTGCCCTCAGGTCAGGATCAGGCATCGTCTAGGTGATCCCTGACAGGTGTCTGTCCAACCTGCTCTTGGACAGACACCTGTCAGGGACTCCACAGCCTCCCCAGGAAATTCATTCCAGTGCTCAACCACCCGGACAGCTAGGAAGTTTTTCCTCATGTCCAACCTAAAACTCCCTTGCTGCAGTTTAAGCCCATTGCTTCTTGTCCTATCCTTAGAGTCCAAGGAGAACAATTTTTCTCCCTCCTCCTTGTAACAGCCTTTTAGGAACTTGAAAGCTGCTCTCATGCCCCTCTCAGTCTTCTCTTTTCCAAACTAAACAAGCCCAGTTCTTTCAGGCTTCCCTCCCAGCTCATGTCTTCTCGGCCTTTTATCATTTTTGTGGCTCTTCTCTGGGCCTTCTCCAATTTCTCCACCGCTCTCCTGAAATGTGGTGCCCAGAACTGGACACAAGACTCCAACGGAGGCCTAATCGGCAGAGTAGAGCGGAAGAACGACATCTCGTGTCGTGCTCGCCACACTCCTGTGAATGCCTCCCAGAATCCTGTCGGCTTTTTCTGCAACAGCGTCTCCAAACCCTCTGTCAGGGTCTGATGACAGCGGCCACGATTAGCAGTGAGCCACTGCTGGGGCCTTGCTGGGCTAACTGCAGTGAGGGTGCCCGAAGCCGGCTGCCCTGAGCCCTCCCTACAGCTCCACGGCCCAGGGCTGCGCCTGTCTTTTGCAGGGGCTGTTGCTCGTCTCCACCCAGTGGCAGACACCCCCGGGGGTCCGTCGTTCAGGCTGTTCTCCCTGTGTCCCGGGAGGGTAGGCAGAGAGGCTGGCATGAAGAAGTGAGGGGCACGGCTCCTGACTCCCTGCAGAGTGAGGGACTCTGTTCCTCACCAGATGTGGGCTGGGGCGGGGCAGCTTGGAGTGTGCAAGAGAGTCGGGAATGCAGCCGCATCCCTCACTGCTCCTACCGGCGATTGGGGCTCAGCCCAGGGGGAGGGGCAGGGGCAGGGGCAGTGTCACTGGAGCATGTGGCTCTGGGGTGGGTCCCTGTGTGGCCGTGAGGGGGCCAGTGAAGTGTGAGGGGGTCTGCGTTTGTTGCTCTGTGGTTTCCCTATGGTGGCGGCGCCTCCTCCCAGAGAGGCTAGTCGTGGCGGCCTCTCCTCTTCCTCGCTCCCCTCCCCCTCAAACGACCAGCCCTCTGCAATGTCTCTGCTCTGCTCGTCCGTATTCGGGTAGGACCCTTCGCGAGGACGCCTGCCTGCGGCTTTCTGCCTGCTCCCGGCGTCCTCTCCCCGCTCTGGTGGCAGGTTGCATCGCCTCGGTCCGTGCAGGACTTGTGGCCGTGTTGCCGTGTGCTGCTGCAGCCCAGAAGTGGCTGCATTCCGGTGGCGTGCACGGCACTGCAGAGGTGCGGGCCTGTGGGTGGTGGTCACGTTTCGCTCGCTTTCAGATCGAGTTGGAGGGACGGCGCCCCATTCGCGACATGCGCGCGTTGTTATGAGAAATAACATCACCGAGGCTCAAGGAAAATAACCGTCCCGCCTTCTAATTGGCTCCCTCAGGGCGCTGGAGGAAGTGGATTTGGCAGCCTTCCCGTGGCTCTATTGCTTTTGGACTGCGTTTGGGGTAGACCCTCACCTGGTGCCCATCGGCACCGCGGTCGGTGTGCACCAGCTGAGAACACGGCCCAAGGAGGCCGCTCCATGTCAGCGTATGGAGGAAGCCGAGGTAGCCAAGACCTGGCTGCACCGGCTTTTAAAGCTGCCTCCGATCCGGAGTGGATCAGATCTCGGCAGTGCGTGTTCTGTTGTTGCTGTCCTCCGGCAGGCTGCAGGGGGTTATTCAAGCACCGTTGCATGGGTTGAAATTGGTTTTACTCTTGACGGGGGGGTGGGGAGGGGGATGCCGCTTCTCTGCCTGTTCTAATCACCGCTCACGCCGTGCTGGTCTGACACTCGCAGACCCCTTTTCCTTGCTGCTTCAGCAGTAGTGACTCTGGCCCAGGAGACGAATTCTGAGAAGCAGGGCGTATGGATAACCCCCAGGCAAAAACAGGCCAGACCCATCCCTTCCCCTGCCCCACGCCGGCCCCGTAGGCTTGGCGGTGCAGGATTCTCGTTCTGAAAACAATCCAGCTGAAATGCTGGCCGCCGGTTCCTGCCAAACGCTGTTGACCTGTGCAAGGCACTGCGTGCAGGGCACGGGGCAGAGGAGAAATGTTACAATGCGAAGAAGGGAGAGGCTAAAGGAGTGGAATAGTCTTTCTCCCCTTCTGTAATGTGTCATCACTCCTGTTTCCTTAGCTGTAATTTACACCCAGGGATGGTCTGTGGAATTTAGCAGGGCCGTTGGGGATCGGTGTATTCTTGGTGCTGACTCACACGGCGTTTGGATAGTTCTGTAAAGTTGGGGTGGGTGAGGTTAATCTGTTCTTTGCCTTCTGATTCCAAGTCACAGGGGCTGCCAGCAATATGTGTGACTTTCCGGCCCCCCACGGAAATTTTACAACATGCACCAATTCATACCAGTAGGTGGCAGGGGGGAAGCAGGTTTGCTTTGGGTTAGTGAAAACGTGACCTGTTCGCCGTGGTTTCAGGTTTGGTGAGATCACTGTCGCCTCTGGTGGTTTGCGGGGTTATCCCTCCACCTTTCCGTTGTTCAGTGCGGCTGTGTCTACACTGCCGAGGCTTTGAGCAAAAACTTGCGGCGCATCCACACTGCAAGTGCATTTTTGCGCAAGTAAATATACAGCAAATCAGAAGGAGAGGAGTTTTTGCGCAATAGCTATTCCTCTTTCTATGAGGAAGAAGCCTTTTTGCGCAAGAGCTCTTGTGCAAACAGGTGTGTGTGGATGGGAAATGGGGGTTTTGCATAAAAACAGCCTACCGAAAGAAGCACAGGTGCCCTGGTGGCCATTGTGTGAATGGCTAGCCGCGTTTTCTTGCGAGAGAGTGTCCATGGAGTGTGGATGCTCTCTTGTGCGAAAGCTCATCACTTTTCCGACGCGCTTTTGCAGTGTGGGTGCTCTCTTGTGCAAGAAGTTTTTGTGGAAGATCTTTCACAAAAAGCTTGTGCAAGAAGCCTGTAGTGTAGATGAGGCCTGTTTGGCGGGACCAGCGGATGCTTTTTGCTGCCAGCTGAGAGTGATAGAAAAGCAGCTAGGACAGGAGGACTTGAAAGAAGACGGCGGAGCTACCCATCCGAATCTCCAGTAGGGGGCACGTTTATTTGCAGAAGCAAAGCCGTAAAACGTTGCCGCCACACATTTCAGAGGCCTTGCCTGCACGTGCAAGTTGCACTGGTTGGATTCAAATCCAGTTTAAACCAATGCAGTGTGGACACTCTTACTTCACTTGAATGTAGCTGAATCCTGCTCCTGATCGATTTAAGCTACAGCTGAAATAAGCTACTTTGGCTTAAGCTACACAATTGACGTGGCTCAGTTGCATAGCTTAGTTTGACTTCAGCCCTGCCGTGCAGGGGTCCATCTGCACTGCCGGAATTAAGCTACACAACTTGAGTGACGTCAGTTGCGTCGCTGAAGTCGAAATGGCCGAATTCGGCTTTCGGCGCTGTCTCCACAGCAGGAAGTCGAAGAAAGCGTGTTATTCCTCCCACTGCCCTTACTCCTGGTGAAATGAGGGTTACAGGAGTCGGAGGAAGAAGTCCTCCAGCTCAACAGTATTTTGACATTGCTGAAGTAACGGCTGGCAGTGTAGATGGCGCACTATGTTATTTCAGAATAACGTCAGTTATTCCGAAACGATGCCTCTGTATAGACGGAGCCTAAGGCGTCCCAGGACGACTCATTGTTTCGTCTGTTCATGGGAGTTCAGGAGGCCAGGAGAGGGCCTGATCCTGTAGTAAACCCTGCTGGGCCCAGCGTCTCTGTTCATGAACTTGGCACCCCCCTTTTGCAGCTCTGAGAGACTTGGCTGTCTTCCCCCCCACCCCCACAGAGTCCCTAGACTCGTGGCCACCCCGTGACTCCCCCTGGCATCAGAGCGAAGAAGGGCTCATGCCACGCTCGGCCCTGGCCGAGTTCAGCTCCGGGCGGGATCATGTTCCCCCGCATGCCGGAGCTGATGGGGCTGGCAAAGAATCCTTCATAGTTGCTGCTGACCGTGCCTTGCGGGGCGGCGAGCCAGGCATTCCCCATGTCTTCTCGGGGCGGGGCGCTGTCCGCGGCGGACGCCCAGCGAGGCGCGATGACAGGGCTGAACGCACGCGGGGATTGCCAGGGCATTTGCGGGCAGGCCTGAGGGGGGAGTACACTAAATGCCACAAGCCCTGTTATTTCAGGCCCAGGAGGGGAAGCGAGCCAAACCTGTCATAACCTCGGCCATTTTTTTTTTTTGGTCCTCTGCAGAAATGGTGTGCTCTCCCTCGAGAGTGCCCAGGGGACCGAAAAGTACCCGGACTAGAGGCAATGGCAGATGTTCTTCTCCGTTGGGCCCTGGAGCAAGGGTCCCCAGTGCACAAAGCACCTGTATTGAAGGATCACAGCCCCGGATTCCAGTGCCGCCCAGCTGATTAGCAGGGCACCCACCGCCAGGCTTTGGTGTCTACTGGTGGTGCACATTCGCACATGCCTCGGTGCACATAGAAAAAATATTCCGCACATGGATGGAAAAGATTAGAGGGAGCTTTGCCTAGCCCCCCCTTTGTAGAGCCTCACCCAGCTCTTTGAGTGGTGGGGGAGGGAGAGATGGGCCAAACGTCAAAATGTAAGGTGAAGGCATCCGAAACCCAGTAACCCTGGCGATGGATGCGCAGTTCAACAGGCTGTGTCTGCCTCTTGGTTTTTCATAGACAGATCCCGACTGCACATGGGTAGACGCTCCCAGAGCAGCCGGAAAGCTAGCAAGCTTCTTGAGAAGTAGCAGCGATTTAGCGCTTTTCATTCGGACATCTCTTAGGGCTTCCGAAGGAATGTCGGTGTGCTCATCCCCGGTGAACACAGCGGGGTAAACTGAGGCACCGTGAACTGGCACCGCTTGCCCCAGAGCACTCAGTGAGCCAGAGCTGAGATGGACTAACAACGCAAATCTCGTGACCCATATGGGCAGCCTGCAATTAAAAACCTGGGGCTGCCGGCCTGTGCCAGCCAACTCAGACTCCAGGTGCTTGAGCTAAGAGGCTGTTTAATTGCAGAGTGTTCATTTGGGCTCAGACTGTAGCCCGAGCTCTGGGCCCCTCCCAGTGTAGACACATTGCAAGTCTGTGCCTTAACCACTAGACCATCCTTCTCGTGTGTGTGTGTGTTCGGGGAAGAGCCCGGCTGTATAAGGACTGGGGAGAGAATTGCCAATGTGGAGTATAGAGACAGCTCCCTGTTTTCTCCCACCCCTGGGGTACACGGTGCCCCAAACTGGTAGGGGTGGGGATAGGTCGAGGCTGCACCTTGTCATGCATTGACCAGCTACATGGTGGGGGGTGGGCGCTGCAGGCCTGATTCTGCCCTACTGTGGACCTAGTGGTGCCAGTTAAATCTGTGCCACGTGGCCATCAGACGCTACAACCTGAGCTGGGGGCAAGGGAACAATCCCTGTCCCCCCCCCCCCCCATGTATGTTTTTAAAGTGCCCGGCATTGAAGGTGAAAATGAAGCTGACTTGTGAGTTTTCCACCCAACTCCCGTAGAGTGACTCCTAAGTCCTCGCCTCCCTTTTCAATCAGCTACACGCAGCCCGGACTCCAATGTTATTGTTCTCTGGGATCAGTCCAGCCCATCAAGCGCAATGAGGCAGCGGGAGCAGGCCGGCAGCTGGAGCTCAGAGAGGGGATGAGATCCATGGGTCCGAGCGGCCTCTGGCTTTCCTTGGCTCTTTCAGAAAAGGGCTTCGTCCTTGTAGAGTGAGGATCACCAATGTCGGAAAAGCCCCTGTGTTCTTTCAGAAGAACATGATTGCAGTGTAGATGTAATTGAAGTTTTTCTGAAAAAAAAAACCTGTTGTTTTTCCGAAAAAACCTCTGCAGTGTAGACATACCCAAAGGGGAACAGGACAAAAGCCCAAAATGCTAAATATACCAACCTCAAAAAGGGAGCTGCCTCTGGAGTGGAATGCTGGAGCAGCCCTCTATAAATATGGCAGGCGACCAGATTGGTTTACCGGGGAAATCCTTGGCGAGCTTAAACACAAAAAGGAAACTTACAAGAAGTGGAAACTTGGACGGATGACTAGGGAGGGGTATAAATCTATTGCTCGAGAATGCAGGGGAGTGATCAGGAAGGTGAAAGCGCAATTGGAATTGCAGCTGGCAAGGGATGGGAAGGGGAATAAGAAAGGTTTCTACAGGCATGTTAGCAATAAGAGGGTGATCAGAGAGGGTGTGGGGCCCTTGCTGGATGAGGGAGGTAACCTAGTGAGAGATGATGTGGGAAAAGCTGAAATACTCAATGCTTTCTTTGCCTCTGTCTTCATGGACAAGGTCTACTGCTCTAGGCAATGCAGTATGGGAAGGAGGTGGGCAGCCCTCGGTGGGGAAAGAACAGGTTAAGAACTAGTTAGAAAAGCTGGACATACACAAATTCATGGATCCGGATTTAATGCATCCGAGGGTACTGAGGGAGTTGGCAAATATCATTGCAGAACCTTTGTCCATTATCTTTGAAAACTCATCGAGATCGGGACAGATCCTGGATGATTGGAAAAAGGCAAATGTAGTGCCCATCTTTAAAAAAGGGAAGAAGGACAAAGCAGGGAACTACAGACCAGTCAGCCTCACCTCAGTCCCCGGAAAAGTCATGGAGGGGATCCTCAAGGAATCCATTTTGAAGCACTTGGAAGAGGGAAAAGTGATCAGAAATAGTCAACATGGATTCACCACAGGCCAGTCCTGCCTGACCAATCTGATTAGCTTCTACAATGAGGTAAGTGGCTCTGTGGACATGGGGAAGTCGGTGGATGTGACAGACCTTGACTTTAGCAAGGCTTTTGATACGGTCTCCCACAGTATTCTTGCCAGCAGGTGAAGGGAGTATGGATTGGAGAAATGGACTGTAAGGTGGATAGAAAGCTGGCTAGATTGTCGGGCCCAACAGCTCGATGTCAGGTTGGCGGTCGGTTTCAAGGATCAGTTCTAGGGCCGGTTTTGTTCAACTTCTTTATGAATGACCTGGCTGAGGGGATGGGTTGCACCCCCAGCAAGTTTGTGGATGACACTAAGCTAGGGGGAGGGTAGACACGCTGGAGGGCAGGGACAGGGTCCAGAGTGACCTAGACAAATGGGAGGATTGGGCCAAAAGAAATCTGATGAGGTTCGACAAGGGCAGGGGTTGGTCCTGCTTTGGGCAGGGGGTTGGACTCAATGACTCCTGAGGTCTCTTCCAGCTCTGGGATTCTGGGATTCATGGTGCCAATCCCCCTGTCACCAGCCAGTGTCATGTTGTAAACCTCAGCTGAGATCGTGGGCTGAATGAGCCGCGACGCCTGGACCGTCTCCCAGTGCTAGAGGAGGCCCCTGCACAACAGGGTGGGAGACTCCTGTAGAGGGTTAGCCACTGATGGTGCATGTGGCGTGGCTCACTGGAGAATCTAGGTCTGAACTTCAAAATGATTGATCTTGCTTTGATTTCCCTCAAAAGCTTGCGTCCAACTCTTCCCCCACCTCTGAGTGAGTGTGAGAGGAGGAGGAAGAGGAGGAGGCGGCGGCATTTGTGCAACTGGTCAACCCAGGACTTCCCTGAGCAACGTTCAGCTGGTTGTGCCTTACACCGGGAATACCACTGCGAGGTTATCGCCTTCCCTGGAAGGCCAATGGAGAAGAAGTTGAAGGGTGCCAACATCCCAAATGCAGACCTCGTTGAGGACCCAGCCACGCAACCACGTGGCTCGTGAGTTTCATGGAAAACATGGTCCACGAGGAAGCCCATCCCGCAGCTGACGCACCTAGCAGCTCCGTCAGCGGAGAGCGAGACATGGGGCTCTCCAGGGCTGCAGAAACGGACTTCAGAACTGTGGAACACCCAGTCACGGATCCCAACGGGCGGACGTCCGCCAACCCCTCTACGCCATCAGTGGAGCTGCCTGCCCTGCCTTGATCATCTAACGAGCTGCTTTTAAGCCACATGAAAGAAGAATATTGGTAGGAGGGAGCGAGCGAGAGAGGAGTGAGAGCGAGGCTATGAGGGAGTATGTGCAGCAGCTGATGTAATAAACAACTATTCCCCTGAGTTTCTCCCAGGTGCCTGAGGGAAACCCTTTCCAAAATCTCTGTTTGATTTCTCAGGCAGGTCCACACAGAACTGACCTTTCTCTTTCATGCAACACCTCGATCCACTCAACGAAGGGTTCCTTCCCTCTTGGCCGAGGGGGAGGAGGAATTGCGGCCGCCCTGAGGAGAATTCCTGTTTGCTGTGTCTGAAGGAGAGGGAGAGTCCTGCCCACGCTACCCAGCTGCACTCCAGCCAAAGTTCCCTGTAAGTTTTACGACTGACGCCCGGCGTGTCCAGGCCGGTTGCAGGGGCTGAGGCCATACGTGTGGAATTTTTGTGGCTCCCTGCTATTGTCCTAATGAAAAGGAGCCTAGCCACACAATAAAAAGGAAGCTTTGCAGTGCCCACGCCCGCATGGAGTCGAATGCTTTGGGCATGAGTTTCATGAACATTGGTGCTGATGTCGACGGCCCTGTTTGGAAGCATTTCTAACGGAGGAGCGACTGTAACAGTTTCTTTCCCCTCAACCATACAAAGACCAGGAAGGGAGGTGGTGGAAACTCCATCCCTAGGGGTGTTTCAGTCTCGGCTTGACACAGCCCTGGCTGGGTTGATGTAGTTGGATTGGTCCTGCCTTGGGCAGGGGGCTGGACTTGACGACTCCTGAGGTCTCTTCCAGCCCTATGGTTCTATGATCTGTTAGGGAAGATGGAACCTATTGGATCGTGGTCCAGATTTGGTTTCAATCTAGCCAAGGTTCTTTCCGTCTGAGGGTTTCCCAGTGCCCGGGGTGAAATGAATGAGGTAGAGTAATTCCTAGAGCGGCTGCATAACCTAGTATCCAGTCCACCAGCCTGGGTCCCACCTCAGCCACTGGGTAACCATGGTGAATCGGTTAGCCTTCCTGTGTCTCTGTTTCCCTTCTCACCCTCTCGCTATGTCCCCACAGCTGCTGGGAGCTGTGACTTCCAGTGCAGGTGGGCAGACACACATACGCACACTCATACTCACACTCACACACACGCTAGCTCTGCTCTTGCCAGTGCGCCCTCCCCCACACACACCCTTAATTTTAGCTATTAAATGTAAACTTTGCGCATTGTTTAATCTCACAACTAAAAGGCTAATGATCTTCAATTTTATGTACATGGCCTAAAAGGGGGTCCTTGTGAATTGCTGTTTTTCTGTTGTCTAGAAGGATGCAATAAGAGGAACATGTGACACATTGTTGCATCTAATGTTCTAGCCTGCATCTGTGTTTAGTCGGAGGATAGAGCTGAGTCTGTGGAGAAGCTTGAGATCTGCTTTAAGAGACCACAAAAAAGATTGTTTGGCTCTTGATCTGTTTGGACTCTCTGCTATTGCTTATAGAAATTAAGGTTCTGGCAAACAGAGACTAGGCACACCATCCCTGCCCATTCTAGCTAAAAGCCATTGTTGGACCTAACCTCTATGAAATGATCTAGCTGGTTTTTGAACCCTGTTAAAGTCCTGGCCATCATAACATCCTCTGGCAAGGAGTTCCACAGGTTGACTGTAAAATACTTCCTTTGGTTTGCTTTAAACCTACTACCTATGAATTACATTTGGTGACCCCAAGTTCTTGTGTTATGAGGAGTAAATGACACTTTACTTTCTCCACACCTGTCATTATCTTATAGCCCTCTATCATATCCCATTTTAGGCATCTCTTTTCCAAGCTGAAAAGTCTCAGCTTTATTCATCTCTCCTCACGTGGTTGTACCTTTCCCAATTGCAAAATGGCTATTTTGAGGTGGAGTGGCGAGATCTGTGTGGATTGTTGAAGGCCCACGTGTACCGTGGATGTATAGAGAGGTGATATGATCTTTTCTGTCTTGTTAGCTATTTCTTTCCTAATAAATCTCAACATTCTGATTGCTTTTTGGACTGCGGCTGCACACGGCGTGGGTGTTTTCAGAGAATTCTCCACAGTGACTCCACGATCTCTCTGGCGGGATGATACTTGAGGTTTTTTTCTTTTGTTTCAGGTGCCTGCACCTTAGGTGACAGGTCACATTTTCACACCTTCCTCTAACCACGAGGCTTAGAAATGTACCTATTTGAAAAGAAAGCTGAAGTTGTTGTGGTGTGACGTGATTCCTGGAGCAAGGGCTTGAAACAAGACACCTAGTGCCACGAGACTTGTGATAAAATCGCACTGCATACCGTAGGAGAGCATCCTGGCCAGGCCAGGAGGTAATCGTGCAAGGAGACCAGCTATTTCCCTTTTCTCATTTCTGCAGTTTGTGACTCTTGATACATTATTGCATCTAGGGAGGCAGCATGAGCTAGTGGTTAGAGCGGTGAGTTGGCCTCAGGTGGCCTGACTTCTTTTCCCAGCTCTGCCACTGAGTCATGGCTTGACCTTGGGCGAATCGCTTCATTTCCCTGGGGCTCAGTTTCATCATGTGTAAAGTGGGGCTAGCTGTTACCTATTGGGTCGTGAGGATATATCAGTTCTTGGTGGTGTTAAAGGAATGGTCACTGCCTTTGATTGGACTTGGGATAAGATCTTGAATTCGGAGCAGTCAATTATGGGAGAAGGTTTTGTTTTCCGAAACTTCTGGAGGGTTTGAAATACACACGAACAAACCTCAGACATCACAGATGATTTACAGCTGTGGGAAACAGGCTGAACTTGCCCATGACAACCTACTGGAGATCAGAGCACAAATTGTTTTCTTCAGAATAGTGCTGGGGGTTTGTCAAATGCCCTTGACAGCGGCCGAGGCTGGAGTTATTCCGCGGCTCTGGGGCAGGAGAGGGCAGGACTGGGCGCAGGGGGCGGTCTCAATGCATTGTTCTCATCTCATTTCGGTTGCTGGGTTCGGGAGGCCTTTGCCCCACCACCTTGGGGATGTGAATTCACCAGTGGGCTACAGTCGGTTGCTACAGACAGTGGGACTGTGCAATTCGGGAGGCGGGGCTGTTCCCTCTAAATAAAGCTTAGAGAGTGGTCCCAGGGGGTGGGGAGGAGGCCAGGAGGGGCTGTAACATGGTGTGACTCCCTGGCACGGCGCCTCCTGCTGGTCACTTGCGAACTAGCTCCGTTCAGCCCTGGAACGCCCCCTTCCAGCCGGTATCTCGCCTGCTATTCTCCATCACTTTGTGTTTGGACTCCAGACCACAGCACCCTCCCCTCTCGATACTGCCCTGCCTCAGTGTCCCCATACTCTGGGGTCCTCCCCCTCAGGGAACCCCCAACCCTTCTAGGCCCACCTTGCCTCAGTGACCCACGGCCAGGTGGCATCTAGCCCCTCCCTCAGGGGCACACTGCAGCCTGACATGGCCAGTCCTCATTGGCAAGGGGGTGCAGACCTGCTGCCCTGGCTGCCTCCTTCGTACCCTCAGGCCACTATCGCCGGGCCTCAGCCGGGAGCTACTCAGGCTGGAGTTCTCATGGCCCACCCTGCCTTTCCCAGCACTGCTGTGTCCGTGGCACCCTGGCGAGCAGGCAGCTGGGTCCTTCTCCCTCCAGGACTGGAGTGAGCGTGTTCCCAGCCTGGCCAGCCCTCTCTTTTATACAGCCCTTCTGGGCTCTGATTGGCTGCCACAAGGGCTCTCGTGATTGGCCCCCTAGCAACAGCTCCCTCCCAAGGCTGTTTTAACCCTTTCTTGGCCTGGCGCGGCGTGACCACGCTGCTCCACAGGGTCATCACCTTTTGGAAGAGAGGCAAAGCCAGTGGCCTGGCTCCTTGACATTGCGCTCACGGGCGCAGGGTATTGAGCAAAGGCCGCCAGAGACGCGCAGCCTGCAGAGTCGATCCCCTCCGGCACAGAGCCTGCGTTCCACCACACAGCTTTGCCCGTCGTGGATGGGCGACCGCGGCCTGCCGCCTGCAGAAAAGGGCGTACGTGCCAGGTGTTCCCTAAGCGTGCGGCCGCTGGCTGTCCTGAGGGCATTTCTGGCAAAGCCTGAGCGAGAACCACTTGGTATCGAGCCGTGTGTATACGAATGGGCGCCCTGGGCCAATCAGAAAGTTCCACCCAGTCCCGAGTTCATCCGCATCTCCTGGTGCTCCGGAGAGAAATGGAACGGGGAGGCAGCCAGGGCGTGGGGCTGTCTGTGTGCCCTGGGGATGCAGACAGGATCTCATTAGCCTGCCAGGACTCAGATACCAGCTGGGGTCTCTCAGGGAGGAGATCCAGAGAACTCTGGTTTTAGGGACCCTGTCGTGGGCCCCGCCGGCGCAGCAGACATCCGTCCCCATGGGATATAGGGCAGCAGGCAGCAGGGTGCCAAGCTCATGAGTACTGTGGAGGGATGGGGAAAGAGAACTGGCACCCAGCGCGGCAGTGGGGGGAAGTCCAGGCAGAGGGAGTCACGGGGAGGCGGTCCTAGGAACAAGCTACGGATACGGCAATGAAGGGGGTGGGAAGGGCGGTCCCTTAGTGGAGTAAGGAAGGTGGGGAGCAGTGTTCCCTGTAAGCTGAGCACTTCGGCAGCCACCCAGGAGAAATTCTGGGTGGCTGCCCAAGTGCTCAGCCGGAAGCATGTGTTTCTACTGGTGGTGCACATCCACACATGGCTCAGTGCACATCACAACATGTATTCCACACGCAGTTGGGCCCATTGGTGGGGAGTAGTGCTAAGACGCGTGCCTGGGTGGTGGATAGGCCGTGCGAGAGGCACAGGCAGGGATATGTTCCACTCGGGATATCGTCCCAGGATGGGCAGCAGGGAGCAGAGTAAAGGGGGAATTAGAACGGCGACGGAAATGGAGCCCAGCACAGCCCGGGTGCTCTCCTTCTGGGTGAGTGAGCTCCAGGATGAGAGGCAGGCCGCCTACTCCCCGCGCAGATGCTTGTGAGTCGCATTCGATCGATCTTTATCTTCCTCTACAACAAAGCCTTCTGAGAGCATGACTCACCCTTCCCTTTTATACCCCGCTTTTAATGCGCCCTTCCTGGCCCGTGGGGTGAGCCTTGTAAATAGTGCTGCTCAGGGTGTAATTATCATTCTTCCAGGCCATGTGGGATTAAGGGCGGCACCTCACCTCCCGTCTCTTGGGGCATGTTGCCCAACAGCGAGGAGTCAGTGCGGCCTAGGCCCAGTTAAGTGCAGCAAAGAGAGAGGATTTGAACCGACTGTCCAGCTCCCGGGGAGACCAGTTCCTCAAAGCCGGGCCATAGAAGCCACCACAGGCCCTACGAGCAGGGCGGTTCAAGCGCTTTCTCTCACGCCCCAGCTGGAGAAAGTTGCTGCTGCCTGTGACCCAACATATCGTTTGACTAGAGCGTGGGCTGCGGGGTGGGGCCGGGAATGAGGGGTTGGGTGCAGGGGGGGGGGCTCAGGGCTGGGGCAGGGGATTGGGGTGCCGGGTCAGGCAGGGGTTCATCTCCAGCGACTCAGTCAGCAGAGCAGCGGGGATTCTAAGGCTGCTTCCCGCCTGGCCTGGCACCTCAGACCACGCTGGGTCCCGGCAGCAGGTCTGAGTCCAAGGCAGAGGGGCACATGGAGCTCGGCGCGCTGCTCTCACACACACCGTCCTCCCCAGCTCCCATTGGCCAGGAACCAGCCAATGGGAATGTAGAGTCGGTGCTCAGGGACAGGGCAGTGCCTAGGGGCTGGACCCGCGACTGGCCACTTCTGGGGTGCCGTGCAGTCAGGAAACAACCCCCACTAGTCACCTGGTCCCACTACAGCAAAGCGACCCAGCGCCTGGCATTTCGGGTCATGCTCCCTGCTTTGAAGGAGGATCAGGCTGAGGGATGGGGGGTACTAAATAGAGGTGGGGTAAGGAATCGGCTGTAGACACCCACGTCTGCTTCCAGTGCACAATTCTGTGACTCTCCACTGGTTTCCCTGATGCGTCCTTTTGCCCGCTGATCTCATCCTCTGATCGGAGGATTGCCCACGGGGTTAGCCTCGGGTGGACTTTGTCATGGATGGAAGGGACTTGTGCAATGCTCTGGCCTGGCCTCCTACTTAATACAGCCCAGAGACAGTTGCTCAGGGACTGCTGCCAGCAGCCCCGGCCTGTGGCTGAGTGTCTCCTTTACCCAGACATGCGGTCTCCATCTAAGCCTCCACATGGCAAAGCATCCACCACATGCCCGGGGCGGCTGTGCCAGTGGTTAATTACCCAGCCTGTTAAACATGGGCCCCTTTGCTTCAGCTTGAATTTGTCTAGTGTCAGCTCCCAGCCCCTGGTTCCAAGTCTGCCGGTTTAAAGAGCCCTCTGCAAGCAGATGTGCTCAGGGCCTGGGCCTGGAGACAGGCCAGCTGTGTGTGGCCATCTCGCCCCCTGGGGCTCTCAACGTCCCTGAGGTTCCTCACCCTGCTGGCTGCCGGAGTCAGCAAATAGTTAACCTGTCTGAGCCCCGGGCCTCCCAGCGGTCTGGTTGCAAGCCAGGTGAGCAAAGAGCAGATAAAGGCAGCACCTGCCGATGGGTTTGGAACAGCCGGGGGGCCTCGCGAGCATGTAAACACGCTCTGAAACTATGACGGGCTGACTTGGTGCCAGCGTCTTCTGGGCTCCTGTCATGGAAAATATCCCAGCTGAGGTCATTTCGGTGAGCAGAAAACCAGCATTTAATACCCAGGCGGCCGTGCCAACATGCTGCTTCCTTTGTGTCGATCAGCCCATAACAGGCGGGGGGAACAGCAGGTCGTGTTGCCAAGATTTTTGTGTTACTGGGAAGGGTTTAAAAATGTTGTTTCTTCTTCCTTCCGAATGCACATTTCTGCTCCGGTTGGCTGTGCGCTCCTTTTGGCCCGAGGGGCGCAGCCCCCCTTCTGAGCAAGAACCAAATGTGTGGGCTGCCTTGTAAAGCGGCATGCGTTGCCCCAGGCTGTGTTGGTAATTCCCGGGCTAAGCCCGGAGAGGAGCAGGAGAGAGGCACCGAGCCAGGGAAACTGCCATTTCCCTCCCGCCGCCGGTTATGCTGCGGCCGCTGGCGTCAGCGAATGATGAAACATTTCCATTTGCGATGGGTTGGTTTGTTTGGGCAGGGCGGGGGGCGAAGGACCGAGCGATCCGAGGAGAACGAGGTGGGCTAGTCACTGGCTTCCCTGTGGGCTGAATGACGACTTTCTACCTGCACCCCACGGAGGGAGAAACAGCCACTGGCCCTTTGGTCAGCGAGTGTGTTCCTGTGGGCAGAGTGCTGTTGCTTTGGAGTGGGATCGTTCTAGCAACTGCTTTCAGGTTTGCCCGAACCTCCCGGCCTTTGGTTTGCAACCAGTGACGAATCCCGAAGGCCGGATCCGCACGTGGCTGCTGGCAAAGCAGAAGGAGATGGAAGCGTCTTGAGCCATGGAATCACCGAATCCTAGGGCGGGAGGAGACCTCAGGAGTCATCGAGTCCAGCCCCCTGCCCAAGGCAGGACCAACCCAACTCAATCCGCCCAGCCAGGGCTTGGTCAAGCCGGGACTGAAACACCTCTAGGGATGGAGATTCCACGCCCTCCTTAGGGAACCCAGCCCAGCGCTTCCCCACTCCTAAGGAAATAGTTTTTCCTAATCTCCAACCTAGACCTCCCCCACTGTAACTTGAGCCCATTGCTCCCCGTTCTGTCATCTGCCCCCACTGAGAACAGCCTCTCTCCAGCCTCTTTGGAACCCCCCACTCATAAGAACATAAGAACGGCCGTACTGGGTCAGTCCAAAGGTCCATCTAGCCCAGTAGCCTGTCTGCCGACAGTGGTCAGCACCAGGTGCCCCAGAGAGGGTGGACCGAAGACAATGATCAAGCGATTTGTCTCCTGCCATCCCTCTCCAGCCTCTGACAGACACAGGCCAAGGACACCATTTTATCCGCTGGCTAATAGCCTTTTATGGACCTAACCTCCATGAAATTATCTAGCTTCTCTTTAAACTCTATTATAGTCCTAGCCTTCACAGCCTCCTCTGGCAAGGAGTTCCACAGGTTGACTACATGCTGTGTGAAGAAGAACTTTCTTTTATACTCCCTTTCAGGAAGCTGCAGGCTGCAATCAAATCCCCCCTCGCTCTTCTCTTCTCTTCTGCAGACTAAAGCCCAAATCCCTCAGCCTCTCCTCATAGGTCATGTGCTCCAGCCCCTGAATCAGTCCGTGTCACGTAGGTGTCTCCTGCCACATACAACAGCACAGAGCGTGAGAGCCTCCTGCCCCAGGGTAATGAAAAGGAGAAGAAAGCCCTGAGCCGGGTAAAACAGTTCCTCTGTACATCCACACGTACATTTGCAGTGCAGGGAACCATGGTGTGAAACCACAGACAGAATTTGCCGTTTAAAACCCAGCTCGCCCTACTTTTCAGGATAGGGAAAATGGGCCTCCGTCTCTCCAGCATCCACACGGTTTTCCGATTGCCCCATTCGGAGGCCCCTGAATCTCCGTCAGCGACTGCAGCTCACTCATGGCAGTTAGAGTTTGTAGTTCAGATGAGACTCTGTCGCTCCGCAACCCCCAAATCAGGACAAAGATGGCAATCGGCGCTCGTAACAGTCTCGGTCAGGAGTTTAGTTGTGGTCATGTCCTGCCCACGGAGATTCTCCTTTAGCTCAGGGTGGTGAAGATAGAGCCAGAAAGTGGTAAATTCTGTGCCGCGCCTACCATTGGGATGACCGTTCGTTATCCGGAGCCGTTCACTCCGCCACCATGAGCGTGTGGACTTTTAGGCTCACATTTGCAAAGCTTTCTGCAGGATTTGGAGTCCTTCTTCCCGTTACCTTTAAAAGTTTGGATTCCCCATTCCCAGTAACTGCTTAACTGTTTCGGGTGTGGCTGCTTATCCCATATACATCTCTGCAGCAGAAAAGATTACTCCTGTTCCTCTTCTGAGACATGAATTCAGACATCAAACTTCAGAAGAAATGGCAGTATAGGGTCCTTGGAACCCTGTTTACAAGTTGGGAGCTGACCTGGCAAGAGACACTGGCAAATGTACATCCCTTTTGGACAGAATGAAATTTGCATGTAAATTGACATGTGCAGCAGCTAACATTTCACAGTGCAAGATCTCTGAATGGATGGAAGCCTGATTACTACTTACAGTCAACCTGTGGAACTCCTTGCTAGAGGATGTTGTGAAGACCAAGACTTTAACAGGGTTCAAAAAAGAACTAGATCAATTCATGGAGGTTAGGTCCATCAATGGCTGTGTGACGGCGCGTTGGGGGTCCCCCGTCTCCTGCAGCCCCGAAATGGCACAAACAGACTGCACCAGCCGGTGGAATAGAGGAACTTTATTCCCTCTCCAGGATACAGCACAGCACAGATGTAATCTGGTCACAGAGCTGGGCTAGGATGCCTCAGGCCCCCTTGAGATGGGGGAGACTGGGCCCCTAAACTCCAGCCCCTTTCCCTAGGCTGTCTCCTCCATGCTTCCAGCCAGCAACTCACTAACCCTCTTCCAGCCCTGCCCCCCAGCCAGGGCAGCATTCCCCCTTCCTTTGTTCCTCTCCATGTGAGGCCCTACTGGTTTGCATAGTGACTCATCCTGTTTTGCTGGGTCGTGGTACCCACGGCAGCCAGTGGGGGTTACCCCAGAGCCAGCAGCATAGAAACCAGCCAGGTACCCCCACTACGTCACAGGCTGTTAGCCAGGATGGGCAGGAATGGTGCCTCTAGCCTCTGTTGTCAGAGGCTGGGAATGGGTAACAGGGGAGGGATCGATGGATGATTCCCTGTTCTGTTCATTCCTTTTGGGGCACCTGGCATTGGCCACTGTGGGCAGACAGGACACTGGGCTGGGTGGACCTTTGGTCTGATCCATTATGGCTGCTCTTATGTTTTTATGCTTCATTAACCACACACATGTAAAATATTCACTTGGATTTTGTTGCCAAGCTGGGGAGTGGGGAAAAATGCTGCATAGAGAAATAAAAGTATCAGGGTTGAAGGACAAAGGGAGGAGCTGGACGTACTCTCAGAAATCTTTCCCCTTTTTACAACTTTTTAAAGGAAGCTCTATAATCTTCAGCTATAAAGAGGATTAGGTGCAGAAATCATTGGGTTTCGGATTTCTGATGTAATTGCCCATAGTCTGAAAACACGTCCGCTAGCTGTGCCAAGACTCTGGTGTATTTTGCCGCGTGAACCCTCTCCAAATAAAGCCCGGGACCAGCCTTTTTTTTTTTTTTTACATCATAGTAAATGCAGAAACCACAACAACATCCCCAAAGGGGCTGCGCTCCTAAGTAGAGAGCTAGGCTTCCTAAACGCAGGAAGCTCCGAGGCACTGCGGTGGCACTGCAAGTAGGCACTAGCTTTTCTTTCCCGAAAGCCCCGGTTTTAATTATAGATGAACAGAAAGCTCCTTGCCTGTCCTGGGCTGGTTTCAGAGGTTTAGGACAATAGGACTTCCGGTGCCATTACCTACAGATTGCATTGGCAGCAAACACCTATAAGGGATTGGGCTAAAAAGGGCCGGCTTCATTGCTGAATGAAGCCACAATCTCCATTTCGGAAAGATCGGTATCGCAGATGGAGCCGGGGGAACTTTGCATGGTGGGCCCGCCTTGGGGGTCTGCACAGACCCCCGCTCCAGCTGGGGGCTGGTGATGTCCTGGGTAGGCAGGAGATGTTTTGGGCTCATTGTTCTTACACCAGGGCATCTACAAACGACGGGCCTGATTGAGTGAGGTACCAGCTTCCATTGACACGCTTGGAAAGGGGCCATCCCCCAACTGGGACCTGCCAACCCACTCCTGGCCTCCAGACGGTGCCTAACTGGGTGGCTTCCCCCCCTTTAAGGGCTGCCGGGCTGGGCTTAGCCAGTTCTCCTTGCTGCAGAGGCACCTGGAGTGGATCGGGTAATTCCCTAGCAAGGGCAGCTGGTGACTGCACCGAAGGGGGAAACTGCAGGAAGTCAGACCCTGGTACCAGGAGGGGCTGGTGACGTGTGGCTCTGAGTCCCTGGAAGGGGCGGGGCCGCATGTGGAAGGGGGGGGCTGGGGCAGCCAGCCCTGTGAGCCGCCCGGGGTGTGATGTGCACCCACAGTCCTCAGAGCTGCACAGCGTGGTGCTCCGGTGGTGATTTAAAGGACCCAGGGCTCCGACTGCCACTGCTGCCAGCTGAGGGACGAATTGTCAGCACCGCTGTTCAAGAGAGGGGTGCAGAGGGGGCGGCTGGCCCCGACAGCGCTGCCCATCCCGTTAGTATCCCTGCGGGCCCTGCTTCAGCAAAGCGTGTAAGCGCATTATTAACTTGGAGTACATGCTTGGACTGCAGGCCTGTGCTTAAGCGCCTCGACATATAAAACCAGACCTCTCATTAACACGCCCGCCCGGCTCGCCACCGGACTGCCCCAGCCGAACGCTGGGGGAACACCAGCAACTTCTGCTCGGATGCAAGGGGTGGTTTTCGGCTGTTTTAGTTTTGCAAAACAAGGCGTTTCAAATCCTGGCGTCGGAGGGCATTGGGGTGCCTGCTTCGGTGAGGGGCGTCGTTTTTTGCCTTCCCTCCCGATTTGCCCAAGAGGAGGGCTATGATTACCGGGACGCGTGTTCTGAAAGCTAATCGTTGACCCTGACCAATGAGTCTCAGCGCTGGGCGCCCTGACGTTGTAAACAGAGACAATAGGGGAGAAGAAAATGGTCAAGCGCTTCTCGCTGCGCTGAAGTGTAGTGAAGTCGGAGGGCGTTTTGGAAGCATGCAGCAGAAGCCGTGAAGTCTCTTGTTTGGGACCGTTCCCCCCAGATAGCACCTCTCGGGGATGATTAGAACACAGGGTTTTCTGACTCCTACAAAGACTTAGGACCCAGCTGTGCATGGTGGGGTCTACAAGCCTAGCCAGTCTGCCACGTAAAGGAACCCCCCAGGCACCAGGACTGGGCGATGTTAAAAACTCCTTAGAGACTCGGGTTGTTCATATCATGCCCTTTGACCCTCCGATTCAGCGATTCCAAGGCCAGAAGGGACCACTGCGATCACGCTGTCTGCTTTCCTGTAGAACACCGGCCAGCAACCTGCCCCACAGTAGTCCCTAAAGCAGGGAAATATCCACATTTAATTTAGAAATTGTCAGTGATGCAGAATCCACCAGGACCCTTGGCAAATGGGTCCCCTGGTTACTTGCTCTCCCTGTCCAAAATGAACGCCTTATTCTCAGTCTGCCTTTGTCCGGCTTGAACTCCCAACTGCAGGAGCGTGTTAGACCTTTCTCAGCTCACGGAAAGAACCCATCACTACATATTTGTTCCTCAGATAGCTACGATAGCCTGTGATCGAATCCCCCCTTAGCCAGAACATGGACCTGTGCCAATGGTTGCTGGCTCTTCTGTTATGAGCAGCCCCGTATAATATGCCATTTTCTGTCTGCGTTGCTCATTCTCTAGGAGAGAGGGAGAAGGCCTGCGAATCTACTGGGACAACCTGAAGGAGCCGTCTGTCCTGTCCCGTTGGAACCCATGGGCCGTGGATATCCCTTATGCAACTTTCACAGAGCATCCGGTGAAGGGCAGCAGCGAAGGGTTCCGCGCCGCCTGCCAGGTAGGGAGCAGGAGTTCTCTGGACGGCAGGGGAAAGGCTGTGGAGGTGGAAGGCATGTTTGTCTGGGGCCTCCATTTCTTAACTGTCCCCCTTTTTTAATCTTGCCTTCAGTAATAGCTATACACTGAGGCTACGTCTACACTGCAGCGCTATCCCGCATCTTCCCAGCAAGCCCGTTATTTCGAAATACGACGGGCTTGCTAGTCCGACGTCCCTGTAACCCTCATTCCATGAGGAGGAAGGGATGGTTTGGAACAGCAGGTTATTTCGAAATTTGGCACTGGGGAGAGCGTGCCAGAGTATGACATACGCTATTTCAAAATTGACTCGAAAGACGCTACGCCAGTTGCGTAGCTCATTTCCAGCTCCGGGTGCAGTGTAGACTCATCCTGAGAGAACTTCTTCCGGAACTAGTCTCGTTCTCAAAACAAATGGTCCTGTAGCACCTTAGAGACTGACCCAAATATGTAGACTCATGAGCTTTTGTGGGCAAAAACTCCCTCATCAGAGGAACTGGAGTGTAATTGAGAAACCAAAGCGGGTGCATTTCCCACTGGAATAACAACAGATGACCCTGCTCTGCAAATGCTATATGAGTAGCATGTATATTACACAAATTAGACTTCTAGATTGTTCATTACAGGTTGGACCTCCCTCGTCCGGCTCCCTCAGGACCTGATCAATCCCGGACAAGGGAGTTTTCCAGATCAGGGAGGTTGGAGGGAGGGTGCAGCCTTTCTGCTGGGCTCCCCTCCCCAGCTACCTGGCACCTCTGCCCATGGCCCCATGAGCTCCTGTGGCCCCACCAGCCAACTGCGGGTTCAGCGCCCTCCCCCCATCCCTGCCTCCCAGTGCGGTGTGCCTGTTGTGCTGTTTTGTGTTTTCACACAACGGGTACCACATTTTAAGAAAGTTGTGGAAAAATTGGAGAAGATCCAGAGAAGAGCAACAAAAATGATGAAACGTCAAAAGAACATGAGCGATGAGGGAAGATGGAAAGAACGAGGCTTATTTGATTTAGAAAAGAAAAGACAGAGAGTGGACAGGATAGCAGCTTTCAAGTATTTAAAAGGGTGGTACAAGGGGGAGGTAGAAAAATTGTTCTCCTTGGCTTCTGATGCTAGGACAAGAAGCAAGGGGCTTAAAGTGAAACAAGGGAAGTTTAGGTTGGACATTAGGAAAAACTTCCTGTCGGGGGCTATGTCTACACTGCAGAGTTTTTTTGGAAAAACAGGTGTTTTTCTGAAAAAAACTCCAGTGATGTCCATACTGCAAGCGCGTTCTTACGGCACTAAATCAACAGTAACTCGAAAGAACAGAGGGGTTTTTGCTCAATTGGTAAATCTCATCCTATTGACCTCGGACCATTCCTCCAGTTTGTCCAGATTGTTTGAATGACGACCCTCTCCTCCAAAGCACTTGCAACCTCTCCCATCTTAGTATCATCTGCAAACTTAATAAGCGTGCTCTCTATGCCTGGGGTGTCCAACCAGTTCTGAAGCAGTAGCTTCTATAGTGGATCCTGCTATAATGAACTAGTCACACTCAACTGGCCAAATAGCCACATGTGGCCAGTGGCTAGTGTGTTGGACACCCCAGTTCTATGCCAATATCTATATCGTTGAAGATATTGAACAGAACCGGCCCTAAAACAGACCCCTGCAGAACCCCACTTGTTCTGCCCTTCCGCTATGGCTGTGAACTGTTAATAACTACCCTCTGAGAACGGTTCTCCAGCCAGTTCTGCACCCACCTTGTAGTAGCCCCGTCTAGGTTGTATTTCCCAGTTTATTGATAAGGAGGTCGTGCGAGACCATGTCAAATGCTTTCCTGTGTTGTGGGGGTGGGGGTGGCTGAGGGACAAGAGGAGATGCCTGCACATACGCATCCAGCGCATACTGAGGAGGATTCAATTACATGGATTATTTGCTGCCGACAGCTGAGCGCCCGCTGCACGTCTGAGGCGGGTTGCTTTCCTCTCAGCCCCTGCAGCATGGAGGAAGGAGGCCAAAGACAACACGCAGCTGGTTCCTTAGGCCTTCACTTAATCC
Source organism: Pelodiscus sinensis (assembly GCF_049634645.1). Taxonomy (NCBI): domain Eukaryota; kingdom Metazoa; phylum Chordata; order Testudines; family Trionychidae; genus Pelodiscus; species Pelodiscus sinensis. The sequence continues at coordinate 52,616,767 of NC_134720.1, forward strand.
TCACTCTTGTCATCTCCTTCCCTCCGTAGATGTCCGAGTTCACTGCTCAGCTGGTCCAGGCCGTTCAGAGCGCCCAGAGCAAGAACCCGGCGCCGGGCAAGACCAGCAGCGTCGCGGTCCTGAACCAGCCCCTCCTCATCGACACCTATATGGGTTTAGTGTCTTTCATTGGGAACCGCAACAAACTGGGCTATTCCCTCGCTCGGGGGAACATGGGCTTCTGAAGCGCTCCACAGCGGGGAGGGTGCTGGGTCTGTTAGTGTCGCTGTCCTTTCAATTCTGCAGGGATTAGAGGGGAAAAGCCGCGAAGGTGAAGTCATACATGGGTCTGGCGCTGGCCTTCTGCCCGGGGCACGTTTCCCTCCCGTGGCAAAGTGTGTCCTGGGCCTTTCAGCCCGCCTGTGCGCAAATACGGCTGAGCCACGAACGCTTTGCCGCGTGGGCGTGAGAGACGGCGCACAGGCGGGACTCCGGAGGGGGACCCTGCCACAGGTGTGACGGCCCCACCCAAAATAAGCGTCTAGTCCAAATACAGCCAGGAGTCGGGCAGCACCGGAAAGGCTCAGACATTTACCAGGGGATAAGCTCTTGGGAGCTGCAGCGCGCGTCCTCAGAGGCTTGAAGTAAAAGAACCATCTTTCCACCTCAGCCCTGCCTCTCCCCGCCCCAACCTGCTTCCTCCCCTCTCTTGCACCGCCCCTTCTCCTCCCTCTCCCTACTCCGCCCCCTCTCTTCCCTCAACCCGGGGGACTAGCAGGGCCGGTGCCCGCAGCAAGGGTTTGCCACCCTCCCCCTCCACACTCACCTGCAGCAGCTTTGCTCCCCAGGTCGCTCCACTTCCCACCAGGGATTGTGAATCAGTCCTGCCCCCTTTCCATGGAGCAGTGTGACCGGGAGAGCAAAGCAATGGGGCCAACTTGCTCCGCTTCCCCTGCTGCTGCTGGTGAGCGGGAGGGGGATGGATGGTTCCTGCAGGTGACCAGCCCCCTGTTAACCCTCCACCGGCGGCTGGCTGGCTCCTCCCACCCATGGTATTGGGGGAGCGCATGACCCCTCGCACCCCCCATGCATCCCCCTGGACACGGTTATACTCCCACCTCTGTACCCCTGCCTTTCTTTCACTGCAAGCATCTGAGAAAGGGAGTTGTAGCTCACAAAAGCTTATGCCCTGATACATTTCCGAGAGGTAGCCATGTTAGCCTGTAACTTTAAAAACAAGTGGTCCTGTGGCACCTTAGAGAGGAACCAAAATACTCGGAATCATGAGCTTTCGTGGGCAAAACCCACTTCCTCAGATGAGCTGGAGTGGTGAAACCAAGAGATATGCAACACCAGAAGTAATACCTGTCCATTGTAGGATCTGTGTTAATGAGACTAATGAAGTGGGCTGGGTGTGTCCCATTCATAGCTTTTGATGTGAAAATGCAGATCATAGAATACTAGGACTGGAAGGGACCTCGGGAGGTCATCGAGTCCAGTCCCCCTGCCCTCATGGCAGGACCAAATACTGACTAGACCATCCCTGATAGACATTTATCCAACCTGCTCTTAAATATCTCCAGAGATGGGGATTCCACAACCTCCCTGGGCAATTTATTCCAGTGTTTGACCACCCTGACAATTAGGAACTTTTTCCTAATGTCCAACCTAAACCTCCCTTGCTGCAGTTTAAGCCCATTGCTTCTTGTTCTATCCCCAGAGGCCAAGATGAGCAAGTTTTCTCCCTCCTCCTTATGACACCCTTTTAGATACCTGAAAACGGCTCTCCTGTCTCCCCTCAGTCTTCTCTTTTCCAAACTAAACAAACCCAATTCTTTCAGCCTTCCCTCATAGGTCATATTCTCTAGACCTTTAATTGTTCTTATTGCTCTTCTCTGGACCCTCTCCAAGATGTTAAAAGCAGGAGAAATTGGCTGTGTCATGTGCCAACCAGTTCATGTTTTTATTCAAGCCCAGGGTAACGGTGTCCAGTCTGTAGATGAATTTCAGTTCTGCAGACTCCCTCTGTAACTGGCTGGTGAAATTCCTTAGTAGAAGGAGAGTTACTTTTAAATCCATGACTGAATGGCCAGGCAGGTTAACATGTTCCTCTGCAGGTTTCTGTGTGTTGCCAGTTCCAATGTCTGATTTGTGAGCATTTATCCTTGGTTGCAGAGACTGTCCGGTTTGGCCAATACACATGGCAGAGGGGCATTGTGGGCACCTGCTGATATCGATCCTCTAATATGCCCAAGAAAGCTCATGATTCTATATATTTTGGTTAGTCTCTAAAGTGCCGCTGGACCACTCCTAATAAATTTGTTAAGTTGCTGAGGGTATGTCTACACTAGCACGTTACTTTGAGCTAGGTAGGCAAATGAGGGCAACCAGAGTTGCAAATGAAACCCGGGATTTAAATATCCCGGGCTTCATTTGCATCTTCCCCGGCGCCGCCATTTTTAATTCCCCCTAGTCCGAACTCCATGCCCGCAGCTACATGCGGCACGGAGTAGGTAGTTCGAATTAAAGATCCTAATTCGAACTACCGTTACTCCTCATTCCACTACCGTTACTCCTTATTCCCTGTGGAATGAGGAGTAACGGTAGTTCGGATTAGGATCTTTAATTCGAACTACCTACTCCGTGCCGCGTGTAGCTGCGGGCACGGAGTTCAGACTAAGGGGGATTTAAAAATGGCGGCGCCCGGGAACATGCAAATGAAGCCCGGGATATTTAAATCCCAGGTTTCGTTTGCAACTCCGGTTGCCCTCATTTGCCTACCTAGCTCGAACTAACGAGCTAGTGTAGACATACCCTGAGGTGCCAACAGACTCTTGGTTGTTTTTGCTGAAACGGACTAACACAGCTACTGCTCCGAAACCTGTCTGGTCCAACCGGCTCATTGCTAACATAAATGCAGTGGCCACACTGCTTAAAACTAAATGTCCCTGGAAATCTTCAGTGCAAGATCCGCAGCTTCAATGAACATGTTGTTGCAAAGTCTGTTTCCCATCTCAGGGATCTACAAACTTGGTTGCACAGTAAGTAGATGTTTGCTTCAACTATCAGGACTAGCTTTCACGCTACAGGTTGAACCTTTCTAGTCTAGAACTCTCTGGTACGGAAACACCCGTAATCCGGAATAACTTCACCTAGCCCGATGGCCACTTTTCATGGGTGTTTCCAAGGTTCCCTCAGTCCCATAAAGTTTTTTTACAGCCACCAGTCCTGGCTCTCAGTGTTTTGTGCTGTCATTTAGCTCTAATTTACCCCTAAATGCCTTCTAACAGCCCAGCAAGCAGTGGCAGTGTTGGTAATGCTGCTAGACAATATTGACGTCCCATGATCTGGAAAATTTTCTCGTTCCAAACCGGTCATGTCCCGAGGGCGCTGGACTGGAGAGGTTTAACCTGTACAGAGAAATAATTCCTTCACTGATCCATGGAGATTTACTAACCTGGCCCTGAATTGATACAAGCATTAGCTGTCTGCGCTCTCTCACATTCTGGATATATTATTTTGGGGTTGCATCTCTACCTGTCGATCAGTGCTTGGAAATGACATCATACGCTATCCTCTGTTTTGCCCTTTAAGATCTCTTCTGGTTTTCAAAGACCTTCAGGCTGTGTCTACACTGGCCACTTATTCCGGAAAATCAGCCGCTTTTCCGGAATAACTTGCCATCTGTCTAAACTGGCCCCTTGAATTTCCGGAAAAGCACTGACGATCTAATGTAAAATCGTCAGTGTTTTCCCGGAAAAACTATGCTGCTACCATTCGGGCAAAAGTTCTTTTCCAGAAAACTGTTCCGGAAAAGGGCCAGTGTAGACAGCCCAGATTTCTTTTCCGCAAAAAAGCCCCGATCGCGAAAATGGCGATGGGCGCTTTTTTGCGGAAAAGCGCGTCTACATTGGCACGGATGTTTTTCCGCAAAAAGTGCTTTTCCAGAAAAGCATCCTGCCAATGTAGACGCGCTTTTTCCGAAAATGCTTATAATGGAAAAGTTTTCTGGTTGAAGCATTTCCGGAAAAGGGTGCCAGTGTAGACTTAGCCTCAGTGTTTGAAATTCTGTTTGGAGCACTTGGAAAAATCTCTGGAGCAATGCAGCGATACCTCTGGCAAGAAATGTTCTCTGTCCCTTTGCTCATGTTACCCCTGATTCAAAGCGCTTCAGAGTCTTTGGAACGTCTCCCATGGCTCTGAACTCTCTTCCGCTCAGATCCGTGACAAAAAACAACAGTGAAATATCTTGAAACAAATCTTAAAGGATTAAAAAATACATTAACCCGTGAACACATTTTTCATATTTTACGTAAGATATTGGAGTGGGGGAAAGTCGAGCAAAACAAAACACATTATTTTCTGGACTTTTCAAAGTATTCCAGTGAAATAAGAAGTGGCTAGTATAATTGGATCTCCGAGGGGGGTTTGGTTGCTATTTTTTTAAGGATTTATCAGTTGAGATTTCTAAGCTTTAATAAAATAATTTCCTCAGTGGTTGCGTTTCTTTTCGGTTCTAGATGCAGATGAGTTATTGGACAATGTTACTGGGAATAGGCTTCCCAAAGATCGTCTCATTTTCCTCACTTCCTGGCCCAACAACATGCTCATTTTTTTCTCTACACCTTGGCTCTGTACTACAGTGAAACTTGCCAGAGCTGAACAGTTCTGTGCTGCAGAGAGAGTCATTACAGAATGATGGGAGGTTCTTCGTCTTACTCAGTGTCTAATGACTCGGCAGTATCAGAGAGCTAAAAGTCAGAGAGACCCACCAGGCTGCCAGGGCGGTGAAGAAAAAGATAAGACCAGGATATTAACCCACATTTCCTGTGGTTTGCACTGATGACCTGAACCATGGGCAGTTCCCCAGTGGTCACATTTAATAATCTCCCATCCTCTTAAGGTCAGTGGTTCTCAAACTTTCTGACCCGCGGCTCACCCTGCTCAATGCAATATCTATCTATCTATCTATCTATCTATCTATCTATCTATCTATCTATCTATCTATCTATCTATCTATCTATTCCCATACTCTCTCTTCCTCTCTCTGGTTACGTCTAGACTCCACCTCTCTGTCGACAGAGAGATGTAGATTAGGCACTTTGAAATTGCTAATGAAGCAGGGATTTAAATATCCCGTGCTTCATTAGCATAAACATGGCCATCGTTTTTTTTTTTAAATGGAGCTTTTTTTAAAAAAAAAGACAGTCTAGACCCGGATCTGTCAAAAAATAAACCCTTTTCCAACAGATCCTGTAAACCTCATTTTTTGAGGAATACAGGATCTTTCGAAAAAGGTTTTATTTTTTGACAGATCCGCGTCTAGACTGCTGGTTTTTTTCCGAAAAAACTCCATTTAGAAAAAAAGGCAGTCATGTTTATGCTAATGAAGCATGGGATATTTAAATCCCTGCTTCATTAGCAATTTCAAAGTGCCTAATCTACATCTCTCTGTCGACAGAGAGGTGTAGTCTAGACACAGCCTATCTATCTGTCTGTGTGTCTGTCTGCAAGTCCGTTTGTTCAAGGACTCCTCCTAAACAGTACGAGCTAGACCCACCACATTTGGTATGCAGCATCCTCTTATCGTAATGTAAACGGGGCAAGGTTTGGTTGTGCCAGGACAACCAGAAGCCCTGGGAAAGGGACAGTTTTCCATAACATCCAAAGGGGGGGAGGGGGCTGCAGTTTGAAGAGACACAATATGAGAGTGGCCACTGGGGGTAGCTTCACCATGAAGGGAGTGACCAGCAAGGCCGGGGCTGTTATCTTGCCTGCCAGCACACTGGTAAGTAGCCTTTCTGCCCCAAACCTTTTGTCCCCCCACCCCCATCTCAGCACCTTGGCTGCAATGCCAGAGCGGGGGAAAAGAACAGGCCCTTAGTGCGGGGTTTACCTGGGGGGTGGGGGAGAGAGAACAGGTCCTGGGCAGGCTGTGGGGAGAGAAAGAACAGGCCCCAGGCGGACTGGAGGGGGTAGCCTATGGGGGCGGTGAGAAAGAACAGGTCACTGGCGGGCTAGGAGACGTGGGTTATGGGGAGGGGAGAAAGAACAGGCTCTGGGTGGCCTGGGAGGGGAAGAACAGGCCCCGGGTTCAGGGGTGTAGGCTGGGAGGAGAAAGAACAGGCTTCAGGCCGGCTGGGTGGGAGTGGGGAGGGGCGGAGAACAGGCCCCACACACGCTGGTGCGGGGGGGGGGGGAGAACATGCCCCTGGCTCCTAGCCGCCCACCCCTTAGCCCTAAGGCCCTGCCCTGAAGGACCCGGGCAACACCAGGTAAGTCTGCTAGTAGAGACATACATTCCCGTGTACTTCATGATGTCAGTGGAAGAAGTGTATTTGTTTCAACCTGTTTCTGGTTACCGGTGGCTTTTTATGTGGTTTGCGCACGACACACTAACCTCAGATCCCTTTCAGGAGTTCAGCAATTCAACTCAAGTGAGCTCACAGGCTATGCAGGAACTGCCAAAAAAATAAAATAAAAAACGTACTTTTGTCGACCTTTTTGCTTTTCAGTGCCTAGCATGATGTGGTACAAATTAGCAAGGGAGCGATGTTCGGTCATTAGAGCGGTGGCTGACGGCTTCTCTTCCTGTCTTACTGTGTGAATTTGGACACAAGTCGACATGCAAAAGTTGCCAAAAGTGAAAACCAGTCAAACTGTTTTTTCTGCCTCCCATTGTTGACATTTCCTGGCCAGGTTGCTTGCTCCCCGTCAACAGATAGAGCAAAGCATTGTGGGGAAGCATCCCACAGGGCAGAGCTGTGGGAAGGCAGAGCTGATCCCTGTGCTTCTTGGGATTCCCTTGGAGCTCTGGCAGCTCTCCGTGCTGAGGAACGTTAAAGCAGCAAAGCGGTCTCTCCAACCCTCCCACAGCAGCAGCAGCCTCCCTGCCCTGTGTTCCTAGCGGTGCAGAACAGGAGCGTTCCAATGACTTGCTCTTTGTGTATTCCCCAAACAGCAGCTCGCTCAGCTGTCAGACATTTCCTGGAGCTTTGAGAGGGGAGGGGCGCAGGCCTGCAGGGCAGCAGAGATCACAAAACACTGAGCACAGCCAACAGAGCAGGCATTGTGGGATACTGGGGGAAGCCAGTTCTCTCAACAAAACAAACAGCAGCGTCCACACTGGCTCTTGGTCAAAAATAAAGGGAGGGGAAAAGATGAAAGTCACTCACAGGGTTGGAAGTTTTTTGTCACCAGAACTGGGTGTTTTTCCCGACAAAAGTCCCATTGCAGTGTAAACGCACTCACTGTTTTGTTGCCAAAAAGCAGATTGTGGTGACAAAACGTGCCAGTGTCTCTTTGCACTTCTGCAGCCCTGGCTGCCCACACAATGGTCAGCTGTTGGCTGGGAAGATTTGGTCTGGCACGCTCAGAACGATATGCAGATTGTGCAACTCTTGGATGCTACTAGGTTACCCTTGCTGCAGACACGCTAAGGCACTAGCTTTGACGCCAGACGCCTGCAGCCCTAATTCTCCTTGGACACCTCAAGGGGTGTGTCAGCACTGCAAATTCTGTTCTGCTAGAGAGAAAAGTCTGTTTTGAAACTCACCAGCAATTCACTCACATGCCAGTTTGCAGGTCGTTTGCAGCAGTTGGCGCAGGACTGTGAATTAGGGGATGTTATGGCTCCTGCCAGCTGGCGGATTAAGTTGCTTCCAGATGTGACCAGAGAGTGGGGAAGCTTCAAAGGTGAGATCTGTTTCCAAAGCAATTGCAGGGCTCTGGAATGAGGAGATGATGCGGCCTGATATGCCAGTGGATGAGAAGCTGGAGATGAGTCAACAGGGCACCTTGGTAGTCAAAAAGGCTAGTGGCTTATTAGGGTGTATTAGGAGGAGCATTGCCAGCAGATCCAGAGAAGTGATTATTCCCCTTTGTTCAGCACTGGGGAGGCCACATCTGGAGTATCGCGTCCAGTTCTGGGCCCCCCACTACAGAAAGGACGTGGACACATTGGAGAGGGTCCAGCGGAGGGCGACCAGAATGATTCGGGGGCTGGAGCACTTGACCTGTGAGGAGAGGCTGAGGGATTTGGGCTTGTTTAGTCTGCAGAAGAGAAGAGTGAGGGGGGATTTGAGAGCAGCCTGCAACTCCCTGAAGGGGGGTTCCAAAGAGGCTGGCGAGAGGCTGTTCTCAGTGGGGGCAGATGGCAGATGGAGGAGCAATGGTCTCATATTGCAGTGGGGGAGGACTAGGTTGCAGATTAGGAAATAAACTCTTTCCCTAGGCGGGTGGGGAAGCGCTGGGCTGGGTTCCCGAGGAAGAGGGTGGAATCTCCATCCCTAGAGGTGTTTCAGTCCCGGCTTGACCAAGCCCTGGCTGGGCTGGTTGAGTTGGGTTGGTCCTGCTCTGGGCAGGGGGCTGGACTCGATGACTCCCGAGGTCTCTGCCAGCCCTGGGATTCTCTGACGCATGCGGCAGAATGTTCTTGCTCTGCTGTCATGTGCCCTTGGTGCTGCTTTCCCGATGACGCCATCGCACGCTGGTTTCCAGGCAGCCGGGTGAAAGCGGTGGGGAACGGAACGTACTCAGCGGCGTGCCCTTGCGCCCTTCCCAGCCTGCTCGCCTGAGGAAATGGCTCAGAGCTGCATGTGTGGTTCCCATTCCAATCCACGGGCGTAGCCCAGACACCTGCTTTCCCTCCCCGCCGTGCAGGCAGCCGGTCCTTCCCTGAGGAAGAGGTGGGGGGACCACTCCTTCCCCCTTCCCTGACAGGAATGATGTGAGCGTGAGTCACCTTGCAGACTGTGTTTCCCTGAAACACGCCGAGCCCCACAGCTGCAGGGTTCGGCTCAGCTCTGGCACCTCCGGAGTAAGGCAGGGCACCTGCCTACGGATGCATCCCCCCCAGTGGCACTGTTGTCGCATGTGCGGCTGTGGCCGTAGGAAACAGACAACCGAGATGCGGAGGAAGGGTGGGAATGCAACATGCTAGATCTCTTCCGAGCACCTTTCCTGGTAGCAGCAGGCCCTGTGTGTCAGGCTTAAGGGAGGGATTCATTGCTGCTTGGGGATGCTAAGAGTTTAGTGTAGTACAAGAGCAGCTTTTGATCCAAGGACTTGGATGATAGAATCACAGAACACTAGGACGGGAAGGGACCGCGCGAGGTCATCGCGTCCAGCCCCCTGCCTCCACGGCAGGACCAAATACTGTCTAGACCATCCCTGCGGCTACAGCTACCCTGCCTTTTTTTGTGGACGAGGCTCTGCAAATTGCGCTCTCATTTGCATATCTTCTTCTGGATCTTTTTTGCAGAAGAGGTTTTGCCGATAAAAAGCCCAGTGTAGTCGGGGCTATTGGTCCGAAAAAACCCCCTTTTTTGCAAGATCCCTTATTCCTCAAAAATCGAGGTTGACGGGATCTTGCGACAAAGAGCGTGTGTTTTTCCTGTCTTCATCGGGCTTTTTATCAGCAAAACCTCTTCCGCAAAAAGAATCGGAAGAAGATATGCAAATGAGATCGTGATTTGCGTATCCTCGTCCACAAAAAAATGGCAGCTTAGCTGTAGCCCGAGAGATGTCTGTCCATCCTGCCCTTCAATATCTCCAGTGATGGAGATTCCACAACTTCCTTTATGCCAGTGTTTAACCATTCTAATGTCCAACCTCAACTTCCCTCGCTGCAATTTAAACCCATGGTTCCTTGTCCTGTCATGGAGGTTAGGTCCATGAATGGCTATTAGCCAGGATGGGCACGGATGGTGTCCCTGGCCTCTGTTTCTCTGGAAATGGATGACAGGGGAGGAATCACTTGAGGATTCCCTGTTCTGTTCCCTCCCTCTGGGGCACCTGGCGTTGGCCACTGTGGGCAGACAGGACACTGGACTGGATGGATCTTTGGTCTGACCCAGTGTGGCGGCTGTTATGTTCTTATCAGAGACCAAGGAGGACACTTTTTCTCCCGCCTCCTTGTAACACCCTTTTCGGTACTACGTGACTATGGTGACGGTGACTGGGGATTTTTCTTGAAATCTCCTCTTAAGGGACAGCCGTTTGGGTGTGAAAAGCTGCCCTGTTGCTGCCTGATTCCTCCTTTCGGCGTTGCCATCTCCCGTGTCGCCTGACATTCCCAAAGGCATTGCACATTCACTTCCCTTCGGCCCTTCCCTCCCAGGCCGGCTCCTTCCACCCCTCCCTCCCCCCAAGCCATCTGCTTCAGCGGAGTGACAGGCTGGGCGGTGAACGAGCCGGCACAGCTGTGTCGAAGCATCCGAACAATGAACGCATTCCGAAAGAGAGGCCGCGCGTGGGGAACATGGGCCGGAGACCAAATCCGGAGAATGCCGGGCTGGAGGCTCGCTTGTCCATTCCTCCCCGTCAGTGGCTTCCTAGCAGCTTCTTGGAGGCATTCCCCTTGGGACCGCTTCCTGGTGCTCTCCCGCGTCCCCTTTAATACAGGCATGCAAAGTTAAGTCGTTTCTCGTGGGCAGGCTGCCTTGCGACAGGCCCCCAGCGCGGCACAGGGGCAGCGTTTAACCTGGGCCGAGATTCTGTTCCATTTAATCCTCTCTGGGTGGCATGTGCACCGGGTTCTGAGCAATGTAAACGGGGTGGCTTAAATCTATTTAAAAACGAAAGGGTGGGGTGCTCATCCTAGTCATTCCAGCCCAGGAACAAGCCGAGGACGGGGGAGAGGCCGAGCACGCTGGTTTGCTTACGAAGCCAATTTCGGAGCTGCCGTTCAGCGAGCCGATGGCTGGCCCCGGGCGAAGCGGGGAGAGTCCCTCGGCAGGGCTACCAACCCCCCTTCCCAGTGGTTCACGAATCTGGCCATGTTTGGTGTTTTCCAGAGGTCCCCATGGGTGCGGGCTGACTGGCCCCTTTAAGAGAGAGGGGGGTTCCAGTGCTCCTGTGTCTGATTACCTGTTGAGGCCCTATAAGGGGACAGCGGCAGGGGGCAAGCTGCGACCCAGGGATCTCTCATCGCCCAGGGAGGTGAGGGAAAGAGCTGCAAGAGTTCTTGAAGGAAGCCCCCGGGGAAGTTGCAGACAGCCCCAAAACACAGGGCCAGGCAGGAGAGCCGTCCAGCGCCCTGCACCCGTAAGATGAGACTTCAGGCCCCTGAGACGTTATATCGAGTGAGGGTAGAAGAGACTTGACTGCAAATTCTTCTGGACTTGCTAAAGTAGAAAAGGCCGGGGAAATTGTGTCATGCGCCCTGCGAGAAGAGGAAACTGAGGCGGGCAAGGTGCTACAGCTGGTGTGAGGGGCCAGGCGTTCCCTTTTTCATGGGACTCCTGGACTCTGTGAGTCATGAGGCTTTCAGTTCTTTTATCCGTTCCAGGGGCAAGCTTCCAGCCTTCCCTGTTACAGACAGACGCTTGGAAATGGGACCCACTTTCCCTTCAAGAGGCTCCAAAACCAAAAAGGAGCCTGAATTAATTGCTACATAACGATCTCAGTGTTTTTAAGCCACCGTCAATCTCACGGTTGTGGCAGGCCTGACTCACGGCTTTGGAATAAGCAAATCGGCTTTGAATGCTCCACAGATGACCTGAAGCAAAAGATCTCATGACTCTTGATGAAGCTTGCAGGACTCCAAATTTTATTAGTAATGCATTGATCCCAGGTGTCAGGGCGGTAGCTAAGATCCAAAGACACTCACAGAAAAAACTGGCCTCCGTCTGGAGACCTCTGGGTTCAACCCATGTTTGGAAAGAACTGCTTGGATCGAAACTACAAATGGCTATTGCATCCGATCTTAACTCAGGATGGAAGTCATCTTTGGGTAAAAAGGCCAGGGGCTGGCACAGAACTCACGTTTTGTGGGGCATCAGAGAGGCATATGCCTCAGGTTGGCTTTTTGCACGGCGGGTACATTTTACCCTGGAAAGAATGAGGTTTGTAAACTGAATTGGAGCCTCATTTCTGTTCAGCTTCCCATGCGTAGTGCTCATAACCATCCCGCAAGCTACACTCCATATTTTCTAAAAAAAAAAATACAGTTGGTGGAGGATGGAAGGGGACAGGACTACACTTGGAGAATCGATATTTTAAGATTCGAAAAATCTAAGGGCTGTACCTTTAAAGTTTCATCATAAAATATAATAATAGATTCCTGAATAATTACACCAGGGGAAAATGTCTCATCCAAGTCACACAAGATGGTCTCCGTCCAACTATGGTTTTACAAGCATGGTATTGCCCAGGATTTAGAAAAGAACAGAAGCGTTTGCTTGGTGACAGAATGGTGTCCCTAGCCTCTGTTTCTCTGGAGGTGGGTAACGGGAGGGATCACGTGAGGATTCCCTGTTGTGTTCCCTCCTTCTGAGGCATCTGGTACTGCGCACTGTGAGCAGACAGGACACTGGACTGGATGGACCTTTGGTCTGACCCAGTGTGGCCGTCCTTCTGTTCTAAAGGTTGGAAGTATCCGGGGCTGCTTTCCACGGGTGCCTTTCTCACACCACAGAACACCTGCGACTACCCAGGCAATCAGCGTGCGGTGCTCATGGCTCGTGGTAGAGAAACTGGGCCTTGGGTTTTGATGTGGAAGAAGAAGTAAAGACAGTGCCTCGAGGAAAGAGGGGAATGCATCTCGCTCTCTCGCCAGCTACTACCCAGCTACTTACCTATTGCCTTGAGACTCTCCAGGACAGGTGGACACCCAGACGCCTGCTACAAAGGAAGGAAAAAAGAAAATGCGTCAATTGTAGCAATTCAAGGGATTATGCCCGACAGGCTCCCAGGGAAGGGAAGGCAGCAACTTAAACCCTTTCACGGGCCATGAGAATAAAACGAGACTCTTGGTGAGGATTCCCAGGGCTGGCGAACACGCTAGGCTAGAAGAAGGGGGCAGGTGACTGGAGAACATTAGCACAGGTTTCGTTGAAGTTTCCGTTCTGTAAGACACTGGTTCCATCATGCCCTGGGTTCCCCTCCAGTACTGCAGTCCCCTGATGCGTTCTGAAGGCCATCGGCAAGATATCCTTGGGCCACAGATGGTCTGTGGACCATAGCTGGTGAGCCAGTGGACTGGCCTAACGTAGGAGAGTTGCAAAACGGATGAGAGCTGTTCAGCCTGGAGGATTTGAGTGTGAATCTCCCTCCGCATGCCGCGACAGCCCTTCGCCTGAAATCCTTTCCCTTGTCGGTGCTGAGGCCTGTGGGGCTTTTGGGCAATTTGCTCTCGGCCTCGATCCTTCTCCTACTGAAGAGACCAGGCATTTTACCCTTAAGCACAACCCGCACAAGAAATTGGCTGCAGCAGGCGCCAGATTGGCCTCCCCATCTCCTGTCCAATTAGGGAACATTAAGCAATAGTAAGGGAACTAGTCACTTTCCAGTGCTCAGTTCATACCCACAGGACTTTGCCTCCCAAAAGACCGACATAAAACACTCCTTTCTGGAAGAAGGCATCTTTTGGACTGGAAATTTGGAAGCTGACAAAACAGGTAAGAAGCAGGATGATATCGTGACCTGCTCTGTGGATTTAAATTTCAGATTTTCCTTAGCCCCTCTTCCCCTTTTTAAGAGCAAATGCTCTCATGTCAACAATATGCATATAGTAGAGTGGTCTTGTAAAATAGATCATGCACTAACGATAGATACATGCATGGGGTGTGGGGTGTACCGTATTTTCCGGCATATAAGACGACTTTTTATACTAAAAAAAATCCCCCCAAAATCGGGGGTCGTCTTATACGCCGGGAATAAACATACAGGCAGTCCCCGACTTGCAGGTACGAAAGGGGCTTTTCTCGCCCCGGAGGACACGGACTGCGGGACCTCGCGGTCCCGCCGCCCGTGTACTCCGGGGCGAGAAAAGCTGCTCCGCGTCTCCCTGGTCTGCAGACCAGGAAGACGCGGAGCAAAGCCAGAGCAAAGCCTCAGAGGCGTGGCACCCCGCTGCCGCTGCGGCTTTGCTCCCCGTGTCCCTGGTCTGTTGGGGGGAGGGGGCAGACCAGGCTTTTGTTGTAGACCCTGGGGCAGAGCAGCTGGGGCGCTGCCGGTTGGCCTCTTAAGGGGGGGTAGTCTTATACGGCGAGTATAGGCGAAAGCCTATGTTTTAACTAGAAAATTAGGGGGTTGTCTTATATGCCCAGTCACCTTATACGCCGGAAAATACGGTAGGTGCGTGCACACATGCATGTGTGTGGGTTTGGCTGTTCTTAAAAGTGGTTTTCAATTGGTTTGCGCGTGATACCAGCGTGGCATCAATTTTCACACTGGTCCCATCCATCTCACTGAGCCAGAGACGCCAAGGGGAAAAAAACCCCAAAAAACCTATTTCGGTTTTACAACTGAGGGCAAGTAGTTACCTGATTGTTCCAGACAAACGTCTGGGAGTTTCCCTGGCTACCACAGCAGCAGTGGGTATGATTCAACGAGTAGTCCTGTGGCACCTTAGAGACTAACAAATATATAGATTGCGTCATGAGCTTGTGTGGGCAAAACCCACTTCTTCAGATGAGCTGGAAGCGTTGGCTTGCTGGCTGTTGGGGTGGAGACGTGGGGTGTTCCTTTCAGATCCTTCATCAGGCAGGTTAATTCTGAGGTGCAGGGGGAACGGTGGCCGTCCCCGTCAAAACTCTTTTCTCTCTCTCCGGATACCCTGAAGGGAGTAGCAGCGTGGCCAGGAAAGGGGGAGGAAGGCCTAATGGTTAGCAAGAGATCCTGAAGACCCAGAGTCAATGTCCTGACAATTCACGTAGCCTCTCTATGCCTCAGCTCAGCCTGCTGTGCCTCACAGGGCACTGCAAGGATAAACCCCCTAGACCTAAGTCCGGTTAACGTACCCAACTCCAGCCTCGTAAAATACATAGCTGCAGTCAGCTTATTTTATGCCAAGCTTGGTGCCATCTTCATAGAGGGAGATCAAAGAGAGCAAGCACTCCCCTTGGCTTCCCTTATGCCTTGCAACTACCAGGAGTACTGGCACCCACCAGAGCCACCCTCCTCATTTGATTTAGCAGGTCTTAACTAGACCTGCTAAATCGAACGCCAGAAGGTCAATCTCCAGCGTGGCAAGCGAAGATGTGGAAGAGACCGGAAGGTGCTCAGATACCACGGTGATGGGGGCCACGTAAATACTTATGGCAGATAACAAAACACTCGCATTCTGTGCTCTTTTTTCTCTCTCCATGGTGTTGCTAGTGCCTGGGGGGAGCCGCATGTATTTAGTAAGTATCTTGCTGTGGAGCCTCATAAGTTTCCTGTACTCTCGTTAAGCCACACAGCTACCAGCCAGTCCTGCAGGTGGGAAGAAGCTACTAGGTGCGCCCGAGCAGGAAACAGCCCATCGGGTGCAGGCGTGAACAATGGGCCCATCTGTACAGCCATGGTGAGCAATGGCCCTTGTATCTCTGTGCACAGCTACACGCCCATACTCCACGCATGACCATGACCATGGTACTAAACATCACATGACTTCCCCTGGCTGTGCGGGATGCTCCTTTGCGACGGTCAGCTTTGCAGGACACTTACCACCCTCTGGGTTCTCTAGAAATAGACGAAAAAGATGACTGTGGTGTGGCAAATCTCTGACCATGCCTCATGGGTCCTGTGCGTCTGGCCAGCAGTGTTGCCTCAGGCGCTCGCTGTGACCCTCCACACAGCCCCCTGCCCTTTACTAGAGGCAGGGGGTCACAGCAGACTCTGTAGTGGAGCAGGGGAGGGTTGGGGGGAATCCAGGCCCATCCATTACTCCGGGTTCTG
Organism: Pelodiscus sinensis; assembly: GCF_049634645.1. Lineage (NCBI taxonomy): Eukaryota > Metazoa > Chordata > Testudines > Trionychidae > Pelodiscus > Pelodiscus sinensis. The sequence continues at coordinate 52,632,409 of NC_134720.1, forward strand.
GCCCACGGACCCTAAGGCCGTGGCCACTGATGGGGCTTGTGCTACTCCCCGTCTGGCAACTACTTCCCTGGGCCACTTCCTCAAACGATGCCTCCCAGGACCTTTCCCCTGGTATCTGAGCAGCCTCTCCCGCCCCTCCCTGGCGCTCTGCCTGACTCGCAGACCCCAGCTCCCTCTCAGACCTTCCCTCCTCCAAACTCATCACGTGTCTCAACTAACTGCAGCGAGTTAAACCGGTCTCACAAGGTTCTGGATCGACCCCAGGTGCTCTGATGAGTTCTATCCTGTTGACTCTGGAAACTTCCCAATTGTCTCCAGTCAATCGATCAACTGGCCTGGTTGATTCCGGAAGGTTCCTTTCTGGTTCTGGGTTAGGCCTTGTTAGTTCATCCTGAGTACAGAGACTTACTCGATCCACGACTAATATACTTTCCTTCTTCCAGTCTCCTGTACCTCGAAGGCCTGGGCCCATCACAGTGGGCAATCTGCAGGAACTTAAACAAAGCTTATAACTTCTACAGAACTTCTTCTCGCCAAGGTTCTCAAGCACACGAAGGCAGCGTGGATATCGGTGCTGGAACAAGGGGTAAGCTGAGGCATGGACAAGATTAGGTACCTCTCCAGCAAGGCATTGAAGCAGATGGTTTGCGGAGACAGGCTGTAAGGCTCAGCTTCTCACAGGCATTTAGGGGCCTCACTCAGTGAAGTCGGTGGGCGTTGGATGCCTGAATTTGTGGAGCTGGTCAGAAGTGGCTTTTTGGAGGTCTCATGTGTTCTACCCCAGAACCATTGAAGATTTAGAAAAACAGACAACAACTATCTGCCACAACTAGCTAATGACCAGAGGAAATGGTATTATGTGTGTATCCCCTTCTAATTTATGCCACTATCATTTCAGACACATCCACCCGGGCTTAATTAACCTCATTAACACTGGTCCTACAATGGACAGGTAACTTCTTTTGCTGTTATAGATACCCCGGATTTTGTAATTTCCACTCCAACCCGTCTGATGAAGTGGGTTTTACCCACGAAGCTCATGACCTAATGAATTGGTTAGTCTCGAAGTTGCTGCAGGACTCCGCCTTGATTTTACAGCTCCAGACTAACGCAGCGACCCCTCTGCGTCATTTCAGGTTGGACTTTTAACAGGCTGCTTGACTGGAACTGTAGGTGTGTGTTACGAGGGTGGGGAGGCCTATCTGGAAATCCCAAAGTTCTGTTGCTTGCTGTAAAGTGCGTTGTCGAGGTAAGCGGACAATTGTTGGTGTTTTTCATGCCCCAAGGGTTGGAAAGGAGTCGCCCCTTTCAAAGGCTATTGGAAGGGCAGTGTGGGGCTGGAGAGGAACGTGACGAAGCTTTAGAACAGCTGCCGCTTGTTCGGGGATCTGACTCTTGGGACAAGACGCTACCAGGCACAGAGAGTTCTGGGCATTCCTGTTCGCTCAAAAGAATCCACCGTGGCCCAGCTCATCTGGCATCTCCACGAGGCAACTGAGCTGAGGCGCGATGACCTTGGTTGCTAGAGTTCTTGAATGTATAAGGGTTGGTGAGACCCAGGGACGGGTTATTCAAGGCCTGTGCCCGAGCGTGCTTTGTCTGGGTTCACGACAGGTCTTCCTGGTGAGAAGCACTGGTTCTGAAGGCTTTGAAGTCAAAGGACATGCCAGCAGTTCCTGAGGGGGATGGGGGAGATCTTTGACTCTTTCTGCTGCCCTTTGAAGGGCCTGAGAGTCATTTGCAGCTGCAGCACAAATCTTCCCCTCTTGCAGCCACGTGCACTGATTGTCTCGGAACGGAGGGACATAGTTAGTACGGCCGTATTGACTCTTGCAAAGTCTGTGGCAGGCTGCCCAGGTCAGAGAGCTAGCGTGGGCGGTGGGTGGACAGTTGGAGTGGGGTTGGAAGGTCAGAATGGGTCACCTTGACTTGTAATAGACACTGACCAAAAAAAAAAAAAAGAACTAGATAAATTAAATTCACACAATACACAGTCAACCTGTGGAACTCCTTGCCAGAGGATGTGGTGAAGACCAGGACTTTAACAGGGTTCAAGCTAGATAAATTCATGGAGGTTAGGTCTATCAATGGTGATTAGCCAGGATGGGTAGGAACGGTGTCACTAGCCTCTGTTTGTCAGAGACTGGAAAAGGGTGACAGCAGAGGGATCACATGATGTTTCCCTGTTCTGTTCACTCCCTCTGGGGCATCTGGCATTGGCCACTGTCGGCAGACAGGACACTGGGCTAGAGGGACCTTTGGCCTGGCCCAGTCTGGCTGTTCTGATGTTCTCTTGTCCTGTGTCATAGCTGAGGCAGGATGTTTCTGTATGGAGCATCCCACCACAGGGCCTGGTCCACGACCCAGGTGCTCTGGTAATATAAATAATAACAGAACTGGGGAAATAGGCCTTTTTTGGAGTTAGATAAGACCCAGAAACAAAATCCACAGAGGCTGGCTTTAAATGTAGTCATTTCAATTCAATCCTGGATTCTTTAAGTGGTTTGCATTCACAGTAGGGATGTAAACAGGTAACGGGTTACTCGGTAAGCATCACCCATACCAGGTGATGCTAACTGGTAACCGGTTCACTGGTGCCCAGTCCTGCTGTGATCACTGTGCTGCACCGCAGGCCAGCAACCGGCAGCCCCACGAAGCAGCAGCTGAGCCCCAGAGTTAACCGTGTAATTGACAGAATATTGGTCAGTTACACGGTTAATATATTTATACATTTTTACATCCCTAATTCAAGGTTCTGGTTCTGACCCATCTCTAATGTTAATGCTTTTGGTTTTCTTGGGCTTGGTTTGAAAGAGAGGGCTTGAATGCTGGGTTAAAAAGGCTTGTTTTCATGCCAAACTTTCCCCTTCCCTTAAGCTCTTGGATCTGAGGGTTCACTGAGATGCCAAGCGATGGCTGGTTTTGAGTACGGAATGTCTTGTACAGAGCAGGCCGGGACATGCCAAAGCCATGGGCCATGGGGCATGCAGCCCAGGAAATGCAAGGCAATGTGACGGATTAACGTGCACCATTAGTTTCTTCCATTAAAATCCTCCAGATTGGTGTAGTTTAACCCTTAGGAGGGTGACATTTCTGTTCACCAGTCCAAGCACAAAGGAGTGTTTCCAGAGAATGCTCCTGGCAGTCAGACAATGGATAGTTTTGGTATTTCATATGCCAGCAGGCTGAAATTCGATAATTATCGAACAGGTCAATCCTAGAACTATGGGCCAATCCTTAATAGGTACCGAGCAGCAGCAGCTACCAAGGTAAATCTTAGGTGAGAGCAAGTAGGTCCGTGTATCGGTGGTCAGGTTCACAGTACAGACAGCCCAGCAGAAACTTGATTCCCTTTGACTGGCAGAGCTGGGGGCAGGCAGAAAAGAAGAGTTCTCAGACATGGTTCAGAAAGGTACATGAGGACTCAAGTCCTTCTGTTTGTGCCAGAAAAATCCCACTAGCTCTTTGCCTTCCTTACATTTGCAGAGAAATCCTTGAGAAACAGCAGAACAGAGCACTTAAAAGCCCTTCTGGTTACTGACAAGCTCTTATTAGTAATTTAGTGAGCTGTCTTACAGTAACATCCACATTATCTATCTATCTATCTATCTATCTATCTATCTATCTATCTATCTATCTATCTATCTATCTATCTATCTATCTATCTATCTATCTATCTATCTATCCCCATCCACCCCATCTATCTATCTATCTATCTATGCCCACACCCCCCCTCTATCTATCTATCTATCTATCTATCTATCTATCTATCTATCTATCTATCTATCTATCTATCTATCTATCTATCTATCCCCATCCACCCCCTCTATCTATCTATCTATCTATCTATCTATCTATCTATCTATCTATCTATCTATCTATCTATCTATCTATCTTTAGTATCCAGCATCACTGTATCTGAGCATTTTACAGTTCAGAGAGTATTTGGTATAAATTGCAAATTGTTGAGATTATTTTTGTGACTCTACACTTTTCTCATCACTACGAGCCCCGTTAAATGTTTTCAGCCCTGTAACAGACATATTTTTTATGATCCACTGGAGCTTATGTACGCTGGGTAAATAAAACAGACGGCATAGTTTGCATGCTTGTCGGACACCGGATTTAAAGCGATCCCAGAAATGCTAATGGCTCTTTGAATCGCTGTCGAGTGGCCATGGATGCTCCAGAACAGACTGTACATAAAGTTTGCACAGATGATACCCCTGATGGAAACCATTCAAGATGTCTCTCCTGACTCTTTTAGACTGCCCTGCTGCCCTTTTCAGATAATCCCCTGCTATCCGCTGGGCTTTCTGTGGTCCTAAACTTAACATATAAAGTTATTTTTATCTAGGGAAAAGGGTGTGAATAAATTCAGAGAATGTTTCCCAGCACGACTTTATGTTTATAATTCTTTCTCTAACTTGACTGCAAAGGATCAGCATGCCTCTCCCCCCTCCCTCCCCTGCAAGTAGCCTTTGAGCATCCTCTAATAAAATACTTTCATTTATGAACATTTCCACCTGGAGCTGATCATAGGTGATGCCAGAGAGGGTGGACTTATAGCCCAGAGAGACAGTGCAGGGCTAGGAGCTGGAACTCCTGGCTGCTGTTTCTTGCTCTGACACCGACTCGCTGTGTGGCCTTGGGCTGATCACGTCACCCGATGCTTTATTCATTGTTCTGAATTACTGTTATTTCACTCGCGTTGTGATGACAGCAAGAGGCCAAGCACAGTGGAGCCCCACTGGATGATTGGGGAGGGTTAGTTAATTAGAGCAGGGGTCAGCTCTCCTGCAGGGGCACCTGCTGCCCAGAGGTACTTCAAAAAAACATCCCCCTGGCTGTTTATATCAAGCACTTTGCGATCCATGCATGAAAGGGAAACATATTGTGGGTACTGCTCACTGCGCCTCTATTTCTAATGGGTAAAGGTGCCTAAATGAACCCTCCCCAATTCCGAAGTGAGCCCTAGAGATCAACGGTGTGTCATTGCCACAGGCCTACATGGCGTAACTGCGGATTGTGTCATTCTAGCAGGCGGCACAGCTCGTGTGGGCAGGAAGGTGGCTGGCAGAGGGTTACCCGTGCTGTAACCCAGGCTAACAACGGACTGATTTCCCTGGGCAAAGAAGGCCATTTTATAGAGGCTGGGGAGGCCGTAGGTGACTCTTGTCCCAGTACTGCTTATGCACAACTGGGGAACTGACTTCTGCAAGGTGAAAATTATAATACAGATTGATTATAGGGGGGCCTCTCAGCTCTGTGTTCTGATGAAAACCCCACCAGGACTGAAAACTACAATGTGCCCTAGATAAGACGTGGGAATACGAGAACTGGAGAACAGGAGAACGGCCACACTGGGTCAGACCAAAGGTCCACCCAGTGTCCTGTCTGCCCACAGTGGCCAATGCCAGGTGCCCCAGGAGTGAACAGAACAGGGAATCATCCAGCGATCTCTCTCCTGTCATCCATTTCCAGCCTCTGACAAACAGTGGCTAAAGACACCATCCCTACCCATCCTGGCTAATAAGCATTGATGGACCTACCCTCCATGAATTTGTCTAGTTCTCTTTTGAACCCTGTTAAAGTCTTGGTCTTCACAATATCCTCTGGCAAGGAGTTCCACAAGTTGACTGTGCGCTGCATGAAGAAAAACTTCTTTTGGTTTGTTTTAAACTTGCTATCTATTCATTTCATTTGGCGACACCTAGTTCTTATGAGGATTAAATACCTTTTCCTTGTTCACTTTTTCCACACCAATCATGATTTTATAGATCTCTATTCTACCTCCCTTTAGTCTCCTCTTTTCTAAGCTGAAAAGTCCCAGGCCTTTCAATCTCTCCTCATATGGGAGGTAATTAACTGCTCTCTGTAGCACTGGTGAGGCCTCAGATGGAGAGCGGTGTCTTGTACTGGACACCCCACTCGAGGAAAGATGTGGGCATACTGCAGTCCAGAGGAAAGCAACAAATATGGCCCAGAGTTTAGAAAACCTGACGTTGGAGAAAAGTTTAAAGACGTGGACGTGTGTAACCCTGGGAAAAGCAGACTGAAAGGAGAGCTGGCCACAGTCTTGCAAAGAGGGTTGGGATCAACTGTTCTCCATGTCCAGACAGGACAGTGAATACTGGGCTTTATCTGTACCAAGGGAGATTTAGGTTCAATATCAGGAAAACCGTTCTGCCTCCAAGGGGAGTCGGGCGTCCGAGGGAGGTTGGGGAATTCTGGTGATTGAAGTTTTGTAAGCACAGGCTGGACAAACCCCTGTCCGGGCCAGTTCTAGGTTTTCTTGGTCCTTCCTCAGCACAGGGGAAGGACTTGATGACTTCTTGGGGTCCCTTCCAGACCAACAGGGCTGTGGTTTCTGCGACTGTGCCCGGGCGTGCTCATGAAAAGGAATCAAGGGCCGACTCTGGGAAGGGTCTGAGGCCCAGATCCTCAAAGGTATTAGGGGCTGAACAGAGCTCCTGCCGGGAGCGGGGCCTTACTGCCTCTATGAGACTTCCACGGAGGTCACGGAACACCTGGACTCACCGACGTGCAGGTGCGGAAGAGGAGCAAGGTGCATGGAGATGTCGAAGCGCTGGGCTTTCTCTCGGGTTAGCTTGGGTCGCAGGTAACGTGACCGGCGTTCTTTCCGCTGATCGGCCTTCTTATTTGAATGTAAACACTTCCCACCTGTCCCAAATATGCCTGCCGCTCTCCAGGACTGCCCAGCATTGCTTACATGTGCGGAACTCCAGTCCCCGCTCCCTGCGTTCGTGCTCCTTGGGCGGCATCTGTTCCTCTTGCAGCTGTGACCCTCCTGTTCTGTCTGCCCGATCCCCCCGCCACACACACACACTTCCCCACCAGGATCAAAATACTCTGTTTTTATTTATTTACTCCGCAGCTGTCGGTGTTGTGTCTGGGTCAGAGCGCTGCGGCTTGGAGGGACATGCGATACATGGAAAATCCTCAAAACGGGTCGTAACCAACAGCCACACAGTCAACAAACAGCCCCCTGCTCCTCTGAAAACAATAGACCGGGGCAACGCATTGTCAACGGCTGCTTTGAAACTTCTGCCTTGAACAAACTCTGAGCCCATGTGTAGTTGGGGAGCCCTGAGAACAGGGGTGATGGCCAATTCAGAAGTGCGCTGGCCCTTCTAATTTGTTATTTACATCCCATTCTGCTCTGTGATGCGGAAATACCCTTCCCCCCGGCTGCATTCGTGGTGTGACCTCAGACAAGGAACTTCAGGCTTTCCTGCCTCCATTTCCCCATCGGTACAATGAGGATAAGAATACAGGACACGCTTTGTTATCCAGCGTTCATGGGGAATGGGAGTTGCGGGTGAATCAAATGGCTGGTTATACGAGTTTTACATGGATGGCTCATGAATTTTTTACCTTACGCCAGCCATAGTTGCAGGAGGGGTTAGATAATAGCCGATAATCGTATTATACGCAGAAGCGCAACATGAACAAATATTACTGCTGCAAGTTTGTAAATGTGACTTTTCCAGCCAGCGCCGGAAAATGTTGAAAAAATGATGTCGGATGGCTATGGGAATTTTTCCGGTTAACTGAAGGAGGAATTGTATTGCCGGTTAACTGAGTTTTCCGAATATTAATGTTCTGGATTACACAGCTTGTCCTGTACTTCCATGTGCAAAATGCTTTGAGCTCTATGGATGGAGCGTGCTCATAAGCAGAGCCATTCAGTAGAATATTGTGCGGCCGGGGTAGGGGAAAGAGATGCAGAGTATAAGTGTAGCTGGCGTCTTTGCCTTTCCACACTACTGCTTTCACTGAAATGAAAGCCAAGATGCCCCCGGACTTTGATGGAGCAGGGTCAAACTGTGAATGAGGGGTTTGGCTGTGAGATGAGTCAGAGGGCTCCAGGGATTTTAAATGGACCAGAGGGTCTTTCATTGGGATGGGAAGATGCTTGGCTAGTGAGGCTGGACCCTTCCCTCAATCTGCAAAGCCATGTCTACACTAGGAAACTATTTTGAAATTAGTAAATTTGACTTACTAACTCCCGATTTAACAAATTCGATCTAGCGTGTCCACACTGCGGGGAGGCCTCGAAATGAGTCCGAGGCAGGCTCTGTGAATGTGGACACGCTGCCTCCAACTTAGCGCCCCGGGAAGCGCTGGGGAGACATTAGTTCGAATGACTCTGGGGAGTCGTTATTTTGAAACAGCGGCACTGGCGCGTCCACACGACGGCTATTTTGAAATAACTATTTCGGAATGAGCGTGACTCCTGATGAAAAGCAGGCGTACAGATTTCTAATTCCGCAGCCCATTATTTTGAAACAGCAGGCTTGGTAGCGTGGATGCGCCACTGACAAATTCAACCTGGGGGTGGTTTTTGAAATAAAGCCCTAGTGGAGACCAGGGCGAAAGGTATTTTGGCGCGAGACAAAAAGAGGCAGAAGATGGGTCTTTGGCTTGAGGTTTGCCAGTGCAATTGTAGCGCCGGTGGGTAGTAACGAAACATCTGCAAACGGCTGTGTGGTGCTCTGTGTGAACTGGGATTGTGGCTACGTCTGGTTTGCAGCAGACAGGCATCTGTCCAACTCCCCTGGTCCCCCGGGGGGTGGGGTAAGCTGTCCTTCGACACCACAATTGTGACATCGAGTGGTGTAGCCTAGGCACGGAGCAGCCCCCATTGGGCTAGGTGTTCTCCCATTTATTCTTTGAATCGCGTCCTTCCCCCCCCCCATCACAAAGTAGCTGCAAACTGACTTTCATTTCCACAGCAAACTGAAATCGTGCCAGACCACGGATGTGGCCGGACCACAGAGCGCCAGACTTGAGAAGTTCAACCTGCAGAAGCTGCAGGGCAAAATATCTAGCTACTGCAGTCAGCAGCATATTGGAAATGCAGCTGCCCTGGATTAAATGAGCTTGATCTAACCAGTGTGATTGTTGTGGGGTTTCCCCGCCATCTCGTTAGCCACCGAAAATGGGCTACGGAGAAAACCCAAGAAATTATTTCATCTGAAATTTTCCCCTGGGGGGCACGTCTGAGAAACAAAAAGTCCCAGGAGGTCTAAACAGACATAGAAATGTGTATTGTGCGGTCTGTGATACTAGAACTTGCTGAGCATTAAATGACTCACTCAGCCATGGGCCAACTGCTTAATTTCAGTTTTACTGTCCTCGGCGTGGTGTGTGCTTGCAGTTTGTACAAAGGCCGTTGCGCATGATTTGCTGGTGCTGCTCTGCCGCTGGTAGGCACAGCGATTGGCACCCTCTTCCAGAAGACAGCAGCAACAGGTGACCTTCCAAAGGGTTTGGGGGACCCAGAGGGGTGTCCAGTTCTGGGAGTCGTTTTCTTCAACAGGCGTCCACACACTCTGGCATCACAAATGCGGGTCACAGCGTACGTTTTCCCAGCCCCTTGCAGGCTAAAGGACCTTAAAGTGTTTCACAATCTACTACGTATGGAGAAAGCACCAGTGATGTACACAGTGCCGAGGCAAAAGGCCACCTCCTCCCTGTAGTTCCCATCTGTCTCAGATCTGGGCAGGGCAGGGCAAGATGTGGTCGCTGGGGAGGTCCCTCGGAGGAAATGAAAAAGAGCCTCAGAAAGTGACAAAATGCAGCTACATTTTGTTTATGGGTTTTTTTAAGTGTCTTTGTGATGCAGTGAAGATCACAGCCGCGTGGCCCTCTACATTCCTTTTTCTGGGCACGGAAACTCTCTGGCTGTGTAACCACCATCAGGTGGATTTGAACCACAGACCTCTGGGGCTTAGCATAGGAGCCTCTACAGCTGTAAAACCAGCTGCTCTCCGCTTATCCCTTGCTCTTTTCTCTCGCTGTACGTGGTCCAAGTGCCACAACATGGAACTGCGACCCACACTAGGGCTATGTCTTCACTGGCGGGTTGTTGCGCCAGAAGTATGCAAATGAGGTTAAGTGTGAACTATTGCCAAGCCTCATTTGCATACCTAATGAGCCGCCGTTTTTGCAGACGAGGCACTTGCACTAGAAGGAGCTGTCTACACTGCCCCTTCTTGCGCAAGAGAGTTTTTCTTGCGCTATTCCACGCTTAGCCTCATTTGCATACTTCTGGCGCAACAACCCGCCAGTGTAGACATCGCCCCGGTGCGTGGGTGACACTTGCTCAAGTCCTGGCCAGAGAACCTGCCCACTTGTTTCCCGCCAGCCGTGGAGCACATGAAATCCTTTGGCTCACAGGCCGGAGTGTGACGTCAAGCGGCTCCACTTTTCTTAGCCACCGGCTCAGTGTCCCGCATCTGGTTTCACCCTGAAATCAGGGACATTCACTGCTAGTCCCCCCCACCGCTATGGTGACGAGGGAGGTCGTTGGCCGTACTCATGATGTCCCCTCCCCTCTTTCTGACAGGGCCCATTTTCCCCATCGATGGACATTCCCGGGAAGGGCACCCAAACCTGGCTCAGTATGACGCCTCCATCTTCTTGGCCTGTCTCAAGACCAGACACCAGCAAGCTTGCAGGAGCTGCCTCGCTGGTGCAATATCCACCCTGCTCACGGCACGGGATTTCCAGCCCTCCAGGTATTACGTTTGCACAGACCTCTGGCTGGGCCCTCCTGCTGGCAAAGAGGACGGGGGCGTCACCCCTGGAAATGCAGGAGGAGCCGAGGGGAGCGTTGCAGGGGACAGGGCTGATGTGGGGGCTGGAGGGTTGCATGATGAGCTGCCCAGCTCGGGGAGGACATGGGGGGAGGGTTCAGGGGAGGCTGGATGTTGTGCCTCCGCCACGAGAGCCCTACAATGGGCCAGAACCATCACCTGGCACTGGGCATTTGGGAGTGTTTGCAAGAACGGAACAGCCCCACGCGCCCTCCTCCCGCGGGTGTTCCAAAAGCAAACGACAGACCAAACCACCTGATCTCGTTTATCTATAAAAACCCCTCTTGGTTTTGGGGGGCAATCTCAGTGTTTTGGGGTCTGGCTTGTGACTTTTTTAAACTGTTGGGGTTGGACACCCGGGGCTTTTAATGACGAAGAGCTGTTCGTCACACGGGCAAGGAGTTGTGCTTCAGTCACAGGGACACGGCCTGGGGATGTAAAATCTTCTGCAATCTGTCAACCAGTGAAACTGTAGGTTGAACCAGTGAGCCACCCGCCATGCCCCGCCAGGGGCGAGGTGTTATGGGAGCAGCCTCCCGCCTGTGATGTGTCATGGAGGGTCCGGCTGGGCTGCAGCAGCCGCAGACCACAGTGTGCCATGGGCGGGAGTTGCTCCGGCCAGGCCTGGGTGCTGGTTAACCGGTTACCCCCATAAGCATGCGGGTCAGGCAATGCTCACTGGATAACTGGTGAACTGATTAACCCTTTACATCCCTAACATGAAGACACTGGGCACCACATTTCAAGAAAGATGTGGAGAAACTGGAGAGGATTCAGAGAAGAGCAACAAGAATGATGAAAGATCTCGAAAACTTGACTGATGAGGACAAACTGAAGGAATTGGGTTTGTTTAGCTTGGAAAAGAGAAGACGGAGAGGGGGACATGAGAGCAGCTTTCAAGTATCTAAAGGGTGTCACAAGGAGGAGGGAGAAAAATTGTTCTCCTTGGCCTCTGAGGACAGAACAAGAAGCAATGGGATTAAACTGCAGCAAGGGAGGTTTAAGTTGGACATCAGGAAAAAACTTACTTTCTGGGTGGTTAAACACTGGAATAAATTGCCTAGGGAGGTTGTGGGATCTCCATTGCTGGAGATATTGAAGATCAGGTTGGACAGACACCTGTCAGGGATGGTCTAGACCCGTGTTTCTCAGCTTTTTTTATAAAGTACCCCTTTATATATATATAAACTACCCCCAGAACCTACCATTTTCAGACACACGATATTTTTTCTACCATTGCAACACATTTGTTTAAACAATTAATCGTAGCTGGGTGGGCGATGAAATTTCTGGGTGTAAAAATTACAAAAATAATAAAGCGACAAGGAGTCCTGTGGCACCTTATAGACTAACCGATGGATTGGAGCAGAAGCTTTCGTGGGCAAAGACCCACTTCATCAGAGACATGCATCAGAGATATGCATCTGACGAAACGGGTCTTTGCCCACGAAAGCTTCTGCTCCAATCCATCTGTTAGTCTCTAAGGGTATGTCTACACTACAGCACTAATTCAAACTAACTTAGTTCGAATTAGTTAATTCGAACTAAGCTAATTCGAATTAGCGCAGCTAGACTTAAAAACTAGTTCGAATTAGCATTTTGCTAATTCGAACTAGCATGTCCACATTGAGTGGACCCTGAACCGGGGTTAAGGATGGCCGGAAGCAGTGCCGGCAGGCATCAGAATAGGACTTAGAGCGTGGAGCTGCTGTCTCAGGCTAGCCGAGGGCTGTGCTTAAAGGGTCCCGACCCCCACCCCGGACAGACAGTTCTCAGGGGTTCCCCGCTTGCAAAGCAGTCCTGTCTTGGAGTGCCCTGAGTGCCCACACTCGGCACATCACAGCACTCGGCCATCAGCCCGGCTGCACTTGCCACAGGCTGCCATCCAGGGGGGGTCAATCGGGGGGCTGCAGGAGAGCACTAGATTTCTGCACTAGACCAGGCGGGCGCCTGCCTCTTGCAGACCTGGGCAGGCTCCCGAGGGCCGCCAGCCTGGTCCCGGGAAGAGGGGGAGGGCTGGGTGGCAGCGGGTGGCTGGCTCGAGCCGTGCCAGGTGCAGGGTCTGCTGGCTGGGTGCTGGCAGGCTTGCACCTGGCACGGGCACCATAGCCAGCCTGTGCCCCTTTAAGGGCTCCGGGGCCGGGAGGGGCGCAGACGAGTTTCCCTGGTGATGCCCAGAGTGGCCACCAGGGAAAGCTGTGGAGGGCTAGCCTCCCACTAGTTCGAATTAAGTGGCTACACAGCCCTTAATTCGAACTACTTAATTCAAACTAGGCATTAGTCCTCGTAGAATGAGGTTTGCCTAGTTCGAATTAAGTTCAAACTAGCGGTTTGCATGTGTAGCGCCTCTCAAAGTTAATTCGAACTAACGTCTGTTAGTTCGAATTAACTTTGTAGTGTGGACACACCCTAAGGTGCCACAGGACTCCTTGTTACTTTTGCAGATCCAGACTCTGGGTATGTCTACACTACAAAGTTAGTTCGAACTAACGGACGTTAGTTCGAACTAACTTTCCTATGCGCTACACTAGCGCTCCGCTAGTTCGAATTTGAATCGAACTAGCGGAGCGCTTAGTTCGAACTAGGTAAACCTCATTTTACGAGGACTAACGCCTAGTTCGAACTAGCTAGTTCGAACTAAGGGCTGTGTAGCCCTTTAGTTCGAACTAGTGGGAGGCTAGCCCTCCCCAGGTTTCCCTGGTGGCCACTCTGGCCAACACCAGGGAAACTCTATGCCCCCCTCCCGGCCCCGGACCCCTTAAAGGGGCACGGGCTGGCTACGGTGCCCGTGCCAGGTGCAAGCCTGCCAGCACCCAGCTAGCAGACCCTGCACCTGGCACGGCACAGAGCCACCCACCCGATGCCCCCCAGCCCACCCCCTCTTGCCGGGACCAGGCTGGCGGCTCCCAGGAGCTTGCCCTGGACCGCAAGAGGCGGGCACCTTCCTGGGCTAGTGCGGACATCGTGGACCTCGTCCACGATCTCCGCACTAGGCACAGGAAAGTGGCCGTCTAGGGCAGGAGAGCTGCCAGCCTGGCCACCCAGGACCAGGTGTGCATGAAAATCAAGGGGGTCCACTGAGACCCCCGACACTGAGCCCTGAGCTTACAATGGCCGTACTGGGTCAGACCAAAGGTCCATCTAGCCCAGTAGCCTGTCTGCCAACAGCGGCCAACCCTAGGGACCCTGGAGGGGATGGACCGAAGACAATGACCAAGCCATTTGTCTCGTGCCATCCCTCTCCAGCCTTCCACAAACTTTGGGCAGGGATACCACTCCTACCCTCTGGCTAATAGGACTCCATGGACCCAACCTCCATCACTTTATCTCACTTCCCTTTCAACTCTGTTCTAGTTCTAGCCTTCACAGCCTCCTGCAGCAAGGAGTTCCACAGGTTAACTATTTGCTTTGTCAAGAACAACAACTTTCTCTTACTAGTTTCAAGCCTGCTTCCCATTCCTTTCCTTTGGTGTCCTCTAGTCCTTCTTTATGGGAACTCAGGAAGAACTTTTCTGAATGCACCCTCTCCACCCAACCCCTGCTTTTAGAGACCTCTATCCTGTCCCCCCTCCGTCTCCTCTTTTCTAAGCTGAACAGTCCCAGTCTCTGTAGCCTCTCTTCATCTGGGACCTGTTCCCAACCCCTGATCATGTTAGTTGCCCTCCCCTCTCCCAGCCTTTCTCTTCCCCTCTCCCACCTCCTTTTCCCAGTCTCCCCCAGTTTTGTTCAATAAAGACAGAGTCAATGTTGGAAGAAACGTTATCTTTATTTTGTACATCAATAAGAAGGGGGGCTAGGGAAGGGCAAGTGGAAGGAGGTGAGGGAGGAATGGGGTACGAGCCCCCGATGGGGAGGACTGGGCTGGCTCTGCGGGCTTCTGGGGGTGGAAGCTCTCCTGCAGCCCCCCAATTACTCCCTCTCCCCAGATGGCAGCCTGCGGCAAGTGCAGCCGGGCTGATGGCCGAGTGGTGTGATGTGCCCAGTGTGGGCACTCAGGGCACTCCATGCCAGAACTTCTTTGCAAGCGGGGCACCCCTTAGAACTGTGTGTCCGGGGTGGGGGTCGGGACCCTTTAAGCGCAGCCCTCGGCTAGCCTGAGACAGCATCTCCATGCTCTAAGTCCTCCTTTTATGCCCTGCCGGCACTGCTTCCGGCCATCATTAAGCCCTGTTCAGAGTCCACTCAATGTGGACTTACTAGTTCGAACTAGCAAAACGCTAGTTCGAACTAGTTTTTAGTTCTAGATGCGCTAGTTCGAACTAGCTTAGTTCGAATTAACTAATTCGAACTAAGTTAGTTCGAACTAGCGCTGTAGTGTAGACGTACCCTCACACGGCGACCCCTCTGAAAAATAATGAAGTGCTGTAAAACGTAAAACGGGTTTTCTCCGAATGTCAGTCGTGCTGATGTACCCCCCAGACTTCTCTCGAGTACCCCTGGGGGGGCCTCGTCCCACTGGTTGGGAACCCCTGGTCTAGATGGGGCTTGGTCCTGCCGGGAGGGCAGGGGGCTGGACTCGATGACCTCGCGAGGTCCCTTCCCGTTCTAGGGTTCTGTGGTTCTGTGATATTGCTGTACAGACTGGGACTCAAGTTGTGGCCTTGAATAATACCGGAGGGGCTTGCACTTGTCCCTCTTTCGCCGTGTGGGGAAGTTCAATCAGTGGGCACCAGGCTGAGGCCCCATGGCAAAACTTCCTCGGCCCGCAAGCCGGCGTGCTTAGCGGGGAAAAGAAAGCCATTGCTGATGCCAGTTACCCAGCCTCCCAGATGAAGCCCGAACAGCCTCCGCTCTTAAAAATCAATGCAGGGTTGGGGCCAGCTTGGCCCTGCACAAAGCCTCGGCCCAGCTGATAGACTGATGAGCTGGGAACAGGATGCAAGCCACTTCCCCCCTCGGCTGCAGCTCTGTGCGGGCAGGGGGGCTGGAGAAGTGTTGCAGCAGGAGGCGAGAAATCGGAGCTCCCAGGAGCGGGCGAAGCAACGCACAATTAAACGGGCACCGTGCAGCAACGCAGCTCCGCTTGACATGGTTTTGGCAGCAGGCCGGGGTAGGAGCAGCGCCCGCAGTCAAAAGACCTGTTATCGAATGCTACCCACAGGTACTGGGGAAGCACAGCCCCTGCTCTGAAACGGATACGGTATCTCGCCAGTTGCTTGTGGAAGGTTGGACAAGGGACAGCGAGATGAAAGGGAGAGAGCCGAGAGATGATAGGGAGAATTAATGGCTGCCCTTCGCCAAAGATACAGTCACACCACAGGGTAAACAGAAAGGCTTCCAGCTCCGATCGACTTTTCACCACCTTCCCACGGGGCTTGTTTTTGGGGTGTTTTTTGTTTGGGTTTTTTTTTGCATTTTGCTGATGCAATAGGCTGGTCAGTTTCATTTTCTCCATCTGTTTTCAAAACTCAGGCTTTGCAACCAAAGTAAAACAGGAAAGAATGCTTTTTGGAGCCCAATGTTTCCAAATCTCGTGATTCTTTTTTATTTGGAGACCTGTAATATTTTATGCTTTTCTTAAAGTTTCAGCTCCGGGAGGCATGTGAACGGGTGAGAATCTTGGTTTTCCTTAGAAGCATACTGGGTTGTTGTTTTTTTTAACCCTCATGGTTGCTGGAGAAAAGTTTATGAATGTGGCCAAAAGGCTGAGAAACCAGAAAGCCAAGAAGAAGAGCCCATGATCTATTGATTCATTAAAAAAAAAAAAAAACTGATGGTTTTCAAGTCAAACGCATGTTTTTGGTGGCCTGACTCATGATTTTTGACGGGTCGAGGTCAAATGTTCCCTGTTGCTTGTGTGACCACTCTGGAGAGATTCAAATGCTGCCCAGCTAGCTAGCAGAGTGCTCCCAGCCAGATTTTTGTTCCTACTCGTGGTGCACATTTTATTCCTGGGTGCACATACAAATTTATTCCGCACATGGCTGGAAAAAATCCGCCCCGGATGGAAAAGAGTAGCGGGAGCATTGGCCGGGGTTGTCAGAAGGGCACTGTGATGTCGCAGTCGTCTCGTCTGCTCATATCCATTGTCAGTTTGGAAGGTAGGTTTGGCGATGCCAGTAGAAAAGAGAAGCGGAACCGTGAATACAAATAGAAAGCTGTTCATGGTTGGCTTGTTTCTTTTAAGCTCAGTGACGTTCATTTGCAGTGTCTGTAACCAAAGCACAATAGCCCCTGAACTGGGAGACAACTAGAAAGTGAAGCTGCCTGAGGGGAAAACAGCAGCTTAGGCCCTGATCCTGCAAACACGGAGGCACACGCCTACTCCTGCACACAGGAGCGGAGCCTTATGCTAAGCCTGTGTGCCCATGTGACGTAGTGGGGGTACCTGGCTGGTTTCTATGCTGCTGGCTTTGGGGTAACCCCCACTGGCTGCCGTGGGTACCACGACCCAGCAAAACAGGATGAGCCACTATGCAAAGGGACCTCTCAACCCGTACGGCCAGACACCCCCCATGGAGAGGAACAAAGGAAGGTGGATGCTGCCCTGGCTGGGGGGCAGGGCTGGAAGAGGTTAGTTAGTTGCTGTCTGAGAGCATGGAGGAGACAGCCTAGGGAAAGGGGCTGGAGTTTAGGGGCCCAGTCTCCCCCATCTCAAGGGGGCCTGAGGCATCCAAGCCCAGCTCTGTGACCAGATTACATCTGTGCTGTGCTGTATCCTGGAGAGGCAATAAAATTCCTCTATTCCACCGGCTGGTGCAGTCTGTTTGGGCCATTTCGGGGTGCAGGAGACGGGGGACCCCCAACGCGCCGTCACAGCCCATGCATGCAGGATCAAGATGCAATTTCTCTCTCAGAGGTGCAAAAATAAACAGCATGGGCCAGAGGCCGAGCAGGGTCTCCTGAGAGACACAGGACAGGAGGTGCAGCCCGACAAGAAGGAGCTGGCTTGAAGTCATCTTTGCCCAACAGATTCTGAGCTGCAGCGGGAGATCAAATGGGCCCCGTCAGGCCTTAGAGACGGCCTCCCCGCAACTGCTTGTGTGCAGTACTGCAGCCCCAAATCTCCATTCTGGAAGCAACTCAGGCATGTCCGACCTCCCACCCCCAGATCCAGCAACCCCCCTACAAAAAGGGGGGGGGCTTAGGGGCACAAGCTTCAGTCCTAACCTGTTCCCGCAGAGGGGGATTTCTCCCCCAATCTCTTGAGGCACCTTTACGCCCATTGAGAGGTGAAGAGGAGCCAGAGAGAGAAAATCAGCTCCGGCCCATGGAGATATTAGACCGATGGAAACAAAGCCGTCTCCTCTGAGAACCTGTCCGAACGCCCAGCAGCAGGGCTAAGAGCGTCTGCGTAAGGTCTGTTCTGGGCTTTCCAACAGCACGTGATGACAGCCACGCCTCTGGGCCTTGACTGATGCAGATCCAACGGCGTCCCCAGCTTGGCCACACCTCTGGGCCACGGGATCATTTGACATCGAGTTTCGGAAGTCGCACGACCAGCTGATCTATAAAGCTGGGGCAGGAACGAGCCCTGATGGTTCCATGAGCCCAGTATCTCGGTGGCTCGGAGCTTCTGCCATTCGCCTTGATTGATGCCGATCCAATGACGTCCCCAGCCTGGCCCCAGCGCAGGGCCAGCTGCCCATGTTCAGACATCTACTCTTTCATGGGGGTGGCCAGGACAGGTGAGTGGCCTAGCAAAGTCCATTCGCTCCTCTAGGGACAAAGCGGAGAAAACTCGGCTGGAAGGGAATAGGATTGAAAAAGCACCCCCAGGAAGCGGGGAGGGTGCATTCTCTTGGGAACGTGCGAGCCATGAAGGAGAGAGACTCTGAACCCGTCTTTGTCCATTCCAAAAGCTTCCTGCTGAAAGCGAATGGCGGGTCACCCGCGTCTCCCCGCCCCCTTCCGCTCTCCTGGCTGGGCTCAAAATACCAGATCTTTAATGTGGATAAGTGAAAAGTAATGCACATCGGGAAAAATAACCCCAACTATACGTACAGTATGATGGGGGCTAATTTGGCTACAACAAATCAGGAAAGAGCTCTTGGAGATATCGTGGAAGTTCTCTGAAAACTTCCACACAGTGTGCAGCGGCGGTCAAAAAGGCAAATAGGATGCTAGGAATTATTAGGAAAGGGATAGAAAATAAGACCCAGAATATCTTACTCCCCCTGTATAAAACTATGGTACGGCCACATCTGGAATACTGTGTACAGATGTGGTCTCCTCACCTCAAAAAAGATATTTTGGCCTTGGAAAGGGTTCAGAAAAGAGCAACTAAAATGATTAGGGGTTTGGAAAAGGTCCCATATGAGGAGAGGTTAAAGAGACTGGGACTCTTCAGTTTAGAAAAGAGGAGACTGAGGGGGGATATGATAGAGGTCTATAAAATCATGAGTGGTGTGGAGAGGGCCGATAAAGAAAAGTTATTTATTAGTTCCCTAAATAGAAGAACTAGAGGACACCAAGGGTACGTCTAGACTACATGGCTCCGTCGACGGAGCCATGTAGATTTGTTGTTTTGGAAAAGGGAAATGAAGCCGTGATTTAAATGATCGCGGCTTCATTTACATTTACATGGCTGCCGCGCTGATCAGCTGTTTGTCGGCTCACGCGCTAGTCTGGACGTTCCCCCTGTCGACATCAAAGCCCTTTGTCGGCAGCCCCGGTAAACTTCATTCCACGAGGAATAACGGGGCTGCCGACAAAGGGCTTTGATGTCGACAGGGGGAACGTCCAGACTAGCACGCGAGCCGACAAACAGCTGATCAGCTGTTTGTCGGCTCAGCGCGGCAGCCATGTAAATGTAAATGAAGCCACGATCATTTAAATCGCGGCTTCATTTCCCTTTGCCTACAACACTAATCTACATGCCTCTGCCGACAGAGGCATGTAGTCTAGACACAGCCCAAATGAAATGAATGGGTAGCAGGTTTAAAACTAATAAAAGAAAGTTCTTCTTCACACAGTGTGTAGTCAACCTGTGGAACTCCTTGCCAGAGGAGGCTGTGAAGGCTAGGACTATAATAGAGTTTAAAGAGAAGCTAGATAATTTCATGGAGGTTAGGTCCATAAAAGGCTATTAGCCAGGGGATAAAATGGTGTCCTTGGCCTCTGTTTGTCAGAGGGTGGAGAGGGATGGCAGGAGACAAATCGCTTGATCATTGTCTTCGGTCCACCCTCTCTGGGGCACCTGGTGCTGGCCACTGTCGGCAGACAGGATACTGGGCTAGATGGACCTTTGGTCTGACCCAGGACGGCCATTCTTATGTTCTTCTGTTATGCAGGCGGGGTTTTCCATCCCCAAGAGGCAAGGCAGGCTGCGGTCAGCATGTAATAATCTGCAGGGCCTCACGCTTTGTTTTCTTTGGGGCAGGAACATGGGAAGCACCCTGGCCTGGACAGGCTCCTAACTTCTCCTAATTTTGCCCTGCAGAAAGGCCCCCCAGCCCCCCAAAAAACCAGTGAAACGTTCTTCATCAGCCAAGCACATTTGATCCACAGAAGGCAGCTCTAGGATGGGAAGTGGCCAATCTTCCTTGCTTATAGAGAATTATTTCAATTCACCCCCCGCCCCCGCCAGGACCCCAGCCAGCTCCTGCACCCTCCCTTCTGCCCCCCCCACCAGCAGGGCCACCAGCCACCGTGGGCCCGGAGGAGGCAGGGCCGAGGGCAGTCAGCCCTTAGCATTGCCCGGGCCATACTGCTGTTTCCCCCCAGCCGGGGCAGGATAAACCACCCGGCTGGATGGAGTTCAAGCCGGGACGTTGTATGCTGTGCTGGCAGTTACCCAGGCACCCCTCAAAGGCTCCATTGTGACCATGTGTGTGCTTGTATGTGCGCACACATGTATGTATGTATGCGGGCACGCTTGTGTGCATGCATGCAGGCTGGTATGTGTGCACACAGGTATGTATTTATGCGGGCACGCTTGTGTGCATGCATGCAGGCTCGTATGTGTGCACACATGTATGTATGTATGCGGGCACGCTTGTGTGCATGCATGCAGGCTCGTATGTGTGCACACATATATGTATGTATGTATGGAGCACCCTTGTGTGCATGCATGCAAGCTTGTATGTGTGCACACATGTAGGTATGTATGTGGGCACCCTTGTGTGCATGCATGCAGGCTCGTATGTGTGCACACAGGTATGTATGTATGCGGGCACGCTTGTGGGCATGCATGCAGGCTTGTATGTGTGCACACAGGTATGTATGTATGTGGGCACCCTTGTGTGCATGCATGCAGGCTTGTATGTGTGCACACAGGTATGTATTTATGCGAGCACACTTGTGTGCATGCATGCAGGCTTGTATGTGTGCACACAGGTATGTATGTATGTGGACATGCTTGTGGGCATGCATGCAGGCTTGTATGTGTGCACACAGGTATGTATGTATGCGGGCATGCTTGTGGGCATGCATGCAGGCTCGTATGTGTGCACACAGGTATGTATGTATGTGGACACGCTTGTGGGCATGCATGCAGGCTCGTATGTGTGCATACAGGTATGTATGTATGTGGACACGGTTGTGGGCATGCATGCAGGCTTGTATGTGTGCACACAGGTATGTATGTATGTGGACACGCTTGTGGGCATGCATGCAGGCTCGTATGTGTGCACACAGGTATGTATGTATGTGGACACGCTTGTGGGCATGCATGCAGGCTTGTATGTGTGCACACAGGTATGTATGTATGTGGACACGCTTGTGGGCATGCATGCAGGCTCGTATGTGTGCATACAGGTATGTATGTATGTGGACACGCTTGTGGGCATGCATGCAGGCTTGTATGTGTGCACACAGGTATGTATGTATGCAGGCACGCTTGTGTGCATGCATGCAGGCTTGTATGCTTGCATGCAGGTATGTTGTGGCCTGCCACTCCTGGGGCTGCCTCCATCCCTGCCCATCAGGAAAGCCCTGCCAGAGTCCTGCTGCTGTGGCCTGGAAGAGGAAGGAGACCCGGGCTTTTCCCCTTGCCCTGGGGAGGGTGGTGGCTGTCTGCATGCCGGGGCTTCCCATGGGGGCCTGCATGCGGGGGTTGTAGTTCTGGCTCTCCCCACGCGATCCGGCCTGTGCTCTGGGCAGGCACCCGGCTGTATCCCAATGCAGCACAAAAGCGTTCAGCGGCCGGACAGAGCCATCCTGGGGCTGCCAGCTGGAGGCCCAGCGCTGGGGGCTGAATCTAGCACCCCAGAACGGCCCCTTAAGGGGCAGGCCCCACACACACCGTGGCATTTAGGCTTCTCACTGGCCCAGATGGGCCAGGAGCCACTGAGCTGCTCCACAGCAGCAGCAGATGGTCTTCTCAGCAATCAACAGGGCTCAGGTGCCAAAATCGCTCCAGCTGGCACCAGCTGATGGCATCTCCCCCTCCCCCAGCTCCTGCAGCCTTCCAGGGCAGCAGCGAGATGAGGTCAGAAAGTCCAGGCAGCAGCAAGGAGCAGGCTCTTGCTCATAACGTACTAACCTGCTTTTATGTGGCCAGCGGGTGGGCGGCTTTCCAGAGGGCTGTGAAGATCAAAGGCCGGGGATGCAGGATAATTGCAGGTGAGAGGAACAGCGAACAGAACTGGTGTCTGTGAAACAGAAATGCAGATGCCCCACCAAACTCAGACCTCACCTCTGAACCCTTTCCCTCCGCTGTAAGGCTAGGGGACGGGGGGGATCGCCTGTCTGAGGTCTGGATCAGCGGGCAAGCTCCCAGCTTCTCAAATCCCTCCTGGTCATGCTGAAAACTCCAGCAAGTGGTGTTAGTTTCTGTGATCGGGAGCAAACTTTGGTGAGAGGGGGCGAAACAGGCAGAGTTTCTAGAGGGAAAAGTTATTTTTCCTCAAGGAAAGAGTGAATTAAAAAAAAGTCGGGGACCTACTCTGTGTGCAAAAGCTTCCGAGGGACATGTTTGGTTAGGCCTTAAGGTGCTGCTAGACTATTCGGTGTTTTTTAAGCTACTTCCTGTGCACTTTCAAAAGCTTTTGATGAAAGCTTCCCCACGCTCTTAAGGAAAATAGCAGGCCAAGGGGGAGCGGTGAAGGGGGACGTGGAGAGGCAGAACACAGAGTAAAAATGAAGTGAGTTCTCAGTAAAGCCAAAGGCTGGTGGGTAGGTGAACCGGGATCTGCGTTGGATCTGGGGCTTTTAATCATGCTCTGAAAAACAGAGGAGCTGCGAGGAAGGCAGATTTGCAGATAAGCTAGTCCCGGTGAAAGAAAACGGCCAGGCCCGTAACCTAGCTATTTAAGTGGGCAATATGACCGGCCAGTGAAATTCAGGGCTGAATGCAATGTGGAAAACAAATACACAGACGCACGCTCACCTTCCTCCCTCTGTGCCGGACTCGGAAGGAACGGTCATCGCTCAAGAAAGAGACCTCAGTGCAAATGTGTCTTGTAGTGGTCAGGAAAGCCAACAACCGGTCAGTCTGAAAAAAGGATGGGGTAGAAAAATATCCTGGAAATATTATACCTCTACAGAAACAAAGGGCACGCTCCCGTCTGGAATGCCAGGGCAGCTCCTGAGAGAGCACAGGGGCCAAAGATAAATCCAGGAATTATTAGCAGCGTGGACTGACTTCTGTGTCAGGGCTGACTGAAAAGACCAGACCAGAGTGGCTTTGGGCATCCAGTTCTGGGCCCCCCACTACAGAAAGGATGTGGGCGCATTGGAGAGGGTCCAGCGGAGGGCAACCAAAATGATTCAGGGGCTGGAGCATATGACCTGCGAGGAGGGGCTGAGGGATTTGGGCTTGTTTAGTCTGCAGAAGAGAAGAGTGAGGGGGGATTTGAGAGCAGCCTTCAACTCCCTGAAGGGGGGTTCCAAGGAGGCTGGAGAGAGGCTGTTCTCAGTGGGGGCAGATGGCAGAGCAAGGAGCAATGGGCTCAAGTTGCAGTAGGTGAGGTCTTAGTTGGAGATGAGGAAAAACTCTTTCCCTAGGCGGGTGGGGAAGCGCTGGGCTGGATTCCCTAGGGAGGGGGTGGAATCTCCATCCCTAGAGGTGTTTCAGTCTTGGATTGACCAAGCCCTGGCTGGGATGATGGAGTTGGGTTGGTCCTGCTTTGGCCAGGAAGTTGGACTCGATGACTCCTGAGGTCTCTTCCAGCCCTACGATTCTATGATGACGATATGGCGAGAACCAGGCGAGGGTTAGGGTTAGTGAATGGTAATCAGCTGTCTAGCAAAGGGAAGAAAGTTTGCCCTTCAGGAGGAGAGAAAAAAAGCATCCAATGAAATAATGGCAGCAAACTTAAAGCTGGTCAAAGGAACCTTTTTTTAAAAGTAACATAACTAACTTTTGGAACTCTCCGCCACTGGATATCGTTGAGGCTGAGATTTTAGGAGACGGTTTAAAAAGGCTCCCACAAATTACTGGATAATGAGGATGCCTTTGAGAATTGCGGCGAGACGCATGCGATGCACACAAGCTAATCTCTTGGTTTAGGGGGTGGGAGGAAGCATCTGCTGTGGGTTGATTATTCCACCACTGGCCAAGAGGGGGTGTCTTGCATCGTGCAGTGGAGCAGCTGTCACGTGCTGCACGAAGAGACAAGACCGCTGTCCGGCTGTGCAGAGGCCTCTCCCGAGGTGTATGTTCGGCGTCCGGGGTGTTTCTGCGTGGCACAGATTCCCTGGTCTCCTGGAGGCACAATGTTCTTCTTGCAAATCTCTGTGTGTCTTCAGGAATGACACGCCGCTGGCGAAGCGATGCGACTGTTTGGGGCTCTGAGGTGGAGGCAAGAAGCCACGACTCTCTCGTCTCGCTCCTTCCTCTCTCCTTCCTGGCTCCTTTCGTTTTCCATCTTTATAACGTCTAGAGTAGCCGTGGGCACCATCTAGCGCCCAGGCCACGTGCAGCCCATCGGGGTCATCTGCTGGCAGGCCACAAGACATTTTGCTGACCTTGACTGTCTGCAGGAACGGTCCCCCGCAGCTCCCCGTGGCTGGGGCCAGCAAACCACGACCCCCGTAATCGGACCCCCCGCCAGCGGATTATCCTGATGGGCCACGTGCAGCCCACGGGTGGTCCCCCACTGATCTAGAGCAAACTGTCCCGTCCCCATGTACTGCGAACAGCCCCTAGGGCTGCCAATTGGCTCTTCTTCACATAAAAGAGGCCTTGCTCCAACCCCTCACTGGTGGCCCAGCCAGCTCCTCTGAATGCTCCCCCCTCCCACACTGGCACAGGTTGGAAGCCAGCCAGCCTTTAGGTAGGCAATGTGTCGTGGCCGTGGCTGGCTCGGCCAGGAGTGCTCAAGGGCCGTTTGGTTTGGAAAGGTGGCAATTATCTCTGTAATGACGTGGCGGTGTTATGCTAATGAGCGGCATTGCCCGTGGAAGAGCATGCCAGTTCCGTGGCTCGCCCGACGGCACTGGGGGACCTCGGCTAGAGTGCCCAGCGACAGCGGGAGCGGGGGGCTTGCTGGGCGGCTCCGGTGACAACGTCGAGCGGGTCGTTTGGGGGCCTCCCATCTGCGAGGCATTGGGCTGAGATCACACAGGCCGCCCACACACCCGCAACGCTGTTGGGCCTGCCGGCCAAGGCTGGGCTCAAACGGGAAGCTGACAAGTGGAGTTTTCCATGTGCTGGGACTATGCTTGGGTGGCCCCGTCCACCGCTCATCTCCCCGGATTCACGCACCTTAATGTGGAAAAGGCACGAGCAGCTTTTGCACAGTAGCAATCTCTGTTGCCAGTCAGGAGCGTAAGAGACAAGATGCAATGGGCTTAAATTGCAGCAGGAGAGGTTTAGGTTGAACATTAGGAAAAACTTCCTGTCAGGGTGGTTAAGCACCGGAATAAATTGCCCAGGGAGGTTGTGGAATCCCCATCTCTGGAGATATTGAAGAGCAGGTTGGACAGACACCTGTCAGGGATGGTCTAGACGGAGCTTGGTCCTGCGGTGAGAGCAGGGGGCTGGATTTGATGCCCTCTCGAGGTCCCTTCCAAGTTTTAGTGTTCTAGGATTGCTCAGCGAGGCAGGACGGTGAGCCGGGTGGTATAAGAAGGTCTAAGGAACAGAGTCAGCCACTAGAGGGCACCACAATTAAAAATATCAGCCGAGCCGATTGCTTCCTGCAGTGGCGAGGATCGTAGTGAATTACTCGCAGCGCCGGCTGGGACGGGAGTCCTGTTGTGCTGGGTGCTGTACAGAAATCGGTCCCGCGTGGTCCCTGCCTCGGAGAACTTCCGGCCTGCCTGGCCAAAGCAGACAAGTGGGCCAGAGAGCAGGTGGCAAGAGAAGAAGGGATTTCCCCGAGGTCCAGAACTGGGAACTCAAAGCTGCCTCTCCCGATCCTGGACAGGATTCGCAACCTCGCTCCCTCGTTGATTCTTTACACGTTGCCTGTTCCCCTCCATCCGTCCCAGAGAGTCCCGCTCCAGCACCTCCTTTTGGCTGGATGGGCTGCGGAATGGAGGAATCGCTTTATGAATGAAACCTCTCTGGATGGGACATCCCTGTTCAGCACTTCCTGAGCGAAGTCGGTTGTAGCCACAGAAGCAATGCCCTGTCTCTGTTTTCTGGACTCCTCCATCCATCACAGAGGTCTCAGGATAACTCCTTTCTTGGCCTTTGCCAGTGGGGCCATGCACATGGGCAGCCAGTAACTTGTATAGGTTGAACCTCTCTAATCTGGCACCCTCAGGACTTGAGAATTTGCCGGACCATGGGAGGTCAATATTGTCTAGCAGCATGACCAACACTTCCACTCATTGCTGAGCTCTTAGAAAACATTTAGGGGTGAATTAGAGCTAAAAAACAGCACAGAACACAGAGCCAGGACTGGTGGCTTTATGGGACCGCGGGAAACTTGGCCACACCCATGCTAAGCGGACATCTGGCTAACTGAAATCATACCGGACCACGGAGGTTGCCGGAGCAGAGCGTGCCGGACTAGAGAGGTTCAACCTGTAAGGTGGCAAGGTCTTGCTGCCCTTCCCATGTATGAATGGAGAAAAACTAGCACCATATCCCTCTAGAAGCAGAGGTTTTGATTTTAAAGCAAGTTTCTGGAGCCAAAGATGAGCTCAGAGCTGTCTTCTCCGGAGCAAAATCCCCCTCAGGACTCCGAAATATCTGACTCCGAAAATGACTGTTGTGTTCTTAGATGAAAGTCACGGTCCTGCTGTGAGCCCCCGGTCAGGGCAAGACGGTAGGAGGAGGAAATGAGCGCATGTAATGTACCCTGACCTTTGGAACAGCCATGTGTCCAGTAGGGCTGGTAGGGTGTGTTGTGCCAATTGTTGATGTGCTGCAGGGGGATTTACTTACGGTACTAGGCTATGTCGACATTGGCATGATCTTGCGCAAGAACTCTTTTGGGGAAGGGTTCTTGTGCAAAAACTCTTCCAGAAGAGAGCGTCTACACTGGCATGTGCTTTTACGTAAGAGCATCCTTGCCCGTATAGACGCTGTCCTGTGCAAGAAAGCTCTGAAGGCCATTTTAACCATAGGGGCTTATTGCGCAAGAAATTGATGTTGCCTGTCTACACTGGCCTCTTGTGCAAGAACAGTTGCACAAGAGGGCTTATTCCTGAGCGGGAGCATCATAGTTCTTGTGCAAGAAGCCCTGATTTCACACATTAGAACGTCAGCGTACTTGTGCAAGAACTCGCGGCCAGTGTAGACAGGCAGCAAGTTTTTGCACAAAAGCAGCTGCTAATGTAGACACAGCCCTAGAGTATTTGAACTGGAAGCGAAGGAAGGTCTGGAGACAAGAAAGCAAATACTTGCAAGTGCTTTTAGCAGAGTTCCATGGCTGGTGGACTTGTTACAGCGTTTACAGAGCATCCGTTATGCAGCGGGGTGGTTGTTTTTCTTGTAGACTCTTTGTAGAAATCCCCGGCCACAGCAACAAGTGGTGACTCAATGCTTTAACTTACTGCGGCATCGGACGGGGGGTGCCCTGGGATGCAAAGCCGCCGCGTTGTCGTGTAGCTGGCCTGGTGGCACATCAAGGGAGGAGTTTGTCTTCTTGGAGAATGGGCCAACTCAAAACAGCCTCTTTGGGTGCTGGCTGTCCGTGCGTTGGCCTCTGGGATAGGTGGTATTTAAATCCTGAGTCTCCCCGTGGTATCAGCCTGTCGCAGAACCTGCGACCTTGCTGGTTGAACATGGAAGAAGTTTTATGTCTAAGTCTGCAGATCACAGTAGGCTGGGTTTCCAAAAAGCCAGAAGAGAAGAGGGAGGGGGGATTTGAGAGCAGCCTTCAGCTCCCTGAAGGGGGGTTCCAAAGAGGCCGGAGAGAGGCTGTTCTCAGTGGGGGCAGATGGCAGAACAAGGAGCAACGGTCTCAAGTTACAGTGGGAAAGTCTAGGTAAGATATTAGGAAAAACCATTTCCCTAGGCGGGTGGGGAAGCGCTGGGATGGGTTCCCTAAGGAGGGGGTGGAATCTCTATCCCTAAGGGTATGTCTACGCTAGCCACCCTAGTTCGAACTAGGGTGGCTAATGTAGTCATTCGAACTTGCAAATGAAGCCTGGGATTAAAATATCCTGGGCTTTATTTACATGTTCCCGGGCGCCACCATTTTTAAATGCCCGGTAGTTCAAACTCCCTGCCCGCGGCTGCACGCGGCACGGGTTAGGTAGTTTGAATTAAAGCTCCTAATTCAAACGACCGTTACTCCTCCTGCAATGAGGAGGAGTAACCATTACAGGAGGAGTAACGGTAGTTCAAATTAGGAGCTTTAATTCGAACTACCTGGCCCGTGCCGCATGTAGCCGCGGGCAGGGAATTCGAACTCCTGGGCATTTAAAAATAGTGGCACCTGGTAACATGCAAATTAAGCCCGGGATATTTTAATCCCGGGCTTCATTTGCAAGTTCGAATGCCTACATTAGCCACCCTACTTCGAACTAGGGGGGCAGTGTAGACATACCCCAGAGGTGTTTAAGTCCCGGCTTGACCAAGCCCTGGCTGGGATGATTGAGTTGGATTGGTCCTGCTTTGGGCAGGTGGCCGGACTTGCTGCCTCCGGAGGTCTCTTCCAGCCTTTGATTCCATGACGTCCCCGGACACTGTGCTAGCTGCGTTTGGTTTGCCCTAAACCTCTGAAGGACCGGAGGACGGCTCTCTGCCTCGGACAGTTAGAGAAGCCGGCGCGTGGGGCTCTCCACGTGCTCGCACGTTGCCCGTCCTGGACTGCAAACACGGGGGAACCGGTACATGCTGGGCTCCTGAGGATTCTCCCCGTGTCACACAGGCTACAGCTGTGATGCTCGGGAATGCCAGGGTGCCAGGCCCCCCTACGGATGTGTGCTCCGCAGATGTCCCGTGACAGACGTGGTCCATGCCAAGGCTCCGCACCGCAGAGCGCCGTCCTGTGAGCTCCCCTGTCACTCAAACACCCAGCTCTTTGGCTGTCACCTCCTTGGGGGCAGGGATGCGCCATACAGCGCTGAGTGCGTTGTCCGGGGCATGCCCAGAGGGGCCGCGCCATGGCGGCTATCGGAGAACTGAAGTGGAAGAGCAGGACTGGAAGACAGCCCCTTGCTGAAAGAACTGTCCCTTCACCAGACAGTGACGTGGGTGTGAACTGCTGCCTGGGGCAGCCAAAACAGGAGCAAGTAGGGTAGCGAGTTGTGTTGGTGTTGGGTTTTTTTTCCCCTTGTTGCCTGAGGGGACAAAAAACTCCCTGCGGCTTAGCCCTCTGCCGGCCTTCTTAATAACAGCTCCCCTGAGCCTTCCTAGCCCCGGCCTGACCCTGGCAGGGGAATGTAGCCGTCAGCCGCAGAGGGAGGAAGCGGATGGCGGGGCGAAGGAGGGCGGGGCAATTTTTGCTTTCATCGCATTATCTAGGCAAACGCTGCCGTTCCCGCGGCGTGTCCTCCCTCTCGCTTTGCAGCTCTCGTGTGTTTACCAAAGCCATGGACTGGCGAGAAGGGATACATTCGACCCAGGAAAATGTCATTGGAGCAGCAGCCGAGACTTGTGTTTCACCAGATGTCCCGGCGTTAACCCCTTAGCAACTCCCTCTGGTGCTGTCCGTGGCTTCGAGACCGTTCTCGCAAGGGGCCAGACGGTGACGGTCATTGTCCCAACTTGCCCGATAAGCAAATATTTTCATTTCCCGAATGACTTGGCATCCGACCAGGCGCAGGCGAGCCAGAATGAGGCGGCGCGTACACCTCCTCTGCCGGAGTCTCTCCAAGCTTGGGCGCTAGTACGACCTGCCCGTAGGGTAACTAAGCACGTCACCTTCCCCCGGCGACCTAGACTCATGGCCCGGTAAAAAGGGATGAAAAGACCTCTGAGGAGAGTCCAGGTCAGTAGGGTGGTTGGTCGTCCGCCTTCCCAGTTGTGTCTGCTTAGCGTGTCCCATGGTGCATTGCTCCACACCCTGCTGGTCATGCGAGGGCACGGGCGCCGGGTATGTTAGGGAGGAGAAGGCACAGTCTTCCCAAACCGCCAGCCTGGCCCCGCCACAGAATGCTGACTGTAGACATTCTGGGGGCGGAGTGTTGCTGCCCCCCAGCGCCTGCCCTCCAGGTGCTCTGGGCCGGCCCATGTGCTCCAGGGCCCGGGAGGCTGCATGCCCTCCTCCCTCTCTCTGATGCTATCAGGGGCGGGGCCTAGGCAGAAGGGGTGGGGCCTCGAGCTTGCTTCCCCCACCCCTCTAACTTCACCCACCGCCAGGGCCGACTTATCCATTAGGCACAGTAGGCACAGAGCCTAGGGCCCACGATACTTTTAGGGGCCCACGAAAATATTTTAATTTCTTTTAAAATCAGAAGGAAAAAAAATGAACTTTTAGGGTCGAAGAAAATGTTTTAATTTTTTTTCTCACGTCAGAAAAAAATGAAACTTTCAGGGCCCACGAAAATCTATTACATTTTTGCCTAAAACTGAAAAAAAAAAAAAATGTTGAAGTAGTTAAAGTTAGATCAAACATAATTTCTAATATTTTTTTTTTTATGGCTGAAGGGGCCCACGAAGGCAAAAGTGGCCAGGGCCACGAAAGTCATAATGCGGCCCTGCCCACCGCCCATGAAGGGCAGTATACCTCAGCCTGGGACACTGTAGAATTGCTGGTCAGTTTTTCCAGCATGCAAGGGAGGGGGTGTTGTGGTAGGTGTGACTACGCAAACATGATTGTGTTGTGGGGAAAGCTGCTTTGTGGACCCAACTCGACTGTACCTGTGGTGCGCGGGTCAAACGAGCAGCCGTCCTGTGTACTGACGTTAACCTACGACGCTGTCGACAGTCACCGTGAAGCAGAAACGGGCCGTCTGTACCTGGGGGTGTCAAGAGCCTGGGGAATGGTTTCCTGACTAGCCCGGCTCCCTCACAGGCTCACTGTTCTGCTAACAGGCCTGGCCGGCTTTTATAGGTCGCCGTTAGCTAGAGCCTCCCAGGAGAAAGCCGGGCCGCAGAACAGGGACAGAAGAGGCTGGTGGGTGGACGTTAAAACCCAGAGGTGCCCCAAATTTTCGGGTGCCCCACGCAGTTGCGTATTGTGCATAGGAGTAAGGCCGGCCCTGGTCTCAGGGCAATTAGCGGAGACCCCTACTCTCAGTGGGAGTCTTCCGGTTGTGGGCTCGGCCTAGCTGACACTGCAAGGGTTGACATTTGAGCGAGAGGGGGGCAGTCACAGAGATGGGCCCAGGGCTGAAAGCCCCAGAACGTGCAGAGCAGCTCCATGCTGAGAATACAGCGATGCCAAAAGTACAGGAACTTCTTGGGGAGGGCGGCGGTCATTAAAGGCGCCTGGGAGAGGCAGAGAAGCAGCAGGCAAAATCTGCCGTCTGAGTGAATCCGAAAGGCACGGTCCAGTCCCTCACCTTGGCCTGACGTGAAGTCCCAGAGGAGGTTGCAGGACTCAGCGGCGCACTAGACTCAGAAACTGGGCACAGTGGGGCATGTGAAATCCATCCCAAGGAGAGTGGGGGATTCTTCACCCCAGGGAGCAGAAGGACCTGAACTGGGCAAGCCAGGAACACAGTACAAACCAGGCCGGAGAGCAAGCTGCCCTCTCTACCTCCCACGTGACAGATGCTGCGCGAATGGAAAATGTCCCGCAATGTGCAGAAGAAGAAAGTATCAACATAGCCAAAGTGAGAGCCAAGGAGAAAACCCCCATGTTCCTCAAAGTCAAGGCCATCCGCAAGACCGGACATCCTCCCTCGGGATGAAGGGCAATGCCACAGTTTGCAGAAAGGAATCTCCATACACGCTCTTGAGATTTACTGAACTCTGCAAACATTACTGTTGGGCAGAACGCACCCTGCTAAGAGTAGGTTCTTCACGCTGCATTGGGCTGCTCAGAGCAGCCTGGTTTCTTGAGCCTAAATTAACCCATGGAACTCACGGCCACAGGATTTTAATAACCAAGAGCTCAGCAGGACTGAAAACCAATTATTGTATGTAGATGAACAAGCGCAGCGGTAGAACCTGATGGACTGAGAAAGCCGCAAGGAGCATAGATCGATCTGATTCAGGACAAAAGGCAGTCTCAAACTGGTAGTCTCAAACTGAAGCAATGCTTCATTATGGGGGTGATGTCTACCTTCCTCAGAAGCAACTGTTGCTCATTGATTTAATCGAATGTGGCAATTCCTCTCGTGGGACAAGGTTTGTGGAGAATAGACCCGTGTGTGTTCCTTCACACCCTGCACACACATGCTCTCTATGTATTTCTATGCCTCTCCTCTCTGTTGTATCTCAAATGCCTTTATTGTGTTTTGAAAATCTCGGTACCTGTGGTTTGTTTTCTCACTTGAAATCTGACCCCAAACCATTTTAAATCAATCAGTAAATCCTGGTATATCCACTTAGGAAGGAACAATCCGTTTCACACACACAGAATGGGAAGTGACTGTCTAGGAAGGAGTGCGGCAGAAAGAGATCTAGGGGCCATGGTGGACCACAAGCTAAATATGAGTCAGCAGTGTGACGCTGTTGCAAAAAAAGCCAACATGGTTCTGGGTTGCAGGAACAGAAGTGTGGTGAACAAGGCATGAGACGTCATTCTTCCGCTCTATTCTGTGCTGATTAGGCCTCAGTTGGAGTATTGTGTCCAGTTCTGGGCACCGCATTTCAGGAGAGACGTGGAGAAATTGGAGAGGGTCCAGAGAAAAGCAACAAAAATGATGGCAGGTCTAGAGAACATGAGTTATGAGGGAAGGCTGAAAGAACTGGGCTTGTTTAGTTTGGAAAACAGAAGACTGAGAGGGGATGTGATAGCAGCTTTCAGGTACCTAAACGGGTGTTACAAAGAGAAGGGAAAAAAATTGTTCTCCTTGGCCTCTGAGGACAGGGCTTAAACTGCAGCAAGGGAGGTTGAGGTTGGACATTAGGAAAAACTGTCAGGGTGGTTAAACACAGGAATAAATTGCCTAGGGAGGTTGTGGAATCTCCATCTCTGGGGATATTTAAGAGCAGGTAGGACAGCCATCTACCAGGGGTGATCTAGATGGGGCCAGCGATGAGGGGCTTGGGGGCCAGGAGGGGTTTCCGGGTTGGGGGGGCTCAGGGCTGGGACAGGGGATTGTCGGGGCGCTGGCTTACCCCCAGCGGCTCCCGATTGGTGATGCAGTGGGATGGTGACACAGCTTCCCGCCTGCCCTGGCCCAGGGGACCGCACTGCGCCCTGGAAGCGGCAAGCAGCAGGACCAGCCCTACAGGCTGCCCCCAACCCAAACTCTGGCTCCACGCTCCCATTGGCCGGTTCCTGCTTTGTCGCCGGGCCTTGCTGAGCAATGTCCGGAGCTCGTTTTAGGCTTGGTTTGAAATGGGACGGGCTTCGTTCCGCCGCTGGCTTTGCTTTGTATCTCGTGAGGGTTGGCGACTTGCCTCCACGTAGGAGCCCGGGCTGCTGCTGGCCACTTCCAGGGCCCAGCGCGGTGCGCAGGGCCGGGCCAGGCCGGGCGGGAAGCTGCCTTAGCGCCCCTGCTGGCCACCTCATCGCCTACAGCGGTGCCTGGCTTTCCGCCACCCAGGTGCCCTGTGCTCTGGAAATCCCTGCACTAGATGTTCCAGAGTGCGAAGCGGACAGGGGCCTTGCAAAAAAAGCAAATCTGATTCTAGGTTGTATCAACAGGTGTGTTGTAAGCAAAACTCGTGAAGTCATTCTGCCGCTCTACTCTGCACTAGGTAGGCCTCAGCTGGAGTACTGTGTCCAGTTCTGGGCGCCACATTTCAAGAAAGATGTGGAGAAATTGGAAAGGGTACAGAGAAGAGCGACAAGAATGATGAAAGGTCTAGAGAACATGAGCTATGAAGCCAGGCTTCATGAACTGGGCTTGTTTAGTTTGGAAAAAAGAAGATTAAGGGGGGACATGATAGCGGTTTTCAAATATCTAAAAGGGTGTCACAAGGAGGAAGGAGAAAATTTGTTCCTCTTGGTTTCTGAGGACAGGACAAGGAGTAATGGGCTTAAAGTGCAGCAGGGGAGGTTTAGATTGGACATTAGGAAAAAATTCCTAACTGTCAGGGTGGTCAAATATTGGAATAAATTGCCAAGGGAGGTGGTGGAATCTCCCTCTCTGGAGATATTTAAGAACAGGTTAGATAGACATGTGTCAGGGATGGTGTAGACGGAGCTTGGTCCTGCCTTGAGGGCGGGGGGCTGGACTCGATGACCTCTCGAGGTCCCTTCCAGTCCTATGATTCTATGATTCTGACCAGCATTGACGAGGCTGCAGGCTGCTGCCCCGTTGCGAGGCGGTAACCGGCTCGAAACCTCGGGCCCTAGGCTGATACGATGCAAGTCCCCCCCTTTTCCCGTTGGCTCCATTGGAATGCTCTGCTCTTCGGATGGTCGTTAGAGGCGTGGCCCCCCCAGAAGCTTGCAGGGTCGACCACGGAAGCGACGTGCCCCCTGCTGCAGTGACGGCGCGGCAGAACGCTCCCCCCTCAGCGTAGCCCGAACGGCCAGACTTCGGAGGCCGGCCTTGGAGGCCTGCCCAGCTGCTGCAGGCCGGGCGCACCGTTCCTGTGCAGGTCCCGGCTGGCTGCTACCGCCGCGTGAGCAAAGGCAGGCCCTGCGGCGGAACCGCCCGCGTTTGCTACCCTGGGTGAATTGGCGCCCGTGTGTTTTTATTAGACTTCGCCCCTCCTTTGGAACAGGAGCCGCTTCTGCAGTTACCCGGCAAGGGGGAAAGCGTCCCCCCGTCTCTGAACACCAGGGTCCCCTCGCCCAGCGGTTTTCAATTTTTTTTCTCCTGACCCAGTTGAAGAAAGTCGTTGGCACCGTGACCCGATATCATGTGACTGGAGTGGGGGTTCCGAGGTGGGGCTGAGGGTGGAGCTTTGGGGTGCAGGAGGGGGCTCCAGCTTTGGGGGCAGGGCTGGGGCCGGAGGGGACTCCCACCAGTGGCTCCTGCTCAGTGGTGCAGTGCAGGGGCTAAGGCAGCTTCCTGCCTCTCCTGGCGCCGCAGACCAGGCTGCCCCAGAAGCAGCCGCAGCAGGTTCCCAGCCAATGGGAGTGCGGAGCTAGAGCTGGGGGCAGAGGCAATATGAAGCCATGTGCGCTCTTCCCTCCCCCGCAGGAGCCGGGCCTGCTGCAGCTGCTTCTGGGGTGCAGCACAGTCTGTGGTGGCAGGACAGGCAGGGAGCTGCCTTAGCCCCCCCTCTCCCCCACTGCTCACCCGACCCTCCCCTGCAGCCACGAGCCCCAGCGCCCGACATTCCCGACCCGGTGATGGGGCGCGCCCGTCGTTTGAAACCCCCCGGCTTCGCCTTATCCCTGATGCAGAGAGCTGGGGGTAGAAAGCCAGCAGGCTTCACAACCACAGTGGAAATGCCTCTTCCCCCTGCTCGGATTACCCCAAACCCGCCTCCTCTACAGTAGGTTCCCTCTTGCGGCCGCCAGCCATTTTAGCCTCTTCATCTGGGGGGCTGTGAACGTCTCTCGGCTAACTGATTGCAGGTCATCCACAAATTGCGCTCAGCGAGACACAAATACAGGCCTTTGGCCAAGCGGGCTGCGGACGCCAGCTTTGCCCTCTGAAGCATGAAAGCCGGTTTGCTGCGGTTCAAATGCCTCCAACCGGCAGCTGTGGAAGACTCGGAGACGTGGGGGGTGTGAAAGTGAGGCATCTGGGGGAGCGTGTGCGCCTCTCTCCTTTACAATGGGATACCTGCTGTGCTTGATGACATGCACCCTGGGCGTTGTCCTTCCTTGCCCCGTAAGACGTGGCTTTGACCTGCCGCCGTCTAGCGTTCCTCTTTCCGTGCCGTCCAGGAGCGAGTCCAGCTCTGTCCTGACATGGACAGTCACTGACGTGGAACAGCCAGTGGCTCAGGGTCAATGGTTTCCAAATGGCCACCTGTTTTTGAGGTTCTGTTTGGTTCTGGGGGACCCAACTTGAAACAGCTTTGTCCAGGTTTTCAGAGGTGCTAAGCCCTTCCAGTTGCCTTAAGGAACACGCAGCTATCCTACACCATACACATGGGCGGCCGGAAATGCACAGCCTTCCCAAAATTGCCTCCACACCCCAGCTGCCCAAAAGCCTGGGGCCACGGTGCAGCAGCCCCGGTCCTCCAGGGGGCCAGGAAGGATCGGGCTGGTGGTGGGCGGGGCTTGGCTTCGGGGCGGGCCTCAATCAAAAGGGGCGGAGCTGGGACTTGCCTTCCCCTGCTGGGCCTTCACCCACTGCCCATGAGCACACACGTTATTGAAATGCACGGAACGGTTTGCGTATTAAACTCGAATAGCTACGGAGCCACCGAGCTTAGCAATACACACCGGCTGGCTGGTTGAGATGTCAATTTTTGAGAGACCTTTTAGGGCCATTCAAAAACTTTGGCTGGGCAAAAATAAATAAATAAATGATTTTTAGTTATAAGCTTTCATCTGGTTGGCTGAAATTCAGTAGTTCAACGAAGCCATGAGAAATGTAGTATCCTTTCTGTTTGGTGTTACATTTTGTCAACATTTTTTGTGGAGAGGGTGAAATCTTTCACGGCCAGCTCTCCTAAACAACAGTTTTCGTAATGGCATAATTTTAAAATTATAGCTAAAAAAATCCAAAAAACCCCCTGGGTCTGGTTGTCCTCATGCATCTTGGGGTAACTCAGGAGTAACTCGATGGAGTTACATTGACGTAAGACCTGGAGCAGAGGCAGTGTAGCCTAGTTGAGAGAACATTGGCTTGGATTCTCTTCCCAGCTCTCCCACTGGTCTCCTTGGTGACCTTGGGCAAGTCATAACCCCCTTTGTGCCTCAGTTTCCCCATCTGTGAAATAGGGATAATGATACTAGCAGCTTCTGTACAGTGCTTTGGGATTGGCTGATGAGAACTAGATCATTTATCTGCAGCTCCCTCAGGAGTCAGTGATAATCGGGCTGCGGGACTCCCCTGGGTTGCTATCACTCAATGCTCCACCCCCCACTTCCCCCCACGCCAGGGTTATCAATGGGCCAGGCAGGGAGGGTGTTAGGGCTGTGGTATTGGTTAGATCTTTAAAATTCCTGTGGGCTGAAAAGGGACCGAGAAGCAGCCAACGCAGTAAAGATTGATTGCTTGGGTGCCTGGAGGGCTGGCTGGGGTTGTATTTCTTGTTCTTACTCTACCAAATTTCTGCCGAATCGTAAATCTTACTACGCTTCTTGAACTTTATTAAAAAAAAATTCCTCCCTTTCTGCTGTTTGTCAGCACCCGGGAACTCCTGAGAGCACGCCGAACCAACGCCTGCCTTGAATTTAGCCACGTTTGTGACCGACTGTCCCTGCTTACCCAGCAGGGAAACTGACCGTGCCCTGCGAGGGATAGGTCAGCAGGGGTCAGCTGTGAAACGAAACGCTGGCCCTGGGGACCGCAGCAGGACTCGAACCAGAGGCCTGGGAAGGGAAAGGTCGGGTGATTTTCCTGCTGCGCCTGTCAGAAGCCAGGGCGCATGGGTCTAACACGTCCCATGTCTTGGGGGCAGCTCCCCAGCACGGTCCAGCGGTTGTGTGCGCCCGCTGCTACTTCTGGGGCTGGCGTGGGCTGGTTTGTCTCGTTATCAGACAGGGAAGAGACCCCTCCCCCGCAAAAAAGACTCCAGTCCAAGGGCGGGCAATAATTTTTTGCCGAAAACTTTCGAAGTGGCCCTAGGCCGCACAGGAAGGGGCGGGGCATCGAGCAGAAGGGGCGGGGCCGAGATATTTCCGGGTTCCCCACCCCCAGACGATGATTGGTTTAGGGGTGAGGGAGTGCTTTGCCCCCACCCCAAATTCCCCCCAGGTGCTCATGCCCCGGGTGGGGGAGGAGACTGCCCTCACTCCCCTGCCCCTAGGCAAATGAGAGCCTGGGGGCGGGGGAGCACGCGAAGCTTCGTCCCAGCCTGCCAGGAGCACGTGGCTCTTTGAAGCGCCGCTCGCTGGGCGGGGGCAGAGCAGAGACAGCTTCACGCACGCCCCGCCTCCAGGCCCTGATTGGTCAGGGGGCGGGGGAGAAGCAGGGCCTCCGGGGCCGGATCCTGCCACTCGGCGGGCCGGATCCGGCCAATGGAGGCCCTTTGCCCACCCCTCCTCTAGTGGCTTGGGAGGGCCTGTGGGGAACAACCCACGCCAAGATCCTAGATGCTAGGTTAGTGCTTGGGCCAGTCTGGGGAGAGCCACGTGTGGCCGAGCTGCGAACCACCCCTCCGAGCCGCAGTGTTTATAGCTACAGCTCTGGCGAAGGCAGAAGTGGGAATTTAGCACCCAGCTCATGGCGACTTGCAAAGGGATTTGGGCCCATGATGGCGGGGGCGGGAAACCTAAGGACCAGATCTGGGCCCCGGCTTGCCTGGATCCGGCCCCTGAGGCTTGCTCCATCCTAGCATTGGGTGCCTGATCAACGTCGCTCAGACTCTGCAACCCCCAGCCTGCTCCTGCCCCCCATCCTGCCCAGACCCTGCACCCCCCACTTTGCTCCTGCACCCCTGCCTGGCTCAGACCCCTCACCCTCGGCCCACTTCCCGGCAGCCCCCTCCTACACTGAACCCCTCATCCCAGAGCCGGGGGGGCACACAAAATCTACTAGCCTGGGCCCCCCTAGGTTCTGGTGTGCAGCCCCTAACTGATTTTTTTGTGGGTCAGCAGCCCCCAACCCCAAAAAAGATTCCCTACCCCTTCCTTATGGCATTGGGGAATCTCTTTCTCAAGGGACACTAGTGGGAAGCAAATAATGAAAAACTTGCATTTGTACCCTAGGGCAGGTCTACACTATGGGGCAACTCCAGCTACGTGAGTACTGAAGCTGGAGTTGATATATCTTAGGCTGAGTTGTCGCAGGGTCTCCACTGTGGGGGTTGATAAGAGAAACTCTCCAGACTTCCCTTATACAGAGTTAATGAGAGAGTGATCCCTGGTTGATTTAGCAGGTCTTCACCAGACCCAATAAATCAACCCCTAGGAGATTGATTGCCACAGCACCAATCTCCCAGTAAGTGTAGATATTTCCCTAGGAACATAAATTTCCATAAGAATTTAGTGTGATGTGTGTTGCTGTGTAATGGTTATGAGTCTGGGATTTTGGCTGTTTTGTGGATGAGGGTTTGTTTGCTTTGTTGTGCCGTTAAGAATGTAGCAGGAGCTGGAAAAAAATGGGGGAAAAGATGTAAAAAAATTCAAGTTGATGCCATGTCAGAAATTCAAAATGAACCCAATTTGTGAGTTGTTTATGTTGAATTTATTGAAATTTGTACTTTACCCAAACTCACATTTTTCTGACTGAAAATTGAGTTTTTTTGATATTTGACTAACTTTGCTTATGATTTCAGTTTTAAAAAATCCATTTAGAACGCGTCGTGGAAATTTCGGTAGAAGGCAGAATATGCTAATAATGCTGGTGCGGGTTTGCCAACAGTTTTGGTTTTGACACACCCGAAAACACTTCTGTGCAAAGCAATTTAACTGTCTGAAAGATGCAGTGTGCTGTATATAGAGGGAGGGATCGGCCCCCTGGCATTCTGAGACCACATTGTACTCCCCTCACCTGATCGCCTGCCTGATGGAGAAGAGCAAATTAGATTTTTTTAAGTGCTCGGTGTTAAAGGTCTGTTTACATGGCGCTGGATGGTGAAACTAGACGGGCCAGATTTGCTGCTTTGTTCAGTTTTCTGAGGCCGGGGGAGAATCCCCAGATTAAACGACTTTTTTTTCCTCCCTTTGAACGTTTTGGTGAACAAAAACATCCCACCAAGCTGTAGTGTGTGGGGAGGGAGGGGTGTGTTTAAACACATTGTAGCCTCATGCTGTTTGGCAGAGTCCCCCTTAAAGCTTCAAGCTGATTAACTTGCTAAACAGCATCTTGCAGGATCATCGCCGTCGCTGCCGGCGACAGAGTATTTGCCAAGCCAGTTCTTTTCATCCGCCCTCGTCTTACTCCTCCCTACTCCTCCACCCTCCCGTGATGCCAGAGAGAAAGCTAAACTGTACCCTTCAGACATGCCTTGGTAATACGGTATGGTTTCCACCACCCAGTTGTGGTTTGAACTTAGCAGTGCACGGCTCATACTGGGATAACTTAGAACTCTCCTGCGCAAGCTAACTCCCTTTGAGCCCGTCTTAAATTAAACCAACTCCAGCTACGTATTCTACGCGGCTGGAATTACGTACCTTAAGCCAACCTTCCAGATCTGGTCTAGCAGATTTATTAGGGCACAAGCTTTTGTGGGTAAAACCCACTTCATCAGATGTATTGGGAGTGGCAATGTCAGAAGCAGGAAGGTGGAAATCCATCCAACTTCTTCCTTATATACACTCCTGCTTCTGTCACATCCGCTCCAACTCATCTGAGGAAGTGGGCTTTGCCCCCGGAAGCTGATGCACTAATCAACCGCTAAACCTCATTCCACGAGGCATAACGGAGCGGTCGACAAAGGCTTCCGTTGTCGACCACGGAGCGTCCAGACTGCCCCGCTGTGCCGCCAAACAGCTGATCGGCACAGCGCGGCGGCCATTTTGATGTAAATGAAGCGGCGATTATTTAAATCGCCGCTTCATATTCCTATGTCTAGTAAACTCATCTACGTGGCTCCGTTGATGGAGCCATGTAGTCTAGACATACCCTAAGGTGCCACAGGATCCCTCCTTGTTTTTCTGTCTCCACTGTGTTAGCAAGGAGGGTGGGGAGATGAGGCAAACTAGACGATGAGCACTATTAAATAATAAAGCGCTGGGCGCTTCAGAGTCGCCCCCCCCATTTGAGACAGATACTGTTCTCTGTGTGTTGGTGGCCTCTTCCAGGCCCACATTTCCCTGTTCTGCAGTTTACCAGGAATTGCTAGCTCAGGTGTCATGTCGAACTTCCTGAAATTGTTCCCTTCCTGTGCCCCGTCCTGCCTATAAATTGCTCCTCATCCTCATTAGCCGTGTGCTGTGTGCTCCTCTGAGAGGTGTTGGCTGCACGAAGGGAAACATGCTGTACTAACAGCTGGTTGCTTAAGATTAGGCTGCTCAATGCAAACAGCTTCTCCACTGAGATCCAAGGCTGTAAAGAAGCTATCCCCAGCCCCCTCACTAACCCAACAGAGTAGTCCTGTGGCACCTTAGCCCTGGTCTACACTAGGACTCTATTTCACAATAACCCCCCCTTAGGTCGAATTTATAAGTAGAGCGTCCACATGACCAAGCCCGTTATTTCAAAATAACGGGCCACTTAATTCAAAATCTGAGCTCCTGCTCTTCGTTTGGAGTAATGCTAATTCCGAAATAGTTATTTCGAAAACGGTCGTGTGGACGCTCCAGTGCTGCTATTTTGAAATAACTCCTAGTCCCTTTGAACTAATAATTCCCCAGTGCTTCCTAGGGCTCTAAGTCAAGGTAGTGCATCCACCTTTCCGGAGCCTGCCTTGGACTAATTTTGAGACTTCCCCGGAGTGAGGACACGCTAGTTCGAATTTGTTAAATCGGGCGTTATTAAGTCGAGTTTACTAATTTCAAAATATTTTTCTAGTGTGGACATGGCTTTAGAGACTAACAGATGTACAGCTGGTCCCCAAGTTATGAATGGGTTACGGACCAAACACTTGGCCATCACTCAAAATGTTTGTAAGTCGGACCCCATTGAGTTACAGTGTGACCGCGCTGTTCGTAAGCGCGGGTCACGTTCGTAACTCGGGGACCACCTTAACGACCGCTTAATGGGAGGTTTGGTCGTAAATGTGAATGGTCATCAATCGACCGTTCGTAACTTGGGGATCGGCTGTATTAAGGCATAAGCTTTCGTGGCTAAAACCCACTTCATCAGATGAATTGGAGTGGAAGTTACGGAAGCAGGAGGGAATATATAGGGAAAACGTTGGATGAATTTCCACTTCAGACGGTGAACTGGATGGGCGGCCAATTTCCTGCTTCTAGTGGAAAAGTTTCTTCAAACTCAACCTGAAAATTTTTAACCAAACATGTTTTGGCTTAGAATTTGATTCTTTTTTCTTTTAAAGAAAAGCCTGGAAAATTGTCCCTTTGAAATATTTAGCATTTTCCATACAGGAAAAATAATGAGGAGGCCACAGAGGCCTTGTCCTTCGGGCTTTGATGGAGAGATTTCAGTCAGTGCTAGTGGCTGTTAATACAAGTAGGTTTCCATGGAGACTGGCTGTGCGCACAACTGAGGTCACCGCGGTGTTGCTTGGCGCAGTCCCTCCCGGGTTTCCATGCCTCTTTCGCCCCAAAAGGGACTTGAATGCCAACTCGGCGGCAGGATCTTCCTTCAGGAAGTTGCAGCATCAAAGATGGAAACTTCCGCCGAGAGAACAGCCCCTCCCCCCTTCCCTCTTCCCATCCACATGTGCTGGCATTTAGTCTGGCCAGGGTACCAGCCGGCGACCCCTTCCCCGTCGCCACCATGTCCATGCTGCTGGGAGGGGAACCCGGACAAATAAGGCCAGATTTGGTGGCTGAGGTGAATGAAGTGTGTTTTTATTTATACTCACACAGGCTCATGGGCATGTTGCAGGGACTTGAGGGGACTTTCCAGAAGGATTAGCAGAACGTATCTCAAACAAGGTGACACCGTGTGCTTGTCGCGTGCTGCCCGGTGCTTAATTCGAGCCCTGC
This sequence comes from Pelodiscus sinensis, assembly GCF_049634645.1. Classification (NCBI taxonomy): domain Eukaryota; kingdom Metazoa; phylum Chordata; order Testudines; family Trionychidae; genus Pelodiscus; species Pelodiscus sinensis. The sequence continues at coordinate 52,674,956 of NC_134720.1, forward strand.
CTCACATAGGATGCTTTTCAAAGGCCTTGCGTGGACACAGAAAAATGCCCCGCGCTCAGGCCGGATCCTGGCAGCGTTCCCAGGGACGCGAGTGAAGAACTCAAGGAGGGGCGGGGACAGCAACCTCGGCTCTTGGGACATTTGTTATTAGATGTGGTAGCGCCGGGAAGGGGATGCTGCCGGGATCGCGAGATGAGGCCCCGGCCACCACGACCGTACGGTCCAAGCAAAGTGCGTTCCCTGGGGTGATGGTGGGAAGAGAGGGGGATGCTGGAATACAGCCAGGGTTTATGGCCCTCAAACTCACAGCCGCAGCGAGAGAAGTGGAACTGGAAAAGCACAGGAGGTGGGGAACAAAAAGGTAAATTAAAACACGTCCACTCCCCCTCGCCCCGGCGACTTTCCTTCCCCTGCTTCTCGGGGTCTCTCTGAGCCTGGCTTTCTCCTGCAGCCCAGACCGCCTGGTGTATTCCTAGGGCCTCTGACGATTCTTGGCCCCGAACTGGCCTCTGGGTGAAAAACCCTGGGGCACCGATCTAGCGTTAGGGTGAAACCACGTGTTGGTTGCACAGGGGCAAAGCTCACCCTGCGGACGGCCGCCCCTTGTGGAGTTTTCCCCCTTCCTGTAGGTGGAAAGGGAGCAATCTGGTCCCATGACGCTTTCTGGGTTGCCCCCGTCTCCTAGGGATGTCAACGTGTAGACGACGTACACGATTAACCGATAAGCCCGGGCTTACCAGTTAACCCTGTCTATTACTTGCATTTCCACCCCCCTTGCTGCCTCTGATACAGAGGCAGCAAGCGGGCGGTGGAAGGGCTGGTGCCTGAGAGGAGCCGGTTCCCCACGAGCACCGGATCCGCCTGCACCCACCCCGCACTGCTGCCTCTGATAGACAGGCAGCAGCCGATATGCCTGTGGAGTTGGCTTTTCAGCAGCTCTCTGCACGAGCTGGCTCTGTGGACCCACACGCCTCCCACAGGGCGCCCCCCGGGAGCGGGGCCAGAGCGCACTGGCTGCCGGCCCCACCCCCAGGGACTATGGAATAGTCGTGTAACCGATAAATTCGATGCCGTTACGTGCCAATTCAGTGACACGCTGTCTGACATCCCTACTTGGACTCCATTCCCCCCTCCCTCTTTTGTTCAGTGGTGTGTTATGAATCAGCTGATTCCCCCGCCCCGAGCCGTCTGCATAACCTGTAACGCTGGCGGAGGTTTATCCAGTGGCAGAACCGAACCGGGGAGCTCTGGCGCTGAGCACAGGCGCCTTTACTGCGCGCTCAAAGCAGCTGGCTCCCGGCGAAGCCTGTTGATCAAACTCCTCTCTGTATGTCATCTCAGCGCCACGCCGTGGGCCAGTGCCCCCCCCAGCAGGTGTGTGGGCTACCTGTGCCCCCCATCCTGCAGCCCCATGGTACTTACACTGGCCGGCCAGGCTGCAGGATCAGGCCCCCGTTGAAAGGCAGGTTGGGATGCTCTGCCCAGCAGCGGTGTTAGCACGGCACAGTGAGTCCCTCGGGAAGGCTGGCCCCTCCCGGGCTCTCCTCCCACCCGGGCCCGTCACAATCTGTTTGTGTTGCTGTGCCAGGGGCGCTGACCTGTCCGCCCGGGGCAGGGCAGCAGAGCCAACGCCGTCTGCAAGCCGGGCCCCGGGCTGCGCTGGCGAACGCGCTCCGCGGGGACGAGAGGGCCCTGCAATCCGAGGCCCGTGACGCCCTGCCCTGGGAATGCGGCGAGAGCCAAACAAACGACTCCCCCAGGCTCCCTTCCGTTGGCACACGGGGCCCCCCGCAGCTGTTCCCCTTGACTGACAGGTGGCAATCTGGCCCAGGCTCCTCGTGGCCTCCTCCCCTTCCTCTCATCTTTCACCCCCCGCTGCTGCGGTGCGCGTTCCCTGCATGGCCCTCTTGGCAAGCCAGGCCGGGAAGCCGCCCCACATGCTCTCCGGGCCGTGAAAAGGCCCCTTGGCCGCAGGGAAACCTGCCTCCCGCAAAACTGACACTGACTGGCTTGGGTGGGGTTTTTTACAAGCTCGTTAAAGTGGCTGGGAGGCCGCTGGACAGTAAAAGATGCAGATACAATTAGCCCCAGGCTGCCGGGGGAGCCTGGAGTTGCCTGCCAGCGGCTGGCTGCTTCAGCTGCTGCTCCGCGGCATGGGCCGGCTGTGCTTGCCGGAGGTCCATGCGCTGCAGTCGCAGTTTGGGCCAAGTCCCCTCGGCTGGTCGTCTCTCCAGCGGTAAAAAGCATCAGCAGGGTGGCCGTGTTAGTCTGAATCTGCATAAACCACGAGGAGTCCTGTGGCACCTTCGAGACGGGCAGATTTACTGCAGCACAAGCTTTCGTGGGCAAAAATGCATCTGGCAAAGTGGGTCTTTGCCCACAAAAGCGTGTGCTCCAGTAAATCTGTTAGTGCCACAGGACTCCTCGTTGTTTATCCAGTGGTGAAAGGAACTTCACATTTCTGACACGCGCTGTCCTATGGCAACCCGGGTCCCCGCCAGCATTTTCAGTAGCTCCCCGCTGGCTTTTGCCGCTGCTCCGCCAGCTCTTGCTGGAGCCGCGCACCACGGTGCATCCGCGTCCTGTCACCTCTGCGCCTCTCTCCTCTGTCTCGGCATGACTGCGCCAGGCTGCGTCTCGGCACGGCGCCGCAGGGCCATGATGTGTTTTCTAGCCCCGCTCAGGGGCGGGGGGCTCGGTTACCCGAGCAGGGCGTGGGGGCTGTCGGGGCTAGGGATAAGATGACAGCAGAAGATGCAGAGGTCTGAGTGCAGTCGGCAAAAGGCTAAAGTTCCCTCTCCAAAGGCCTGCCGGAGGCCGACGCTCCTGCTCTCGGCCCCCAGGCATTGACGGTGAGTTCCTAGGAAGTGCACAGATTCGTTTCCCCTTCGCGCTTGTGTGGTCGATCTCCTGTGCCGTCCCGTCCTTGCCGCCCCACGCTGCAGCTGTGTTACAGGACTGCCAGAGACCCCCCAAAGCCACAGCTCTGACTGGTCCTGGAAGTAGGGGGTGTTTGACATCCCAGCCCCCGTTGAATCTTTGCAGTACCCACTCCTCACCACCCCTGCCTGGTTTTCCATCAGGCCCCCCTGAGCCCGGGGGTCCCAACTCTCCCCGAAGTCTGAGCTGGGCTCCACAACCAATGCTTGTTTTGTTTCACTTTACCGTCTAGCTGTCTATGTTCCCTTTTGGTCTGCAGAGGTCCTTGTGCGTGCGTGTGTGTGTGTGTGCGCGCTGCAGAGGTCCCAGTGCACGTGGGTGTGCATGTGGTGTGTGTGTGTGTGTGCTGCAGAGGTCTCTGTGTGTGTTCACTGCACAGGTCGCAGTGAGTGTGTGTGCGTGTGTGTGCGCGCGCTGCAGAGGTCCCTCTGTGTATGTGTGTGTGTGTGCGCGTGTGTATGTGCTGCAGAGGTCTCTGTGCATGTGTGTGTGTGTGTGTGTGTTGCAGAGGTCGCAATGTGTGTGTGGTGGGAGGGGTGTGCTGCAGAGGTCCCTGTGTGTGTGTGTGTGTGTGTGTGTGTGTGTGTGTGTGTGTGTGTTGCAGAGGTCGCAATGTATGTGTGTGTGTGGTGGGAGGGGTGTGCTGCAGAGGTCCCAGTGTGTGTATGTGTGTGTGTGTGTGTGCTGCAGAGGTCCGTGTGTGTGTGTCAGTGTGTGCTGCAGAGGTCCCTGTGTGTGGGGGGGAGGGGTGTGCTGCAGAGGTCCCAGTGTGTGTGTTGTATGTGTGTGTGTGTGCTGCAGAGGTCCCTGTGTGTGTGGGGGGGGGGTGACTGAAAAATCTTTGTGCTCTCTACCCTTTTGCGTTGCTGTCTGTGTTTTATGCTCAACTAGCTGTGGGGACGTCCTGGCTTGAACGTGCCACGCACCCTGCGAAAGCAGAGAGAGGCTCAGTGCTAGTCAATGGAATTCCCCCAGTGGGCAGCAAATCGCCCGCGGCGCAGAAGAAATACTAAGGCCTCGGAGTTGTCGTCAGCTGCCCCGTGCCGGCTGTGTGTATTTTTTCACAGATGGGTTCGCGTTTGTCAGCAAAGCCGAAGAAAGGCAGTGGGGTCAGTGTGATTTTTGTCTGGGCTTTCCGTGTCTTCAAATGTAACGCAACACACAGACGTTAACAACCTACTACTGGTGCTAGCTAGTGGGCGTTTTCCCCTTTGGGGTGGTGGTTCTGCTGTTGAGCAGGGAGTGGCTTCTTTGCGATTGGTGTTTCTCCTGGACCCCAGCAGAAGAGGCGCACGCAGCTGGAGCTATCGTCTTTGTGAACAGGTTTTAAAACAAAGTGTCAAGCCGGGAATTCTTGCGGAGTGACCACGCCAGCCACAGGTTTGGGAGGGGGCTTTTGTCTAAGCTGAAAACGGATTCCTTAATTCTGAGAATAACAACCCCCAGGAGGAAGCCTGAAGCCAACATCCCAGCTTGCATCCAAATATAGTAAAGGGGAAACATCTCTCCCTGGGGAGTTTATGGAAGCTGGCCGGGAGTGGGGGGAGATATCCAGATGGATGGAAGGGAATAGGAACCAACTTCTCTTTCTTACTGCAGGTTGAGCCTCCGTGGTCCAGCAACATCCGTAATCCGGCATTGTTTGAGTTAGCCGGAGGTCCACGTCTCATGGGAGTTGTCAAGTTTCCCGCGGTCCCATAAAATTTGTTTACAGCCCCCAGTCCTGGTGCTCAGTGCTCTGTGCTGTGAGGGTCTGTCTACTCCTCATGGAATGAGGTGTAACATTTAATCCGAACTAAGGATTTACTTTGGATTAACTTTAAACTGCCACGTGTAGCCGCGAGAAGTTCGTTCGGACTAGGGGATTTAAAACTGGTGGCTGGATGGGAACATGCAAATAAAGCCCGGGATATTTAAATCCCGAGCTTCATTTGCAACTCCGGTTGCCTGATTTGCCTACCTAGCTCGAATTAACGAGCTAGTATAGACTTACCCTCATTTAGCTCTAATTCACCCCTCAATGTCTTCTAAGAGCCCAGTAAGCAGTGCCCGTGTTGGCTAGCTAAACGATATTGACCTCCTGTGGTTCGGCAAATTCTCTGATTCAACACCGGTCAGGTGCCAGGGTGCCGGACTAGAGCAGTTCAACTTGTATTACTCCAAAGTGAGAGTGTGAAGGACCTGATATGGAGAAAAGAGAAGAAGAGATTTACGGGGAATATGATAAAGGTCTATATAATCATGACTGGTGTGGAAAAAGTGAATAAGGAAAAGTGACTTACTTATTCCTACAATATAAGAACTAGGGGTCACCAAAAGAAATGAACAGGCAGCAGGTTTAAAACAAACAGAAGGAAGTTTTTCTTCACTCAGCACAGTCAACCTGTGGAACTCCTCGCCAGAGGATGTGGTGAAGGCCAGGACTTTAACGAGGTTCAAAAAAGAGCTAGATAGATTCATGGAGGTGAGGGCCATCAATGGCTATTAGCCAAGGGGGGTAGGAATGGTGCCCCTAGCCTGTTTCTCTGGAGGTGGGTGACAGGAGGGATCATGTGGTGATTTCCTGTTGTGTTCCCTCCCTCTGGGGTACCTGGCATTGGCCACTGTCAGCAGACAGGATACTGAGCTGGACAGACCGTTGGTCTGACCCAGTCTGGCCGCTCTTAAGTTCTTCGAAGTTCTTCCCTGCTTACGTTCATTATTTCACACGGTGAAGTATCTAGGTTGCATACCCAGCCTTTTGGACACAGCGTGTTTCTGCAACTGCTCCAGTGACTGCTGCTTATCCTGCTGCACTGGGCTGTCTCATGGCTTCTCTATGTTCTTCCCATCTGTCTGGTGTATGCTTGTGCAGTCTCTTGTCTAATACGCTGATCACTGGGGAAGGGGCCCACTTCTCCTGTGTCCGTCCGCTGCCTAGCACGTGTGACGTCCTGATCCATTAGTGATCCCTCTAGATGTTAGCAACATGCAAATAAGGTAGACTAATAATTAATCATATACACAGAATTCAATCAAGCTTTACAATCCACCTCGTGGCAGGATGGGATGTAGCACGTTTGGATCCACAGCCAGCGATAGAGTTTGTGAGTATTTGGGGTAAGGAGGAGCCGTGAGAACTGGAGCTAGATCCGGAATTTCCAAGACATTTTTGGATCCTGTCGGGAGGAATTGCTTGTGTCCTGCTAAGGCTGCGTAGAGGGGATTTAGTCTTGCCTTCGGGCAGAAGGAACACACAGCAATAGATTCAAACTCTTAAGCTCTCTGCGTGGTACACCGCTTCCCCATTGTCTATGCCGGAGCATGTGGTTTTCAGTATGTGACTCATGGGGTGCCCATCCTGGGGGCTGGAACATGTATGCGGATAGGGAAGGCTGCCCCCATGAGATAAGATCTCTCCCCTCCCTTTTCAGGATTAAGGCGCAGAAGCGTTGGATGCATCCTCCATCCTGGAAGGTCCTCTCCCGTTGGGTGAGCTAGTCCCGTCACACGTCACCCGCGACTGACTGATTTTACAAACCGGTGGGTAAACCCCAGCTGGTTGGTTACTCATAAACAGCTCGCCACAACTCTGGCTTTGAGTCTTCCCGCGTCCTCATCTGCTGCTAGTGATGGCTATGAAGGGCCACCTGGCCTGCAGGGGATTGTTTCTGCTGACTGGCTGGCGGGCGCCCGGGTCTTCGAAGTGTTCGGGATTGCCACACCGCCGCTTTCAGTATGACCGCTTCGCGGCATGAGTGTGCGTGACCTTTCCTCGCTTCCCCCCTTGCTTTTGCAAAAGAAAATCTCGCCTACAGAATGCTCACCCAAAGAAACCGCCAAATACGGACGCTGTTGCATCAGGCCTGTGGCTTGACCAGCTGGAGAGGTCTGTCGTTTTTGCAGTCTTGACAGATTTAATTTTCCAAAGCTTTTTGGGTATCTAAGGATGCAGAGCAATGTCTAGTGCAGTGGTCCCCAACCTTTTGGGGCTGCCAGGCGCCTGGGGGCGGGGGCAGTGCATGTGCCGTGCGCCTAGGGGAGGCACCGTGCGTGCACCGTGCGCCCAGCGCGGGGGCCGTGCATGTGCCGTGCGCCTAGGGGAGGCACCGTGCGTGCGCCCAGCGCGGGGGCCGTGCATGTGCTGTGCGCCTAGGGGAGGCACCGTGCGTGCACCCAGCGCGG